>NC_138967.1:68379444-68997222 GCF_055761805.1 Camellia sinensis
CAAGATACTGGATGGATGTATTCCCCGCTCGAGCGCCAACACCTCCGCTCGAGCGGACAGGCCAAAAATCTGGGCAACTAGTTTTGGTTTCTAAACTCAACCAACCTGTAACAAACCCGCTCAACACATCCTATAACTCAAATACAAAGTAAGAAAGGATGCAAACAAGATAATAAACAACTACCAACATCCACGGACACATGTCCGGATCACTATACAACAAGGGTAAACCCGGGATCGCTATAAACTTGGCTTACTTACCAACACTCCATCTATCCATCTCTTTGTACTCCTTGTCCTCCTTCTGTCGGGTTCTCCATTGATGTCTTGTGTCCTTCATCTACATTGCCTCAAAAGTAAATATAAGTGATGCAAGTAGAACATAAAAGATAAAGAGAACATAAAATATGAAAACAATATGTGGTAGGTAGGCAATGTGTCGGTAACTTTTATTTGTGCTTCTTGCATGATTTTGTTTTCATCTTGGCTATAGGTTCAACCAAATGGATAATAAGGGCTAATACTTAAACCCAACATAAAGCATGTAATTAAAACAATACATTGAATAATGTGAAGAAATAATACTTGTAGAAGAAGAATGTTGGTGTAAATCGTTTGTGTATGCAAGGTTTGCTACTTCCTTTGCTCATTGTGTATTGTTATAAATTATCTACATAAGCAAAGATGAAATAATCATATGAGACAAAATTAAATCAAGTTAGTCAGTGCAAGAAAAGTATACACACCAAAAGAAATATGATAATAAACACAAACCGTTCACCTACACATTGATTATAAAAAAAATTTAAAAATGAGTCAAACAAATAAGCACACAATATCCAAAGAATGCAACACGAAAACCATAGATTGAAGGTCTGTTTACGATCCTAGTGGTGGTTGCTGCTATTGTGTAGGTTGCTTCTGTTTTGGAATGATGTGATGAATCCGATCGATGATGTTATTGGCTAACTTGTTGTTTCTTGTTAGGTTTTAGTCTTTCTTTTGGTGATATTACATCAATAAATTATATGGATTTTTATTCCTGATTGAACATATAGACTGTTTGAAGATATAATCCTTGAATTTTAAATATATTGAGTTACCTCATTTAATTACTTACATATTGCAGAGAGAGAGAGAGAGAGAGAGAGAGAGAGAGAGAGAGAGATATCATAGAAGCAAAAGTCATTTATTTCAACCCCCATTAGAATTAGCAATCAACCAAATTTCCCAATCACCCCAGACCTTTTACTAAGGTCCTCTCTTGCTCTCATTTTTGAACACCATATCATTCTCTTCCAATTCAAGGATTGTACAGATTAATGGGTTTCATAAATAAAATTTTAAAAAATAACTATTCCAGCGGCCATGAGTTCTCCTTGCGTTCTGGTTTTGTTTCTCTGTAAACTAGTCTCTCCCTTAGTAGCGTTTTTTATTTTTCATTTTTTTATTCTATTTTTTAAGTCTGCTGATTAGTGGAGCCTAAGAATTTTTCCATTTTGTTGCTAAAATTTTGGAAAATATAGTGGTTCATTGTTTCTTGAGTTAAGAGTTTGTAGTTATACTGTGACAGATTCCACAAGATGGGGTAAGACTATAATCAATGACTCTCATAGCAAAAATTAGGATTATTTTGTTTCCTTTGTTTTCCTGCCTTTTGTGTGAAGTTTTTTTATTTTTTTTTTCATTTTTCTCTGTTTTCCCTTGTTTTTTTTAGTGCACACACTAAAATTCCCTTCACTTGTCAATGAGAGAGAAATTTAAAACTATAACCTACCTATTATTGAGAAAAGAAAGAAAGGGATGGTAGACGATTTTGAAGTTCAAAATTTTCTTATTCGAATGGGTATTGTATATACAATGTGAACAAAAACATGAATATTTCATAATATATAACTCATCAAAAACAACCATGTAACACCCTCAAAATTATAATACAAATCAATTAACCATAAGATCCATAATCACAAAGGAAACATTATATTTCATTCATCAGAGTGTTCTATACAAAATGTGGTACATGTTAATCAACAAAATAGATGCCCTATGGGCTTATAACTTTCCAAGTGAACACTTGGTTACAACAAAAGAAGAGTTCTAACCCTTTACATATAAAGCCCTTGGCTTGATTTTACATTTAATATCAAAACAAGATAACAAAAGAGAGTCTTCAACTCCAAAACCTCCCAAGCTAAGACCTTGAAGGCGGCATGTCCCCTATTCTTGAAAAATGATGTCCCAAGCAGGATGAGCCAAAACCCAGTAGAGATATGCTAAACAAAATATGAGAATAACTAAAACATTAGCATCCGATAAATGTTCAACACGAGTAAACCATTTACATCATAATCAATCCACTTCCCATTATTTATCCAAATCAATTCATTGACATAGTTCGTTATCATTTAAGCAATTCAACAATTTAAGGTGAGACTACAACTCATATATCAACACTTCAATTTATTTGCCATTTTATGGAATCACGTCCGAGGGAACCGGCACCCAAATATGCATGAGATATGAAGTTCTTTGCCATTTTACAGAATTTTCATCCAAGGGAATTGGCACCCAAATATGCACGAGATATGAAGTTCTTTGCCATTTTACAGAATTTTCATCCAAGGGAATCGACACCCATATATGCACATGATTTCGGGACTTTCACCCTGGACACCCCGGCCAACTTAATTATCCATGGAGTCCATCCCCTATCTCCTCCCAAACAAAGATACATATGCAATGTATTTAAACACGTTGCCATATACAATGACCAATTCAACCACATATACAATGTTTACATTCAACCGTCATATTCAATGACATATTCCAATTGATTAGTTTCAATTTACCTAATCATCATGCAATTTCTACAACAATCATGGCAATCCTCCACCGATAGCCCAATCAGATATATCTAAACAGATAAATAAGTTTCTCAACAGATACGCCATCACATTTTTTCATAGGTGAGTGATTCATTGATCCAACTACAAAATGTAATCACAATTTTCCCCAATGTCATAATTTCCAAACCAATTTCATATTTCCACAATGAATTCACTATTTATACAAAATAGTTATTTAATTCCAAACTAGGGCATTTTCCCCCAAATTCCAAAACATTGACCCAAAGGTCCAAATCTTACCATTTCAACATTTATACACCAATAACCCCATTTTTAAGACCCACATACACATATGGAGTTTAAAATTTGAAAACCCCTCTTTTACAAATCAACACCCAAATCCAAACTTCACCCAAACTTCCCAAATCTAACCATTTATACGAAATGGCCAACATTTATGTTAAAACTCATAGAAATGAGTAGTTTATCCCTACCTCAAATGGAGAAACTCAAAGAAGAAGAAGGAGAAACTCGAAAATGCTCCAAACTTGAATCTTTTCGGATCAAAGTGAAGCTTAAGCCAAGCTCTAACTTTTATACAAAGGGACTAGGGTAGAGAATCTCTAAAACAAGGTGTATTTGTAGAGAGAAAGAGAGTTTAGAGAGAGAGAGATAGTCGGATCTAGGGTTTGGAGAAAAATGGGGATAAAAAAGTGATGTAGAATCACTTTGCTGCGAACTGATATAAACAGAGCTCACTCGAGCGAAGGAGTGGTCGCTCGAGCAACTAGGCACATAAGAACCTCGCTCGAGTGCAAGAAGCATCGCTCGAGCGAACAATGCAAAGCTTCAGGTCTACCACCATTCAGACGCACGCTCGAGCGCAAGAGCTCTCGCTCGAGCGAAGTAACACAAAACATAGGGCTCGCTCGTTCGAGCGAAGAATACCAACCTTCAGGTCTCTCAGAGACGCAGACGCACGCTCGAGCGCAAGAATGCTCGCTCGAGCGAAGAGACACACCACAGATATCTCGCTCGAGCGCAAGGACCTTCGCTCAAGCGAAGAAGCAAATACCCAAGGCTCGCTCGAGCGCAAAAAGCCTCGCTCGAGCGAAGAACCTAAAACTTGGGCAGCAACCATTTGTTCCAACTCATAACCAACTTGTACCAAACTCACCCAACACATCCCAAAACTCAAATACAAGGCATTAAAGGATGGAAACAAGATACAGACAACAACATTCAACTACGGAACCCGAGTCCGGAATACAATAATGACAGGGAAAAATCGGGATCGCTATAAACCAAGTCTCCAAAAAAACATAAAACCCTAGACAAACAAACTTAAACAATATCAACAATAAAAACATACCCTAGGTCTCCACAGCATGAAGGTGTTGGCTAATAGTTGTGGTGGCAACAACAACTTTGTTGTGGGATCAAACAGTGGCCGACATATAAAATATGAGACGAGAATGAGAGAATATGAGACCAGCAACGTAAGAGACAAGAGTGTCATTCCGAAACTCCAAAATGTGTGTTTGGGTGGGAGTTTTTGGGTAGCCAAATTAAGCATGTGTTTAGTTTTTAGGAAGTTTTAAATTATTTTTTTGGAAACAAAATATATGATTATTTTAATGGAGAGGTGGATTGTCTCCAGTCCACAATCTGTGTGATGACCCAAAATATTTTTTTAAAAAAAATAGTCAGTGTATAAATTAATTGAGTAAAATTTGGATTGGAGTGTTGTGTAAAGTTATGTGCGAAAATGGTTCAATTTTGTAATAATTTTTTTTTTAAATATAATTTTCGATCTTAGAAATTTTGAAATTTTTATTATGTTGTTCTTACAAGAGTCTAGCATGTTGGATTAAAATTTTGGAATTTAATGATGAGTATTTATTTTTATGAAAATTCGCAGACTGATTAGTTTAATTTATAGCAGAATTTGAAATTGAGTTTGGGTGTTTAGACCATGATTTGAGATAAATTGTTGGGTCTATTTTGGTATATAATTGGACCATATATGACTTAAGGGTGAGACTCATGATTTGGATTTAATTTAAATTTAGTTTGTTTAATGACTCATGCTTAATTTTTTGGTCCTTTTTTAATTAGGTTATTGGTAGTAACAACATTGGGAGTTTTTATTATTTATTATATAGAATTATAATAAATATTTGCTAGTTAATTTTATGGGGTGTACCATATGGTGAAAAATTATATATTTTTTTAAAGTGAATAAAATGGGTGTATATTTCGTGGTGTACAAAGATATTATATTTTTGTAATTAGAAAAATTATATCATTTTTATAATTTATCTTACAAAATTTTTTAGATATTTTATAATACATTTTATATTAATTTATGTATTAAATTGGGTGAGAATTCTTGGGAAGCCACCAAACCCACGTGGGGATGTCCCCACGCCCCTCTTCCATTCCTTCTTCATTTTGTTTTGTTTTGTTGACAGAGAGTTCTGCCTCCATCTCTCTCTCTCTCTCTCTCTCTCTCTCTCTCTCTCTCTCTCTTTATTTCTCCATTGATGCTCAATCTTTAAGCTTGAAATGGGAATCTTTAGAATGAGATTTTGCCAAAGTGTTGTACATGAAAGTTAGAGAGCTCATCGTGATCTTCACAATGATGGTCTCAGATTTATGATTAGGAAAATTTTGATTTTCGGATTTGCTTTTCTTCATATTTGAGGTAGGGACTGTCTTCATATTCTTACATTAAAGCTATGTTAGGGTTATTTTGAGAAAATATATTATTATAAGAGGTATTGCATATATATATTTTTTTTAGATTTTTGTTTGGTAATTTTTGGAAGAAAAATTAGGTTGAAGTGTTAAGAATATTGTTATTTAAAATTGATTTGGAAAAATCATCTTGTGTTGGAAATACTAGTTAAAAATCCGAAAATAAAATAAAATAAATAGTTGTATGAGTTGTATCTACCTCATATTATGGTTAGATAATTTATTTTGGGAAAAATAATGTTGAAATATTTGTCTCATCTTTGAGTTTTGGAATTTATTTTTGAGAAGAAAAATAAATTGATATTGATGAATATTGTGTGAATTGTTAAGTTGAGATTATAAAGTGATTTTGGGATTTAAGACTCAAAAGTGTGATATTCATGATGTTTTGTAAATGTTAATTTATTAATTTTAGAAAAGATGTGAAATTGTGGTTTGTAGAGATTTGGGAAAATTGACTAGGCATTAAATGTGGGGGTATTTTGGGTGATGAGACATGTGAATTTATGTTTGGTGTTATTAATTTGGAAGATGGTGAACTTAATGGATTTACTAATTTGATGAATTAAATTAGTTTGGTTAATATTTAAAATCCTTGGTAATTAAAGGGGTGTTATTGGGTTTAAATTCCTAACTTTTAATATTATGAGATTAAAAGTGATGATGTTGACCAAGAATGAGATTTGGGGAAATAAGCGAGATTAAGTTGATGTGATATGGTATTTGGTCCATAGTTTTACTAATTAAGTTATGTTATCATAATAATACCTAAAATTCATATATGAGATATTCGAATTGTTTTGGCGGATTTTGACAATAAAAGAAAAGAATATGATTTTAGCTCGTTTGGAGCAAATGGATGAATTGGATTAAAACAAAAATGAGTTATCAAAACTTTTATTTATTTATTTATTTTTCCTTGGTTTAATTTGATGTGGTTGATGTTGTTAATCAGAAAGTGAACACTCACGTTATATTTTATATTTATAGTCAAGAGAAGATTTTGATATAATTGATTAAATGTTAGAATATTCACTTATGCTTATTGAGAATTATGATTGAACTTGAAGATCTCGAGATTTTACTTGCATGAGAAAAATGAGAATTTGATTCTATTTAATGTTTAGAATGGGGATGAGTTTTGAAAAGATTGTAATTACATTTCATTGATAAAGTATGTGAGTTAGAAACCGATGAAAACTTAAACCCACTTTGGTGTCATATGTTATTGCTATTGATGAACCTACTGCTTAGAAGTTTTAGTTTTGATAATTGGCAGGGGATTGCCATGTTGGTATTTAAATGAGGAGATTTTTGGAAAGGTAAGAAAATGTTTGACTTTGGAAGTTTGTTTTATATAAGGAATATTGTTGAATTGTCTTGAAAATACTAAGTTGGAAGTTGTTGATTTACATGTGGTAAATACATGAACATTGGCATTATTATATTATCTCTTGGGATTGTATCATGATATTACATTGATAGGGATATGGAAATTGATCACAATGGAGAATTGTGTGGAGGAAATTGGAAATGGAATCATATGAAGGATTGTACATTTTGCATTATCATTTTATCGAACCACTATTGAAATTGATTTTTAATCTTGCATTGAAAGGTTATGATTTTAAAAGAGAAATTGTTTTGTGAAACAAGATCTATTGTTTTGTTTTTGGTAAATACGCTGGTAAGTTCAGATAGGGGGTGTAGTTGGTATTGGTTAAGTTGGCCTAAGTGTCCATGGTGAAAGACCAGAAACCTGCGCAGATAGGTGCCGAGCCTTCCGGTTAATACCGGTAAAAATGACAATTTGGTAGTACTTGTATAGTCTACTTGCAGTGTAACGCCCTCAAAATACAATATAAGACAACCATTCATATATTCCATAAACATAAAAGAAATATTATATTTTCATTCATCAGAGTCTTCTTTACAACAGATATCACATGCATTACATTTTCATTGATGTTTATCCTTAAACTATAACATGTAACTCTAACTTCTAATAACAAAGTAAATGCCCTACGGGCTTACATCTTTCCAAGCTATCACTTGGGTACAACAAAATAAGAGTTCTAACTCTGTTACAAATAAAGCCCTTGGCTTGAGTTTACATTTAACATTAAAAATAAATCAACAAAATGGAATCTTCAGCTCCTAAATCTCCCAAGCTAAGACCTTGGAGGTGGCATGTCACCGGTACCTGAAAATGGTGTCCCAAGTAGGGTGAGCCAACGCCCAGTAGAGATATGGTAAACAGTATATGAGAATTAACTAAAACATTAGCATCCGATAAATGTTTAATACTTGAACACCAACTTACACTCATTCCACAACTAATCAACATTTACATCCACATATCCATCCACTTCCATTTATTTATCCAAATCAATTCATTAACATGGTTCTTTTTGTTAGGTTTTATTCTTGGCAACCCCGTTTGACAAAACTCCTTTAAGTTGTATTTGTTTTCACACTTTTTATTTCAGTGAGGCTATGAGTGTTTAAATGCGAATCCAACCCGAATTGTTCCTTGTAGAGAAGTTTGTGATGTTAATACTTTCAAGATTGTCACTTCGCTGATTATGACGGGGATCGAGTTGCCCAATCAGCTCGCGGGGGTCCAGGGGGCAACGCCCCTTGGCGGGTCCGGAACAGCGCCCAGGCGGGGTCGAGGGGCAGCGCCCCTGAAGAAAAATGAAAAATTGCATTCAAAGTTGCTTGTCCGCCCTTGCTCGCTCGAGCGAAGGAGTTCTCGCTCGAGCGAAGGTTGCGTCCGTATAAAAACCTGAAAGAGATGATTTTACGCTCGAGCACAGGTTGTTTGGCTCAAGTGAAGCCACTTATAGAAAACACGCGTTTTTGGTTCCTCACTCTAGCGAGAGAGTCTTCGCTCGAGCGAGCTTCGCAGTCTCAGATTTCTATAAGTATGGGTTTCCGTCAGATTTTAGGATTACTTCTCCAGATCTTCTTTTTGGATATTAAGGTTTATCTCTGGAGATATTTTGCTAGTTTTTTTTGATGTTTTGATTAAGTATTTAACTCATGGTTTTAGAAGTTTACATCAAAGGATTGTTTGTTTAATTCTATACAAAAGAGAGAGTTGTTCTTCGGTGGATTCTGAAAAATACGAGCCTGAAGCTTTGGTGGATTCTAGAGTGGCTCATCATCAAGACAATTCCGAGGTGAAGACGGGGTTGGAAGAGACACATAGAGGTTGGTTCAATTCAGGCATGGATTCGCTAGGTAATTGAGAGTATACCTGTGTAATTCCTTTATATCTTCTTAGTGGATTGTTTTGTGGCTGTTGCCCGTGATTTTTTTTTATCACAATTGGAGGTGTCCAATTGTGGTTTTTCCACGTAAAATCGTTGTGTCGATTTGTCTTGATTGTTTGATTGGGATTGTTGTTTACTGCTTAAAATTGATACATAATCACAAATCAACATCTAGGGAATTTTTAAGTTTTTTCAATTGGTATCAGAGCAGGTCGCTCTATTTTTTTTGTTTTACAAATCTATTAGAGCGAGATCTTGTTTGATTTGTGATAATGGATACAATTCGTGAGGGAAATTTTATGGTTCGACCACCCCTACTTGACGGATCCAATTATTCTTTTTGGAAAGCTCGGATGAGATCGTTTTTAAAATCTATTGATGAAAAAGTTTGGCAATCTATCATGTATGGGTGGACCGAACCAACGATAACCGTTGATGGAGTAACTTTCCCCAAACCAATTGATAAGTGGGACACAATTGATTACCAAAATAGTAGCTGGAATAGTAAAGCTATCAATTCTCTCTTTTGCGCTGTCACACCTGAAGAGTTTAGTCGTATTTGCAATTGTGAAGTCGCAAAAGAGGCTTGGGATATCTTACAAACTATTCCTGAGGGCACTCCTTCTGTTAAACGCTCAAAACTTCAAAGGCTCACGTCTAGTTTCGAAAACCTTTCAATGAAAGATAGTGAGACCTTTGATGAATTTTATGCGAAGTTGAGTGACATTGTAAATTCCAGCTTCAATTTAGGTGAAAAAATACCGAAATCCAAGATTGTAGGAAAAATTTTGAGGTCCTTGCTCGATCAGTTGCAACCAAAAGTTACGGCTATTGAGGAGGCTCAAGATATTGATAACCTCAAGCTAGATCATTTGGTTCGAAATCTCCAAGCTTATGAGACACATAGGAATTTCAAAAAGAAACAAAAATATACTATTGCTTATAGTAGTGCTCATAGAGTTGAAGAGGATTCTGATGAGGATTGTGAGATAGATTCCAAGATTACGGATGCTTTTGTAAAACAATTTAAAAAATCTTTTTTGAAAAAGAATCCTAATCTTTTGGACTCTACTCATACTCATAAATCCAAAGGCAAAGGTAAACTTAACATTAATTCTATAGCCAAGAAGGAGAAAGGAAAGATACAAGGGAACTCTGAAAGAGTCCAATGCTATGAATGCCAAGGATTTGGCCACTTTACTTCAGAATGTCCCACTCATTTGAAGAAGAAGAAAGCCCTCGCCATCAATTGGGATGATGAATCCGAATCTGATAAAGATGTAAGTGAGAATGAAGATCAAGGCGAAGAGCGACATAAACAATTCCTTGCTTTCATAGCGGCTTCCGAAACTGAAGGACGAACAGAGTATCAGAAGAGGCAGGTTGAGAATGCCACTGATGATGAATCCTCGGGAAGTGATGATGAAAAGCTTGAGCAAGCTTATGAAAAGTTGTATAAGGAATCTCTTAACTTATCCAAATTGAATGACAAACTCACTATGAAACTCAAAGCATATAAAAGTGAGAATGTCAAACTAAAGGAGGAGATTTCCAAAGCTAGGAATGATGTCCTTAAGATTTCTAATGATCAACAAGCTCTTTGTGCAAAACTCTTGACTTGTGAGACCGAGAGGAATGAGCTACAGCAAATCTATGCAACATATGAAGACAAGATTGAAACTCTCGAGATGTCTCAAGTTTCTTTGGAAGAACTAATGATCAAGAAAGAGGAAGAACTCAAGTGTGCTATGGCTACCATTGGTCTTTGGAACAAAGGATCAAAGACTTTGGAGGATATCATTGGGTCTCAACAAATCTGTTTTGACAAGAGTGGTATTGGCTTTGGAGGTAAGAAAGAGCAAAAACAAAGTGCATCCACATCTCATGATACAAGAACTCAAGGAAAGGGAGAACAAAAAATTCAACATGAGGATAGACTTCTCAAACTTCTTAAAGTTGGTAAGGTCAAAGAAAAGAAGGTACACCCTGTACACCTTGTGTTTATTTGTCATCATTGTGGTATGCATGGTCATATTCGCCCTTATTGTTATGAGTTGCATGGGAGAGTGTCTCATAGAGATGGAAGAAATTCCAACATCTCGTGGGGTAAGAGACACTTCATTGGTGGTAATGAGGTTAAGGGTCATTTTAGACCTCGTTATTTTGATGTGCTTGAGACCAAACATGGAGCGAGTTTGTATTTGCCCAGACCTAGAAATAGGAAGTTGGAAACCACGTCGAAACGGGTTCCCACTGAAAAGGAAGGGAACCACAACGTCAAGACACCACCCAAGAACCACAATTCTCATAACTTTGTTCATACTAAAGCGGTTTGGGTGAGAAAAATTGACTTGTGTTAAGTTGTTTATTCGATTTTTTGTGTTTTTATTTTTGGGTCATTTAATGCGTGGTATCATTTAGTTTGTCCTTGTTCATTTTTGTCTTGTTTAGAAAAAGAAAAAAAAAATCCAAAAAGATTTTCTTAGTATGGTTTTGCAAGTTTGAAATTTTTGAGTGGTCCTTGGTGCATACTGGAACTGATAACAATATTCATTACATGTTAATATGTGTGTGTTTTCTGTGGTCATTACTCATTTTGGAGTGTGTATTCTTTGATTAGTATGTCTCATTCTGTACACTCTCTTGGATTAGCAAATATTGGAGTCTTCCGCCTTAGTGATCTTTTTTTCTCTATGGACTTCTGGGATGGTATCTTTTGTTTTTCTAGAGGAATTGACCGATACTAACATATCTTGGGTGATGTTGAGTCTCTTAACCACCTTCCATCTTTTTGCATCTCTACGACTTTTCCCCTCTATTCTTTGTAGTCCAGACATGAGGAAAAAGCTACCTCAGAGTCACCAACCAAGCCATCCTTATTATATCCATGCTTTTCTGGTTCGGTTTCCATACTCTTGAGCGTGTCAGCCGCCAATGAGTGTGCAAACGAAAGAAAAGAAAAAATGTGCAAAAGAAAGAAAAGAAAAAAGATGTGCCATAGAAATGAAAAAAAAAAAAGGATTCATTGATTGAGAGGGAGCCTCCGTTTTTAATCACCAAATACCCCTTGATTCCTAGTGGTTTGACTTTCCGTACTTATGCTTAGATTCTCTTGCCAGAGGTTCAACTTTCAAATCACTACTATGATTGAATCTAGTGTTTGTCGAACTCCAAGAGTCACACACAAACTTTTCTCACGGGATCTATGCTTTTCACATAATGCATCAGTTTTTTTTATGAGGAATCTTCTAGAGGTTGTGCACATTGTGTTTTCAAGTAATTGTGCTTCTTGGATAGTCTTGTGTGTTTTAAGGTACTAATCTGAAATTTCTTGCTTGCTCCATCATATTATTTTTGTCTTTTGCTTTTTGTTCACTGTTTTCAGTGTTTGTGGTTGCTTTTAGTGAGGGGGAGTTTTGTTTATCTTTGCAAGAGTTTGTTAGCATGGACACTTTGATTTGTTTGGTAAGGGAGATTGACTTTAGTTGTTTTGCATGTTGCTATGCACTGTTTGCTTGTTATTTCCTTTTTGCATGCCCCTGATATTTACATCATGATATCATTGCTTGTGTGGTTTATGATCTTGCTTTTGTTGTTTGAGCTTCCTTTGTCAGTTCGTGACAAAAAGGGAGAGAAAGTTGTTTTTCATGTGTCTTAGGATTTCATGTATTCATGTCATGTGTTTTCATCTATCCATGCTACATGTTCTTAAAATCACCAAGTCGCATCTATTCATGTTTTCCATCTCATACTTCAAGATAATCTTGTCATATGGTTATTGCTTTTTCATATTCTCTTTTGGGACTAATAGTTGTTTTGGAGATTGTGGCACTAATAGCTATTTTGCAGATCATGACCTCGAGAAAGAAGTTTGCTTTTGTTGGCTGTAATGGGTTGGGGTGTTTAGGATTTTATTTGTTAGGTGTGTTTTGTCACGGCATTGCCAAAGGGGGAGATTGTTAGGTTTTATTCTTGGCAACCCCGTTTGACAAAACCCCTTTAAGTTGTATTTGTTTTCACACTTTTTATTTCAGTGAGGCTATGAGTATTTAGATGCAAATCCAACCCGAATTGTGCCTTGCAGAGAAGTTTGTGATGTTAATACTTTCAAGATTGCCACTTCACTGATTATGACGGGGATCGAGCTGCCTGGTCAGCTCGCGGGGGTCCAAGGGGCAACACCCCTTAGCGGGTTCGGGGCAGCGCCCAGGCGGGGTCGAGGGGCAGCGCGCCAGAAGCAAAATGAAAAATTGCATTCAAAGTTGCTTGTCTGCCCTTGCTCTCTCGAGCGAAGGAGTTCTCACTCGAGTGAAGGCTGCGTCCGTATAAAAACCTGAAAGTGATGATTTTACGCTCGAGCGCAGGTTGTTTGGCTCGAGCGAAGCCACTTATGGAAAACACGCGTTTTTGGTTCCTCGCTCGAGCGAGAGAGTATTCACTCGAGCGAGCTTCGCAGTCCCAGATTTCTATAAGTACGGGTTTCTGTCAGATTTTAGGATTACTTCTCCAGATCTTCTTTTTGGATATTAAGGTTTATCTCTGGAGATATTTTGCTAATTTTTTTTGATGTTTTGATTGAGTATTCAACTCATGGTTTTAGAAGTTTACATCAAAGGATTGTTTGTTTAATTCTATACAAAAGAGAGAGTTGTTCTTCAGTGGATTCTGAAGAATACGAGCCTGAAGCTTTGGTGGATTCTAGAGTGGCTCATCGTCAAGACAATTCCGAGGTGAAGACGGGGTTGGAAGAGACACATAGAGGTTGGTTCAATTCGGGCGTGGATTCGCTAGGTAATTAAGAGTATACCTGTGTAATTCCTTTATATCTTCTTAGTGGATTGTTATGTGGCTGTTACCCGTGGTTTTTTTATCACAATTGGAGGTGTCCAATTGTGGTTTTTCCACGTAAAATCGTTGTGTCGATTTGTCTTGATTGTTTGATTGGGATTGTTGTTTACTACTTAAAATTGATACATAATCACAAATCAACATCTAGGGGATTTTTAAGTTTTTTCACATTTTATCCAAGTAATTCAAAATGAGACTACAACTCACATTATCAACACTTCAATCATCAACATCATTCAGATGTATATAAGGTTTCGGGACTTTCACCCTGGACACTCCGGCTAACTTAATTATCAATGGAGTCCATCCCTTATCTCCTCCCAAACAATGGAGTACATCCCCTATCTCCTCCCAAATAATATACATATACAATGTATTTAAACAAGTTGTCATATACAATGACTAATTCAATCACATATTCAATGTTTATATCCAACCGTCATATTCAATGACATATTCCAATTGATTAGTTTCAATTCACCTAATCATCATGCAGTTTCTACAACAATCATGACTATCCTCCACCAATAGCCCAAAACAGTTATTTCTAAACAGATAAATAAATCTATCAAACAGATAATTTATCGACTTTTCCATTGGTGAGTGATTTATCAATCCAACTACACCATTTAATCACATTTTTCCCAAATTTCATAATTTCCAAACCAATTTCATATTTATACAAAATAATTTATTTACTTCCAATTAGGGAAAATCTTCCCCTTTTCAAACATTAAACCCCAAGACTCAAATTCATCAATTATACACAAATAACCGCATTTCAAGACCTCACATACATAATGGAGCCCAAAAATAGAGAAACCCCTCTGTCAAACATTTCAAATTTCAAACCCTAACTTCCCAAAATTTTCAAATCTCACCATTCATACAAAATGACTAATGTTTATGTTAAAGCTCATAGAAATGAGTAAATGAGTAGATTATCCCTACCTCAAATGGAAAAAAAATTAAAGGAGATGAAGAGAGAAACCCAAGATGATCCAAATCTACACTTTTTCGGATCAAAGGGAAGCCCTCGCTATGCTCTAGCCTTTTTTACAAAGGGACTAGGGTAGAGAGACCCAAGATGATGGAGTATTTGTAGAGAGAGAGAGTTTAGAAAGAGAGACAGCCAGATTTAGGGTTTGGAGTAAAAAGGAAATCAAAAAGTGATGTAAAATCACGCTGCTACGAACTGATATATATGGGGCTCACTCCAGCGAAGGAGTTGTCGCTCGAGCGACCAGACACAACAAATACCTCGCTCGAGCGCAAGAAGCATCGCTCAAGCGAACAATGCGAAGCTTCAAGTCTGCCACTCACGCAGACGGACGCTCGAGTGCAAGAGTGCTCGCTCGAGCGAAGGAACACAAAACACTAGGCTCGCTCGAGTGCAAGAAAGCTCGCTTGAGCGAAGAATACCAACCTTCAGGTCTTCACAGAGACGCAGACGCACGCTCGAGCGCAAGAATGCTCTCTTGAGCGAAGAGACACACCACACAAAGCTCACTCGAGCGCAAGAACCTTAGCTCGAGTGAAGAAGCAAATACCCAAATCTCGCTCAAGCGTAAAAAGCCTCGCTCGAGCGAAGAAGCCAAAACCTGGGCAGTAACCATTTAAGCCAACTCACAACCAACCTGTTCCAAACTCACCCAACAAATTCCAAAACTCAAATACAAGGAATTAAAGGATGGAAACAAGATATAGACAACAACACACAACTATAAAACCCGAGTTCGGAAAACAATAAATGACGGGGAAAAAATCGAGATCGCTATATGCAGACACCAGCCTAGGGATTACCTGAGTCGTATTTACCACATTGGAATTTTATTGAAATTGTTGGGTTACTGTGTTTTCAAATTGGCATTGTGCATAAGATTTTCAAAAGATGAGAAAAATATTTTGAGCATGGCATGGCATATGCATTCACCTCATAAGACTATATAAAATGCATTTGATGCTTGTTAGATGTCATTATGAATTGTTTAATT
This sequence comes from Camellia sinensis, assembly GCF_055761805.1. NCBI lineage: Eukaryota > Viridiplantae > Streptophyta > Magnoliopsida > Ericales > Theaceae > Camellia > Camellia sinensis. The sequence goes on from NC_138967.1 coordinate 68,395,171, forward strand.
ATTTGATTCAATTGACAATGAGGTAATTGAATGAATTAAAAAGGATGTCTTGTTGCCATTGAAACATGTTTATTTATTTAAGTTAACTAGTTGTGGTTAATTAAATAAATGGGATTTAAGAGATGATGTAATAGAATCGTATAGTTTTTGACATGGTATGATTTCAAATATATGTATGATTATCTTTGTACCCGTGTATCTCTTAATGTTTTAATATGAGATTATTTGGTGAGCTAGTGGTTACTCACCCCCTACCTGTACATGTGTACAGGAAATGCTTTTCGGATTTGAAGATCAAACAATGGGTTTTACCATTCCATAAGTGTAATGTAGTGATGGATTGCACTACTTCATTTGTTTGTTTGGCTGAGTGTTATTTTTTGTAAAGAGTAGTGTCCTCTCTTTTATTGTAAGCCTCAGGGCATTTCTTTATTTGTATGTAAATGTCATTGTTATATAACGAGAGGGAACATGTATATTTAATTATTCATCATTTCATCCAAGGATGAATTGTCATTTGTAAATGGACTTAATTAATGAATACTGGTAATGTTGTCCGAGTAATAAAACACAGGGCGTGACAATCTGGACTGGACCGTACTATTTGAACCTTTAGGGGTCAACCATAGATCACATTTTGATAATCTAAACCCTTTATTTTTGTATATTTTATTCACAAAAAAAATTAGGTCGATCAAATAATCATTACCTTTTCAAATTATCGCGTTTGTCATTGCAAAAATTGATGATTAAATTTTAAAAACACCAATTTTGCTCATTTTTTGGTGACAAACACTATAAATTGAATATGTTACGATTATCAAATTGCACTATCTTTTTGTGTAATTGAAATACACAAAACACCCAACAAAATTAATGGTTTGGATTCGAAATAGAACCCGTCATGGGCCCCACGGGCCCAAATAGTGCCCTCAAAACTAGATTATGGGGGCTCGAGGTAATCCACCTTTTCAAAGTTGGCGAGATCAAATAATTATGCAAATTTATGAATATCTTTTTATTTTTTATTTTCCTCAAACTATATTTTATTTAAAAAATTTTATTGAAATTTCACTTTGAGAATATATCATTTTTTTTTTTTTTGGTGGGTGAAAATGTCATTTTTCCCTAAAACTATAACTCAAAAAACAATCCAACCACTGTTCTCTTAATAATATTTACTTTATACCTAAGCTATTCGATTTTGCATCAATTTTACTCTACCATCAATTACGATCTATAATCAAGTAGAAGTTGCTCATGTGGCACCCAAAATATCAATTAGTTCTTTGAATAAAATGAAGTTTGGAGGTCTAATTGATATTTTATAGATAGGCTGGAGGGTAAAATGAAATTTCAAATTTCAGTCATGTCAGCGACTTTCGTTGGTTTATAGCGAGGGTAAAATTAATCCAAAATCAAATAAACTAAGCGTAAATTCGTATTATTAAAATAACAGAGGTCAAATTAATTTTTCAATGATAGTATGAGAGGCAAAATGATATTTCCTCTTTTACCTTTATTAAAATTATTAAATCTTCATATTAAATTATGTTAGCATATTTTCTAATAATAAATATTAATTATTATGATATTACTTACATCAATAATTTCTTCACAGATTAGGGCATGGTTTACATTTTGTAAAATGGTAAATTACACCTGCACCCCGCTTACCTATGAATACTTTCTCACTTTGGTCTCGAAACTATTATATTCTTTTCACTTTGGTCCAAATTGAAACAAATGTTATACTTTTGTGACGGAAAATGCGGCATGGGTCAAGTTCACCTTCATTGGTACAAAAACCTCCGCTATAGACCACCTCAACATGCAATCCTCCATCGTAGAACACTTCCATTTACCGCTTGCCATGATCTATCTATTTTGAAGTAGGAAAACAAAGTTTTCTAAGTGATCAAAGTAGGAAAGTTAATTTTTAAAATTCTGAAGTTACCCTCAAAAGTTAGCAATTGGACCAAAATAAGAAAAGAGAAACAATATAGGGACTAAGGTGGGTACAATGACAAACAATATATATCTAAGCATGAAAATACAATTTATTATTTTTAAAAAGGAGTGACGATAAAATGGTAGTGACGGAGTACGAAATATTAGGCAAGGACTAATAGTGGTATGTGCTAGTCGTAAATGTGTCAAAGTGATTTATAGCCAACGTCATCATTTGGACATAACAACAACATGACACCAGTAGCGGCAACAATGCTATTATAGTGCTCTAAGTCGATGATGATGGTTGTGTTTTAGTGAATCAAATGGCATGATTAATTGAAGTTGGTAACAATAACATTGTTGTCTAATTCACTAATAATGACAAGGAAAGAAAGAGTGAGAGTCGACGAGATAGTCATAGCAACAGCATTTCAGGTAACATTAACATTGAAGATAATGAGAGAGAGAGAGACGTAGTTGGAGTGTCATGCGTTTTTGTTAGTGATAATGTTTGAGGTAATGGCAACACAACAACATAATTAGATAAAAATGGTGACCGATCAATTACTATTCAAATCTTGACTAAATTGATAGTAATGATTAGGCTTTTGCTAATTGATTGGGAACTATGAATAAGTTAGGAATTAATTGGTTTAGTGTGGCTTATGAAAACTAATTGATTATTAAATAAATTCTGCTTATTATATCAAGGATCCCTACAATCAATTGTGATATTTGAATTTCTCTTATATTCTAATGGATTGTACAATCGATTAAATAGCAATAGTATAAACACATACCAATGGATTGTACAATCAATTGTGATTGTTCAAAACCCTGGCTACTAATCGATTGTATAATCAATTGTAGTCTTTGAATCCAATCGATTTTGCAATCAATTATGATTTTACATTCACTCTTATATGCTATACCAATTGATTACACAATTAATTGTGTTTGAAATTTTATAAGTTATGATGTTTTGTTAACGTTATGATTTTCGGAACAAAATTACAATCAACGTGCTATGTTACAATCAATGTGTTTATGGTTATGATTCATTAGTAAAAATTATGATTTGTTGTGGTGAATCATAATAAAAAATGTTACGATTCAAATATTACAATAATTTGTTAGAAATAACTACATTTGTTATGAGTCGTCCTCATATTGTTATGATTGATAGTGTCTTTGCTATGACATCGTAGTGTATATTATGACACTGTTATGATTATTGTAGTAATTGTTATGATCTTTAAAAAAAGTTATGATTCTTCATGTAACCTGTTAAATGACCTGCTTAGCAAGTTATTTTTTATGACGTGGCACAATATGGATCACACAATAAGTGCTTATCATATGCCCTTTTAGAAGGTGCACATTGTAGACTTTTCCTAAATAAAGAATAATTAGGTACCCACTCTTAACTTCGTTGAATCTATCTGAATGAAATTGTGTGATTGTAATTGAATTTGTGTGGTGTGAGATCATGTGTAAAATGAATCACAACCACAAAATTAAAAAATATATAAATAAATAAATAATATTTGTATCTTACTTGTTTACAGAGAGTTGTCATGAAAGTAGTAGCAACCGAAGCCTCAATTCCCAATCCATCAATATTCTTTCCTCATTTGAGCCCTCAAATCAGATACCCACTAAGAATTTCCCTACAACTCTGCTTTTCTCTTCTCGAATTCCCACCAATTGCGTTGTTCCATACACTCTTTGCGACTTTTGTAGCTAAAGATAATGAAATTCATGGCGTTGAAGACTCTCTTAGGGTTTCTCGAGGTTTCTGTGAAGCGGGGAATTATTGCGATTTCAGTGTGTTTGTTAATTGGGGTTATTAAAGACACATCATAATATGTCTCTCTGCATTTTAGAAGGTACATATTTTCTACTCCAATTCAGATTTATTATTATTATTTTTTTTTTTGGGTGAAATTTTGCTAGTGTAAGTGTTGTCATGAATAGGAACATATTAGATTTCTATTTTGTGCTAGGATTAAACTCTTTAACAATTCAAGTTATTGAGTTTATGCCAGGTTGTTTGATAAGTAAAAATATTATTGGCTTTGCAAATTCATGTTTGATTTTGGTATGTGTATCAGTAAAAATATTAGTTACTGCATGAAAGATATCAAAGGATTTGTGTAGTTTTATTGGCTGGCCACAATCTCACACATCTAATGAAGATATTAATCTCCACATTTAAGAGTGGTTTTGGTTTCCTCCAACGCAAAACTCCAGTGGCAATAATTAGCGAGCTTGGGTATTATGTCCAATAGATTTGGGACTGTTGAAGAAGTAAACATCACACACAAGACCACAGGATTTACATGCCTAAGGTTATATAGTTATCTTCTATGATTTGGCTTTGAAACTGTGAAAGAAAAGTTCTAGACTTGGATTTAAAGGGGTGATAGGCTGTTAAAATTTCATAACTATGGCAAGAATTTTTTAAACAAAATTTTGGGAGCCCAGTTTGTGTTTTGTGGACGATGATTGGAATGTCACACGTTAATGCCTTCTAACACTTCTGGGCTTTGCATATTGTTAGCATTTGGATTTGCCACCTTTTTCTTGTCACTTTGTTCTAGAAATCTTAATTAAATACTTTATGACAAAAAATAAAATTTTTAAGTTGAAGTGGTGGAAATGAGCATAGATTTGGTTGTCTCCACTAAGTTTTTTAATACTAAATAATTACTTGGTGATACTTTAGTGCTAATCAATATTTGAATGTTGGTCTAGCTTGTTTGAAGGTGGATGACAAAATAATTGTCATCTTTGAGGGGTGGATGATAAAAAAAATTCCGCTCAAATTTGTTGGTAATTTGAGCATAACCCAAGTTCAATTTATTAAGCTTGTGCCTGCCTCGGATTATTATCATAGTTGCTATTCTACCAGGTGGTTATGTGCGAGGAATTATTCAGTTCTGCAAGAATTTTACGTTGGTTGTGTGCCTGACAAATAGCGGAGGCTAAATGAATACATGACTTCAAAAATAAGGAAATAGTGAAGAAATTGTATAATATTATTAGATGGACACATGGTATTCCAAACTTGACTAGATAATTTTTGGTTGTGTGCCCATCTTATAACAATGAGACACATAATTAGTTTGTCTCCAATGTAGGAGAAAATGTACTAAAAATTAGTTATATGGCCCAATACACTTGGAAGGGCAAACCTTATAGAATATTGGCCTAGTCCTGTAGAATAATTTCTGCCTATTTCCAATCACATTCCTAAGAAATCTCTCATCCACCCAAGTTGGTTTTTGTCCTATCATATCTATTACAATTACCAAGGGGAACTAGAGCAATGTAGTCTGTTCAAAAATAAATTTTAAAAAAATTATCAATAAATCTTATTAAGAGTACTAATGAGTATTAAATTTCAATGTAGACAATTAAGTCTTATTTTTTTCTAATTTATTCTAAAAAAGTTCACTTTTTCTTAATTATATCTTTTATTCCAATTTTACCATTCTTAAAATATGAACAACAATTATATAAACAATTTTAATTTACTTACAAAAATATAATTTTTCATTTGAACAAACTACATCAAACAAAATCGTACTCAACAATTTGATCAAAAGAACTATGTCATAGGATTCATCATTTTATGTTGCCTAGTACTATGAAAAATATATTTAGTAAACAATCCAAAAATTATATATATGTGTTTTAATATTCCATTAAAGAAATTGTGAAAAATAATACCCTGGCAAATATATATCTTGATTGGCACTGGGGTGTCCGGATCAAAACCCTACTAATCTCCAAGGGTGCACAAGCCGTCGGCAAAGAGGTTCCCGCAAGTGCACCATGGTTAATTCAATGGTTTTCCCCTAATCTGATGGCTCCAAGGAATTGTTAACACCTAAGATGTTTTGATTCCTGAACCTTGGAGGAAGCACACCCTCAAAGCCCAAGGCTTTGCCACTCGACCAACCCCTTGGGATTCTAGTGTGTAGAATTTATCTTTGAAGCTTTATTTTGTTGGATTATCTCTTGTGCCTTCTATTTATAAACAAAATTAGATTTACTTAATTTTTTTTATTTCAAAACTAGTTCCATGCATTAAAATACTCAATAAAGCAATAGTATCTACTCAATGGAGTGTTTGTCTTAGTTATTGCATAATGAGTCTGGCCTGTTTGGGATATGGTTTTTTTTTTTTTTTTTGGTCAATAAAGACAAAATAAGTTAAAATAACCAATAAGCAAAATGTCACATCCAAATCATAATCATTTCACTTTTTCTCCTACAACTATCAAATCAACTATAAAAAAAGTCAACTATCATGCCAAACACAACTTTTTTAGCCAGACTAAAATAGCCAAAATAGCTAAAAAAATCAATTAAAATAGCCAAGTTCTTATCATAAAAATGAGTATATAAGATCATATCTCAATATTTGACCAAAATTGAAATGGAAAAAAAAATTATAACATGATGATGGGAAAGGTTTGTATAAAGTTGACATAAAGAGCCAGAGGCTAGACCTTGTATTGGTTGGATGACTTGGAAAATTTTCTCTCTTTTTATACACTCAAAGTTGGTTTGTTTTCCATTTACTCTTGCTTTCTAATACCAACTCTAACATTTTCTTGAGTTAGGACCAATCTGGTCTTGCTTTGGGACCACTAGAATTAACGCGCAAAATATATTTGGACAAATTTTATCAGTAGTTTATGTATTCTAGTTTTTGATAACGAACGATTATGAATTTTCTAATAAAATGAATCATAAATTGTAAGACTTAATTTATTTTATTTAATTTTAATATAATATATTTACATATAAAATGATATATATGGTTCTTAAAATGGAAAAAATAAAACAATATATATATTGTGGGGATGTATTTTTTGAATACCAACACGTGGCAAGGTGACGCTGACGTGTCAGCCGAGGTGCCACGTGTCCAGGTTTTGACGCCGAGGTTATCTCGGCAAGGCCGAGGTTATCTCCGAAGATATCGGAATCCGAGATAAATGGATAAAAGATAAGGGACAGGAGTCCTAGAGTAAAGAGGAGACTTAGCTAAGATAAGAATACAGCTCTTAGGGAGTTTCTCTTTATCTCTTGAGAAATCCAAAGTAAGCACTGAATGGGAGTCCATAGAAGTCAAGCTTCTAGTGGGATCAGGATTGAGTTGGCTATAAAAGAGAGGCACCCCCGTGAGTCTAAGGTACACAATTTTATGCTTTGAACAGTAAGTATAGCACTTGATTATCTTTGAGAGATATATTGACTTGATCGTCGGAGTGCCCCCGGGTGGAAGAGCCACCATCGGAGCTTTTTCTTTCCGTTACAGGTTAGTTGAAGCCATCTATTCTGCCAGTGCTCTCCAGCTGATTACTAGACGGGCAGTGTGGTCAGAAAATCACTCACACAATTTGGCGCCGTCTGTGGGAAACTTAGAAGAATAGATGGCCAGTAACGGACAGAAGGAAAACATTGGGGGCGACACTCCTGTTGGGAGTAGCAGACCAATTGACCTTGATGTTGAAGAAGACAACCACAATACAGAAACTCATGACCAGGGCCACGTCGAGAAAGACGTCATCCAAGAAGGCGACACTTCGAAAAAGATAGACCAAGGCAAGTACTATAACGAAGATAACCTTCAGGTATGGAGGGATAGGTGCCTACTGAGGGATGAAGAAGTAAAAGACTTGGCAAACAAGTTGGCAGACCTACAGTCAGTGGTCAACTTCATGATGCAAAACAATGTCATGCAGCCACCATACCCGCTACAGGATACGCCAATGCCAGCAATTAATACCCAGAAGGGAGGAAGAAGAACAATCCCTGAAGTCCCTCAGCACACCAGGAACGGAAGGCACTCTCACCGGCCTTCCAGGGAAGTCGGACGAGAGGAGCCGAGACAAGAGGAGTCCCGAAGGACGCATCACACGAAGGACCCAGAGCCCAAGGAACATCGGCATGTTCAAAGGCAGGCGTTATGCTTTGACACAACACATGGAGAAAGATCAAAACAGGCCCACCACGAGGCCGAGAGTAGTGTGCCCAAAAGATTGAAGTCCAAAGACAGCCGAGCTCCAGGGAGGAGTAAAGAAGACTTGAGAAATTACCTCAAGAGGAAAAAACAGAACGCTGAGGCCGAGGTTACCTCACCTGACAAGCCGAGGACACCATTCTCGGTAGAACTAGACAAATTTGAGGCGCCGAAGAGATTCAGTATGCCGAGGTTTCAAATATACGATGGTAAGTCAGACCCTAACTTCCACGTTGGACTATTCTTGAACTCAATGGCACTATACAGTGGGAATGAGTCATTGCTCTGCAAAGTGTTCCCCTCGTCCTTTGGGGAGATCGCATCAGATTGGTTCCACAAACTGCCAAAGGGGAGCGTAAAGACGTGGGAAGGCCTGGCCGAGATGCTTGTGGCCAGGTTCGTAACAAACAAACTACAGCCATTGAGGGTGGACGCATTGATGGCTCTGAAGATCAGCAAAGACGAAGGCCTTAGGGCCTATGCGAAAAGGTACTATGAGGTGTTCAATCGAATACCAGAATGTAATCAAGAAGTAGCGGTCGTGTCATTCAAGAACGGCCTGAAAGACAATTGTCCACTACGGAAGTCTTTGGCAAAAACTTTGCCAAAAAGCATGGAAGAGCTCATGGCGTGAATTGAGAAATATGCCAGAGCCGAGGAAGACACATCAGAGAATAAGAAGGTAAAACAGGAAAAAGGGAACGGCTCGCCGAAGCGAAGCCGAGGTGACAACGGATTTAACAAATCGGAGATAGAATTGAGGGGCAAACAGGCAGTAACAACTATATTCTGAGTCTCGATCCACAAAGTCTTGGATCAAATACGAAACCAGCCCTATTTCAGAGCTCCAGCAAGAGCACCAGGGGAATTTATGGGAAGAAACGTTGGTAGGCGTTGTGCTTACCACAATGAAGAAGGGCACCCAACTCAAGGTTGCAGAGCCCTAAAAGCACACTTAGAAGACTTGGTAAGACAAGGCCATCTGAGGGACCTTGTTGATGAGGCCAGGACAAGAGAAGAACAGGCAAGATTGCCTCAAGCACTAGCAGCTCCGCCTCCCCCAGCACAGCAACCACAGGCAGGAGGACCACGGGTGGTTAATGTAATTCACTCAAAGGTAAACGAAAACGACATACGAGAGGAGACCCAAAAGGTAAAACACCTACAGCACGTGAACCAGGTTGGACATAAAAGACCTCGGCCCGAAGAATGCCTGGGACCAACGATTGCCTTCACTGAAGCCGACCTAGAGATGGTCCAGCATCCTCATAATGATGCCTTGGTAGTATCCCTCAGGGTTGGGGAGTGCCAAGTGAAACGCATCTTGATTGATCAAGGCAGCTCTTGCGACATCATGTATGTTAGATGTTACAAAGAGCTGGGCCTTCATCCTGAAGACTTGGAGCAATCCAATGGACCGATGGTCGGCTTCAATGGAACGCCGACGTGGCCACTGGGCGCGACAAGCTTGGAAGTACAAGCTGGCACTAAGAAGATTAGGACAGAATTCATGGTGATTGACACACCTTCGCCATACAACATCATCTTGGGAAGGCCATGGTTGTATGCAATGGGGCAGTTCCCTCGACATTGCATCAACTACTGCGGTTCCCAACAGAGCATGGGATTGAAGAAGTCAGAGGAGATCAACTACAGGCAAAGAGTTGCTCCATGGCAGCAATGAAATCCACCTGCAACATTCGAGAGCCAGAAAAGACAAAAATTGAAGATGAGGACGTGGAAGTCCTAGAAGACGTTGGCAAAGAACCAGCCGAGAAGAGCGAAGAGGCGCTGAAGAAAATCCTCGTCCAGGATGGGGATGAAGAACACTTCTTTCTTCTCGGCTCGGGCTTAGCCAAAGAAGAAGAAAAAGAGTTGGAGACTTTTTTAAGATCCAACATTGAGGTGTTCGCCTGGACACCTTACGAAATGCCTGGCATTGACCCCGAGGTCACTTGCCACAAACTGAATGTCGACAGGTCGGCAAAACCTGTGATTCAACGAGCCAGAAGACCGACGTTGATGCACGTTGAAGCAGTAGAAGAAGAAGTGGACAGACTTCTGGAGGCCAGGGCCATCCGAGAAGTTCATTACCCAACATGGCTCTCCAACACAGTAGTGGTAAAGAAGAAAAACCGTAAATGGCGGGTCTGCGTAGATTTTACAAGCCTGAACAAAGCTTGTCCCAAAGACTGCTTTCCTCTACACAAGATTGACCAGTTGGTAGACGCCACCTCTGGACATGGAAGGATGAGCTTCCTGGATGCTTATAGGGGGTACCACCAGATAGCCATGTACCCCCCAAACGAAGAGAAGACAGCGTTTATCACCCCAAAAAGCCTGTACTGTTACAGAGTGATGCCTTTTGGGTTGAAAAACGCAGGAGCAACCTACCAAAGGCTGGTAACCAAAATGTTCAAACACCTGATTGGCCAAACAGTAGAAGTCTACATCGATGACATGGTTGTGAAGACCAAAGAGCCTAAGAGTCATCTTGCCGACCAAAAAGAGGTATTCGAGATCCTCAAAACATATCTGCTCCGACTCAACGCATCAAAGTGCGCTTTTGGAGTTGGATCTGGTAAATTTCTGTGGTACCTAGTAACAAGGAAGGGCATAGAGGCCAGCCCAGATCAGATCAAGGCCATCCTAGACCTACAGAACCCAACATCGGCAAAACAGGTACAAATGCTTACTGGAAGGGCCGCAGCCCTAAACAGGTTCATAAGCCGAAGCTCAGACAAATGTAAACCCTTCTTCAACCTAGTGAAGAAGACCACGGACTTCCTATGGACTGAGGAATGTGAGGCCGCTTTGGCCGACCTAAAGAAATATATGACCACAGCTCCGGTCCTCTTGACACCTGAACCTGGGGAAGAGCTGTTTTTGTACTTAACTGTGTCAGAACACGCAGTAAGTGCAGTGCTAATCCGAGAAGAACAAGGAGAACAAAAGGCTGTTTATTATGTAAGTAAAACCTTGGCCAACGCAGAAACAAGGCATCTACCACTAGAGAAATTAATGCTGGCCTTAGTAATGGCCTCAAAAAAATTGAACCATTACTTTCAAGCGCACAAGATTGTGGTACTCACAGAGCACCCACTGAGGTCCTTGTTGCAACAAGGAAACTTAACAGGAAGAATAGCAAGATGGGCAGTTACCTTGGGCCAGTATGACCTGGAGTTCAGGCCCAGAACAGCAATAAAGGGCCAAGTTTTGGCCGACTTCGTGGCAGAATTCACGCCTGAAACCATCGAACATCGGCCCCCGTTGAGCCAGGATGAGCATTGTCCCAATAAGCATGGAGAATCCCAGCCTAAGGCAAAAGAGCAAAGGAAGGAAAAACTCAGACCCTGCAGCATCTACATCGGCGACTCATTCAGACTGTTTGTCGATGGAAGTTCTAACCGATAAGAAGCAGAGGCAGGAGTTCTGCTGATATCTCCAGATGGAGAAATAATAGAATATTCCATCCGTTTGGGGTTCAAGGCCTCAAACAATGAAGTGGAATACGCATTAATTGCAGGGCTAAAACTGGCAGCAGCAGCAGAAGCAGATGAGGTAATAGTTTTTTGTGATTCACAGCTTATTGTTAACCAATCAACAGGAGAATTTGCAACCAGAGACGAAAGGATGTCGGCATATGCAAAAGAGGTCATCTGATTGGCAACCCTATTTCAGAACTGTCGACTACTCCAAGTTAGCCGAGATGACAACACCCACGCCGACGCGTTGGCTAACCTGGCAAGTTCAATACAGACTAGAAAAACAAGGACAATTATGATCGACTATATGTCGGGCCCAAGCATAGAACCACAGAGCACAAAGCAGGAAGTAATGTGTGTGGACATGGGGCCAAGCTGGATGGAAGCAGTTGTTACATTCCTAAAAGAAGAAAAGCTGCCAGAAGATCGTAAGGAGGCACACAAAGTCAGATTGAAATCGGCAAGATTCAGTCTGACAACAGATGGACACCTCTACAGAAGGTCCTTCACTGGACCCCTTTTAAGGTGCATACACCCTTTGCAGATTGAAGATTTCCTATATGAAATTCATGAAGGAATTTGTGAAAGCCATGCTAGGGGCAGATCATTAGCTTACAGGGTCATTACCTAGGGGTATTGGTGGCCCTACATGCAAAAGGATGCTGAAGCCTACGTGAAGAAGTGTGAACAATGCCAAAGGTTTTCACCTTTGATACATCAGCCAGCTGCTGACCTAAACCCAGTATCCAGCCCTTGGTCGTTTGCCCAATAGGGCATGGATCTTGTTGGGCAACTTTCCCAGGCAACTGGGCAGAGAAAATACTTGCTGGTAGCAACAGATTACTTTACGAAGTGGATAGAGGCAGAACCTCTTGCCAAAATCCGAGATGTGGACGTCAAGAACTTTATATGGAGAAACATCATCACCAGATTTGGGATTCCAAGAGCAATAGTTGCCGACAACAGAACACAGTTTGACAGCAAACTCATCAAGAACTTTTGTGCGAAATTCAAGATCAAGAATTACTTTTCAACACCAAGTTTTCCCCAAAGTAATCGGCAAGCAGAAGCATCCAACAAAGTAATTTTGGATGGAATAAAGAAGCGGCTACAGGCAGCAAAAGGAAAGTGGGTAGACGAATTGCCCAACGTGCTTTGGGCATATTGGACTACGCCGAGAAGATCAACAGGGGAATCCCCCTTTGCCATAGCTTATGGCACAGAAGCAGTCATTCCACTGGAAGTCAGCATCCCAGGGATCCGAACCCAGGGAGTTGAGAACAGGACAAATGACATACTCTTAGCCCGAGATCTGGATCTTTTGGAAGAACGAAGAGAGAAAGCTGCAATTCAGCTCGCAGTATACCAGCAACAGCTTGCTAGAGCTTACAATAAGAAGGTCAATCTAAGAGATTTTCAAGTCGGCGACCTAGTCCTGAGAAAAGTCGTCGGCAACAAGAAGGATCCCAGAGAGGGCAAGCATGGCCCAAACTGGGAAGGACCCTACAGAATTACTTCGGTATTAGGCAATGGAGCTTATCGGCTTGAAGATAACGAGGGCAAAGCACTGCCAAGACCTTGGAACACTTGTAATTTGAAATTCTTCTATCATTAGATGTGCATTATTTTTGGCCGATGTCATCAATAAAATCTTTTCCCTTTTCTTTGAACACATATGATTGATAAAGTTACATATTGGTGTTTTTGGAGACATGAATAATGAGAACCCAAGTAGAACTCAGGTTCACATTGGGGGCAGAGAGAAGACAGAGACACTTAATTCACTTGTTGAAATTTGTAGCAATTTACAAGTTGAAGTTAAGCCAAAATGGCTCCTTATCTTCACTTGTTGAAATTTGTAGCAATTTACAAGTTGAAGTTAAGCTGAGATGGTTCCTTATCTTCACTTGTTGAAATTTGTAGCAATTTACAAGTTGAAGTTAAGCCGAGATGGTTCCTTATCTTCACTTGTTGAAATTTGTAGCAATTTACAAGTTGAAGTTAAGCTGAGACGGTTCCTTATCTTCACTTGTTGAAATTTTTAGCAATTTACAAGTTAAGCCGAGATGGTTCCTTATCGTCACTTGTTGAAATTTGTAGCAATTTACAAGTTGAAGTTAAGCTGAGATGGTTCCTTATCTTCACTTGTTGAAATTCGTAGCAATTTACAAGTTGAAGTTAAGCTGAGATTATTCCTTATCTTCACTTGTTGAAATTTGTAGCAATTTACAAGTTGAAGTTAAGCCAGGATTATTGTTTCTCTTCGCTTGTTTAAATTCGTAGCAATTTACGAGTTGAAGCAAAACCGAGGTTATTACTTAAACACTTGTAGCAATCTACAGGTTGGTTAAACCAAAGAAGATGCTTAGCACTTGTTGAAATTTGTAGCAATATACAAGATAACGTTAAGCCGACATATGATCATCTGTTGAAATTTGCAACAATTTACAAGTTGAGAAAAAAGCTAAGTATGTTGTTTAAACACTTGTTGAAATTCGTAGCAATTTACAAATAGATTATTGTTTAACACTTGTTATGTTAATCCTTGTTGATCCCTGTTACAGTATATGTTAATCCTTGTTGAAATTTGTAGCAATTAGGGGTGGGCAACGGTTTATCCGAACCGCTCAAACCGCCCAATCCGCCCAACCCGCATATAAATGGGCGGTTTCGCAAACATAATGCGGGCGGATGCGGTTTGAAATATGACAAATTTGCGGGTTGCGGGCGGGTCGCGGTTTAAACCCGCAACCCGCAAAAACCGCCCGCACTTTGATTATTATTATTATTATTATTTTTTATATACCAACTTTGTAACTTTTACAGGAGCACCATTATATTCTCTATGACACTAGGATCCTTATTTTTAAGTATTTCTCAACTTTCTTAATGTCGTACAATTATCAAGTCCTAAACTTGGTTTCTTATATGATTTTCATTGGTGATTCATCCACTTTTTCCTAATAAAATTTTCCTTCTAATGGTCGATAAAACTTATAGTTTGATTATTGATTACTGAACTGGCAATTCTAATTGAGTACAACCTTTAATGCATTGATATACATTTTTTTCATGGCAAAAATGCTAATGTAGGGTCTCTTTGTTTTGGATACTTTCATTTAATGCATTGATATTCAATTTTTATTTGTAAACTCATCAAAAAATTGTTATCACAAATATATAAAATGAATCTGATGCCTAAATTCGCTGGAAAAAAAGCTCGAAAATTAATTTTTAAAGAAAAAAGTGTAAACCGCAAACCGCCCGCAACCGCCCGCACATTTGCAAACCCTATCCGCACAAACCGCAAACCGCACTGCGGGCGGTTGCGGGTTGACTTTTTTCCAAACCGCATAGATGCGGGCGGGTCAAAACCGAACCGCAAACCGCACAAAACCGATCCGCGAACACCCCTAGTAGCAATTTACAAGTAGACTAGACCGAGATCACCGTTTAAACACTTGTTGAAACTTGAGAAAAAGTTTGCAAAGTTAACATTGAGTAGCATATGTTTCGCACTTGTTAGAATTTATGAAAAGTTTGCAGGTCAGTATCTTGCCGAAGTAAAAGTTTTGTAGCTATTATACCCGAGGTATGTAACCCCGAGAAGATTGCACAAAGGAGGTAAAGTACGAAAGGCATACAAAAAATTCTAAGTATAGAATCAAACAGAGGCAGTCAAAGAAAAGGCAAAAAGGAATGCAGTCATTCAAAGAAAGATAGTTATGTTAAAATATCCAATACAAACAGAAGGCACATCGGCCGTACAGAGAAGCTTCTACTGTCCAGGAAACAAAAAAATACAAAAAACAAGAAAAGAGGGACATCAAAGTTATGATTCTTCTACTTCAGGCGCAATTTGAGACTGGACCTCGGCCGATTCTTGGAGAACTACCTCGGCTGATTCCTGGAGAGCTACTTCGGCAGTCTTTTCCGCCTCGATTTTGGCGTTAATCTGCGCAAGGGTTTCATCAAGACTTTTTTCGGCTGGAGGAACGTCAGATGAGGCCTGTTCAGGAGTAGTTTCCTTGGCAACTGCATCACCATCATCATTTTGAGTCAGGTCCAAGACCTGCTCATTCAGAGAATGAGACTTAGGCCCAACAGCCTCCTTGGATTTCCTTACTAAAGCCTCATCCTCACCTTCCTCTTCATCTTCAGACTCAGATTCAGATTCTTCTTCAGCTTGAATTGGAGGTGGAGGAGGAGGAGGGAATGGGAGAGGAATAGCTTCGGCCTTGCGCAGAGGTGAATCTTCAGGAATATTGAGCTTTTTGGCCAGGGACATCCAACCAAGGGAAAAGCCCCTGTTGCATGCCTGCCTAACTTGTAATTTGTATTCCTCTGTAACATCGGCCATTCCTTGGGCATAGGCTTTTTCGTCGGCCGCTTTGATTTCAGCGTCCTTAGTGGCCAA
This sequence comes from Camellia sinensis, assembly GCF_055761805.1. Lineage (NCBI taxonomy): Eukaryota > Viridiplantae > Streptophyta > Magnoliopsida > Ericales > Theaceae > Camellia > Camellia sinensis. The sequence continues at coordinate 68,411,066 of NC_138967.1, forward strand.
GGCCTCCTGAAGTTCCTTTTCGGCTTGGGCCTTTTGTCCTCGGCTTCTCTCTTCTCGGCCTCAGTAACCTTCTTGATGACCTCAGCAGATTCGGCCTTTTCTTCGGCTAGGGTTTGGGCTTTAGTGGCAGCCTCAACCTGGTCTTCCAGTTTTTTCATTTTTGATTGAAGAGTTTTGTTCTCCTTTTTAAGGGCAGAAACCTCCCTCTTTATGTCGGCCAACTTTGCCCTGTTTTCAAAAGCTTGCATAGAGAGAGAGTGGGCATGTTGAATGGCCTGAAAAAGCACAGGGCAAAAATTATTACAAAATTTTACAAAGTAAAAGAGAAGACAAGTTTTCATGTAAAGACACTTACTTGGACAGAACGTTGGAGCATAAAGGCATAGTTCTCGTACTCACTCATCTTGGCATTCCGCTCAAGATCACCTGGGAGAAATAGAGTGGTACTGAGTGCTACGCCGACATTAATGTCGTCGGCACTATCGCTGGCAAGAACAAGCTTATCTTCTGAAGTAATTTCAGGCGTCCAGGGGACTTTTGGTATTCTGGACCCCGAGGTCGTCGCAGACGATGACCTCGGCTTCTTTGATTGTGTGGACTCTGATGGCTGTGTCTCAGCAGACCTTTTTTTGGGAACGGAAGCCGTCTTCTCACTCCCTGCCAATTGTGAAATTGTCAGGGTATCCTCAGCCTCAACTTCAGTGGCTTTAGCCTTTGACTAGGCTTTCTTGGTTCGTTTCGGCTTTGGTGAGGGCATGGTTTGCGTCGGCTGAGCATCGACGTCAACAGGGAGATCGGCAAGGAGGTCTTGAGCAACGGGCTTTGGGCGACCCATCTCAGCAGTTTTGACAAGTCTTCGCCGATGTTTTCGTTCTTATATTGGGACCAAGTATGGGGCCGAAGTAAATGGTTGATTGGTTGGGTCAGATGTTGACTCTTGATCTGTTCGTGATGTAGAGGCAGTTTGAGTTATGGCAGTAGGAGGAGAAAGGCTTTTCTTCTTTCTTTTGGGGACGTCGGGCAAAATCGATTTGTATGTAGGAATAAAGTTGAGAAGAAGAGGTGCTTTTCTTTTGTGAACTGGCAAGTCCAGGAGTTTTTTCAGGTCCTTACTAGGAACGTAAGATTGGCGGAAGTTTTTCGCTGGCTTGCGAACGTCTGCAAGAAGAAACAGACATTAGAAACAGATAAAATATTGAAGACTTGAATGGAAACAACTAAGTATTGACACTGGGCTCTTACCCTTGCCCTCTTTAACTGATCGGGGAAGAGGGTAGAGATGGGCGTCCTCGTCTGTGCCAAACTCCCAATTTCCCGAAGCAATAACATAATCATCTTCAGCCCCCTTGTTGAAGTCTGGAAGGTTGGCTACGATTTTGAATTCTGTAGACCTCGGTTTAAGGTAGTAAACGAAGCCTTTTTCTTTCAAGTTAAGGGCACACATGGTGTAACAATACTGTATGTCGGCTAAGGTGATCCTAACGTTTTCCTGTTTAGCTAAGGCGATAATACCAAAAATCACTTGATAAGAGTTGATTGCCAGTTGCATGGGATTCAACTTATAATAATGAAGAATCTCGTGAAAAAGGATGTTGAGTGGGAGCCGGAGTCCGCACTTAGTAAAAGCTACAATGGGAGGGGCATGGTGTTTCCTGTAGGCATGATGGAGTCGTCATCCCCAGCCAGTCTTAGGTGGACATCTGCAGGGATGGAGAACTCTTGCCTAAAGTACTCAAGTTTGGTCGGGGTCTCTACCCTATGTCTCCACATACCCATGATATCGGCTTCTATTAGAACGGTTGAAATTCAGAAAGATGTTTCTTATTGATGGGACCTCGGCAAACAGTGAAAGTAGGTGCAGGTTTTAGTTTTTTCCTAAGTTATGGGTTCTGCAAACAAATCCCAAACCTAAAGCTATGAAGATGAAGATCAAAGGTACAGATCTGGAAAAGATGCAAAAAAAAACAGAAAAAATGAAGTCTGAGAAACAAGAATTGAGATGGGCTATCAAGAACATGAAGAATACAAAAGTATATGGCCAAGAACAGTGGCAAAAGGGCAAAGAAGTGGTGAAACAGTGCGTGTGTTCAAAATATGGGCAAAGGCAAAAATCAGGGATGAATGCATTCAGATATATGATTTATGAATCAAAAAAGCTTAAAACAGTACAGTAATGGCAACAGCGAGAAAGCAGAAACATCAGGGAAATGAGAACGAAAGGAACAGTAGCTTACTAAAGAAAGGGAGGCCAGAAAGGGATTTGCCGATGTCCTACGACGGTTGCAGGAGCAGAAGACCGGTGGAAATCTCGCCGAAAGGGGTGAACAGAGAAAGTTGCAGAGCTTGGGAAGCTTGAGCGATGGCAGATTTGAAAGAAAGAGTTTTAGAGAGAGAAAAAAAACAAGAGAACTCAAATGCAAAAGTGAAGAGACGAAAGAAAGGGGGAAAGATTTTATCAAAAAATGAAAATGGCGGCAAAAAAGTAATCAATACGCCTAAAAGAGCGCATACGTCAGACGGGGCATGTGAGAAAGAGATGACTTATGGGCGCGTCACAGGCACGAGCCAGTAAGAAAGAAACGCGTGATTAAAACGGTTGAGTTAAAGTGCATGACAGTTCATGCGCGTAAGAAGATCCTTAAAAATCTTGATTTTTTAGGAAAAGCATGTCGGCCAGAAATGGATGATCTCGGCTATCAAACTTTAAGCCGATTTACTGGAAGAAAATACAGATATAGGTTCCATCACCTCAGAATACTGAGGTAATAGAACCTAGGGGGCAGTTGTGGGGATGTATTTTTTTAATACCAACACGTGGCAAGGTGACGCCGACGTGTCAGCCGAGGTGCCACGTGTCCAGGTTTTGACGCCGAGGTTGTCTCGGCAAGGCCGAGGTTATCTCCAAAGATATCAGAATCTGAGATAAATGGATAAAAGATAAGGGACAGGAGTCCTAGAGTAAAGAGGAGACTTAGCTAAGATAAGGATAAAGCTCTTAGGGAGTGTATCTTTATCTCTTAAGAAATCCAAAGTAAGCACTGAATGGGAGTCCATAGAAGTCAGGCTTCTAGTGGGATCAGGATTGAGTTGGCTATAAAAGAGAGGCACCCCCGTGGGTCTAAGGTACACAATTTTATGCTTTGAACAGTAAGTTTAGCACTTGATTATCTTTGAGAGATATACTAACTTGATCGTCGGAGTGCCCCCGGGTGGAAGAGCTACCGCCGGAGCTTTTTCTTTCCGTTACAGGTTAGCTGAAGCCATCTATTCTGCCAGTGCTCTCCAGCTGATTACTAGACGGGCAGTGTGGTCAGAAAATCACTCACACATATATAATATTAAATATATGGAAATGCTATGACGTGCACTCCACACTCCTTTAGGGGGGTACATGCCATATGCACTCTAGCACAAAATGTGTAATTCTACTACAAATCTTATAACATTAACTACAAAATGTGCAAAAAAATTTAAAAATATATCAATAAATCTTATTTTCAATAGTATTATTGAGTCTTATTAAATTTCAATGTAGACAACTAAGTCTTATTTTTTATTCTAAAAAAGTTCAATTTTCCCTAATAATTTATTTTATTCCAATTAAACCATTCTTATTAAAATATGAACAATTATATAAACAATTTTAATTTACTTAAAAAAATATTTTTTTTAATTCAAAAAATTGAATAAACTATCAAACAAAATCATACTCAACAATTTGATCAAACTATTCATCATTTTCTGTTGCCTTGTACCATCAAAAATATATTTAGTAAACAATCGAAAAGGTCTATTTTTTTTTTTTAATATTTCATTAAAGAAATTTTGAAAAATAAAACCCTGGCAAATTCATATATTTTTCAAACTATATGATAACAAAAAATGATGAATCTTAAGCTTATGCTTTTGTTTAATAAAAAAGCAAAGCAATCTCAAGAGTAATACTACACTTACCACCTTATTACACCATATTTAATGTACTATCTTATGTGTTAGCATATCATTGGACATAAACATGAATAGTGGAACCCATTACACCAATGATGGGTTGACACATGAGATGGTACAATAAAAGTGGTATAAAAATGTGATAATTGTAGCATTATTGATCTGAAAATGTTCCATTACTTGCTTTGTATATAGGTGGGGCAATTACCAACTTTTAATTGATTCATGGCAAATTATATTAGTAGTCTTTATATTTTTGCTCTTACGTCATTTTTGTCTTTATAATTTCAATGGACTGAATTTTGACATTAATTTATGATTTTGTCTTAATTTAGTTCAATTGATTACAACTTTTAGTTCTTTTCGATGAAAAATTGGTACATGAGTGGCATGTGTTATGCTTTTATAGGCAAAAAAATATAAACTTATTCAATTCAACGAGTTAATCTCAACGATATTTTTCAAGAATCCTAATTAGCATTATCAATCGAACCAAATTAACACAAAATATAAAATTAAGAGTTCGAAATCGAGCTAATTAAAATTACTCAAACTAAAGCGGTGCAACGGGCAAAATACATGTGATGTAATTTGCCCATTGGTTTATGGAAAACCATTCCTTACTTAATAGGTTTGGGATCACCGGAATTAAAGACACTCACTGTAACCAACTTGGAAGTCATGATGGTTGATAGATACAATTACATAGTTGTTGTGCATCATGATGGTTGGGCTGGGTTGCTCCACCACCACCATAGAAAGACTTAGCAGTGTGTATAAGAACGAGTAATACATTTATTCCTTCTCCATCATCAAACTAGTATCCTTCTTACTCTCCTCTCCTTTTCATATCTCTCTTTGAATCCTCCTACCTATAAGAAAACAAAATGAGTTCGCTTATGTTTCTTCATCAATTTCTTCCACTATTCTCTTGTTTTCTCAACTACTATTTATTACTATATGTTCTTCATCATCATCATGATGGTCGTCTTCTTCTACTTCCACACGTCATACCTATCTTGAAGACCAGAGATTTTCACTTCAAAAATTTAAAAGAACATTTACCATAACTGGTGATGCCTCTTTAGATTGTGAATCTGATTCTCATTCCAAAATGGTGTTCTGGAATGAGAGTACTGATTGCTGCTCGTGGGAGGGGGTCACGTGCGACTGGTTGAATGGTCATGTGATTGGACTTGACCTCAATTGTAGCCAGCTTCAGGGCACCATCCAAGCCAACAGAACCCTCTTCTAGCTTCGTCACCTTCAAAGCCTCAATCTTGCTTTCATTGACTTCAATTTGTCTAGAATTTCATCCAAGTTTGGCTCGTTTGCGAGTTTGACCCATCTCCTCTCTAACTCTAATTTTAAAGTCCGAATTCCTTCAAAATTCTCCCATCTATCTAAATTGTTTTCCCTTGATCGCTCTTTTTTTTTTTCTCAGGTGAGACTTGAACAACGCACTTTCAATGTGCTCCTTCGAAACTGTTAGAAATTGGGTGCCCATGTGGCATGACCCTTTGAACCTTTTGAACCTAAACCTTTTGAACCTTATCCATATAAGTTTGAATTTGAATTCAAATTCAAAACTTATTTGGATAACCATTCAGAATAGCTATATCTATCATATCAATAGATATGGATAGATGGATAGATAGATATTGGTCGTTATAATACTTTATGATTTACATTGGTATCAGAACCAATATGCGTATTTTTGTGCTTATTTTTATGCATTAAAATATGTGTATATTTTTATATAAATATATATACATGATATATGCATGAAAATTAACAAAGGAGGAAGATGAAGTGCAGGGTTTCTGCACTTTCACTCTCATTAGATTGAGAATGTGATACACCTCAATTTTTATGTTCATTAAATGTCATTTTTGAGACCATAATATTTTTGTTGTGAAAAATGGATTCCGGTAGAACCGAAATTAGACCAGAAAACACCCTGGAAGGCGGCGCATGGGCCGCACGCGCCATCTTACGCCGTCAGCGGCTTCCACGCGCTGTCACGCGCCTCCACGTGCTCTCACGCGCTGAGACGCGCGCGCTGTCCACTTTTTCACACGCGCGTTGGGCGCTGAGCCACTCGCTAAGCCGCGTGCTACACCGTGCTTTAAGCCGCGCCGTTTTTTTCTCCGCCGGCTTGGCTGCTGATGTTAAGGGTCTGTTTGATTTTTTTTAAAATCCAGAATTGCGTTAAATTGTCATAAGTAATTCGTTATAGCTTTGTTTTAAGCGTGGTTGGTACTGTTAGACTCAGAATTAAATTTTGTATCTTTTGGAAAAATTTCAAAATTTTATGAAAATAAAAAATATTTTCCTGAAATAATAATTCATTATTTCTACTTTAAAATGCATCTAGTGTTGCATGATTAAGTTTCTGCGGCTGAATTTTTTATTGTAGACTACTGTTATGGTCTACTATTTACTGGCATGGTTGTTGCATTTTTCCAGATTCTGGAATATTTATTTATGATTTCATTTGTGTTTATTAATTATTTAAAATTCCAAAAAATACTAGAAAATTCCAGAAAATTTCAAAAGTGATATACTTTCTGTCATGGCATAATCTGAATATTAAATACAGCATATTGTTATTTTTGGCCTAGAATTTCTAATATGTTGTAATTAGAATAGCATGATTAATTATTTTTTATTTTAATTCCGTTATTAAATGTAACATAGCATGTATTGATTGTGAATCTACATTATGATGCTATTGTATGAAATTAGAATATTTTATCATGTTTTTTAGACATGCCATAATCAGTGGGAGGTTGTTCGATTGAGAGAAATCTTTGTAGATTTACTCCCGAAAACTAATATTTTGCGCATGAATTAAATTAAATTTTGGATAATTGTCACCTGTGGCGCAAGAGATGGTTACGAGCATAGCGGATTTTCGATCTTGCGACTTGTGTAATATTGTCACTATTTAATTTAGATTTTTGTGGCAAAATTATATTATGCTAATCAAATTAATCCCAATGCGAATTTCTGTCTAAATTGATTTAGCTTATGGAAGTTAATTTGGTTTACCTAGACTTAGTAGAGATGTTCAAATGTGAACAATGTAATCCCATTCTTTAGATGAGCAAAAGTCTTGGAGACTTTAGGTCAAACCTTAATTGAGCCAAAGTAAGGAAACATGACTCAAAGTCGCCATGGTTTTGTTGCCTTGTTGGGCATAATAAAAACTAATGTGTGCGCTATGGTTAGCAGCACGCTACGTAGTTTTGGTTGGCGAGTTTTGGAGTTATGAAATTAGTAAGCCCTCAATAGATCTGTATATGATCTTGACTAATGAGCTGCGCGGATTGACTTTTTAATTTGACTTGTAATGATGTTGAATCATTGGATGAAGTAACATTCAAGAGTCACGTCATCCAAGAAATGCGAGTTTAAATGAATTAGTCATTAAGTGTAAGATGAGTAGTCAATATGAGCAGTGTTTTGCTCTCTATCCAACTGTTGGGAGTGGATGGAGCAAAATTTCCTGCACTATAATAGTGTGCATTAAAGTATCACTTGAAGTTAAAAGATTAGCGCTTAGTAGCAGAAAAATCTATTAACACTAAGTGAAGAGATTAGCGCCAAGTGGTTGCAAAATCTATTAGCATTGTTAACTTGTCTAAGTCTGGACACTGTTTCCACACTTGAGTGTGAGACATGAGGAGGTACTTCTTTGTATGATTCCTTAGCTAGGCTAATGTTTTTTGAATAACGTTTACCACCAAGCGCAAATGTTGCAGCATAGTAATGAAAAGGTCAAGGCCGACAAGGTTGTTATGACTCTAAGAATTTGACGCATCGCTTGTGAGAGCATTGTGTTGAATTAGACTCTTTAGCCTAATTCGCACTTAAGTTACTTCAGGAGCTGTCATAAATTGATAGCTTATTCTCTCCTTCTTGTGGATAGTAGAATTAATTACAAGTAACTATGATGCGAGAAACAGAGATGGCAAGAGGAGTATCGTCATCTTTCAACTAGATGCAGTAAAGTGTATGGAGAATAAAATTGACTTGAAGGTGCAGGGGATTAGCACTTACTAGTTAAATTTGCGACTTAGGCGCACTTGATATCTCCATGACATCCTTTTATGATCTAGTGAATATAAATTAGTCGTGAGTCATTACCTAGTTGGGCCTAAACCTTTAAAACTTGTCTTCGAGAGCTCACACATTAGGATGATTGGAATTAGTTTATGACATAGGTCATGAACCGGTGGTTTATTATACTTAATCACGTTAATGAGATGATGACAGTGTGGTTTGAGTAGGCCCTCTCGGGCCCACTCGCTTGTGACATCATGCTCTCATATGAATGTATAACTTTGTTCGCAATGGTTGCGCACAAGTAAGTAGGAAAGCCGTAGAAAGTCATTTGTATTGGCGCATATAGTCCACTATGATTTTTTATGACTAGATATATGTAAGGGTATGATAGCTAAGCCTCAATCTCGACACATTTATAGATTACGATACGCATCTGAGTCAAGACTATTTGATCTCCCATAAGTCAAAAGTTTTGAGATGATTTTTGTAACGCCCTCAAAATAATAACATTAAACCCATCAATATAAACATACATTTATATACAAAAGATCTACATTTCCTCAATTCATCAGAGTACCTCATTACAAGAGTATTACATGTTAACAACAAAAGTAAATGCCCTACAGGTTTACAGCTTTCCAAGTTAACACTTGGTTACAAAAGAGAGTATTGACTCAGTTACACATTAAGCCCTTGGCATTGAATTTACATGTAATACATCAAAAGGAGATAAGAGGACAAAAGTCTGTCCGCCTCTAGCCTCCCAAGCTATGTCCTTGGAGGTGGTAAGTTGCCTGTACCTGAAATGATGTCCCCATATAGGGTGAGCCACAGCCCAGCAGAGATATACTAAACCAACTATAAACAATGCCTAAAAGATTAGCAACTGAAAGATGGTCGATACTTACACCTCCATTTACATCTTATTTCAATTCCATGACAACCAAGTCTATGTTACAATTCACTTTTCATTTCTTATTCAACTTTGAGTTTGAAAACAAGGCTCAGTACTCTGGCCAAAACATTTGATGAGGTTATAGTTCATCACTAGAACACTTTCGAAATTCACGGTGGATACACATTTTTATGTTGTATCAATAACACATAAACTACTTCCATACTTCACAAACGATGATGATATACATTTTAGCGCTATATCAAATCAAACAAACTTTTCAATAGATAAGCATGTGAACTATATCAATACCACAACAGATAAGCATATGAGCTATATCAATACCATAACAGATAAGCATATGAGCTATATCAACATTCCAATAGATAAGCATATGAGCTATATCAACACCACAACAGACAAGCATGTTACACATCAACAGATAAGCATATTAGCTGTATCCACACTTCACTAGACAAGCATACGAGCTGTATCTACACTTCACTAGACAAGCATATGAGCTGTATCTACACTTCACTAGACAAGCATATGAGCTGTATCTACACTTCTCTAGACAAGCATATGAGCTGTATCTACGAAGTTCATCCCCCATCTCCTCCCAATCCTATCCGGTTTAGAGGTACATCCCCCATCTTCCCTTAAACCGCGGAGGACATCCCACATCTCCTCCTCTACACAAAGTATATAAACACAAAGGTTCTATACACAATATAACGCATGTAAACACAGAATCACATACGCAATCAATCAATACATAAAGTTAATGTATTCTACCAACCGTCTACACATAATGCATATAAACACATTGGTCATATACACAATCACTCAATACATACAGTTAATGTATTCTATCAACCGTCATACTCTATGACACATCCGATTGATTAGTTTTAGTTTGCCTAATCATCATGCATTGTCTACAACAATCAACACTACCCTCCACCGGTAGCCCAAAGCAATTATTTCTAAGCAGGAAATAAATGCACAAATGGATAATATATCAACATTTCAACTAGATGAGCAATAAAAGATTCGTCTACCCTCTTTAATCCCATACATTCCCAATTTCAACATTCTCAATTCAATTCCTCGCTTTCTTCAATTAATTATATGCATTAATTAATTAAACCAATTAGGGCAAATTACCATAATTCACAAAACAACCCTAAGGTTCCATTTCCATCAATGTCCCAACATTAATCTCGTTTCTCTATGCCTAACATGCATATAGGTTTATATATTTAAAACCCCGACTTTTGTAAAATTACACAAAGGCCCGAACTTTCTCAAAATTACCCAACAACCCCCAACATATCAAAATGCTAAAATTCAAAGACAAAGCTCATAAGATGGAGTAGGTTATCCCTACCTCAAATGATGGGACTCAACGAAGGAGATGAAGAAACGAAAATGCTCCAAATCTCGAAATTTTCAGATTGAAAGATAGCCCTCGACGATCAACACAACTTTTGTAAAGGCCCAAGGTGAGAAAATAACTCCTACTAGATCAATCCTAAGAGAGAAGTTAGGGTTTTAGTGAGAGGAGCTCTCAAAATACCTTTTTGGAAAAGTAGGAGAGAGAAAGGATGTTGAAAAGTGAACAAAAAGGTCGGATCTCGGCTTTATATAAAAGTCGCCCCGCTCGAGCGTCGAACTCCCCGCTCGAGCGTCACTCACAGATCCCCGCTCGATCGTCCAATCCCCCGCTCGAGCGGCGGATGCACGCTTCCAGAACTTTTACAGACATGATGCCCGCTCGAGCGTCAAACTCCCCGCTCGAGCGTCAGACACGTACTCCCGCTCGAGCGTCCAATCCCCTGCTCGAGCGTATACCACTGCAGACGAAATACTGGATGGGTGATTTCCCCGCTCGAGCGCCAACACCCCCGCTCGAGCGGAAAGACCAAAAACTGGGCAAAGACTTTATGTTTTATAACGCAACCAACTTATTCCCAACTTGCCCAACACAACCCCAAGCTCGAACACAAAGAGAAAGGGATAGAAAGAGGATAAGACAACAGCACCCTCACGAAATCGAATCCGGATTACAGTTAAGCACGAAAAGGAAAACCGGGATCGCTATAACCTCTCCCCCTTAAAGAATTTCGTCCCCGAAATTAAGGGTACGCCAAAACGCAAGGCCAATTGATCACAGAGCATTCAACAACCGAGCCCCATGGAAAGAAATTACTTTCACAACAAACCTCCGACTCACTCTTACCAAGGAAGATACTAACCAAGGGAACACATTCTAAATGACCACACCTTAGGTACGCAAGCCTCAACAAACCAAACCTCCCCCGAAACAATTCACCAACAACCGACTAGCACCCCAAGCTAAGTCACTACTCAACAACACGACCAAAGCAAATCTTTAGAGTAGATAATAAGAAAACATTTTCTTGTTCAGAAGGCATTTCTCAAAGATGTTTAGATTTTCAACGTTAACGTTCCGGAATAAATCTTGCATTTTCCATACGAAAACTCAAAAGCTTTGTAAACATTTTTCACAAATACGGTGTTACCCAAAATGCAGAGTCATCCACAGTTTATTTGCCAAAAAGATTAATCTAGAATTCTTTAAAATCCTTGAATTTAAATCAACTATTCAACAACGCCCTCAGATGGCCCAAACACTGGGAAAATTTTGTTTTCCATTTCTTTCCAAAACAGCACTATCCACAACCATCACTCACACAGTGATGCCACAACCGACACAGAATATAACATTTCTATAATGATGGTTAATAGAAATAACGACAGTACTAACAACACATAAGGCATAAGAAAATCATGGTTTTGCAATTTTCATCCTGCCTCCCTTTAATACACAAATGATACACATTATAGTGCTGTATCAATATCAAACCAAACATCATACATACATGATGTATAAAAAGCCAATCATTCACAATGATCAATCAATACATATATTAGATGTATTATTCCAACCGTCAGATTCAACGACAAAACATGTTCGATTAGTTTCAGTTTTCCCTAATCAACATACAAAGTTTACAACAAACGAGACTAAACTCAAGGTGACTAATGCCAACCCAAAGCCCGATACCGACAAGCTGACTAATCAACTCAATAAGCTTTACATTCCGTAACCCACACACTGACGTGCCGCTAAAACCACTAACCCCAACCACGGAGTTCTCTACACAAACCACAAATTTTGGAATCTCACCGGATCTCCTAAAATTGAACCGCGTCAACACTGAGTCTAAGGAAATCACCGACCCCCACCATGACTATCTAGCAAGCCTGCTCGCTTCCTTGACTGAAGACCGACATGGTCAACCTCAATCACAACAACCCAAACACGAAGGACCACTTTGACCAACGCTATACTCATTACTTTAGAACACGAACTGCTCTTCCTTCAAAGAATGCTGCCAGCATCCACTTACAACCCAAACCCAACGATTGATAACCAATCACAACACGAACGCTACCCCTACACAACCAATGGGGTCACCACGGACTCACTGACTAGCAAGACCCAAAACATGAACCAACATACAGGTACCATTCCCACTAACTCGAGATACAAATCTCACATTCCCTTGAACATTCTCACATAATCTTGCCAACACCACGCAACTCTTGAAACCATCACATCTAACACATTCAACTGTACTAGGAAAAACCTCCTTATTTTGCAAGCCCCCAATGTTACTGCTAGACAACCACCATGAACCAAACCCCGACACCACTACAAGTCGCCGACAAGGCTTTCAAGGATTCACTCTTCTAACTATCCAGCAGAGTAAAGGTTCTCACCCTCCTTACTATTAATCCACATCTCTATCCGCAAACACCATACCACTGTGACTCCATCCACGGATCACACCCTGACTATGGGCTGTACACCCAATTAACCCTTCTGATAACATCCTCTAACCTGGTCAGTGCTAAGGTACGAACCTATCACATTCGACCCAAATAAAGGAATTTGGAAACTTAGGGAAACACCCATTATACTACTGCCCGAGATATAGTACCAGCTACCCACAACACATCGCTCCCGATACAACAATCACAACCTTATATAGGAACTAACATCCCCTCACTTAAAACGGCAAATCAGTACACCTGCAATCTCGGCAACGTTACTTACCACGAAGGTACAAGTCCAACCTTAACAAAATTATGTGCTATGCCCCCGTAGGACACCATATTAAAAGCGTGTTACATCTAGTACTAATCGCACACTTCACATCCTTTCGAGTTCACCCGACAGTAGACCGAAATCTATACTACGCACAAAATTTTAAATGGGTAATACCCATGAAATTCCACACACTCTGCAAGTAAAACAGTTCTCGCTCCAATATTGCCTTGGCTAGGACACGCACCCCTTGGTGGTTCTTTTAAATTTTGAAAACATGGCTCCTCAGCCCTCATCTTTCCCAAATCAAGTCACACGCCTAATACCAAAAAAAAAATTTTTTATGGTTTTACAGCAACTTTATACATTAATAAAACTTCAGAGCTACAACATGCTCCAATTCACCCATTCCAGGGAAATTAACAAACAAAGCATATATGTATATATATGGATAAACAAACAGTTTAGAAGTTTTAACATTCCCAAAACACATTGGTTACACAACGGAACCCAATGATCACAAAACAATAATTCACCGATTACAAAACGGATTAGCCAAAACGAAACCAACCCCTCGGTATTACCACCACTGCCGTCCCTCGCTGGACCGCCAAAAATGGTCATCTCCAAACACAAGACAACCTACGAGCTTACTAACCACGAACAAGAACTACTGACGTGCCCCCTCTGTCCACACCTGGAACAACTACAAACTACCCCAACTGGGGCTTGGGAACTCGACTCTACTGAGGCCCTCGCAATTTGGCCTGCTAGTCCCCCAAAACGATACTGTTCCTGCCCAGTCGAATGAAACTGAGCCTGGCTAGGTTGCGAAACCCCTAAAGAAGCCCCCGGCTGAGTACAAAAACGTCGAATATGACCCGGCTAATTACACGTCCAACAAGTAGGCGGTGCCTGAGCACGAGATTGGTTCGGAATCTGGGCTGATGAAGGCCCCAATGACTACTTCCCCACTATATCTGGGCTGATGAAGGCCCCAATGACTACTTCCCCACTATACGTTCGATTGGCCCAATACCCGGCTGGCTAGAAGATTCTGGTGGTGCAACTACTGGTCGGACTAACAACCCTGCCTTCTTCCTCTGCAGGCAAGCTGGGGACTTGTGGCCCAGCTGGCCACACTTGAAGCAAGTAACAACCTTTCGTTCACCCTTTCCCGAATCTAGACTTGGTACTAGAAGAGTAGAGCCAGATTGAGCTCTCTGAAATTGTAGTGGGTTAAAACCCTTCTGCCTCTTACTGGGCCTAGAGTACCTATAAACCATAGGAGTCCCCACAATGGCTTCCTTCCTAACCTGGCCAACACCCATCACCACGGGCTCTTCCTTATCTTGTCCCATAGCTAACACCGCTGCCTCAACATGAGCAGCCGCCTCAACAAGCACACTATATCTTTTAAGCCAAGACCCCGCTATCCTTACACGGATGTCGTCACGCAGCTTACTCTCAAACTCGAAACAACGCAAGTCCTCCGTCTCCACCAATTCTGGAGCAAACCTCGACAGATTAGCAAACCACCTCTCAAACCGCACCAAAGGTGTAGTACCTTGGCGTAACTCCACAAACTGTTTCCGTAACTCTTCCCGAGCGGAAGGAGGGAAATCACAACTTCCTCGCCTAAGCATCCTAGTAAAAGTAACAGAGACACGTTAGCACACTCATACATGTGCCGAAGCTAAACACTCACGTCCTAATACATGGACAACTGTAATTCACTCCACGTAAGCACATAAACACATAAGCATTTACGAATTTCATTTCCGGATATTGATAGTCCCGAGGCGTTGCTAGAGTTCCGGTTAGAAACAGCATTGATCAAGTGCCCTTCCAACAGGACTCCCAGAAACCCAAGGATCCAATCAACATCCTAGAAACTAAATCCCATACCCACATAGTCACATAAGCATGTTATCAATTAAGCACATAGCATATGACACTAAATCTAAGTTTCAATCAAGCGAGACAAACCCATTGTGATCCTAATCACTTCCTACGTACCCAAAATATTCGAACCCGGTACGCTCTGATACCAAGTTGTAACGCCCTCAAAATAATAACATTAAACCCATCAATATAAACATACATTTATATACAAAAGATCTACATTTCCTCAATTCATCAGAGTACCTCATTATATGAGTATTACATGTTAACAACAAAAGTAAATGCGCTACGGGCTTACAGCTTTCCAAGTTAACACTTGGTTACAAAAGAGAGTATTGACTCGGTTACACATTAAGCCCTTGGCATTGAATTTACATGTAATACATCAAAAGGAGATAAGAGAACAAAAGTCTGTCCGCCTCTAGCCTCCCAAGCTATGTCCTTGGAGGTGGTAAGTTGCTTGTACCTGAAATGATGTCCCCATATAGGGTGAGCCACAGCCCAGCATAGATATACTAAACCAACTATAAACAATGCCTAAAAGATTAGCAACTGAAAGATGGTCGATACTTACACCTTCATTTACATCTTATTTCAATTCCATGGCAACCAAGTCTATGTTACAATTCACTTTTCATTTCTTATTCAACTTTGAGTTTGAAAACAAGGCTCAGTACTCTGGCCAAAACATTTGATGAGGTTATAGTTCATCAGTAGAACACTTTCGAAATTCACGGTGGATACACATTTTTATGTTGTATCAATAACACATAAACTACTTCCATACTTCACAAACGATGATGATATACATTTTAGCGCTATATCAAATCAAACAAACTTTTCAATAGATAAGCATGTGAACTATATCAATACCACAACAGATAAGCATATGAGCTATATCAACAACCCAATAGATAAGCATATGAGCTATATCAATACCATAACAGATAAGCATATGAGCTATATCAACATTCCAATAGATAAGCATATGAGCTATATCAACACCACAACAGACAAGCATGTTACACATCAACAGATAAGCATATTAGCTGTATCCACACTTCACTAGACAAGCATACGAGCTGTATCTACACTTCACTAGACAAGCATATGAGTTGTATCTACACTTCACTAGACAAGCATATGAGCTGTATCTACACTTCTCTAGACAAGCATATGAGCTGTATCTACGAAGTTCATCCCCCATCTCCTCCCAATCCTATCCGGTTTAGAGGTACATCCCCCATCTTCCCTTAAACCGCGGAGGACATCCCCCATCTCCTCCTCTACACAAAGCATATAAACACAAAGGTTCTATACACAATATAACGCATGTAAACACAGAATCACATACGCAATCAATCAATACATAAAGTTAATGTATTCTACCAACCGTCTACACATAATGCATATAAACACATTGGTCATATACACAATCACTCAATACATACAGTTAATGTATTCTATCAACCGTCATACTCTATGACACATCCGATTGATTAGTTTTAGTTTGCCTAATCATCATGCATTGTCTACAACAATCAACACTACCCTCCACCGGTAGCCCAAAGCAATTATTTCTAAGCAGGAAATAAATGCACAAATGGATAATATATCAACATTTCAACTAGATGAGCAATAAAAGATTCGTCTACCCTCTTTAATCCCATACATTCCCAATTTCAACATTCTCAATTCAATTCCTCACTTTCTTCAATTAATTATATACATTAATTAATTAAACCAATTAGGGCAAATTACCATAATTCACAAAACAACCCTAAGGTTCCATTTCCATCAATGTCCCAACATTAATCTCGTTTCTCTATGCCTAACATGCATATAGGTTTATATATTTAAAACCCCGACTTTTGTAAAATTACACAAAGGCCCGAACTTTCTCAAAATTACCCAACAACCCCCAACATATCAAAATGCTAAAATTCAAAGACAAAGCTCATAAGATGGAGTAGGTTATCCCTACCTCGAATGATGGGACTCAACGAAGGAGATGAAGAAATGGAAATGCTCCAAATCCCGAAATTTTCAGATTGGAAGATAGCCCTCGACGATCAACACAACTTTTGTAAAGGCCCAAGGTGAGAAAATAACTCCTACTAGATCAATCCTAAGAGAGAAGTTAGGGTTTTAGTGAGAGGAGCTCTCAAAATACCTTTTTGGAAAAGTAGGAGAGAGAAAGGATGTTGAAAAGTGAACAAAAAGGTCGGATCTCGGCTTTATATAAAAGTCGCCCCGCTCGAGCGTCGAACTCCCCGCTCGAGCGTCACTCACAGATCCCCGCTCGATCGTCCAATCCCCCGCTCGAGCGGCGGATGCACGCTCCCAGAACGTTTACAGACATGATGCCCGCTCGAGCGTCAAACTCTCCGCTCGAGCGTCAGACACGTACTCCCGCTCGAGCGTCCAATCCCCTACTCGAGCGTATACCACTGCAGACGAAATACTGGATGGGTGATTTCCCCGCTCGAGCGCCAACACCCCCGCTCGAGCGGAAAGACCAAAAACTGGGCAAAGACTTTATGTTTTAAAACGCAACCAACTTATTCCCAACTTGCCCAACACAACCCCAAGCTCGACCACAAAGAGAAAGGGATAGAAAGAGGATAAGACAACAGCACCCTCACGAAATCGAATCCGGATTACAGTTAAGCACGAAAAGGAAAACCGGGATCGCTATAATTTTTGACATTGCACATATAAGGTCGAGATCAATTAGATAAGAGCTTTTGTGCTTTTAGTTTTGACCAAGGTGGCGAGTATCTATTTGAGTTATTTAAAAAAAAAATAAAAAAAAAAAGTTCTGTGAAGAGAAATGGATGCTTAGAAAATTGATTATTTCTAGTACTCAACAACACAATGGTGTAGTAGAGATAAGGAATTAAATATTGTTAATGTTAGGTGGTTAATGGCGCAAAATGTTTCTCAATTGGGAATTGCACTAGTTTGTTGCCTATATCCCTAACTAAATGCCCTCCATATCAGATTTTACACTCCATTTGAGTAATAGGTTAGCGGAGAGCCATCTATGGGCGATCTGTAACCGTTAAGCAGCTTATTTTTATTTTACTTCTCATAAGGTTGCAAAGTTAAGACCTAGGGTTCTATAGCGCATTATTGTATGCTGTCATATAAACCCTCCGGGTCATGTACATATAGGTAAGCAGCTTTGTGGGAATGTAACTAAGTCACATAAAGTTTTCTTAGTAAAGGTGACTGAATAGAGTTTTGGAACTCTATAAGATAGAGAATTCTAAGTATAGCGCTCTATGTAGCCTAGTTAAGAATGGAAAGAAATTTCCAATACCCTAGGGACAGTGGGAGCGATGTGCCTACTAATGGATTACTCCATTAGAGAATAATACTCTACATTCTTAGTTGCGTGGTAGCAAATGTGAAAATTTTCCACGTCATCACTGGGTGATTGAGAATGAAACATTCATGATTACTCCGCAAGATGATAAAGAGCCTACGATAATGCCAAAGGCTCTAGTCCCCTGTTTTTAGAAAGTGGATCAATGTTGCGCAGTTGAAGACAAAGTCTTTGAGGATTAACCATTTCTATAATTTGGTTGACTTTCCATTAAGACGCGAAACTATTCTAAAGTTATACGCATTTTGGATAGTCATTGTTAAGGCATAAGGCTCGCTAGATACCGAAAAGTCGCACCATTGAGGAAGGTGTAGACCAAGAAAAGACTTTCTCATAGGGAGTGAGGTTATTTTGACTTAGGCTATGATTAATGTAAGTTCGGAACATTGATTTGTGGACATTGTGACCCAACTTTCTCGTTGGAGAATTGGATAAGTAGATTCATAGGGATTTACCTTCTGCTTTTATGGTGAAAAGTTAAGAGCGCAAAAAAGGTTGCTAGTTCCAATAAATTTTTTACAGCCTAAAACAGTTATCCAAATAGTGGGTCTTAGATTTCGTCAAGCCATGATAGGCCAACGATGATCGATGAAGACCACTGAGGCATGATCAATGGTCCAAAAGAAGTTTTTCCTTACTTAGTCATTATGAGCCAGGAATTTATAAGGTTGTCGCCACCTAGGGTGGACAGTCCTCTGTTTTAGATATAATGGACATGGGTGATGTAATTTATATGCTCGGATGTACGATCCTTAGGGATTGTTTTGGGAGAATTCCCGATTTGTCTTTAATGACTTACATAAGGAATATCCTAGAATGATTCTAGATGCAAAATTGCAAACCCATTGACTTACCTATCGATAAAAGTCAGAGCCTTAGCTACTGAGTGAATCCTCGGATTGTCTTTGGGAGAAACAAGTGACCTATATTCCTTGATCTTTTCTTTGTTGTGGAAGCCTAAAGTACGCTATGTGGGCGTATTCGGCATGATAAGTGTTATCTTTGGTAAATGGTCAACTAAGTAGTTTAGACATTGACCTTGCTCATTAGACTGTGGATAGAATGCTTTACTAGTAGTATATTAATTTGCTCCTTGTAAGATTCAATGCGCTAGTTGGGCGCATCTGCACTAGTTGGGCACATCAAGAATGAACGCAAATCGGTCACCAAAATATCTTTAGAGAGTTTATTGCGCAAGAGGTAGTGATCTTGAACCACTTCATGTGAGGCGCAAATGGTGGATTCCGTTGTATATGCTTATCGACTGAGGTGCTGATAAGGCTTATGCTTGGAATCTAAAATTGCACAGACTGTGGTTGTGTTTTTTAAAATTGACCACTTATTTGTTGTGAGATGATGGGATGTTGACACTATTATGGTTTGTGTCACAATGGTTAGCAGATGATGATGTCAGCAGGCAAGATTAGCTCACTCACACGAGCAATCGCCCTTGGCGCTTGGGAGCGAGCAAGGATGAGACTAGTGGTTTATTTTTAGCCAAGAGAGGCTTAAATTATCCACTATGCGTGTCACCTTGGTTACAACCAAGATGAGGTTGTGTTAAAGACTAAACATGGATGTTAGTACCCACTTTCCATGTTGTGCCTGTTATGATTAGCCAGATGCGAGACCTCATTTGGCGCCTGGAAGGCGAGCAAATAGAGAATTCGGGTTAGGGGCTAGAAAGCAACTAGACTAATATCTGTATAGTGTATCGAGTATGGCGTCACTCTTTTGGAAAAGTTACTCCACCGTAGCATGTATTCATACTCTATGTGCTTGGCGACCGAGTAATGAGGTGAGAGAATGGATCCCTGTTTCCTCACCATGTGAGTCTTACGTGTCATTATTGATATGACTTTCATCTTTGTACCCTTTTTGTGACTTTTGACTATGTCATAAGGTAAGGGGTTGATGTTCTGCTACTTTGGTATGTTGTCTGCGGTCATGTATGATTCGACCTTAAGGGACATCACTGGGAAAGCAGTCAATCCTAAACTAAATGGCATGAGGGCAAAGGGAAGATCATCTAGTATTACATTACTATTGTATATTCACTACCGGCAACTCACATCGCTCTGTATGAGAGGCAGATTGAGTGTGAATATATTACAAGAATTGAGAGGGTCAAACATGCTCTTTTTGAGGGATTAGAGATGTTTTTTGGATCGGTGTAATTAGATGGGTCTAGGGTATATGAGACACTATTTCTGTTCTTTTTGGGTTGATATTTCTATGCTGGCTCATTTTGAGTTTCTAGTATAGAGCTCCCACATGCAGGTGTTCTCAGCAGTTGCACGGTGCATTGGCTAGTATGAGATTGTTCATTTTTTGGGAGATTGAGATAGAGATGTGGCAATGTCATGCCAACTCATGTGCGAATGGGAGATGTTAGAAATTGGGCGCATATAGCATGACCCTTTGAACCATTTGAACCTGAACCTTTTGAACCTTATCCATGCAAGTTTGAATTTAAATTCAAAACTTATTTGGATAACCATTCAGGATATCTATATCTATCATATCAATAGATATGGATAGATGGATAGATAGATATTAGTTGTTATATATTTGATTATATACATCTGATATGATGGGAATAATATATCGATATCAGATATACGTTATGTGGTTTTTTACCCATAACCTTTTTTCCCAGACTCTCTCTCTAACTCTCTCCCATATGAGAACGATCCAGCTTCTGCACTGTGACTTGTGTGGGTAATACTCATTTTGTAGTATCACTCCACTGCTGGGTTGGTTGTTCACACCTGGAAGCACGTGATTTACCCACGAGATTCTTCACTTCAGGCTCTACTAAAAGGTATGATGCTGAAATTTTTCCCGCTGCGTTATAACACTTTGATTTACAGAAACCTAACCCAATTAAGAGAACTACACCTTGATGAGCTGCATATCTCTTCGCCTTTACCTCATGCTTTGCTAAATCTATCTTCTTTGACATCTCTCAGTCTTGTTCATTGTTGACTACATGGGAAATTCCCAGAAAAATTTTTTCACCTTTCAAACCTATGAGAGCTCAACGTACCGGCAAATTAGGACCTCACAGGTAAATTTCCAAACTTCAATGTGACTAGTTCCCTTCAATTTCTTGATCTCTCCGATATAAGTTCTTGTGGCCAATTGCCTAAATTAATCAGCAATCTTAAAGCCCTGAATAGTTTGCACCTCTCTGCGTGCAACTTTTCAGGGTCTATTCCAACTTCTCTTTCGAACCTTACACAAATCTCAAATTTAGACTTCTCGTTTAATAGTTTCAGCTGTCAAATCCCCTCATCAATTTCAAACTTTGCAAAGTTTATTGACTTAGATCTTCGCGTAAACAATTTGAACGAACAAATACCTGATTCCCTTGACAACATGAGCCAACTTACTTGCTTGGGCCTTCATAGAAATCAGCTAACTGGTACAATACCATCTTTGTTGTTTGCTCTGCCTTCACTGGAAGGTATAGATTTGAGTTACAATAAGCTATAGGGACCAATTCCAAGATTAGTTTATGAACTCTAGAACCCAATATACTTGCTGCTTTCATTAAATAACTTAAGTGGCGTAGTGGAGTTAGATAAGCTTCTAAAGCTTAAAAATCTATTCTATCTTGATCTGTCAGATAATGGTCTCTCATTGAACATTAACAACAGTGTCAACGCTACCTTTACCAACTTTGACTCTATAGGATTAGTTTTTTGCAACTTGAGCGAATTCCCAAACTTCTTAAGAGAACAAGCTGAATTGTATATTTTAGACCTATCAAACAACAAAATTCGTGGTGAACTTCCAAAATGGTTATTCAATGTGGGGAAAGATTCATTGTATTATTTAAATATTTCTCATAATTTCCTTACAAGTTTAGAGCAAATTCCATGGCAGAATCTATAATATATTAACCTACGCTCCAATTACTCCAAGGACCACCCCAGTGCTACCCATCACCACAACTGTTTTCTTTATCTCAAACAATAAACTGACTAGAGAAATCCCCCCATTGATTTGCAATCTGATGTCACTTGAAATTCTTGATGTGTCTAATAATAGTTTGAGTGGCTTGATTACACAATGTTTAGGAAACTTGAGCAATAGTCTCTCAGTGCTGAATTTAGGGAACAATAGATTGTCAGAATAGGAAATAATATTGCATATATTTTATTATTATTTGATTTTATTTTCCCTTGATTGATGTAATGGGCTGGCCTATAATTTATGCTTGATGGCACTCCTGTAATTATGCATTATTATCAATATAAAAAGGGATGAGGTCTCACTCATTCTCTATCTTTTTCTCTTCTCTAAACTTACATGGTATCAGAGCCATACCCTAGTCATCTCTCCTTCTCTATCACCTATCACCACCAGTTGCCTTCTTTCTCTCTCCTACCATACGAGACACCCTTATAACTCCTCCGAGCCACCCGATATCCTCTCCCCTTCTTCCTCTTTCCCTGACAGCCTCCTCTAGCCCCACCCAAGCCTTGTTCTCCCCTCGACACCCCTTACCCAGCCTTTCCTTTCACTCAACAGGCCCTTCCAGCCACTGTCGAGGGTCCCCAGGTGGCTAACCAGACTCCTTGCTGGTCTGGTTGAGTTCAGCAGCCCTTCCAAGGTAGCCTAGGTTCGTTTGTTCCTTTCGGGGATCTTCTGGTGATGTAAAAAAAAAAGGGGGGATGGGGGGTTTACTAGATTCGTAATTTTATGCTTCCATAGTGACCGTTGTGCTTGTTCTTCCACTATTATCTTCCGGATTTGTGATTGGCATTGTGTTTGAGAAGTAATTAGTAGAGTCTTCATGGCAGATTTGACTAGTGAATCTACTACCTCTCAACCATCTAAGGGTGAGAGTTTTGTTATCCCTTCTACTATGACTAATAACCTCAACCCTGGCCTTAAAATCACCACCTTTCTATTCAATGGTCAGAATTACCTAGCGTGATCGCAGATTTTAACTATTTTCTTGAAGAGCAGAGGGAAGATGAGATATGTTGATGGGAGGGTACAGGCACCCAGTACTACAGACCCTCGTTATGATCAGTGGGAGATCACCAATTTTCTGATTATGGGCTGGTTGATACATTCTATGGTACCGGAGATTGGAGAGGGCTACTTGTCTATGGACACTGTCCAGGATATTTGAGAAGCTGTAACTACTACTTGCTCCAGGAAGGGGAACTTTTTACAAGCTTTCAAGTTACATCGCTCCATTGAAAGGTTAGTAAGGTGAGATGACTGTCCTCCAGTATTTTACCTTCCTTAGCAATAGGTGGAAGCGGCTGGATCACCTTCAGGATTACAAGCCTGTCTGTCCCATTGATTCTACTGGTTAGCGGAAGTATGTGTAACAAGAACAGGTCTTCAAGTTCTTGGAATGCCTGAATGTAGAGTATGATCCAGTTCGGAGCAGAGTACTTGGCATGGACGTGCTTCCTTCTCTCTAGGAAGCCTTTGCTTTTGTGCAGTTAGAGGAGAGTCGCCGCTCTGCGATGCTTCCTTCTGCCACTACTGATTGCTCTGCCTTGGTTTCTACAACTCTTCGAGATGGAGAGCGTGTGACTCGTGGTTCTCATCCTTCCTCTGAAAGGGGTAATCTTTTCTGTGACTACTGCCGTAGACCTTGACGCACATGAGAGACTTGTTGGAAGCTGCGTAGGACTCCTTTTGGTGGCCGAGGAGATCGTCCTGGTACTCGAGGGGGTAGGTCTAGTCAGTTTAGAGGCTGAGGGGCCAATGCTCGGGCATATCTTTCTGACACGGTTGAGCCACCACCTTCATCTCCTGTTGTCTCACCAGCTACTGATGTTTCGGGGTTATCTGCCTCGGAGTTTGAGATTACTCTTCACCACTTGCTAGACTGTCGAGCCTCTACTTCTGCCACAGGTGCATCCTCTTTTTCCTTTGCCAATTCAAGTAACTTAGCTTCCTCCACATGTGCATTGCTATCTCATACGACTATGCCATGGATTATTGATTCTGGTGCTTCAGACCATATATCTATTAGAATGTATTAGGAATGTTAGAATATATTAGGAATGTTTCCTATTTTATTTTTTATTTATATTTAGTATCTTTATTTATGCCTTAGAGGGCTCATGTAATTTTGCTAATGATCTAATATAAAAGGGGATGAGGTCGGACTCATACCTCTAACTCTTTCTTTTCTCTAAATCTACATGGTATCAGAGCCTCGTTAGGACTCTTATACGAATTCCAGCCTCCTTTTCTCCACTGCAGGACTGCCCAAGCCACCCAAACCCTTGCATGGGACAGTTGGCAGCCCTAATAGTGCCGTTGTGTCTCTCTCTCCCTGGCGATAGCTCCTAGGTATTTAATTAGTGCCTTCGTGACCTTCCAGGTGGTTGCCTAGGGCAGTCGTGGCCTCCCTTGTGGTCGCCTAGGGCATTTATGGCCTCCCTCGTGGTCGCCTAGGGCATTCGTGGCCTTCCTGGTGGTCGACTAGGGCATTCGACTCTCTCTAGTTGGTTGTTGTCATCTCTGTATAACACAAATAAACATTTCTTTCTTGTCTTCTCTGTATAACACCCATACCCACACCCACAGACACACACACACACACAAAAAAACAAAAAATGCAGTAAAAAAAAATTATGAATTCTTAAATTTATGCTTTTCTAGTTACTATTGTGACTTGTTCTTCTACTATCTTCCGAGTTTGTGATTGGTCCTGAGTTTGAGGGTTGCTTAGTAAAATATTCATGGAAGATTCCACTTGTGGGTCCCTAACTTCTCAACCGCCTAAGAGCGAGAGTTCCCTTATACCTTCTTCTATGACTGATAATCTCAATTCTGGGCTTAAAATCACCACTTTTCATTTCAATGGTTAGAACTATCTAGCGTGGTCGTAGAGTCTGACTATTTTCTTGAAGAGTAGAGGGAAGATGGGGTATGTTGATGGTAGAATACAAGTACCCATAACCACCGACCCGAGTTATGATCAGTGGGAGATCACCAACTCCCTCATTATGGGTTGGTTGATACATTCTATGGCCCCAGAGATTGGAGAAGGCTATCTCTCTATGGACACTGCACAGGATATTTAGGAAGCCGTGACTACCACTCACTCCCGGAAGGGGAACTTCTCACAGGCTTTCGAGTTACGTCGCTCTATTGAAAGGTCCGTACAAGGTGAGATGACGATCCTCCAATGTTTTACCTTCCTTAGTAATGGCTGGAAGCGACTTGATCACCTTTAGGATTACAAGCCTATCTGTCCAACTGATTCTGCTAGTTACCAGACATTTGTGGCGTAAGAGAAGGTCTTCAAGTTCTTGGATGGCCTTGATGTGGAGTATGATCCGGTTCGAAACAGAGTACTTGGCATGGATATGCTTCCTTTTCTCCAAGAAGCCTTTGCTTTTGTACAGAATGAGGAGAGTCGCCATTCTGCGATGCTTCCTTCTACTACTCCTGATTGTTCAGCCTTGGTTTCTGCACCCCCTCGCAATGGAAACCATGTGACTCATGGTTCTCGTTCTTTCTCTGAGAAGGATAATCTTTTCTGTGACTACTGTAGCCGACCTTGCCATACACGAGAGACCTGTTGGAAGTTGCATGGGGCTCCTTCTGGTGGCCGAGGGGACCGTCCTGGTACTCGAGGAGGTCGGTCTTTCAGTCTAAAGGCTGAGGGGCCAATGCTCGGGCACATCATTCAGACACTGTTGAGCCACCATCTTCTTATCCAGTTGTCTCCCCTACTACTGATGTTTCAGGGTTATCTGCCTCAGATTTTGAGATTGCTCTTCGCCACTTGCTGGACCATCGAGCCTCCACTTCTGCTATAGGTGCACCATCTTCTTCTTTTGCCCATTTAGGTAACTTGGCTTCCTCCCCGTGTGCATTGCTCTCTCATACAACTGTACCATGGATTATTGATTCTGGTGCTTCCGACCATATGTCTAGCTACTCTAATTTATTTTTAGAGTATAACCCCTCCTCAGGTCAGGAAAAAGTGTGTATTGCTGATGGTACTATGTCCTCGATATCCGGGAAAGGTTTAATTCATGCTACCTCTTCCCTTCCTTTGTCCTCTGTCCTCCATGTTCCAAATTTTGGTGTTAATCTTTTATCTTTAAGTCATATTACCCGTGACTTAAATTGTAGTGTGACGTTTTTTCCTGATCATTGTCGTTTTGAGGACCTCATTACGAGGAAAAGGATTAGCAGTGGTAGAGAGGAGCATGGTCTCTACATTTTGGATCAGATAGACAAGCTGGCTCATTCATCTATTCAGTTCCCCTCCACTAATCCATCCACCAAGGACGATATTTGGTTGTGGCACCGTTGCTTTGGACATCCCTCTTTTTTATTACTTAAGCATTTATTTCCTTCTATTTTTGAGAAAAATAACGTGTCAGATTTTCAATGTGAGTCTTGTCAACTTGGAAAACAACACAGAGCCTCTTTTGCTCCTTCTAGTAATAAAAGTTCAGTTCCATTTTCTTTGATTCATTCTGATGTATGGGGTCCTTCCTATTTTTTGTCTGTCACTAGTCACAAATGGTTTGTTACCTTCATAGATGATTGTTCCCAAGCCACTTGGGTATATTTGATTAAAGATAAAAGTGAGGTGTTTTTTGTGTTTCAAAACTTCCATAACATGGCTTGCACTCAGTTTAGGATGGTTGTCCAAATTCTACGTTCTGATAATGGGGGGGGAATATATTGACTCTGGTCTTGCCACTTACTTTACAACTCATGGCATTATTCACTAGACTTCCTGCACTAATACCCCTCAACAAAATGGTGTTGCCGAACACAAAAATCGCCATCTCCTTGATGTCACCCGTTGTCTATCCTTTGAGATACGGGTTCATCGATCCTATTGGAGGGAAGCGATTCTTACAACTGCTTATTTGATTAATCGTCTTCCTACCCAAGTCCTTCAAAAACAAACACCTCTTCAAGTTTTGTTCAGATCTACTTCTTCCGGGTTCTCTATTTCCCCTAAGACCTTTGGTTGTGTTTGCTTTGTTCATAATCATTCACCCACTCGTGGTAAATTAGATCCTAGGTCTCTTAAGTGTGTTTTTCTGGGCTATTCTGCCAGCCAAAAAGGTTATAAGTGTTATCATCCTTCCACTCGAAAATGGTTTGTCTCCATGGATGTTACTTTCTTTGAGTCTCTGCCTTACTTTCCGACCTCCTCAGTATCCCAGTCATCCCTTCAAGGGGTGCCTTGGTGTGAAAAGATTCCTATTCCACTTCCGGTAAGGGAGGATAATGAGCCAGCAGTTGTTGAGGAAAAGGAAGCAAGCAAAGTTTATATCAGGGACAAGGACAGACAGTAAGCCCCCTGGATGCAAGAGCCTACTTTCCCTCCTCTACTGCCAAGTTCTTCTCCAAATGAGTGTCCAGAGTCACTCTCCTCTCTTGAGAGTCCAGGTAATTCTAATTCTAGTATTCCTGCGTTTTTCGATCTTGATGTTCTCATTACTACTAGGAAGGGGGTTGCGACATGTACTCAGCATCCTATTACTAATCATGTATCTTATTCTAATCTGTCTTCCTCATATAAAGCCTTTCTGTCTAAAGTGTCTTCTGTGAGTCTACCTACCAATTTTCAGGATGCTCTCTCTATTCCGGAATGGAAATATGCCATGATGGAAGATATAAGAGCTCTCAGCAAGAGTGGCACTTGGGAGTCAGTGGAGTTACCTAGAGGCAAAAATCCAGTTGGGTGTAAGTGGGTGTACACGGTCAAACACAAAACAGATGGTTCTATTGAGTAATACAAAGCAAGACTGGTTGCTAAGGGCTTTACTCAAACTTATGGGGTAGATTACCAGGAGACATTTGCACCGGTTGCTAAGATGAACTCCGTGAGAATCTTATTCTCTCTTGCTGCAAATTTGGATTGGCCACTTCATCAGTTTGACGTGAAGAATGCCTTCCTTCATGAAGACCTCGCAGAGGAGGTCTATATGGATATTCCCCCTGGTTTTGCAGATGCTAAGTCCAAAGGTAAAGTATGCTAGCTCCAAAAATCGCTTTATGGGCTAAAGCAGTCTCCTAAGGCTTGGTTTGAAAGGTTTGTTCAAGTTATGCTGAAATATGGGTTCAAACAAAGTCAAGATGACTACACCTTGTTTATGAAACACTCCTCCCATGGTAAGATCACGGCTCTTATTGTCTACGTTGATGATATTGTTCTAACAGGAGATGATGTTAAGGAGATTTCTCGTTTGAAGGAATACTTAGCCACGGAGTTTGAAATCAAAGACTTAGGCAATTTGAAGTATTTTTTGGGCATTGAAGTAGCTCTGTCTAAGAATGGCGTCTGCATATGCCAACGGAAGTATGTACTTGACTTGCTAAAGAAAACTGGCATGCATGAAGGTAGACTGTGTAACACACCTCTAGACTTGGGCCAGAAACTAAGTAAGGATCAAGAGGGAGATCTAGTGGACAAGTGGAGATACCAGGACTAGTGGGTAAGCTCATATATTTATCTCACTCATGTCTAGACATTGCCATTGCAGTGAGCATGGTTAGCCAGTTCATGCATACTCCTAGAAATTTGCACTTAGAGGCAGTTATGAGAATCTTGAGATACCTGAAGGCCTTCCCTGGAAAGGGCCTCTATTTCTCAAAACACGGACATCTCAGCGTGGAAGCATTCACTGATGTAGATTGGACTGGATCGGTCATTGATAGACGATCAACTTCAGGATATTGCACATTTGTTGAAGGCAACCTAGTCACGTGACTAGGTTGCCTATTTCATCATTATTTATATTTAGTATCTTTATTTATGCCTTAAAGGGCTCCAGTGATTTTGCTAATGATCTAATATAAAAGGGGATGAGGTAGGACTCATACCTCTAACTCTTTCTTTTCTCTAAATCTACAATATATGGTTCCTCTAATTTGTTCTCAGAGTATACCCCCTCCTCAGGCCAGGAAAAAGTGCATATTGCTAATAGTACTATTTTGTTTGTGTACGTAAAGATTTAATTCATGCCACCCCTTCCCTTCTTTTATCCTTTGTACTCTATGTTCCTAATTTTAATGTTAATCTTTTATCTTTGAGTCGTATTACTCGTGATTTGAATTGTAGCTTGACGTATTTTTTCCTGATCATGGTCTTTTTTAAGACCTTATCACGAGGAAGAGGATTGACAATGGTAGAGAGGAACATGGTCTCTACATTCTGGATCAAACAAACAAGCAGGCTCATTCATCTATTTAGTTACCATCCACCAAGGAAGACCTTTGGCTGTGGCACCGTCGCTTAGGGCATCCCTCATTTTACTACTTATGCATTTTTTTCCTTTTGTCTTTGAGAAAAATAATGTGTCTGATTTTCAATATGAGTCATGTCAACTTGGAAAACAACACAGAGCTTTTTTTGCTCTCCCTTTTAATAAAAGTTCAATTCCATTTTCTTTGATTCATTCTGATGTATGGGGTCCCTCATGTTTTATGTCTTTAAAAGGTCAAAAATGGTTTGTTACTTTCATAGTTAACTGTTCTAGGGCCACTTGGGTACATCTGATGAAAGATAAAAGTGAGGTGTTTTATGTGTTTCAAAACTTTCATAAAATGGTTTGCACTCAGTTTGGGGCGGTTGTAAAAATTCTATGTTCTGATAATGGAGGGAATATATTGGCTTTGGTCTTGCCAGTTATTTCGCCACTTATGGCATTATTCATCAAACTTCATGCACTAATACCCCTTAACAAAATGGTGTTACCGAACGAAAAAATCACCATCTCTTTAATATGGCACATTGTCTATCCTTTAAAATACGTGTTCCTCACTTCTATTGGGGGAAGCGGTTCTCAATACAGCTTATTTAATTAATCGTTTTCCTACCCAAGTCCTTCAAAAACAAACACCTCTTCAAGTTTTGTTTGGGTCTACATCTTCTGGGTTCTCCATTCCCCCTAAGACCTTTGGATGTGTTTGTTTTGTCTATAATCATTCACCCATTCGTGGTAAATTGGATCCTAGATCTTTTAAGTGTGTTTTCCTAGGTTACTCTGCCACCTAAAAGGGCTATAAGTGTTATCATTTTTCATCTCGCAAATGGTTTGTCTCCATGAATGTCAATTTCTTTGAGTCTCAGTCTTACTTTCAGACCTCCCCAGTGTCACAGTCATCCCTTCAGGGGGAGCCTTGGTATGAAGAGATTCATATTCCACTACCACCAGTGGTTGAACAAATATAAAGGATGTTGAGCCAGCAATTGTTGTGGAAAAGGAAGAAGGCAAAATTTATGTCACGGACAAAGATAGACAGAAAGTCACCTAGATGTATGACACTACTTCTAATCCTCTACTGCCAACTTTTTCTCCGGATAAGTGTCTGAAGTCACTCGTCTCTCCTGAGAGTCCAAGTAATTCTGATCTTAATGTTTCTATTCTTGAGTTTTCAGATCTTGATGTTCCTATTGCTAATAGGAAGGAGGTTAGGTCATGTACTCGACATCCTATTTCTAATTATGTCTCATATTCTAATCTATCTCCCTCATATAAAGCCTTTCTCTCTAAAATTTCATCTGTGAGTTTGCCTAACAATTTCTAGGATACTCTCTCTATTCCTAAGTGGAAACATGTCATGATGGAGGAAATGAGAGCTCTTAACAAGAATGGCACTTCGGAATTAGTGGAGTTACCTAGAGGCAAAAATCCTATTGGTTGTAAGTGGGTGTACACTATAAAACACAAAGCAGACGATTTCATAGAACAGTACAAAAGCTAGACTGATTGCTAAGGGCTTCACTCAGACTTATGGGATAGATTATCATGTGACATTTACACCAGTTGCTAAGATGAAGTATGTGAGAATACTGCTCTCCCTTGTAGCAAATTTGGATTGACCACTTGATCAATTTGATATGAAAAATGCCTTCTTTCATGGAGATCTCTAAGAAGAGGTCTATATGGATATTCTCCCTGGGTTCAAAGATGCTAAGTCCAAGAGTAAAGTGTACTGGTTTCGAAAGTCACTTTATGGACTAAAACAATGTCCTAGGGCTTGGTTTTAAAGGTTTACTTAAGCTATGTTGAGATATAGGTTCAAGTAGAGTCAAGTTGATCATACCTTATTTGTTAAACACTCCTCACTTGGTAAGACTATAGCCTTAATTGTCTACGTTGATGATATTGTTCTGATAGGGGATGATGTTGAAGAAATCCCTCAGTTGAAGGAGTACCGAGCCAACGAGTTTGAAATCAAGGACTTAGGCACTTTAAAGTACTTTCTGGGCATTGAAGTAGCTAGGTCCAAGATGGTATCTTCATATACCAG
The DNA here is from genome assembly GCF_055761805.1 of Camellia sinensis. Taxonomy (NCBI): domain Eukaryota; kingdom Viridiplantae; phylum Streptophyta; class Magnoliopsida; order Ericales; family Theaceae; genus Camellia; species Camellia sinensis. The sequence continues at coordinate 68,442,695 of NC_138967.1, forward strand.
AGGAAATATGTACTTGACTTGCTAAAGGAGACTGGGATGCTTAGAGGTAGACCATGTAATACACCTTTAGAACCAGGTCATAAGCTAAGTGAGGATCAAGGGGGAGAGCCAGTGGACAGAGGGAGATACCAGAGATTAGTAGGGAAGCTTATATACTTATCTCACTCTCGTCTAGACATTGCCATTGTAGTAAGTATGGTTAGTCAGTTTATGCATGCTCCTAGAGCCACCCACTTAGAGGCAGTTATGAGAATTCTGAGATACTTGAAATCTTCTCCAAGAAAAGGGCCTCTATTTCTCAAAGCATGGTCATCTTACTATTGAGGCTTTTACTGATGCAGATTGGGCTGGATTAGTCACTAATAGACAATCGACTTCTGGGTATTGCACGTTTGTTGGAGGCAACCTGGTCACTTGGCATAGTAAAAAACAAAATGTTGTTGATAGATTCAGTGCAAAGGCAGAATTCAAGGATATGGCTAGGGTGTTGCGAATTGTTGTGGATTAGACTATTGCTCGCGAATTAGACTATTGTTGAGAGACTTGGGAATTCATTAGACTGATTCCATGAGGTTGTACTGTGATAAGAAGGCGGCTATCAACATAGCTCATAATCCGGTTCAGCATGACGGAACCAAGCACGTGGAGATTGATAGACACTTCATCAAGGAAAAGCTCACTAGTAGCATAATATGCACTCCATTTATGAAGACTGGTGATCAACTTGCAGATGTTCTTACCAAGGAATAGGGAATAAACCATTTCATAGCATACTCACCAAGCTGGGCATGAGAGATATTTTCACACCAGCTTGAGGGGAGTGTTAGAATAGTGTTAGAATGGGAAATAATATTGCATATATTTTATTCTTATTTGATTTTGTTTCCTTTGATTGATGTAATGGGCTGGCCCATAATTTATGCATGATGGCACTCCTATAATTACGCATTATTATCAATATAAAAGGGGATGAGGTCTCACTCATTCCCTCTCTCTTTCTCTTCACTAAACTTACATAGATTTCATGGCACCTTTACTACGACATTTACAGAAGGTAGGATGCTAAGGAATCTTAACTTGAATGGCAACCAAATTGAAGGACAAGTTCCACATTCTTTGCTCAATTGTAAATACTTGGAAGTTCTAGATCTTGGAAAAAACAAGACAAATGATACATTCCTCCACTGGTTGGAAACTCTTACAGAATTACAAGTTCTTGTCTTGAGGTTTAATAAGTTTCATGGTCACATAGGCACCTCCAAGACCAAAGACAAACATCCTTTTCCTAAGTTGAGAATTATTGACATATCTTGCAATGAGTTCACTGACCTTTTGCCAACAAATTATATCAAACAATTTGGAGTTATGATGAATGTCGATGAATATGTGAAATTGAAATACATGGGCCAAAGAATAAAGATTCTGTGGTGGTGATGATTAAAGGATATGAGATTAAATTATCAAGAATCTTAACAGTCTTCTCAATCATTGATTTTTCAAGAAATATGAGAGATTTTGAAATCCATTGGAAGGCTTAATTCACTTCGACATCTTAACTTATCCCATAACAACCTCAAATGCCACATTCCGAATTCACTTGGAAATTTGAAAAACTTTGAATCGTTGGATCTTTCCTCAAACAAGTTTGTTGGGGGAGATTCCTCAACAATTGAAAAGTTTGATGTTTCTTGAGGTACTAAACCTTTAGGACAACCAACTAGTAGGACCAATTCCTCAGGGGAGCCAGTTTAATATATTTGGAAATGATTCATACAGTGGGAACTTGGCCTTATGTGGATTCCCTTTATCAAAGAAATGATAGAAAGGTTTTAGATTTTATGGCATTTGAAAGAGCTATAATAGACTTGGATTTAAAGGGGTGATAGGCTGTTAATAATTGTGGCAAGAATTTTTTAAACAAATTTTCGGATCCCAATTTGTGTTCCAGTGGATGATGATTGGAATGACACACGTTAATGCCTTCTGTCACTTATGGGGGTCGCATTATGGTTAGCATTTGGATTTTGTCACCTTTTTCATGTGGCTTTGTTCTAGGAATCCTCATTAAATACTTTATGACAAAAAATAATTTTTTGAAGTTGAAGTAGTGGAAATGAGCATAGGCTTGGTTATCTCCACTATGTTTTTTAAATATTAAATAATTACTTGGTGATACTTTAGTGCTATCAATATTTAAATGTTGGTCTAGCTTGTTTGAAAGGTGGTTGATAAAATAATTGTCGTCCTTGAAGGGTGGATGATAAAAAAAAATTCAGCTCAAATTTGTTGTTAATTGGAGCATAGCCCAAGTTCAATTTATTAAGCTCGAGGCAGCGTTGGACACACAAAATTAGGTTAGAGGCCGGGCGTGGGGGCCTCAGGCAACTCTCAAAACAAACTTGGATAACTCTTCAATCTGACTGCACCTGCTCACGTTGCACCTATAGTTACAAATTACAAGCTACCTTAATTTAAACCAAAATCCTAACTGAATTGCTAAAAGTTCATTCGACAAAACTGGCCATACAAATCAATCAATTTTCATTGCAAATGTAACAAGATTTTATTTCCCAGTGTTAAATTTTTTTGTTCCTAAGGTTGTGTTTGGATCATGGATTTGGGTCGGGATTTGAAAAGGAAATGGAGAAAAGTGAGTGAAATGTGAATAAAATATAAATTACATTTTTTTTCTTCATTTCTTTTTCCAAGACTGCAAATGTGCTATGACTATGTAATAATAACGTGTTAATGCCTTGTTACATGATTACCTTTTGTCTTTGTTGTTTCAGTAAATATATGCTTTAACAGTCATGAAGTCTCTTTTAGAGTAGTAAATTACAAGCTTTTGAATGGAAATTGTCATCTAATGTAAATGGAAATGAGTTGTCAATTGAAGATAGTTTCAAGCTTCACTAATCTATTAGTGTTCTAAAGAAACATCAGTGGTGTTACAGAAAAAACAGGATTCTTGACATTTTTTTCTCTCCTGCTGAGAAACCATTCAATCTTTAGCTCCTTTCTCAAAAAAGAATTTGATTTGTACATGCAAGAAATAGGCTGATTCAGCCTTTTTTTATTCAATTTCTCATGAAGTAAAATTCTTGTCAGTAGGAGTCAAGAGAATGGCCCCTTGACCTCAAATTTCCATTTAAAGGTGGATGTCGATGTCAATCCTTGAGTGAAAGTAACATGGAATTTCCTTGGAAATGTCATTGAGAGTTCAAAAAATAATAAATGAATGGTGATACCACGTGTTGATGATAACATGGTATAATTGTTACATTGATTTTTTTTTTTCCTCTTGTTTGTGATTGTCATAATCGGAAAATGTGTGACAAGAAAGAAGATATAGCACATTAACAGACCTCATCCAATATGTAGAGATAAGGTTGTTTTATGATGGTTCACTCAAAATTAAGATTGTGGTGGAATTCTTTGATTGCTCAGCTTGAAAATTAGCTTTTCTCTGAATGGGAGGACATGGTTGATAATAGGAAGAGAAAGTATGCTGAATAATTTAATTTTCTCAATTACTAAAGTTCTTGCAATTGAGTTTACTCACTGGGCTACATTCCAACCTGGGTTGTTTTTTCTTTCTCTGCTCTGTTCTGTTTCCTTCTTTCTCTGTTTGGATGACCAGAAAATAAAATTTGGTGCGATATTGTGTTGATGTACATGCCTAAAGCTAAAATTTGGTCCTATAATTACTGAAATGATAAAGACAATAGGCAAGAAATGCAGTATCTTTGCTTCTAGTATCTTTTCTAATACAACACAAACCTATATGATTTCACATTTCTCGTCCATTTTATTTTTCCTTCACAAATCGTTCTCTAAATTCATGATCCAAACACAAACAGTCTTACGAACTTCAATTATAAACCTACTAGAGTCAAATGACTTAGCTAGGGAAATTTTTTATGAGCATTATAAAATATAGTTACTAGTTGATTGTAAACAAAATAGAGTAGAAATTGAATTATTGTGAGAATCTAGTGGCAAGTGTTCGTTTTCCCTACACAACAGTTTTACGTCTTGAACATGTGATTTTTTTTATATTTTTTATTTTTTGTAATCACTTCCACACTCTGCACAATTTTCACATGGCCACTCAAATTTGACTCGAATTTATTTAATAATGTGATGCTATGAATGTATGACTCACATGGACAAATTAGTGACTATGGCCCATATCATTTACAACTTTTCATATTTGGCAAAGTAGTAAAAGCCACTTCAAGTGTGTTGACTGTGTTTTTTATTGTAATTTACACAAGACAAATTGCGGGCAATCTTTCTCGGTGTATGCTCGAACTTAATGGTTGGTGGGTAATTGCTTCTAAATTTACTTTCTAGAATGGATTCAATGTATTCTTCTCTAGTTAAGCAGAAAATAAAAACAATGCCCAATTACATTAATGTGTGTTTGGGAGGGAAAGATTAGGTACACACTTAACTTTTGGCATAGTGTACAAAGTGGTTGTCCCAAGACTCGAATTCATAATCTCAAGTTATTAGGTCAAGATTTTAGCATTAAACCAATGATCACCCCTAGTTGAGCAAAAAATATATTTTGTAAAATAATTTTCATATAATTTTGAAACAAAAATCAAAGAAAAACAAATTTACTGAAAATATTAAAAAAAAATTAAAAAAAAAAATTTACTAAAAATATTTTTTATTGAATCAAATGTAGGTTTACATGTAAAATATTCATTGGCTATCAATTATGTGGGTTTATGATAATACACTTTTCTTAAGTCAATTTGAGCAAGAAGATTTTCTCGCTCACATATGGCGTTACTACTAGAGCAGCTTTTGGGGGAAAACTAAAGGCTAAGAAGAGTTTGTTTTGATTATGGAGGAAGTTATAGACTTGATAGGTGGTTTCACCATTGTTGACATGTACCCATCGGTGAAATTGTTTCACGTGATCTGTGGAATACGACGTACACTCGAAAAGATGCATAAAAGGATTGATCAGATACTTGAAAACATTTTGAATGAGCATAGAGAAAGAAAGAGAATAACAGAAAGTGGTAAAGGAGAAACAGAGGAGGATCTAGTTGATGTTCTTTTAAGAATTCAGAAGCATGGTGACCTTCAATTTCCATTGACAGACAACAACATCAAAGCAATCATCTTGGTTAGTATGTTTTTATTTGTCTATATCATTTCAATGTTCACACAAAATATAAAAAATTTCTTTTCATAGCACATGATATAATAATAATTAATTGCCAAGCAAAAGTGACACCATGGTCTAGAAAATAGGTAATGATTTGATTAAGTAGTCTAGAAGCAATCTTCACTCACTCCGCAATTTTTTCTTTGTTTTTGTTTGTTGTGTTTCTTTTGTTTATTTTTTTTTTTTTTTTTGGGGAGGGAGGCGGTGGGGGGTGTTGTCAAAAGTAAAAAGTATTTTTTGTGCAATCCTAAGTGGGAAGTAAGTCTTTTATCTTTGATTTTGATTTTGTTTTTGTTTTTTTGTCTTTTTTTTTTTTTTTGGTGGGGGGGTTGTCAGGAGTAAAAAGTATTTTTTGTGTAACCCCAATTGGGAAGTAAATCTTCGTATCTTATTCGTGAAATTAAATACCTGAAATTTCACTCACTCTGCAATTTTATCTTTGTTTTCGTTTTTTATGTTTTTTGTTTTTTGTGGGTGTTGTGAAGAGTAAAAAGTATTTTTTTTGTGCAATCCCAAGTGGGAAGTAAGTCTTCGTATCTTATTTGTGAAATTAAATACTTGAAATTCAACAGATTCCTAGTTTTCTTATATTTTATTGAATTCCCGACAGTATCAATAGCATGCACTAAAGTATATTAAACTCGTCAATTTCAGGACATTTTCAGTGTGGGAAGCGAGACATCATCAACAATCGTAGACTGGGCAATGTCAAAAATGCCGAAAAACACAGAAGTAATGAAAAGAGCACAAGCTAAAGTACGAAGTGTCTTTGACAAAAAAAGGAAATGTCGATGAAACACGCCTCCACAAATTATAATACTTAAACTCAGTAATCAAAGAGACTTTGAGTGTGATAACTGGGTATGCTTTTCGTCTCATTCCCATTGAGTTGTGATCGAGTCTACTCATGTTATGGTGTAGAGTTTGTATGCGAAGTTTTGTTAACCGTTGAGTCGTTGTTATTGAAAGCTTATTCTCAAATTCCGGTTCTCATTTACTTTAATTCTAAGTTTTACTTGCTTCGAGAGGTACGAGGTTGAATTCGGCGTGTCTAGAGTTGAATTGCTAAAATTTTGATGTTTGGAAGCAGGGCTGCACGTGCGAGAGAGGGGCCATACATACGAGAAGGGAGGCCGTACGTGCGGTGAGGAGTTTTCTGGGTTTGGCTACTGCATTATATGCAGGTACAGAAGGAAGTGCGGGGAAGGCGCCGCACGTGCGGGGATCAGTGCCGCACGTGCGGGAGGCACGCTCCGCACGTGCGAGACGAGCCTGAGTCTAAAAACTCTGTTTTTTCTTCTCTCTTTTAGGATGTGTATATTATTTTTCCTATATCTCTCACTAAAAACACACTACTCTTCCTTCTCTCTACATTTCTCACCAAAACATCACTAGATGGATTTTGACCCATCATCATTCACAAAATTTGGAGAGCTAACCGAGGACTTCTTTTTGTACGGTAGAGATTGGGTTTCAGCACCATTGGTTTTGGGGATTTCATCTCTTTTCTCTTTCAAAGTTTGAGGTAGGGACTTTCTTAGAGTTATATATATATATATATATATTTTGCAAGAATTATTGTTGATTTTCAAATTTCTCTTGTTAATATTGAATGTTGATGGTTGGCTCAACAATGTAGGTGGTTTAGGAGGGGATTTGTTCCTTGTTTCTCATGAAATGATTCTCTTGAGGGTTTTGAAATACTTTGAGTAAGGAGAAATGTTTTTGAAGAAATTTTTTTCAAAAGATATGTGTGTGTGTAGTGTGATGAGGAAAAACCTAGAAATTTTGGGGGTTTTAAAAGAGTGTTGAGAATACTTGGTTAACCTTGTTGATACATTACTTTTTGTGTCAAGTGAATAAAGATAGGGAAATTTCTCACTTGTATATATAAAAGATGAGTTTCATGAAATATGAGAATAGTGATCTTGATAGTTGTTCAAAATATTGATATAGTCTTGAAATGATGAAATAGTTGAGAATGGAGATGTGTTACCCCTTAAATGAATTGAAATAAAAGTATGTTTATTCATCTTATGAGGTTGCATTGATAAGAGGTTTGGGAATTGTGATCACAATGGTAAGATTGTCTGGAAAGTTTGAACATGAAAGAAATGTTGCATTGCATTGATAATCATTACCTTGCCATATCAAGTTATTTGATCATGTTAAGCTTCAAAATTTAAAGTTGAAAACTCTTGCATTGAGAACGAAATGTTGTAATAATGAAAAATGAGATTTGTTGAAATGTTTTTGGGGTAAATACGTTGGTAAGTCCGGATAAGAGGTGTAGATGAAATTGATTAAGTTGGTCTGAGTGTCCGGGGTGAAAGACCGAAAACACGCGCAGAGAAGGTACCACTTCCCTTCCGGTTAGCAACCGGTAAAGTAGGGTTTGGGTAGTGCTAGTTATGCCTACTTGCAGACACCAACCTAGGGATTACCTAAGTCGTATTTACCACCCCATTGAATTAAATTGTAAATTTCTGAATCGTTGAGATTTCAAGTTAACATTGAGAATGGTGTTTTTTTTTAAAGATGTAAATGTAATCTTCTTTTAAAAGGCATAGCATGGCATGTGCATTTCATATTGGAAATCTTGCATAAATGTATATACTTTGTTAAGAATTCTCTACTGGGCTTTAAGATCACCCCTATGGGATTTTGGTGCAGGAAAGGACGTGGTGATCCCGCCAAGTTAGGGCGTGGACGTATGTGTTGGGAGCATTGGGCTCTTATTTTATTTTTTTGTTGTTGTATACTTTTGTTAGCCAAGGGCTATAACTGTTTGGGTCCGAGATGACCATTTTGTGTAACCGGGCTTAAGCCTTGGAAATTGTAAGCCCTTGAGGGCGTTTATTTATTTTTGGAATTAATGTTCTACATGCTATAGATTCATGTATTTGACATCGTTGAATGTATAAATGCATGTGGAACTGTTTTGTACAAACCTTAATGATTCAATGATGTAAAGGTTGGGGAATTGCATTCTTTCTTATAATGAACGTTGACTGTTGTGATCATAAGGTGTTATAATTTTGGGGGCGTTACATTGAGGCTGCATACCTAGCTCCATTGTTAGTTCCATGAGCAAGCGGTGATCAATGTATGATTAGTGGATACAACATACCAGCCAAGACCAAAGTCAATGTCAATGCTTAGGCAATCGGCCAAGACCCCAAATATTGGAACGAAGTAGAGAAATTTGATCTCGAGAGATTTCTTCACAGTGAAATTGATTTCAAGGGGAGAGATTTTGAGTTTATTTCATTTGGTGCTGGAAGGAGGATATGTCCCGGGATATCATTTGCGATTCCTAATATTGAGCTTCTACTTGCACAATTGTTGTATCATTTCGATTGGAAACTCCCTGATGGAAAAAAGTATGAAGAACTAGACATGGAAGAGGACCTTGGTTTGATTGTGAGAAGAAAGAATGATCTAATCTTTATTCTCATTCCTTATGATCAATCCTCTTTCTTCTGTTGAATAAGATCAAGAAAGATATATGCTAGATGCTAATTTTGTATTGAACACACTACTCTACATGAGAGAATTTTGAAATAATGTCAATGTTTCAAATGAGTGATTATTTTAACAAATCATATGTATATGTTTTTTTGATTGGCAGATCATATGTATGTATGTTCAATCAATTTATGCTTTTTTATATAGTAGAAGTGTATGAGGAGCTTTAAGTGGATGAAAATCTCTAACTTACCAATAGCAAACTTAAAAAAAGCAAAAAATTACATTTTATTAGCCCACGTAGCCTCTCTCTCTCTCTCTCTCTTTATTTATCTATCGTCACTGCCTGATCTGCCAACGCCGCCGACCACCACCTATCGCCGTCGTGCTTCTCTCACTCTTATGTTGCCGATCTCCTTCCTCTCTCTCCCTCCTTCTCTCTCTTCTTCATCTTCTCTCTCGAAACCCTAACACCACCTTTGACAAAAAATTTGACGGCTTTAAGTACCAAAAGAAGTGCCACAAGCTCACTCTTGGTTTGACCACTGACAGGCTCAAGTAGATCAAGATACGAACGACCTTGGCGATGGTGATGGTGATGGTGGTGGTGATGCTTCTTTTATTATTGTGGGAGGAGATGAGTTTGAGATATCTTACCAAGAACCTCTTGAGATCAAATATATATCTAACTTAGTTGAGCTCCAATCTGGATTTTTGGTACTAAAGATATGCCTTAATTGAGGCTAAAGAAGTTGGTGAATTTTGTTATCTTTGGTTTGAAAGTCTTTGAATTTGACAATGGCGTACCGGTGGTATTCGTACTCTCTCCGACCTTAACCGTCCATCTACGGATGGCTCTGGTATTCGTTCTGTGATGACCCAGACTTGCTAATCGTGATTTTAATTAATTAATTATGTGTTAATTCTAATTGAACTAAGTGCCAAGTAATTTAATTTGTGCACATCTGTTCAAATTGGAAAATTGCCTAGTAAGGTTACAACTTTGAAACTGAAATTGACAATCTTATTAGGTGCACAAATTGAAATTGATACATGGATGAGCTTATGGAAATTTTTAGAGCCATTTGGGAAATTTAATTGAAAATTGATTCAGTTTAATGACATTGTCTGTGATTGAATTGAGCCTTAATTAGAACTATTAATTATGTTTCTACATGTTAATTATGTGATTAAGTGTTATTGATTGTTATGAGATTTATTGAATTGTATTGTTTGAACAGATAGGTTAGAATGAAAATTAAACTTGTCTGATTCGCTAATTTTAATAAGTTAGAATTAAATAATTGGATAGGAATTAGAGCCTAATTCACATTAGTATAATTTAATATAGTGTAATTGAGATTATAAGATGATGAGAAGTAATTTAATTTGAGTGAATTTGATTTAAATTAATTTATTAGCCTATTAAATTTAAGCCTAATATATGTATAAGGCTAGGAATAAGAGACTAAATCAACAATAGAAAGAGAGTTGGTGGCCTTGGTGCACTATCCATGTAGAGAAAGAGAGAGAGACTTTATCAGAGAGACTTTATGAGAGAGAGCTTAATAAGAGAAAGAAGATAGAAATAAGAGAAGAGAAAGGGAACTTGAAATCTGCATTACTACACAATCTTAAGGTAAGAATTCTACATCAATTCCATGAAATTGACATGCTTTCCTTATAATCCTTTAGACCTTGAGTTGTTTTAATATTATGAGATTAGTGGTGTAAATTGATGTTAGGAATTCATACGATCATATAAAGAAGGAATTATGGAAATTAACTATCATATTTAATATGCATGGCATAATTTTAGTTCAAACACCTATTAAGCTGCATGATCTTTACATGCATGTAATGTTTTCAAGAATCCATGAACAAAACAATTGTTTTCTTGCATGATTTATGAACTTTAAGAAGGAAATCTCAAAAGTTATGAAAAAGAACATAATTTGTATATATAACGGTGATTTTACACTTGAAAATGTTTGAGTCCAAGAAATATGATCATCTCATGGACAAATTTGTTTATAGACATGAATTCTTGCTTGGTCTCTCATAATTTCTAAGAAATTCTCATTTAAAAGTTTGAGTTGTAGCTTGAATACCCATTTTAAAATTTTACAATTTGCTTTAAAGATTTTTGGATATAAGTTGAACAATTAAGTATTGTTATAAATTGATGGTTTGAAATTGATGGTTGCAAATTAAAGTTCATAACTATTTTTGAGGAGTTGGGGATTGAATTATACAAATTATGAAGTTAGATTTTAAAAGGAAGGATTCCAAAAACAAAGCAGATTTTCGGGTTGCATTTTTAGCAGTTCCGTATGTGCGAAATGGGGTTGTCGCACGTGCGATTTCAGGAAAAATTTTGGTTTTATTTTTGCTTCTTTTCTCCATCCTCCAAGCCACCTTTGCATGGTTTTAAAGTGCTTAAACATGCATTTGCATTACATAAGTGTATTGAATTGAACGAATGAGCGATTAGAACCGAACGAGTGAAATCGAATTGAATAGAATTATATGAGTGTGATTGTAATTGTGTTGTGCTCGAATTTATTTGTTTAGGTTAAATGCCGCACGAATATTACGTGTTTTCAAGAGCCCACTGTGAGTAACACTGTTGTAAAGATATGTTCAAATTGTATTTATTTTCTGAATGATAAATTATATTGTTTCTGAACGGTTACTTTTTGTCGATTAAATGATGATCCTTTTTTGAATTGTATTTGTGGCATCCATAGCGTATTGTTATTGATATCGCTATTGTTACAGAGATCACTATCAGTTTCAAATCTTGGAACTATTGTAATTGTTTGATGGTCATCAATTGATTGTTCGGTCTTTAAGACCAATTGTATTGTTGCTATCGGACGTACCACGTATGACTTATATAAATCTGAATGATCGTTAAATTGAACGATTGAATGATTGATGGACACAAGATATTAATTGAGAAAATGTTCTATTGATAATCGATTGTTTCAAATATTGTGAGGACATCATTCATAACCCCTTTACGCAGATGTTATTCACTGGGCTCTAACTCATTGTTTATTATATATGTAGGTGATCGGGCATCGGATCAGAGTTAGTGGCGTCGACCCAAACCCTGTTTTTGTCAAGCCAACTACTGTGCCTCACTGCGAGGTTCCAAACCATTACATGTCAGGGCTTATTAAATTCACCATTTTGACATTGTGTTTATGAGATAAGAATGTTTATTGAGTTTTGTTAACTGTTTTTGGCAATGGGATTTAATTCCCTAGCTTATGTTTTGTTATGTACACATGTGTGTTATGGACTTAAGTGTTTGTGTATATAACAATGTATATGAAAGTTTATTTCCATTCAGGTCCTCACAGCTCATTAGACGATGTATGTTATTATTGAATGGCTTCTGTCAGCCCCTTTATATTGTATTATTGTCCTTATTGTTAAGCAGGCCTTTGGTAATCACAGATTACTAGCCGGTTACGATTCTAAACTCATAAGGGTAGGTTTAGGTTGTGACACATCCTCTCTTCTTTTTTTAATTATTTGAACTTCATATTTCATATGTGTGTTTGTGTGTGTATAGTCTGTGTGTTGTTGATTTGAGTGATTTGTATATATATCATCATTACCAGGTTCATGGTGATGATATATATATATATATATATATACATATATATTCATATTCATCTTTTGGATTCATAAATTTGGTGTTGTTGTTGCTGATTTGAGTGTCCTTTATGCTACAAAATCGACCTCTCTGGATTTTTAGAAAATTTCTCTAGAAAGCCATAAGAGAGATGAAGAGGAGGGTGGTAATGGTGGCGGTGGTGGTGGTGGTGGTGGCGGGTTTTGAAGGAGTGGGTTTTAGAGACATTCACTTCATTTTTTTCAATCTAAGCTCTATCCAATTTTGATAATTTGGGGCAAGTAATTAATTTTTGTGTGGGGTTCATTTCTGAATCAACCGTAATTTCATAACTCTCTCCAAATCCAAAGAATTTATCTAGATTTTCAGAGAATTTCTCTGGAAAGCCAGAGGAGAGAGATGAAGATGAGTGGTGGTGTGGCGGTGGTAATGGTAGTGGTGGTGGTGGGTTTTAAAGGAGTGGATTCCAAAAAAATTCATTTCATTTTTTTCAATCTAAGCTCTATCCAATTTTGATAATTGGGGCAAGTAATTAATTTTTTTTGTGGGGTTTGTTTCTGAATCAACCTGAATTTCATAATTTTCTCTAAAATCCAGAGAATTTCTCTAGATTTCCAAAGAATTTATATAGAAAGCCAGAGGAGAGAGATGAAGATGAGGGTGATGGTGGTGGTCGTGGGTTTTGAAGGAGTGGTTCCAGAAAAAAATTTATTTCATCTTTTTCAACTTAAACTTATCAAATTCCCATATTTCTTTGGAGGAGAAATTCTTTGAAAAGTCTAGAATTTCTCTAGAGAGTGGAAAATCCAGATAAATTTTCTAAATTAAATTTTCTCTACATCGATATTGAGAGTTCTTAGATATTATGAAAATATTAAATATTTTTTATATTATAAAATCTTAATACTTGAAACTTTATACGTGATATGAAAAGAGTTTAATTATAAATTTTAATGCGAGCTCAAATTTTTTTTTAAAATCTAAATCGTAATTTGGGTTTTAAATCAAGAGTCCGGATTCTCGGCCGCCGTTCTCGGCCGCCGTCCCAACAGCCCCCCAAAACGACGTCGTTTTGGGGGTTTTTTGATTTTTTTTTTTTTTTCTTTCTTCTTCCTCGTTCTGGCCGAACCAGAGGCGAGGGGAGGGGAGGGGAGAGGAAGAAGAGAGAGAGGGGGAGGGGAGGGGAGCCGCCGGTGGGCCGGAGGGGAGGGGAGGGGGGCCATAATCACCGGGGGAGGAGGAGGAGGAGGCGGAGGCGGGCCGGAGGCGGAGGCGAGGCGACGATCGGAGGCGCTGGACGACCCGCGACGGCGGAGGCGAGGCGAGGCAAGGCGATGACCTGCGACGGCGACCCTCCCCTTCCCTTCCTCTCTCTCTTCGGCCAGAACGAAGAAGAAGAAAAGAAAAAAAAAAAAATTCAAAAACTCTCAAAACGACGTCGTTTTTGGGGGCTGCCTGGTAGGGCGGCCGAGGATCCGGATTCTTAAATCAAACGCTACAAAGAGCGACTATTTACATAATATGACGTCATAGGGTCTCTTTATAGGGTTGCGCTGCGTCAGTATGGTAGACTGTCGCGCACCGAATCTAATTTCCAGACGTCTCTCTCTCATCATCATCATCATCAGTAGCTAGCTTATTCATCGATCGAATCGATCTAGGGTTTCTCTCTCTCCTCAAATCTGACTCCTGGAATTGCAGGTGCAGGTGAGATTTTAATTTTGTAACTATTCTTCTTTTTTATTGACCGCTCAGACATTCTGCTCTGTTTGGTTTCCGGGAAACAAGGGTGAAAACGGTGGAAAATTTTGGAATTTTACAACCATCTAACGTTTTAATTAATTTTTTCTTCAACTTTGCAGATATTGATTGCCTTTCAGATTTCGCCGAGCTTTTTAGCGTACTGAATTATTAAGCAACAATCAAAAAATGCAGGTTCCGTTCTATTTAATTTTTCGGCTGAGTATTCGTATGGGAAATTGGGGTTTCTACTTATTTCAAAACAAGAATTATCGTTTTTATTTTTTTAATTTTTAAATTTCGATTAGATTGTGAAAATTGAAAGGAAAAACTACTAACATACTGGTTTCTTGAGGAGGTGATTGATCAACTGAAAGTTGAGGAGGTGATTGCTTGATTCATCACTTGAGAGTAGGCTTATGATGACTTCAAAATAAATCAAATACTCGTGTCGGACACCTGAAACTTAGGACTTGAGTGTGGGATATTTAACATATATTGTCGTATCGAATAATTGCTGTAAAATGAGTAAAATACTTTTTGACGTTGTATTTTAGATAGAATACCGTTTATTCTCACATAACAAATTCAAAATATAGAAATGACTCTTTTTCCCCTAGTCCGCATAACCATTTTAGGTTTTATGGGTCTGACCTTCAGATGTCCACCCGTACCCGGCATCCATACATGAGTCCATTGAATAATTGTGATTAATTTAACAATGGAGACTCGGGCTTCATCTGAACCTAATTGTCTATTATATTAGAATCAAACTAAAACCCTACTTAGCTTCTACTCTGAAATTATTTAAAATTTTATATCTTCTAGGCTTGTGAATATGTGAAAATGACTGATAACTTTCTAGGTACTGTATATAGCATAAGGAATCTGCATTTAACCTAAATACATCACTAAGGTCTCATTTGGGAACATGTTATTTTATTAACTTTTTAATTTTTTGGCTAAAATATGAAATAAAAAAAAAATAGTCTATTTGGAATGATTTTTTGGTTTTTTACGAAAAGATGTGCAAAAAGTAGAGAGAAAATGGAATATTTGACTTTTGGGTATAGGTTATTGGCTTTTTAGTGTTTTTGACTTTTAGGCTAAGATAGTGAGTTGCCAAACGAGGCCATGTTCCTTGAGTTTGTTGTTGCATTGTGCTCAGCTTTCACTTCATCTGGGTAAAAAACCTTGTGGTTTTGTGCTAAATGCAGGCATCAAGGGCAAGGCTTTTCAAGGAATACAAAGAGGTGCAGCGAGAGAAAGCAGCGGACCCGGATATTCAACTAGCTTGTGACGATTCCAATATATTTAAATGGACTGCTCTTATCAAGGTAGATTTTGTAATGATGATGGTGACAGTCCATTGTTTTGTGCTGTTGCTTGACTTTATTCTTTATCTAGGGACCATCAGAAACTCCTTTCGAGGGTGGTGTTTTCCAGCTCGCTTTCTCTGTCCCTGAGCAGTATCCTCTGCAACCTCCTCAAGTCCGGTTCTTAACCAAAATATTTCACCCCAATGTGCATTTTAAGGTATGAATCTTTTGTATAATCTTTTTGATGTGTTCTTCTTCATTGTGATATCCATTCTCTAATGCTGAGAATGAGAAAAGGGAGTCGTGGTTCGTGTTGATCTGTTGTGCTCGTAAATGTATCATATAGCATTTATAAATGACATTTTGAAATTTGGTCTTATACGGGGTAGCTGAATCATGACTGGGTTATACTAGTTATCTGGACAATTGATGTGGTTAACAAAGGGAAGACATTATGATTCAGTTATGAGCTTCAACCATATCATGACTGGATTGTACTAGTCATCTGGACAATCGATGATTCGTAAACCTGTCATTCTTGGATCTCAAAACATAGTCAAAGCTTGCTGGCACTTTAACTTGACCTATTGGTTGGTAAAATGAGCTAGGCTTACCTTCTTGTGAACCTTGTTTATGACAAAACCAGAAGTTCATACTGAAATCTGTATGCTGAATGTAATACCACTACCAGTTAGATGATTGATTGGTTATTTTTATTCTAATATTTCCCCTTGCAGACAGGAGAGATTTGCCTTGATATCCTGAAGAATGCATGGAGTCCAGCTTGGACGCTCCAGTCGGTTTGTAGGGCTATAATTGCTTTAATGGCCCATCCAGAACCTGATAGTCCACTGAATTGTGATTCAGGTAATGTTGATGTTGGTGCATAATTGTTTGTAGGACAAATCCGATCCTAACCTTTTCTCCTCGTTTCTGCCATCAATCCTATTGTTTAAGTTGCTTCTATAGTTATTATTGTTCCGTTGGCCATCTCAATGGTACAGTTTAACTTGATTGAACTTCTCTTAGTATAAACTGCTAGTTTAATAACGTCTTGAAAGAAATCCTAACGAATATCATGGTTGGTAAACATTACGTGCCATTTGGTTGCTTCTTGAGTCTGATACTTGACCCAACAATAAATTCCCCTGGTCTTTTTTTCCTCTCCTTCAAACAAGATTCCTTGAGCCCTTTTGGTACTTAGGCTTAAAATGTATTCTCTCTCTCTCTCTCTCTCTCTCTCTCTCTATATATATATATATATATATGCAGTTGAAGATCTGCTGGGCCATTTCTCAATAGACTAAAACGTTTCAAGGATTTGAAGCTATGTTACATGGACTCTTCTATTTTCCTCCAAAGTACTCGTGCCCACCGGATATGACAAGGACGGATATGACAAGGATAAGGGTGTGGAATATGTGTCTGACATACTTACTTAATTTAGACACTTAGATCCTTCAATTTGTTCACTATTTGAAGAATAAGAAATTCACATTTGCTAGAAAAGAAACATTTATAACCTAATATAGATGAGAGATAAAAATTCCACAATCGTTCTAAATCTTATTCAATTTGAAGTACATTTCTACATAATTTACAACATCTTATTTAAGAATATTATATAATATGTAATACATGTGTGTCCGTAACGAGTCCCCATACTCATGTTCTGTATTGGATATGTATCCCAATATCTTAAAAATTTAAATTTATGAAGGTATAACGCTTGGGCATGCACCCATACCTGATACTCATGCCCAAGTTCATATAACATAGGTTTATGATAAATTATGCTGTGTGGATGAGTGCAAGGGTGGTAACTGAACGACAAAACATTGGAATTAGTACATGTTGAAAAATGGACTTTTCGAAGTGAAGTACAGTAGAAATTGCATTTGTCTTGAATTTTAGAGATTGCAATTTCTGGTTTTGTGATGTCAAGTTTGTTCTATTCTCTGAGCTCAGGCTCCTATTAAGCTTCGCTTTGTTTATGATAGCGGGAAAGTAGTTGCTAGGTTAATTCATACTTTGTCGTACTCCTGCCTCATGCTACAATGCATGCAATACCTCATAATGGTGATGATGTTAATTGTTGTTGTGTTTTTACTTATTAGGTGAAACCTTATTCAGCTGGAAATCATGAAAATGTATTTGATTGCTGCTGAGAGCTTCTCTAATGGTTGGGTAAAAGTCTTGCTATTGCTAAAGAATAACAAGAAGTCCCAAAATCACCTGTCTAATGGTGAGGTAAAAGCACTGTTATAATGTAGCATTGCTATTCCTTTGCGTTATATTTGACACAAGGAATAGCTCTATAGGTAAAATTACCAACCCATCAAATATATAGAGAGAGAAGAGAGAGGGAGAGAGAGATGGTGATAAGTAATTGGTTATGATTAAAGATAGAAAATCACAATTCAATAGTTGTGATTAAAGTAAGAAAATAGAGCAAATAGCAATAGCTAGAGTTTCAGTAAGTGAACCATTGGAGATGCTCTAGGTTACAAAAGATTGAAATGTTAGAATGGGGATGATGATGAACATCCGCCTCAAGTTCTATCTCCTTATTTAAACGTTCGCTTTTGATTTTTGTTCCCATTTACGCAGCTTGTATAACTTTGAGGTGTTTGCATGCTTGCATTTGTCGTGCTAAGGGTTTGCTCTTGATCTTTTTGCACAGGCAATCTTCTGCGCTCTGGCGATATCCGAGGATACCAGTCTATGGCAAGGATGTACACTAGGCTTGCAGCTATGTCAAAGAAGGGGTGACTCGACTAATGACACTATTATGACAAAAAACTCTTTATGTGTGTGCATTCAACTATTGTGACAAAAAACTTGAAGGAACTTATAACCTCTGAACCAAAACTGTAATTAGTTGTGCTGTTTGTGTACTACTTTTTGTTTATTTTCTTTTTTCCTCTTTTCTTGCATCTGCAATATGCTTTAGTACTTCCAATTATTGAAATATTTTGCTTATTTTAGGCCTAGAGAATAATTTATATTTTGTTTCTTTTGGTTGTCGATAATGGAATAACTCATGCAGATTACTATCGGTTCAAGTTTGTTTTAAAACTATGTTTGAATCTTGGATTTGTGAAGGAGAAAGAAAAAGAAAAGAAAGACGGGTTTCCCATCCAAACACGACTTAGAAGTATTTGGAAGTTTCAACAAAAATCTTCTCCTTTACCAAATCTCCAGAGGTTATTTGTTAGATTTTCCTGTTAGGTTTCATCTTATATCTGTCGACAAAGTAGAGTTGTAAAAAAAAAGTTGCTAAGACTTTAATTTGGCATCAAGGACATTTACTTCTAATTAAAAATTCTCTCAAGAAATAAAGGTGATTATATAAAGTTCAAGACTTATTTGCAACCTTTGTCGTCAATGGTGCATCATGTGAGCAACTGGGGAATCTATGGATTTTTGCGGTTTAAAAAAAAAAAGAAAGTTTCAAACTCTGTTGTAAGCAAGCAGTGCATGCTACCAAGAGTTGGGAATTCACTGTGAGGTCTAATTTTACTTTTTCAGTTAACTGTGAAGTCTATTTTTGCTTTTCCATAGATCTTCTATTTTGGTTCACTTATCAAAAATTTAATGTAGATCTAACATGTTTTAGTGAATGACAAAATGTAGACCAATTTTGATAAATATATACAACCAAATGCTTCCACACCTGAAGACTCCAGACTTCAGAACAATTGTTGTATCTGGAAAAATTCCAGAAGAAACTTTCTTGTTGTATTGGTAGCAAAGAATTTGATTGAATCTACCGTCAGGATTGTTTTTGGCCTTCCATTTTTATTTTTATTTTTCATTTCATTTGATTCTCCTGTGGCTCTGATCTTATAATAATAATAATAATTATAAAGATGTTTTTACCTCAAGAGTTATGTTAAGAGAAGACTGTACTAAATCATTTTGGAAAGAAAAATTCATTAATGGATTACCTAGTTTATTTGCTCACAAAATTAGAGATGTTCGTAGTTATTGAATATGATAATTTAACATATGGTGATATAATTAGCACTATTCAAAGAGAATGATTAAAAATGTGTATTGATCTTAAACTTAGTTAAAAAGCTAATAAAGATAAACACAAGACTAAATATAAATTAGGAAATTTCTGTGAACAATATGGTTTACCACATGTTGCTCCCTTCCCGTAGAAAATCACACAAATATTCCAAACATAAACATAAATCATCGAATTTGGATCCTCGGCCGCCCTTTTGGGCGGCAGTTCCCAACAGCCCCCCCAAAACGACGTCGTTTTGGGGGGTTTTTCGTTTTTTTTTTTTTTTTCGCAGAACCAGAGCAGAGCAGAGGGGAGGGGAGGGGAGGCCGCCGGAGGGGAGGGGAGGGGAGGGGAGCTCGCCGGATTTTGGGGTCCGCAGGTCGTCGAGCTCACCGTCGCAGGTCGTCGAGCTCGCCAGCCGTCGAGCTCGCCAGCCGTCGATCGTCGCCCGAT
Organism: Camellia sinensis; assembly: GCF_055761805.1. Classification (NCBI taxonomy): domain Eukaryota; kingdom Viridiplantae; phylum Streptophyta; class Magnoliopsida; order Ericales; family Theaceae; genus Camellia; species Camellia sinensis. The sequence goes on from NC_138967.1 coordinate 68,462,530, forward strand.
CTGCCGTCGCCTCCGCGTCCGGCCCGCCTCCGCCTCCTCCTCCTCCTCCCCCGGTGATTTAGGCCCCCTCCAGTCCTGTGCTCCCTCTTCTTCTCCCTTCCTCTCTCTCTCCTTCCCCTCCCCTCCCTCTCTCTCTCTCCCTCCCCTCCCCTCCCCTCCCTCTGGTTCTGTTTTGCAACGAAGAAGAAGAAAGAAAAAAAAAAAAAAAATCAAAAAAACCCCCAAAACGACGTCGTTTTGGGGGGCTGATGGAACGGCCGCCGGAAAGGGCGGCCGAGAATCCGGACTCTAAATCATCTTACAAATATTCTAATAAATACAAAAAGAATTATTCACTATCCAAATCAAATAATAAATTTTATACTAAACCCAAAAAGATACATTATAAATCTAAATCACATCCAAAATCTAAATCTAATAAAGATATTACCTGTTATAACTGTGGTCAAAAAGGTCATTATTCTAATCAAAATCTATTATTAATAATAATTATTATTATAATTATTATTATTATTATTATTATTGAATTAATTTTATTCATTTTAATTAATTATATTTAATTTAACAAATTATTCACATATCCCACTATTTCTAGTACATGAATATGCAAAATAGTTGAAAGATGCATATGTTTGAATGTATGTCTAATCGGCTTGCTGCTGCTCGGGTTTCTCCGACTTAATTTTTTCTGAAATCTAAGTCACGAAGTCGATCAAGTAACCTTCCACTAACTTAACGGATGGAGAGAAACGTACAAACAGAGTCGGACGTTACTTGGGCAAAGATGACTAGCGACCAATACTTTAACTGTTGAAAGTGCCAAAATCTCTCAATAAAGAAGCAAGACCCTTTTTTTTTTAAAGGACCTTTTTTTTTTTCTTCAAAGGACTTGCTCATAAAGGGGCACTTTCCCCTAACCCAAGTAGTTTCCGCAACGTCAACGTGCCCAGTATTACTAATTTTAAGGGATTGGTTTGACGTTTTGGACTGATATAAATATTGGAATTGGTTTAGAGCCTCGAGCAAACCCCCTTTTTTTTTTCTTTTTTTTCTTTTTTTTTTTTTTGGGGGGGGGGGGGGGTCTTCTCTTGTCCTGCTAACTAGCCTATTGGTTATTTTTCTATATCTTTCTATAGATATTAATAACATATATAGCTTTTATTATTTAATAATTTTATGGTTTCTTGCAATTACATATTGTATCAGTACAAATATTTGCTATTAGTTTTAGACAAAGTAGTTTGTACTATTATTTTAGGATAAATTACACTAACCTCCTTTAAGGTTTAAAAAAAATACACCGAGCTCCACAAGTTAGGCATTATTACACTGTGTACCCTTAAAGTTTTTATTTACTAACACTTCGCCCCTTTTCCATGAGTCATTCATTAATCATATCATATTGATGAAAATGGGATACGGCCTATAATCCTACATTCCTCGGTTGGGGTTCATGTGATTTTAATAGGATTGTGTTTGGAGCTAAGTTGCCTAACTTGCGTGGGTCGGAGGCCACGTTGCGCTGTTATTCGCGAATATATGAATTGGGAGTGGAATCGCCCCAAATTTGTAGATTTGTCTTGGGAAATTCATGAATTTTGTTTTGACTAATGTTTACTTGCCATGCAGCTGGAATTTTTTGTTTCTAACAATGGTTTGTTGACGTGTTACTTTTGTACCTGAGTTACACAAATGTAAAGCTATATAAAATTATTAGAAAACATCTTACACATAAAATGTGCATACATATATGAACGTATAGACGCTCTGGAGACTCCCTCAGTCTTAGACATTTTACAAATTGATGCTCTCGCTCTCGCTTCTAGTCCTACTTCTGGTTTAAGAGTTTGGCACTTGGGTTTGGAGGCCTCATGACCCATTTGTTAAATGCTCTAGGTTTTGGTTGAACATAATCATGTACTTGTAGGCGGGCAGTTAGGATTTGAACCATTTTAACCCCTAAGCTTGTTAGTCATTCTTGTAAAAATTCACGAATTATATATCTTCACAAGATTTTCGTGAATCTGACTGACAGTAATTTAGCAGAGCTATGGGCAAGTACCTTGTAGAGAATGTAAATGTACAGGAATTACTCTTTTATCATTTTACATTGTGCAACGTTCCACAGGTGCTCAGAGCGGTAGTTCACTACCACCACCACTGTAGGAAGTGTTAGGATAAAGACCACTCAGAAATCAATCACACACAGAAAAGAGACAAAAACTTTACATGGTTCGACAATAGCCTATGTCCACGGAAGAGATATCCACTATAGAATTTTTCCCGGAGGGAGTTTACAACACTCACACATCACTCTTTCTCTATAGCACTCTCACTCACAGATTACATTCTCTGCTCTGTCTTTCTTTTTCTAATGAACTAACTCAGTTCATCTCTTCCCATTTTATTCACAAACAGAAGAGCCAAACTTAACCTCTACTTGCCAACAACCAACTACCAAAGTTAATGGCAAGCCATCCTAGGTTTGAAAAACTTCAGCAAGTTTGTAGCCTTCATACTTGACTTCCATAGCCAAGTTCACATTGGTGTGGATACTCAACAATTCTCTCCCTCTACACCTATGAGGAGTAGAATCCTTACTGGAAGTCCATCCCAGCAATACCTTTGTATGCATGTCGGCTAGATCCTTATTTATGTGGATCTTGACCAGTTCCAATAACTGCTTCTCCGTCACTTCACGTATCCAATGATACCGAATATCAATGTGCTTTTGTGTGAGAATGATACATAGAATTCTTGCTCAGGTCTATGGCACTCTGGCTATCACAATGTACCGTGAACTTTTCCTGCTTTAGTCCCAGTTCTTGGAGAAATTGCTTTAGCCACAACATTTCTTTTCCAACTTCCGCTGCGACAATATACTTTGCCTCAGTTGTGGATAAAGCAACACACTTCTGCAGCTTGGACTGCCAAGACACAGCTCTTTTTTTTTGGGGGGGTAAATCCAAGACACAGCTCCCCCTGCAAAAGTAAATAGAAATCCTGATGTAGATTTCTTACCATCAAGACCGCTTGCTATATCTGAATTAGTATAGCCTTTCAAAATTGGTTTAGCTCCTCCAAAGCACAAACACATTTTAGATGTACCCTTAAGGTACCTCAAAATCCACTTGACTGCTTCACAATACTCTTTCCCTAGATTGGAAAGAAATCTGCTCACAACACCAACTGCGTGAGCTATATCTGGCCGGGTACACACCATTGCATACATTAAACTTCCTATTGCAGAGGAATAGGGGATTGCCTCAATTTCTTTCCTTTCAAAGCTGGTCGTGGGACATGAACGCTTTGTCACCTTGAAATGGTTGGCCAGTGGTGTGCTGACTGGCTTGGCATCTTTTATGTTGAACCGTTCAATCACCCTTCAACATATTTCTCCTGTGACAACCATATCTTCTTGGCTTTCCTGTCACGAACAATCTTCATGCCCAAAATCTGTTGTGCTGGGCCTAAATTCTTCATGTCAAAATACTGCGACAAGTCATTTTTCAACTTGTTGATCATAGCAGTATCTCGTCCAATGATCAGCATATCATCAACATACAACAGTAGGATGGTGAAGTTTTTATCTGAAAACCTTCAGAAATATACACACTGGTCTGCTACCGTTCTTGTGTACTTGTGATCCACTAGGAATGAATCAAACTTCTTATACCATTGTCTCAACGCCTACTTTAGGCCATCGAGACTCTTTTTCAGTTTGCAGACTAGGTTATGTTTTCCTTTAACTTCAAATCCTTCTGGTAACTCCATGTAGATCTCTTTCTCCAAATCACTAGGGAGAAAGGCAGTTTTCACATCCATCTGTTCTACCTCCAAATTCAAGCGAGTTGCTAATCCCAGAGCTACTCGAATGGAAGTCATCTTCACAACTGGAAAGAAGATCTCATCAAAATCAATTCCCTTCTTCTATCCAAAACCACCTTTGACTACCAAGCGAGCTTTATGCTGCAATATTTTACCGTTGCCATCTTTCTCCAATTTGTACACCCATTTGTTTTTGAATGCCTTCATGCCCTTTGGAAGTGAAACAAGCTCATAAGTGTAGTTCTTCTACAAGGAACTCATCTCCTCCTTCATGGCTTGTATCCAACAATCTTTTTCTGTATGACTCTTTGCTTTTGAAAAACTCTCAAGCTCCTCCTCATCAATAATAAGAATATACTAAGAAGCGAGATATTTGGTTGATGGCATGGCAGCTCTTCTAGATCTCCTCAACTGAGACCCAGTTGCCTCTGGTTGAGAGGGTTGCTCTACCTGCTCAACACCCTCTTCATCCAGGTCTTCATCTCTTTCCTCCTGATCCTCAATTTCTAGCATAGGATCTTGTAACCCTGGCACTTCTTGTTACATATCATCACATCTAGCATTTTGTGATGGCTCGGGAGATGGGAATAAGTCTGGAGTGATGACATCTCTAGACTTTGCAAACTTCTCAAAATCTGCTATTGTCTGGTCTTCCTAGAACACAATATCTCTGCTCCTGAACATTTTCTTGTTCACTGGATCCCACAACTTGTACCCAAATGTTGCATCGGAATAGCCCATAAATATACATGGAGTGGACTTGTCATCAAGCTTCTGTTTATTTTCCTTGGAGATGTGTGTGAACGCCTTACACCCGAAGACTCTCAAGTAAGAATTTGATATCTTTCTTCTGGACCAGACTTCCTGAAGTATTGTAAAATTCAACAGGATTGAAAGCGACTTGTTGATGAAATAACAGGCTGTACATGCGAGTTCGGCCCAGAATGACTTTGGCAACTTTGCCATTCTGAGCATGCATCTGACTCTTTCAATAATAGTGTGGTTCATCCTCTTTACCATACCATTGTGTTGTGGGGTACCAGGAACTGTTGTCTCATGTCAGATACTTCTGCTCGCACAATATGCTTCAAAAGCATTGGAAGTGTACTCGCCACCATTATTTGTGCGAAGACACTTCAACTTCTTCCTAGTCTCTCTTTCCACCATTGCATGGAACTCCTGAAAGTGCTGGAATACCTTATCCTTCGTCTTTAGGAAATACATCCACAATTTCCTTGATGCATCATCAATAAAAGTCAGAAAATACTTGCGGCCACCAAGTGACTCCACTTCGATTGGGCACAAACATCCGAATATACCATACTGAGCACTTTTGTTTTCCTCTTGCTCGTTGAACTGAATGATACTCGATGTTACTTGCCATAAAGACAATGATCACACGGCTTCAAGGCACTCATTTTGGATAAAGGTATCTTGGATTGCTTTGTCAACAGATACAATCTCTTCTCACTCATGTGAGCCAGTCTTCTATGCCATAAATCTGGTGACTCATTGTCTTCTGCTGCATTAAGACTTCCTAGACAGATCTTCATTTGAGTCTTATACAGTGTTGAAGACATCTCTCCTTTGGCGATTGTCAAAGCTCCTCCTGTCAGCTTCCAATGGCCATTTCCAAATATACTTGCATAGGCTTATTGGTCCAAGGCGCTTACGAAGATAAGATTGAAACGCAAATCTAGAACAAGCCTCACATTTTTTAGAACCATCTTATGTCTGACATTAGTCTGAATACTAATGTCTTTAATGCCCACAATCTTCGAGTAGCTAGAATTTCCCATTCGAACAGTGCCAAAATCTCCAATGTTGTACAAGCTAAAGAGTTCTCTGTAGGAAGTGGCGTAATAAAATGCATCTGTGTCAATCACCCACTTTGTGCAGCTGTGGTCAGCCACATAAAAGCAATCCTCCTCTTCACCAACTACAAGAAGTATTTCATCAGTTGTTGTAGCTGTCGTGTTCTCATCTCCCTTTGACTTACTGTTTTGGCCTTTATCTTTCCGGCTTGGACAGTTCCTCTTTATGTAACCTTCCTAGCCACAATGAAAGCAAGTGAAGCTAGAGTTACCTTAACTTTTATTGTCTCTAGATTTACTCATGTTGTTCCATCTGCCTCTACTCTTGCTTCTTCCTCTGTCTCTGCCTCTATCTTTTGTGACAAGAGCATGGGACTGATTACCTCCCATGTCTTTCATCCTTGTCTCTTCATTGTACATGGCATCTGTGAGAGAAACCGCCAATGTCTCCTAGTTGTCCGGTAAAGAACTAAGCAGTAGAACGACTTGTATTTCATCATCCAAGGACATCTTGACAGTTGCAAGTTGATTCACCAGATTCTTGAATTCATTGGTGTGCTCGGTGACAGACACACCATTCTTCAACTTCAGATTTATAAGCCTTCTCATTACCAAGGCTTTGTTTCGAATGGTCTTTGACTGGTACATTTCTTCTAACATTGTCCAAAAGACATATGCATTTGTCTCCTAAGCGACATGGTGGAACACACTGTGGTCTGTCCATTGTTTGATATAACTGACAGTCTTCTGGTTCATCTTTATCTAGTCTTTATCCTTTACTTCTTCCGGTTTAACCCCTTTTAGAGCAATATGGTCAAACAGATCTTTATAATATAGGATGTCTTCCATCCGCGGCTTCCAGATTGCATAATTGGAAGGATTTAACTTTATCATCGATCCTTAAGTTGATGTGGATTCCTCCATCGTCTTCTTACTTTTTACAGAAACTCTGATTCAAAAATCTGACCGTACAATTTTCTCTGGAATACTCCAAATAGTTGGAAACCACTATTGGATCACCAAAATCGGACTTCAAATGGCTCAGATCTAGCCAAAGTAAGTTTGATGGTTTAGATCTGCAAATGTACCTTAGCCGTGTAGCACCGGATAGCCCTCTACCTATGGGTTGAGTCAGGTTAGGTCGGGTCGGGTTAAACCGGCGGGTTGACTGGTCAGCCGATATGATGACGTGGTTGACATGCGGCACTAACGTGGCTGACACGTGGAGTTGGCATGGCTGACACATGGCGATGATGTGGCAACACATGGCACTGACTTGGCCATTGACGTGTCGCTGACGTGGCGCTGAAACGTAGTGCACTTTCCTTCTTCCTTCCGCCGTGCATCAGGCGTGTGCCTGAGACTAAGATAACGTGCCCGTACTGTAAACGGTATATGGGGCGCGTGCTTGAGACTGGTGTTCATGCGTTTTTTTTAGGAAGCGCGTGAGGGCGCGTGAAGCTTCATCTTTGCCTCTGTTTTGCAGTTTTGGACTCCTCTCGTCGAGAGCTTCCTTCCTGTATGCTCAAAAGTGAATTTCAAGTAACTTGATTTCTGGGAAATTCTAAAAAACACACCCTGTTTTTTTAAAAATTGACCAACGAGGCTCTGATACCATTTGCTAAGATTAAGACCACTCACAAATCAATCACACACAGAAAATAGACAAGAACTTTACGTGGTTCGGCAATAGCTTACGTCCACGGGAGAGATATCCACTATAGAATTTTTCTCGGAGGGAGTTTACAACCCTCACACCTCACTCTCTCTCTATAGCACTCTCACTCACATATTACACTCTCTGTTCTGTCTTTCTCTTTCTGATGAACTAACTCAGTTCACCTCTTCCCATTTTATACACAAACGGAAGAGCCAAACTCAACCTTTTCTTGCCAACAACCAACTACCAAAGTTAATGGCAAGCCACCCTAGGTTTGAAAAACTAAGCAAATTTGTAGCCTCCATACTTGACTTCCATAACCAAGTTCAGATTGGTGTGGATACTCAACAAGAAGTTCAGCCAGCAGACAATAGTCCTCTACCAATGCAGGTTACTCAAGTGGTTGTCACACACTCCCAACTAGTTCCAAGTGGCATACATCAAGGTAACGATCAGTTGATGGGTATGTATATTCAGCCAATCACAACCAGTCATCTATCAGCAATCAATAACCAGGTTATTAACAGATGTTTAACTACTCCTGGCAGAGGTGGTAGCATATGAAAATAATGCCCGGTGGATTTGCATTTTGTGACCAGTATTATTTTGTTTGCTTAACTTGTTTTATTTTGTTCTTTATTTTTATTTTATTCATTTATTTATTTCTTTTATTTTAACTTTTCATTATTATACACATTCTTTATCTTTGCCCCCATAATTGAGTTGCTTGTTTTAATTGGATTGTGTACATTCATTATTATAGATAAAAATATTTGATTTATTATTATTATTATTATTTTATTGAATACGGATTTTTTTACATTAGGGACTTGTTTTTTTAGTCGATGCTAGTTTTGTGGAGACATTAGTAGGAAACACATAATTTCTATACATAAATGATGTGGCTCAATGTAGGCTAGGCACCTCAAATCAAAACACCCACACATAATTTTTACATTAGTCTTGTGATACTTTTTGTATAAATTTTATGTATAGATAGCATTTTTCTTTTTCCAAAGAGCAGAAAAGTTCCTTATGCAATGAAGTGTTTTAGATTGTGTTTGTAGAAGAAAGGATTTGGCATTATTCATGTTCAAATTTAGGATTTGATAATTTAGATATTAATTCCAATATTGAATTTAGAAGTTTTTTGTCATGATAAATTTAAACTTGCAATGAAGCCAAGGGTTCTAGTTTTATAAAATTCTTAACAAAATTTCCCTACTCCATCTCTAATTTATCATTCTTTTTAATTTCTTAATATATATAGTGTTTTTACTAACAGTAATGCTACAGACCCCCACTGGGGGTGACCCCCCAGTGCCACGTGTCGGCCTGGGGTTGGTTGAAAACTCAAAAAAAATAAAAAAAAAAACTGTTTTTTTGGACCAATGGGAAGGGACCCCAGTACTCCAACTGGAGGTCCAAAGCTTTATTCTTTTACTAAACAAGGAAGGCATGAAATAATCGTTAATTAGAATATTCATTCTTGTACTTGATTCGTTTAAATTAAATTACATTGAAAATGATATCATCATTATTAATAGAAAAGTAATATATTCTTCATCACAAGCCTAGAGTAGTCGAACTCGTAACTGAAGTGTCAATTTTTTTAGAAGTAGATTTTATGCTATTTAGTTGTTGGAAAAATGACTTAGACCCCAGTGGGGGTGCTGGGTCATTGGTGATTGGTCAAAAAATAATATATATTTCTTTTTTTGGATTCCAGTCACTGACAGTGTACCACTTGCCACTGGGGGTTACTAGGGGTGTCCCAAGCTGGGGTCGGTAGCACGGCTGTTATGATTACTTCTGTAATAAAAATAATTTTATCAAATTTAAGGATTGTTTGGGATGATCTAAATAAGTGTCCTTTTTGACTTTTTATGAAATATAGGTTGAGTTTGAAGTAATGTGATAGAGATGTGATATGATTTAAATAAGATGATATGATTTAAATAGGATAGTAACTTTTTAATTTTTTTATATTATGTCAAACTTAGCCTTATCGATAAAGCCCTCTTTTATTATTCCTCTTATCGCAATCTTGGATTTAAGAAGTGTGATCTCATATTTGTCATTACCAATCTTAGATCTACTACCATGGACATCAAATCCGTCATCGTCCGAGCCAGCCACCACAACGTCATCGTTAACATCTGGTACTGACTTTCCTACCGTCTACTACTAAAACTGCCACTACCCGTTAAGCACTTTAACGATCCAAATTTAGTCTCACTCTGCTCCCTTTCTCTGCCCTCTCTCACGGCCAATTTCCCTCTTTGTGCCGTTTTGAACATTTTAGTCCCATTTTAGGGTGTACTTTATCTTTATTCCCAAAGTAGGGTAAAACGGTTTTTCTAATGCCGTTTTTCAGAAACCGGCTTTCACAAAATCGTATTCATTGATTAAAATAATAATAAAATTGGAAAATAGAAACCGGCTTTTCTAAAGCCGTTTTTGATTAAAATTTTAATTATTCTGAATTAATTAAAAACGGTTTTCGTAAAACCGTTTTCCCATTAATTTTTTTTAAAATTTATATTTTCAACATAAATATTTTTTGTTCTAAATTTTTTTTTAATGAAAACCGGTTTTAGAAAAGCCGTTTTTACATTAATTTTTTTTAAATAAATATGTTATGACCAAAAAATTTTTTAATAAAAAACGGTTTTAGAAAAATCGTTTTTCACATTAATTTTTAATTTTTTTTAAATTTATATTTTCAACTTAAATATGAAAACTACCAAATTTCTAAAACCATCTTTTATTAAAAATATTTGCCGTCAAAAAATATTTATGTTGAAAATATAAATTTAAAAAAATTAATGTAAAAACTTTATATTTTAAAACCACTTTTTATTAAAAAAAAATTGGTAGTTTTCATATTTAAGTTGAAAATATAAATTTTAAAAAATTAAAAATTAATGTGAAAAACGATTTTTCTAAAACCGTTTTTTATTAAAAAATATTTTTGGTCATAACATATTTATTTTAAAAAAATTAATGTAAAAACGGCTTTTCTAAAACCGGTTTTTATTAAAAAAAAATTTTGAACAAAAAATATTTATCTTGAAAATATAAATTAAAAAAAATTTAATGTTGAAAAACGGCTTTTCTAAAACCGATTTTCATGAAAAAAAAAATTTGAACAAAAAATATTTATGTTGAAAATATAAATAAATAAAAAATTAATGTTAAAAAACGGCTTTTTTAAAACCGATTTTCATGAAAAAAAAATTTTGAACAAAAAGTATTTATGTTGAAAATATAAATAAAAAAAAATTAATGTTGAAACCGGCTTTTCTAAAACCGGTTTTCATTAAAAAAAATTTAGAACAAAAAATATTTATGTTGAAAATATAAATTAAAAAAAAAATTAATGGGAAAACGGTTTTACGAAAACCGTTTTTAATTAATTCAGAATAATTAAAATCTTAATCAAAAACGGCTTTTTTCTATTTTCAAATTTTATTATTATTTTAATCGATGAATACGGTTTTATGAAAACCGGTTTTTGAAAACGGCATTAGAAAAACCGTTTTACCCTACTTTAGGAATAAAGATAAAAGTACACCATAAAATGGGACTAAAATGTTCAAAACGGCACAAAGAGGGAAATTGGCCCTCTCTCACATCTCTTGTACAAAAACTACATGCTGTCTTTTAGTACATTATTGATAAATATATGCTCTCTTCTGGTACATTGTTGATAAATTATGTGAAATTTAACTTTTAGTCAATGCATTTAAATCTCAAACCAAACAAGTGTATTTTACAAAATAATTTTTAAGTTGCAACATCTTTATAAGTAAATTTTAAAATTGTATGTGAAAACAACGTGACGTATTTTGAAAATTTATTCATAAATTAAATTAATGAATGACACACGTCTCATTAATTTTAATGATTCGTTTGTGAATTGTACTTTTATTTTTTTTTTAATATACAAAAGGCATGCAAAAAAGTAATGATAATAAAGTTAATTTTTTGTATTGACCTTCTATTATTTTAGCCAACTACCAAATATTCCTTAAATTTACACCATGCACTCTTTTTTAAAATAAATACAGCGTGCACCCCTAAAAAAGGAAATTGGGTCCTTGATATGTACGCTTTAAGGCGCACTTCAAGTGTTATTTTGATAATTTGAACCGTTCATTTTTTGGAATGTATCGTGTAGAATATCCCTACAAAAAATTAAAATCGTTCATCAAAGCACATTTGCATAAAAAAAAATGAACAATAAGTGTTATTTTAAATATAAAACTAAAATATAAATATGTTTTGATAAAATGGTTAATAATATAAAGTCAATTTGATTTTTTACAAGTATGTTTTATACAATATATTCTAAAAAATGAATATTTTAAATTATCGAAATAAAACTCTAAATACACCTTACGAGTGCACAACAGTGCCCACTGTGCTTTACTCACAACAACACCCCAATTCTCTAAAATGATGCACATAGTAAGAAAACTAAGGCTCCATTGTCTAGTTTTTGAATTGTATTTTAAAAGATAAATTGTTAAAAAGAGTTTTGAAAGTTGAAAATTTATTTGATTATGAGTTTTGAAAATAATTTTAAGATGATTTGTAATTTTTTTTATTATTTTTAGTTGAATAGATATATATGAGAGAAAATTTAATTGATTGATGTGTAGAATGTGAGAGAATGAGAGATGAGAGAGGATAGAGAAAAAGTGATTGATTGATTTATTAAATAATAAAAAAATGGAAGGAGAGAGGAGAAAAAAAATTGAATTTTGAATTGTATTCTAAAAATTTGTTAATCAAATAATATTTTTTTTTATTTTTTTATTCAAAATTTATTTTAAAAACTAAGCCAAACTTTACTGTTTTGAATCAAAATCATGATTGATTTTGTTTGATGTATCTCATGACATTTTAGGATGAAATTATGAGTATACACTCTAAAGTTTGAAATGATATGGTAGTGTTATATATATATATATATATATCTATCAATTAGTATACTAATTATACAAATTATAAATATTAAAATATTAATTAATATACTAATTATATAAATTATAAATATCAAAATATTTTAAATTATATCACGTCATGAATTGATAAATTATATAACATTATTCTTTTGTTTTTTTGAATTCAATTATATAACATTATTCGAAAATGATATGTTACCATATTTTGGTTTCGTTTGGAAAGTAAGTTAATTTTTTGACTTTTTAAACTATTTTAACTTGGGGATAAAACTTGGTTTAGGAAGGATTTTTAATTTTTTTTGTGAAAAAAAAATATAATAATTATAAATTAGATGTGATATTTTATCTTATTTGATTAAAAAATTTATTTTATTTTTTTATGACTATTTAAAAAGAAAAAAAAAGAAGCCCCTAAAACCTACTTCCCAAACACAGGCTTTATGACTCTTCTCCTGGAGCCTCTATTTGCACACACCAATTCCACTCTTTGCACACACTTAATGAATTTTATTTTTATTACAATTTTATCCCTAAATAAAATTACCATTATAGACATCTCACACAATTCAAATAAACACACATCCTCTCAATACACACACAGACGTTGCAATGCCTCTGCTTCCTCATTTTGCTAAATGATCCACACACACGCAGACGTTACTCCATACCAGAGCTCCAAAGTTACTCCATTCTTCATTAGTGTACACTCCTTGCACAAGCTCCACACTCCTTCCACAAGCTGTCTTCCTCATTCTTCCTTCCTCATTCTTCATTACTTATTTGTGATGGAGGATTTGTCTTCTGAAAATCAGCAAATAAGTATTCATGTGAAGCAGAGCGAAGGAAATGTGAGTTTAATTTTTTTTTTTTTCGCAGCGTCGTTCGGATAACCAGTGCCAAATTTTGTTATTTTGTTCGGAAATGTACTACCGAAATAATTATGTATTTTCGGAAGTTGATGTCCGAATAAATTGATAAATTTCGGAAGTTGTTGTCCGAAACATATATATAAATTCGGAAGTTGTTGTCCGAAAAATGTTAACTTATACAACATTCTACTTCCGAAATTTGGAAAAACATTCGGACAACTACTTCCGAATGAAGTAAATTTTTTTTTTTCCATTTTATATTCCAAATTTGCAAACTGCATACCAAATTTACAGTTTCAAATTGCAAATTAATCTTTATAATGCCATTAAAAATTTGTAATGTTATACAAAACATGCAGGAATATTTGTCAACTCAAGGGAGTCAGGTTTGCGCGAATTTTGTGTTAGATTACACCACTCATTTCACAACTGAACAGGTTCAGTCTACGAAATTATAACGATTATGTTTTGAATTGCTCACCAAATGTAAATGTTTGATAATATTTATTTAACTTTGTAGGTATTCAAAAGTAATGATGAATTGCTCAACTGGGTACGTGAAGTTGGAAAGAGAAATGGTTTGGTCATTGTAATCAAAACATCAGACTATGGTGGAGGGAAAAAAAGACCCAGGATGTATCTTGTTTGTGAGAGGAGTGGCCAATATAGAGCAACAAAGAAGTTAAAACATGATGGCAACAATACATCAAGAATAACTGGTACGAAGAAGTGTAGTTGTCCTTTTGATATGAGGGCTCACAGGTTTACCACATATGATGAATGGACATTGACTGTAGTATGCGGATTGCATAATCATCCACCTGCGGAGCACCTCGAGGGACATTCATATGCGGGGAGGCTATCCAAGGATGAGAAAGCATTGTTAATGGATATGTCAAAGAGCATGGTTCGGCCAAAAGAAATCCTAGTAACCTTGAAACAGCGAGATGCCCTCAATGTAAGCACACTTAAAACCATTTACAATGTACGCCATCGAAACAGGGTGGTACAGAGAGCTGGAAGATCACAGATGCAACACTTATTGGGTGAATTGGCCAAGTATAATTACATTGAGCGCCATCGGTCTGAAGAGTCCACGATGACTGTGATTGACTTGTTTTGGGCACATCCTACCAGCTTGGACTTATTTCGGTCTTTCCCACGTATATTAATTATGGATTGCACATATAAAACCAACAGATATCGGCTTCCTCTTCTTGAAATTGTGGGAGTGACATCAACTGAAATGACATTCTCTGTAGCTTTTGCATACTTACAGTATGAGAGGGTCGATAACTATGCGTGGGTGTTAGCCACATTACGTGATGTCATGGATGGGTTTGTTGTGCCAACAGTTATTGTTACTGACAGAGAGCTAGCCTTGATGAATGCCATACAGAAGATATTCCCGAGTGCCAGACATTTATTATGTCGTTGGCATATCAGTAAGAATGTGTTGACGAAATGCAAGAAAATGTTTGAGACACAGCAAAAATGGGAGAAGTTCAACCATGAGTGGAACTCTGTAGTGTATTCATCTTCTGAAATTCAATACGAGGAGCGTCTTAAATCATTACTTAAGGAATTCAGTAGTTATCCTGATGCAGTCAAATATGTCATGGATACTTGGTTGGTTCCTTACAAGGACAAATTTGTGGCGGCATGGACAGACACGTGTATGCATTGTGGCAATGTTACAACGAACCGGTAACATTACTTTTGTTGAATATGTTATTAATAACTGCCATGTACTTGATTTTAACTTGACTTACATTTAATTGAACAGGGCTGAGAGTGCACATGCAAAACTTAAAAGACAATTGGGTTCATGTCAAGTCTCATTTCAGGCATCATTTGAGAAAATACACAGTCTGCTTGAGTTGCAACACACTGATATCAAGGCTTCATTTGAGAAAAGTCTAACTGTTGTGCAACATCAATTTAAACCTTCTCAATTCAGGGAGCTACGGGGGAATGTGTCTATCTCTGCATTGGAGTATTTGTTTGTCGAGAGTAAGAGAGCCAATTCCATTGGTATTGATGTTGAAGCTTGTGGATGCGTCCTTCGCCACACTCATGGTTTACCTTGCGCCCATGAGATTGCTGACTACATCAGACAAGATCGTCCTATACCACTTGCTACCATACACTCACAGTGGAGGCAACTTCATATCTCCATATGCAAGAAAGAAGAGGAAACAGAGGTGACTTGTCATGCAGAAGTAGAGTTGTTTGTCAACAAGTTTAATGAAAGTGATAGAACCATGCGATTGGAGCTTTTGAAGAAGTTGAAAGAGATTGTATATCCGGAAAGCACTTTTCTTGTTGAGCCGGAGGTGAAGCCCAAAACACGTCCTCGGGATCATAAGAAGATCAATGTTTCTACCCGTCGTGACCCGTGTGCATTTGAGTTAGTGCAATCTGGACATGATTCCTTCTCACCTAGGGACACTCAAATCACTACATTAGCTTCTACTCTGCAAACCAAGAAGAAGCGACCTGTTAAGGGAAATGAGAAGGTGAACCCGAAAGGGAAGGCATACATTACTAGAACAGTGAAACCTGGTGCATATGTTGATGCTTTCCCTACTGGGTTAAAACCATATATTAAGTTTGTCAAGGATGTAGCTGCAGATGGGAATTGTGGTTTCAGGGCTATAGCTGCTTCAATTGGTCATACAGAAGATGATTGGGCTCAGGTTAGGCGTGACCTATTGGGTGAGCTGCACACACACAAAGAGGAATACATTACACTTTATGGGTCCTATGAAAGGTTTGAAGAATTGACAAGCATATTGTCATACTTTGAAGACAGTCCTGGATACTCACATTGGATGACTATGCCAGACATGGGCCATCTTGTTGCATCGTGCTACAATCTTGTGTTATACCACTTGTCTTTACAGCAATGTCTCACCTTTTTACCTCTTAGAACCGTGCCAGTACCTCAACTTGATAGACGTGAGATTGCCATTGGGTTTGTCAACGGAAATCATTTCGTGCAGGTATAACAGAAACTTATCAATTGCGTTTATGCATGTAGAAGAAGTTATGAGGTATGACCACTAAGTCAATTGATATTTGGTGCAGGTTTTGTTGCAGCCAGGCCATCCAGTTCCTCCTATTGCCACTAATTGGAGAAAATACCGTCACCCTTGCGCTGTGGACTGGGATGATGCATATGTGCGTCGCATTCAACATTTCAAGGACATTATCCATGATAATGTAGCTACTCGAGAGACTTTTGATGTTGTTGATGTCGCATGACACATGTATGCATTTGACAATGTTACAATTATGGAAGAAATTAATGAATGTGTTTTTTATGTTGATGTGTTATATTTTGCAATGTGGATTGAATGTTATCGACCATGGTTACCATTCCATTGTAATAAGAAAATATCATTTACAAAATCAACGACCATTGTTACCATTTCATTCTAATAATAAAAGGTCATTACAATACCATTGTTGTCATTCCATTCTAATAAGAAAATATTAACCACTGTTATCATTACAACAATGTCATTTTACAAAAAACACCAAACAATATTCATCAACTAACAAAATAACATGTAACAACATAACATGTCACGAATCAGCTGTATGCCTACGCCGAGGCCTACGACTGTATGTCAACGTCGAAGATGGAAAGCGACCTCCAGCAGAACTAGGTCCAGCAGAACTAGGTCCAGCTTCGTCAATGTGTTGACCTTCAAGAACATGTGTCATACTCTCGATAGCCTGGTAAAGTCGATAAGGATGGCGAATCCCCTCCTCATAACCAGCGTCAATAATAGGATGTGAAATCTGCAGTGCATGTGCAATACGCTGCATTTGAAAAGAATATCACATTTTAGGGAACATATCAAAAAAAAAAAAAGTAAGTTACATATGCATCAGAGAGGATAATAGATTACATCCGCATGTTCGCTGAAATCCTGATGGTCATGGACACGCGGTTCATCAGTGTGCTCGACATATAGGTGCGTGATATTCTTATACCAATCCATGTAACCCGGTACACATTGCCAAGGCTGACGAACTGGTGTGCTCCTCCGTTGCGCAGACAACACGTGGTTATCCCAAGCCTCCCACATCCTATCCAAGTATCTGTACATGACGGTATATCGTGCAGATATGTTGCCTCGTGCACCACGACTAGGAGCTAGCGGTGCATCTGGGATGGTTTGAACCCTGCCAAACTGCCTCAAAACTCTATCTGGATGATACGGTTCGACAACGTCTAAGCACTTTAAGCATCCATGGTAGAATGTAACCGGGTTACATGGATGCCGGTCTCTGCAGCTGTGGTATGGATCCCAAATAACCTGTAAACGTAAAAGTGTTATTGCATTAAAGTACATAAAGGGTAAGATAAATGGAAGTCTTAAAATTATCGCAGGATGAGTAAACTTACATCAGTAGCTACTAAACTGTCAAGCTCGGCTCGAAAAGATTTCAAATGGTCAATGGAGGAACCCGCCTCTCTCCTAGATGCCTAATGGTACACATGTGGCATGTCTTCAGTGTAGCCCATGTTCTGATGAGGTCGGAATGCTCGGAAGTGCTCATAAATCCACGCCTCCAAAAGAGTCATATAACCACCCATCTGCTTAACCCCAGACCGGCTAGCAAACCCCAACTGTCGATATAAAAATGCTTATGCAGCAGCACCCCAGGCATAAGTATGTATGGATCCCAAATCCATCAACAAGCCGAGGTAAACAACGGGAACCCTGCCGCCACTCTTGTCACTGAAGAGTGTACATCCCAACAGAAACAATAAATAAGCTCTTGCAGCGCACTGTATAGCCTCCTCGGGGTCTGAATCTGTGACACCAGCAAACTGACTTCGCAACAATTCAAGCCTGACTAAATTGCCACCAGCAGAAGAAACCTCTTCATATGCTGCACGTTCAGTAATCCCCAAGCCATAAACGAGTAATGTAACTCCATGATGATCTGTCACATCTGGTATGCTGACTGATTTGCCTACAATGGGAAGGCCAAGAATAGTGCCAACATCATCCAGGGTCAAGGTCATCTCACCAACTGTCATGTGAAATGTGTTCGTCTCAGGTTGCCATCTCTCAACAAAACATGAGGCTAGAAGCTTGTTGACGAACCGATAAGTGCAACGAGCTAACTGTGACAGTCCAGACTGCTCAATAATGGCTTTGAATCTGGTGTTGTTCTCTACTAACCACCATGTCCATGCAAGGATCTTGGAAGAGTGATTATGACACTTTAGGGGCCCTCGTTCCTACAACACAAATGATATCTCATTACAAACTACCATACAACACAAAAAAAAAAAAAAAACTCATATACAAATGAATTTCAATTTTACTGAGGAATGTTTACCTCCCCGTGCCAAATAGCTGCAGCCACATGACTATTGAAACTCCGCAGTATTGACGGATCATTCGGTCCACCTGGAAAAGCATGAGTAAGGTACTCTTCCTGGACAAGAGGAGAATCAGGTAAAGAGGTATCCTCCACACCAATGTCAGGCATATCATAACCTTCAACTCGTCTTTGGCTTCGGCCCCCACTTTGACTGGCACTGGGAATATCATATTCTACCGAAACTGGATCACGACCTCGACCACGACCTTGACCTCGTCCTCGCCCACGCCCTCGTCCCCGTTGATGGTCTACATCCAATTCACGACGTCGTCTATTTGAAGCAGTAGGTGGGACACGTTGTTGATATTCAGAATCCATATTATCTGCAAAAAATACTAAGTGTGTGTAATGAGTGTGTGTCTAAATAATAACGGTCTGTGTGTGTAAAATTAATGAGAGTGTTTTAAAATATAAGTGTGTGTGTAATGAGTGTGTGTGTAAACTTAATGAGAGTGTGTGTGTAAATAATAAGTGTTTTAAATTATAATGAGAGTGTGTGTAAAATTAATGAGAGTGTGTGTAGTGAGTGTTATAATTAAGTGTTTTAATTAAGTGTTAGAAGGAAAAAAAAAAAAATTTATTTTCTGTTCGGAAGTTGTTGTCCGAAAACACCTACTCTGTTCGGAAGTTGTTGTCCGGAAATACCTGTTCTGTTCGGAACTTGTTGTCCGAAATTATAGCTCATATTCGGAAGTTGAAAACCGAAAAAATAAATTATTTTCGGCACTTGAAAGCCGAACCAAATCAATATTTTCGGAACTATAGTACCGAATGGAAGCAGAAATTTCGGAACTCTACTGCCGAACAAAAACAAAAATTTCAAATAACCAGTTCCAAATGAAACACGGCAATCACAGTGGACTGAAAATTTCGAAAATGGTAAAAATTAACCCTACATTACAAATAAAATAGGAATGAGAAGATTATAATCTGTGTAAACTAACCTAAAATGTGAAAATTTCAATGTTCTTCAATGCCCTTCAATGGCAAAACTTCAATGATGCCAAAACTTCAATGACACAAATGGATGGATGAAGCTTTTGGGGAGGAACGGTGGAGAGTGTGAGAGATGGGTGTGTTTGTGAGAGGGGTTCTCAGATGGGTGTGTGTGTGAGAGGGGTCTCACGGGTGTGTGTGTGTGTGTGTGAGAGGGGGTGTGTGTGTATGATTTACATTTGGGATATATGTGGAATGATAGGTGTGTGTAGTGAGTCA
This sequence comes from Camellia sinensis, assembly GCF_055761805.1. NCBI lineage: Eukaryota > Viridiplantae > Streptophyta > Magnoliopsida > Ericales > Theaceae > Camellia > Camellia sinensis. The sequence goes on from NC_138967.1 coordinate 68,482,301, forward strand.
AATATATTAGGATTTATTTTTTTAGTGTGTGTATTAAGAAAGATTTGTATAGAGAGGAAAGGGTGTGTGTATATAGAAGCTCCCCTCTTCTCCTCTGTCGGAGCATGTAGCCGAAGAACAAACAAATCAACGGCACCCAAGCAGAGGAATATGAATTTATCAGAGGAATGGAAGTCAATGTGGCCCATCTCCTCCGTCTTCTCCTCCCCCCTCCTCCTCCTCTCCGGCGGCGCCTACTCCTCCCCCTCCAAATCACAACTAGGCCCTCTCCTCTTCAACCCCTCTCCCCAAACCCTAACCCTACTCTTCTCTTCTCCCTCTCTCTCTCCTCTCCTCCCTCCCCCTTTCCCCTCCCTCTCTCTCCCTCGCTTCCTCTCCACCACCCCCTCCTCCTCCCATCCCTTCTCTCTCCTCCCCTCCACCGCCTCCTCTCTCTCCTCCTCCCTCCTCCCCCTCCCCCTCCTCCACCCTCCTCCCCTTTTCCTCCACAACCGCCTCATCTCCCTCCGCCTTCCCTCCTCCTCCTCATCCCTCCTCTTCTTCCCCACCGGCCACAACTCCGATCAAGTCGGGTTTCTCATGCTTTCCGTAAAAAATTCTAACTTGATTCTCAAAACCCATGATTCTGGTGGCATTTTCACTTCCAAAAACAAGTTGAACCATCAGATTCTTCGATTGTTGGTTAGCCCTGTAGCTAATGAATCATGGTCTGGTTCAGGTAATAATAATTCTTCTGTTTCTGTTTCTGTTTCTGTTACTACTATTGGGTATTTGCTAGCTTGTACTATGTATGGTGTTCATTGGTTTAGTGTTAGAATTAGGGGTTGTCTCGGTTCGGAGGATTTCGAGAGGCCTTGTTTAGATTTTATGGGTAGTAAGTTGTTTAAGAGTTGTTGTGTTGTTCATGCTTGTTGGAGTCACCATTTGCCTGAAGAGTGTGTGGTACTTTTAGAGAGTGGTGAATTATTCTTGTTTGATTTAGATTCTTGTTCTAAAAATGCAAGATTTACTGGGAAAAAGCTGAGGGTGTCGTGGAAAATTTTTACTGGTTTGGGAAAAGGCGGGTGGTTGAGCTGTGAATTTAGTTGGCATCCGAGAATTTTGATTGTCGCTCATTCCAGTGCTGTTTTTCTTGTTGATTTGAGGGCTGAGGGATGCAATGTGAGTGTTTTGCTGAAAATTGATACGTTGGCTATGTGTAATTCTGTACAAAATGATCGATTTGTTGTGCTTTCTAAAGCGGGTTCCGATGGTTTCTGCTTTGTAGTGGCCTCTGACCATTGGCTGCTTCTTTGCGATGTGCGGAAGCCATTTATGCCATTGTTGCAATGGGCACATGATCTTGCTAACCCATCTTACATTAATGTGTTTCCATTGTCTGAGTTGAGGTCGCATTCTAAGGATGATCGTTTTAAGTGGGCTTCTGAGTCGGGTTTTTGCATTATAATGGGATCGTTTTGGAACTGTGACTTTAGTCTTTTTCGCTATGGACCACCCCCTAAAGGAACTATTGTATCTGAAATTTCAAGATTCTATAAATCGTTTTATGCATGGGATCTCCCTTCAGAGCTCTCACTGTCAGGTCGTGAGTGTCACTGTGGAAGTTGTCTTGTGAGAGAAGAGTTCTCAAAGGATGTTCTTCCTGAATGGATTGACTGGCGGCAGAAGAAAGATATAGTTTTGGGTTTTGGCATCCTTGACAGAGATCTCCATGCCGAATTGTCTGAACAGGATGGTTTTGGTGGTTTCACACTGATTAGGCTGATGTCTTCCGGGAAGCTTGAATCACAAAGATACTGTGCCTCATGGGAATTCATGAAAGTGTTGACTGAAGCGCACGAAGAGCCATCTCTTCATTTTGAAGATACTCTTTTATATGCCATGGGTGAAGGGGATTACAACTTTCCCAAGAGATTTAAGTACCTGAATCTTGACTACCTCAATGGGTACATGAAAGGCAATCTTACTGAACTTCTGCTTAAAAGAATGAAAAATCCTTGTAAGGATCCTTGTGAAAAGAGTTCCTTTAGTGTTGCAGATTTCCATCAATGTATATGTGAGAAGTTAAAGGCATGTGGATTTAGTAGATTAAGATCATCTCCTACTGTTTCTGATGTGTTTGAAGACATCCGACTGCTAACCAGCGTACATGAGGTTGCTTTACGGAGAATTTGGACAAGCTTGCCTGCAGATCTTTTGCAGTTGGCCTTTTCTTGCTACTCAGAGTTCCTTGAAGTTCTTGTAGACCACAAAAAGGTGTCCCTGGAATTCCTAGACGTCCCCAGCCAACCCCAGTTGCCTCCTTTTGTCTTCCGGACACCTTCGTTCCGTAGCAGTAAGTGGTCGCAGAAGGTGCAGCCTAGTACTGGTTTTGTGGGTCCAGTTCTTCCCACTCCTGTTTTGCTTACTCTTCGCAAGTTACATGCCGAAGCAGAAACAGATTTATTGTCAGCGAACGATGAACTTAGCGACCAGTGCAATGAAGTCATACAGGTGGCTAGTGAAATGGCTCTATCAGGTTCCAGCCTTGATGACCATAATGACCATGCTGTTTCACTTGGTGACAGTAAAGATGAAATATTTTCTGATACCCAAAAAGTGAATCTTTTTAGTTTACATAAACCAGCTGCAATCTCTTCTAAGTTTTCTACCATGGATCCTATACCAGAGAATTCTGTTTGTAACAATGAGAGATTTACAACCTTTATTTCCAAAACACCTGAAAAGGGGGTTGTCCCCAACAGCCAAATGGAGATGGTTGGACCAGAACTTTTTAATTCTTTGTCACCATTAGAGTTTAAGTTTGATGATCATACGATAAACTTTGGGCCGAAGGAATTGAAAACGTTCAAATTGTTGATGAGACAGTACTCAAATTTTTTGACAAAGCTTTAATACATATCAGGAAGTTCTTGAGAGTTCCAACTTTCAGAAACAAGAAGACCCTGGATATTCTTTTTCATTTTTTATATTTCCTAACATAGAATTGTAAGGAACAAAAAAAGTGTATAGAGCTAGAACAGAAATTCTGTTGTATATTACATCCAGAAACAGGCACAAGATATGATAATTTAATGAAGAGGGACTTCTTAAAGAATTGTGGAGACAATAATAAAGAATTGTGGGGACCTTCTCCACATGCATGTCGCAGAGAAAGATGTGCTTTATGACATGGTGAAAATAGTGAAGAAGAAGGTTAGAACATCACTTCTACCATTGTTGCTCCTCTATGTATGTATGAATATTTTGATTTTTTGGTTAAAACTGTTTCTAATATAATATTTTGTTTGTTTTTGTAGCCTGACTTTCATGTGAAAGAGAAGATATTGATTCTAATTGATACTTGGCAAGAAGCCTTTGGTGTGCCTAGGGCTAGATATCCACAATACTATTCTGCATACGAGGAGTTGTTGGTAAGTTGTGTAATTAAGTATTTGTCAGATTTGAGAAGGAACTCAATGTTTTTAGGTATTAATAGTTTAGGTACCATTTGGTAGGTGTGACACTGTGACTTGGTTATTTTGTGGCTTTTGTTGTATATTCTGTTTGACAACCAGTTTCGTTTTTTAAACTCTTTGATTCAAATTGCTTGTTGCTTTCAGCGCGCTGGGGCTGTATTCCCTCCGAGAACTGAAAGGTCTGCACCTGTATTTACACCCCCACAATCACAGCCTCTAACATCATATCCACATAATATTTGGGCTTGAGGATATCAGCAAGAAGCAGCTGAGTCTTTTGCAGAGGCTGAGTTTCCAACGTTGAGGTAAATGTTGCGTCCTTTTCTTTTTCTGTTTGAAAGAAAGATAATTCAGTAATTAACACCCAATCTATCAGTGTAGAAAACTCCCCCCAATTTGCCAGTTGGTGCTTCTTTTCCCGTAGCATTTCACTAAATGATCTCAAACAATTTCGGATGGGAAACCAATTCTAATTCCTCATATGCATTTTCTAAAGAGTACCCTCTGAACTTTTTGCTTATATGCATGTTGGGTGATCAGGTGTTGTAATGAAGCTGTATGCATCTTTAACTTCTGATCTTTTATCTTCATTCAATTCTTTCTTCACTCGTGGAGTAAAGCATAAATAGATGATGAGCAGTTGTGGCACAGTTCTGGGATTTTCGTTGATAATCTGTCCTATTACATAAAGCCAACAAATGAGTGTTTGACAGTAAACTTCAATAAAAAAGTAGGAAATAACTATGACATATTTAATCCAATGAGGGGATGTACATGTGCATAGCATGTGTTCCCCTCTAGTGGAGTATAGTTGCATCTTATGAGGTTTGCAGATTTTTTTGTACGTCACAATCTTAATAATACATGTCAATGAAAAAATGATCAAGTCAATCCTAATGAGATGAGTGTGGGCCTGTTCTGGGTTAGCTGTTTAACCAAACTAGTCTTGGAACTGCACACATGGTCTCTACTTTTATAGATAAACAAGCTTGAACTCCATTGCTGGTCCAAACTTGAGCTGTTCGTGAACAACTTGGTTTGTTTGCAGCCTTAATTTATACAAGTCACTTTGTTGTTTCTATTTTATGGTTGCAATTTTTCCCTGACAAACTAATTTCTCTGCTCTTCATTGATTAGAGGAAAGAGGATTTGAATCAGCACAGACTAAATGTGCTAGTTTGCAGTAAAACTCTTTTGCATCTTCTACTGTGTTGATTATTATTACTTGTGGTTATGTCATTAATGGATAATTTTTTTGCCAGCTTGACAGAAATTCAGAATGCACGAGGTATTATGGATGTTCTTTCAGAAATGCTGAATGCAATAGGTCCTGGGAACAAAGAGGTATTTTCCCAATCTATAAGCTGTAAGACCTAATTTTTTGTTGTGTCTTTTTCTCTGGTTGAAGATTCTGGTGTAGTGTTACATTAATGATGCAGTTCTATGTAAAACATCCAACATACTGAACTAATAGTGGGCTTTTTAGACTTGGTGAAACCTCCGTCTGATACTTGGGTTGTTAAGGAACTGAAATAATGCTAAAATTAACAAGTCTATATGTCTTGGACCGATTATTCTTTCCTCGCAAATTTCTTACACATTACATTCTTAAATTTGCTAGTCTATCCTTGCGTTGAGTTATCATATTTTCACGTTGCAGGGGATTAGACAGGAGGTTGTTGTTGACTTGGTGGATCAATGCCGCACATACAAGCAAAGAGTGGTACACCTTGTTAACTCGACTTCGTAAGGCCTTGTATTACTTACCCTACTGATTATGCCCATTTGTATAACGAATTTTAGTGCTGGTTTAAAATCAATCTTGTATAGTAGTTTTTCCCTTTCTCCTTTTACTTTATTAGGAAAATAAATCAGACAGCCATTTCCTAACAAAAGGAGTTAAAACCCAAAGGGAATATTGCAGAAAAAAACATCCACATCCTAGGACAGGCTTAAATCAGACCTTCCCCCAACAACCTTGAACACTTCAGAGGCCACTTTACCACCCTTGATTGGATTGGTTTAGTTGTTCACATGTTTCACTTAATTATGCCCCAAAGGATGCCTTCCCCAAAGGATGCCTCACCCTGCTTCATCTAGCTGCTCTTCTATCACTTTAGGGAGCTTCTATTTCCACACACCACATTATCTCTGTTCACACACTTCATTTCCGAATTTTTGGTTCCAAATTTGATTTCTGAACAAAACTATTTGGTTCAGAAGTTGGTTTCCAACCAAACAGTTTGTTTAAAACTTGATTTTTGAACCAAACAGTTTTATTTGAAAGTTGATTTCCAAACCAAAAAGATGTGTGCATTAAGAGAAAGGGCCAGGCTTCTCTCCAGTCCGAGATTGGACTGAAGTGTGTTGTTGGGCCCATGGGGGCCCACCACGGGTCATGTTTCAATGATCCGAACTGTTCAATGTGTAAAGTTCGTTGAGTATGTTATCCTTGTAAAAAATCACATTGATTGGATATTAATAGCTACTTGATTGGATCATATTTCTATTAACGGTAAATATAATTTTTAAAATAAATTATTGACAAAAATTTGATCTGATCAAGTAGCTATCGATATCCGATCAACGTGATTTTGTACAGGGATAAAGTACTTGACGAGCTCTACACATTGAAAAGTTCGGATTATCGAAACAAGACCTGTGGTAGGCCCCATGGGCCCAACAACACCGTCCAGTCCACAAAGGACATGACTAGGACATGTATCGCTAGTGCCCTTACACGCCGGGGACACTTTTGGGGTCATGTTGTAAATTTCAAAAGAAAATTTAATAGCCAAAATGAAATATTAAAATTTTCGTGGGTGCAAAATTGATTATGGAATGTGGAAACCCTGGGAAGAGTGAACTCAACTGGAATGTGGAAAAACTGCTTGGATTGGAGATCGTTGGGGGTGTATGATGGAGCTTTGATTTTCAAACCCTGAGAGTTAAATAGCCTCCTTTCCAACTTTGTTTTTGAACCTGGGGTAAGTCCCTTTGTATTATTGGTTATTTTATTAACAGTTGACCTCACATACCCATTGAAATAAGTAAGGATGAAGGTTTCCATAGGTTGATCTTCACTTGCCTTTTATAAGCAGAGGTTCAAGAGTGGAAAGATAAACAAAATTAAGGTATAAATGTTTGGCTAAGGGCGACTGGTGAGACCCTGTACTCAATCCTTTTCAAGTAGGTAGTTACTTGCATTTTGCCTGTCAAGATAATATTGTGTTGTCTTGTAGGTCTCTAATTGATACCCTTTTAGCATATCTTTTCTGTGTGTGTGGGGGGGTGGGTGTGCATGTATGTATTTACCCATCTGTGGTTTCTGATTTATAAATGAAGAAGAGTTATGTACTATAAGAAAATGCCTTGGGACTGGATGTAGTAGATGCTACAGCTTACTCTTTATATGCAACCAATGTTGTTGTCACTGTGTATATTCATTATTCATATACCTCTTGTAGGGATGAATCACTGCTATGTCAAGGACTTGCACTGAATGATAACTTGCAGCGACTACTGGCCAAACATGAATCCATTGCCAAAACAGAGAAACTGAAGCCTGGACCTGTTCAAGCACTGGTGAATCTGGATGCTCCTCTAATATATACAGGAGACAGTAAACAGTCTGATGGGGGGTAATATAAGTTTATTTGAATTTTTATTCTTTACAGTATTTGTGTTGGCTAATATCCCTGATACATCAGTTATTGTTGGAATTGGTCTTTTGAAAATTTATATTGGGTATAGTTCATAGATGTCAAAACATTAGTGTTTATGTTTTGCACAATTTTTTTAGAAAGCCAATGGCTAGACAATTGGAAATTAGATGCCACATTCCTTCTAAATGATTGATTGAATTGTTAACTTTGGAAGACTTATGCAATGGATATCTAGAACTTGAGTGAGTTTATTCTCATTATAGAACAGATGTTTTGACTTTCTATTTTGACGCCATACTAATGATATTGAAACAATTTTAAGAAAAATTGAAAGTTCTTTGTTTTCTTCCTGAACAGCTGAGTTTTGTTTTTTCTTCCTTCTCTCTCCTCATCGTCGTATGAAGAGGTTGGAATTTTGATATGGCTTAAGCATCAAACCTAGCGTGAAATTTTAAGAAAATTCATATCCTTTATAATGAAGGTACTGGTTATCGTAAGCAGTAAACACCTGGATTTTTCTACAGATCCACCTCCAATGCTGGTGCAGGGAAACAGCAGCAACTTCCTGCCACTAATGGGCTGCCAACAATTTCAACAAAGGTTAATCCCAAAATGGACCTTTTGAGCGGAGATGACTTCAACTCTCCTTTGGCAGAACCCCAGACCAGTCCTGTAGCTGGTCAGCACAATGCCCTCACTCTTGTAGATATGTTTTCTCAAATTAACAATAATCAACCTGCTTCTCCAGTTGGACAAGCATACCTCTCATAGCCACAATATCAGCAGCATCAGAATATTCAATATCCACAAACCTCAGTTTACCCCAACGGAATTGTCGCAAACATGATGGTACCTCAGTACGAGCAGTCACCACTGACAAGGTGCTAATCCTGCCTGGAATGGACAGATGTCCCCCCATCAGCAGCCACCTTTGCCAGTCTATGGTGCACTTCTAAACCACTCTATAAGCATTTTTTATTTTCAAAGATCTTCTTCACATGCATTCTTACAGATTCAAGCGTCACAATCACCTTATGCTCCGTTAGAAAGTTAGGAGTTGTCATCCGCGACGTCAGCCTGCCCCGTATTACTAATTTTAAGGGATTGGTTTGACGTTTTGGACTGATATAAATATTGGAATTGGTTTAGAGCCTCCTGCAAACCTTTTTTTTGGGGGGGCCTTTTCTCTTCTCCTGCTAACTAGCCTACTGGTTATTTTTCTATAGCTCTCTATAGATACTAATAACACATATAGCTTTTATTATTTAATAATTTTACGTGTTACCCTAAATTTTATGGTTTCTTGTAATCACATATTGTATCAGTACAAATATTTGCTATTAGTTTTAGAAAAAGAAGTTTGCACTATTATTTTAAGGTAAATTACACTAACCTCCCTTAAGGTTTGGAAAAAATACACCGAGCCCCACAAGTTAGGCACACTATGCACCCTTAGGTCATGTTTGTTTGGGTGGACATGTGTTTGGGATTGGACTAATAGTCCAATAAAATTATTAATCTGATGTTTGGTTAAAAAATTGAAGTATGGACTAATAATTTATCTGGATATGATATCCCACATATGATGGATTATTCAATCCCACATAGGGGGTGTGATATAAATTGGGAGACCAAGTCAAAGTTTGGAGTAACTTATCAAATGACCATAATAGAGGTATTATGGTCAATATATTGAATGTCTCTTGTCCTGTCATGTCCTATCCATTCCAATCCCCTTAAACAAATATCGGATTGGATAATATTTTGTTAATCTCTCCTTATAATCCTAACTCAACCCAAACATGGGACATGATATACAATCAAAAGGAATTCGTAATTCCAGGACTATTAGTCATGGGAATACTAATCCAACTTAATCCAGTCCGCCCAAACAAACATGACCTTAAGGTTTTAATTTACGAACACTTTGCCCCCTTTCCATGAGTCATTCATTAGTCATATCATATTGATGAAAATGGGATACACCCTAGAATCCTACATTCCTCGGTTGGGGTTCATGTGATTTTAATAGGATTGTGTTTGGAGCTAAGTGCCCTAACTTGCGTAGGTAGGAGGCCACATTGTGCTGTTATTTGCAAATATGTGAATTGGGAGTGAAATCGCCCCCAATTTGCAGATCTGTCTTGGGAAATTCATGAATTTTGTTTTGACTGATTTTTACTTGCCATGTAGCTGGAATTTTCTGTTTCTAACAATGGTTTGTTGACGTGTTACTCTCGTACCTAAGTTATACAAATGTAAAGCTATATAAAATTATTAGAAAACATCTTACACAAAATGTACATACATATATGAACATATAGACGCTCTAGTGGCTCCGTCAGTCTTATACATTTCACAAATTGATGCTCTTGCATTCGCTCTCACTCCTACTCCTACTCTATAAATAGGGCGGTCTTTTGTTCGATCAGATACAAAAAGAAGTGAAGCAGAAAGAAAACGAAAAGTTCCGAAGAGAAATATGGAAAGGATGAAAACTATACTGAAATGTACAGTAAATTTATTGAATAAATAATATAACTAGATCCTAAAGATCTATACAAAAAAGGTTCCTAAAGCACCAAACAAGAGTTCCTGAAGAACTCAATTCTTTCTATATCTTGTGCTAAATTTATTACTTTATTCGCTTTACAATTTATTATTTTATATGTTTTTACATTTTCTTCATTTTATAACAATTATGATTTTTTCAATTATTTTTTCCTCTTTTTCCCGCTGTTTTTCCATTGAGAAAAGGTTTTGAAACAAAATGCAGATTAAAGTAAGAGTTCTTAGCCGAGTTAAAAAAAAGAAAGAAAGAGAGTAAGAGTTCTTAGCTGGATGACCCAAATCCACACTTTGTTGGGTTTGAGCTGCAGAGCCAAAGATTAGTAGATAATTTAAGCTTTGTAGGGAGACTTGCACATTGTGCATACATCAATTGTTCAGCTCTTCTTAAATTGAGACTACTCAAAAGAGTGAATATCATATGTCCTAGCAAATTGAGATACAACAAACATTGATGATACATCTACACAAATAATATTCCTAATAATCAGGGAGCTATTGCTATTCTTACTTGAGGAATGTATCAAACCAATCACTGGCTTCTTTCACCATCAATGGCATCATTTCGTGTCCAATTCCAGGTTGTGCTATCACCTAGAAATCAATTTAAAGAAATGAACCGTTAGAACAAAAAAATATCATACAGTTGGAAGTTCAAAGGACCGAGACAGTTTTAGCTATGCCTCTCTTTCTCTTGACATTGTGACCATTATCAGTTGATCAGATGACACAGTTTCATACAATACCTTGAAATTATCTGGACAATGGGCATCTTCATAAGCCTTGCATGCTCTTGATTTGGTAATTTCCAGACCTTCAATTGGGCATCGAGGATCTTTTTCACCTGTATGTTAAAAAAAATGTTACATTTCAAGTATGTTCTTTGCTTCTAAGAAAGTGAACCTAGTTCATTGATGACTGGAGTGCCATAAACAGCTCTTCTATGTACACAGAATCTGATCACTGAACAGCCACACATTTAATGGGTTCTCTTACCTCATGTGAGTGAGAGGGTCGTGTCTAGTTCTGTAATCGGATTATGTGCAGTTAGTAATTTTTTACACGGGAAAGGTCATACCATCTAAGATCAGCAGAGGCCGTGGTGCAATAATTGGAATAGAATAAGGTGAATCAAACTTGGAAGCTAAGCCAGGAGCAATTCTGATCCAAACCTGATTTGAAAAAGAAATCATATTATATGTGATCTGACTTCCAAAGAGTAGAAAGCTCAACATACAAGCTGCTTATTGGAGGATAAAAATGCCATCTGCGGCTAGAATAGTATAACTGGCACAAAAAAACCAGGGATTGATGGCTTTTCAAGATCCAGAGAAAACAGTCGCTCCTCTGGGTGAAAAAACCATTAGATGATTCGATTTTCTGAAACCGACACTTTTGATATATGTTCAATAGGTGGTAAAGCTAAAATCTCCGCATAGCTTAGTTGTGATCACATGGTAATATTGCAGCTTATTTAGATGTATAGAATTGAACTGTAACTGGTGCGTATGAGGTTTCGGTTGTTCCTAGGCTGGTTTTGAGCTTTGAAATCCCCATTTTTGGATGCCCCTCCACGTAGCTTAGTTGTGATCACATGGTAATATTGCAGCTTATTTAGATGTATAGAATTGAACTGTAACTGACCTGCTCCACCACTTCCTTATCAATAGCACTCTTCCCTAGATCAATCCGTGTTTCTGAAACCAAAAACTAGTAGTATCACAAAAACAATAGATGCATTCAATCCAAGAAATATGCTTCAAGAAGCTCAATACTTCGAATGGCACACGTCCCATAAAGAGCCAGTTATGCAAACATTTACAAAAGGTCCTGACAGTTTAACCATTGATTACTCTGTTTCTTATCGATGGTTACAACTACAGGTTGGAATTTACTTTTAAGTGCTCAAATATCAACAACATCAAAGTATTTTGAATATGAGAAGCCTCCACAAAAATGAATTTTGTAGTAGAAGTTGCTGATTCCAGAGCAAACAAGTAGAAGTGAATTACAAAGAAAGTCATAGTTAATTCCCTTTACTTTTTGATGTTCGAAATTAATTAATTTCATCTTTCTGTGCCTCACCTTCAAAAACAGCCTTGATATTGTCAACCCGACCGTGCCGCTTGTCATGGTCCATAGCCCATCGAAAGCCCTAAGACCATATTGCATAAATAGTCAACTCTTCCGTACCAAATGTCCAATACAAAGATTTAAGAAATCCTCACTTATCGCATACAACTTTGGGTATGACAAACCTGAACCCCAATTATTGGTACAGCTACAGCATAGCGGGTGTCAACAGCAGCAGCAAACCATGCATGCATTCCTGCATTTAAGAATTACTGTATGCATGTTTAGCAACAATGAAATTTATGTTTTTTTTTTTTTTTTTAAATTTTTGTTCTTCCAAGTTCCAACCTCCAAGTGATTCACCGGTGATTCCTATCTTAGAAGGGTCTATATCCTCGCTCTGTGCAAGATAATTAGCCAGTTTTATCAAGTCCCAGACCTGCAGAATGCAAAGTTTTCAGTTGAGTTTTTTTATTCATTAATTACATTGGATTCTGAAATATTTGATATATACTGTTACAGACTCGTCAAACTATATGTTTCAAAACAGAACGAATGAAGAAATTACCGTATCAAATATGAATGGCATTGTATCACATTGTTTCCATGATGAAACGAGAGCCTGCATGATAGTAGCAAAACCATATTAGGACAACAATGTTGTTCTCAACCTGGGTTATGAACTCATTCTCAGATTTGAAACATGAGAGAATCCATAGGAGTCGTATCTCACTGCAGCAACACAAAATCCTCTCATTTTGGAATATTACTTGCTCAGATTTAGTTTTTGATCATGCCTAACACCAAACTATTTGCCTGAATAAGGTGGTAGGTCATATAGTAAGAGAATACGAACAACTTTTTTCTTTTGTTTATTTATTTATTTGTTTTGACCAGGCCCATATTGCAAAGTTAAATCAAAACATCAGTATTCCATACACACATCTCGATAGGTGGTCATACTGCTGGCACGCTCTCCATGGTAACGAGAATCAATGGCAACAGCTATATATCCACGCGAAGCATATGCCTGAAACAATGGAAAAATATAGGATGATCTCTTGTGTTAACAAAGTCTATCTGATGAAAACTGCAGGTCTGAGAAAACCTCAAAATAGGTACCTCAAGCAATGGCCGTAACCACTCTTTGCACTTATGTGTGCTATGCAAAAATACTACAAATGGCTTCCTTTGATGACTGCTTTCATTAATGCTCAAAATCAGCACAGGTAAGCGCCCTTGCTCTCCTGCCTACTTACAACCATGAGTACAGTAAATACATTTCATGCCCACAATCAGCAAATGTGGAGGTATAAAGGAATAGTTCATTCGATAAAGCCCATCAGGTGCATAGCTACTATAGAAACTTCCACTACATAATTCATAATCACATATTAGTTTCTGTAGGCTGAATTACAAGCTCTACGATCTACTCCGTTTCAGAAATTGGAAGCCTTGTAAAGTACTTTTGGCCAGCCCAAAATTACAATTAAGTTTCACTCTTTTCCCGACACAGATGTGTGTACACTAATCTTTTAAGAGAATTTGTTTTTTGGGTGGTTAAAAACATATTGCATGGGAGAGTTGAGAGGCAAAACATGGTTTCAAGTAATCACAATTCACTGTTGATGGTGGATTCTGACCTCTCTCTATTCCATGGACAGACAAGTTGTTGAACACCAACGGCCCCGTTTGGTAGAGCTGTGGAAAAGTGATTATAACTTATAGTCTAACAGTTTATAGCTTATAGCTGTGAACATAAACTGATTTTTGACTTATAAATTAAGCTTCTCCTCCCCCACTCAAAGAATAAGTTGATTTTTGACTTACAAAAAGGTATAAGCTGTATTGTTAAGCTGAACCAAACACATCAAAATAGCTTAAATTAAGCTAAAAGCTGAAATAAGTTAGAAATAAGCTCTACCAAACAGAGCTATTCTCGAGTTCATGTGAGTGTCATAGAGATTTTTCCTTTGCTACAATAATTATTAGGCATGTGACTTCTTACAAACTAAAATGGTCTTCATTGTCATTTACAAATAAGAAAAACAAAAATAAAAAAGAAATGTGTGTGTGGGGTGGGTGATTGCTTAGGTGGAATCCGTTGTTAGGTACCAAAAATTGAAGATAGATGCTTTAAAATCAAAGAATTGTACAAAGCTAAAGCAAGGTATGCAAAAAGTAAGAGACACCCAAATGAGCTATTTTTCTTATTTTTAACCCATCATCAATAATCAGAGGGGAGATATAGATGATGTTGTCCATTTATCACAGCAAATAAACAAAAGAATCATTTAGGGTGCTATGTGATCAGAATACTTGGGAAAAGACTCTGATTTGAGACATTATATGATTAACTTCTTGTGGCTAGGTTGTAAGATCAAGAAAATCTCCATCATTTTAACTGATAAAAGCTAATCAACCAGGGAGACAATAAACAAAATTTTGAGAAGAGGCAGTAAAATTTTCATTCTATTTAAATCAAAAAAGCACCCTACTTATCCAAAATCTTTGGAAAGAAGAATGTCATGGTAGATTCAATCCAATTTATCATGAAATAAAATTATGTTACCTGTCCCTTTTAAAAATTTGAATGTTTCGTCACAGTAATTAAGAAGAAAAGAAAAAAAAAAAAAAGAGGCTAATTCAAGAAGCAGACATATATGACCAAGATTCAAAAATCCACAAACCTTAGTGATCAAGTACATATTTTCCTCTTTAAGTAGATCCTTAAGACTGGGAATGTCTGCCTTTGGACTGGACTCCATTGCCTGTTAAAATGTCAAAGAGGTAAACTAGAATGGCAATTGTTGATACATGGTGAAGGGGGCACAATTACTCAAACCTATTTATATGGAATCTCGTTGGAGTGGACAAAGGTCCCCACTTCGTACTCAAGCCTATTTGTATGGAACCTCGTTGGACTGGACGAAGGTCCCCACTCCGTACACAAGCTTATTTGTATGGAGCCTCGTTGGACTGGACGAAGATCCCTACTCCATACTCAAGCCTATTTGTATGGAGCCTCGTTGGACTGGACGAAGGTCCCCGCTTCGAAGTGGGCTCTCTCTCTCTCTACTCTATGATGGGCCGAGCTAAGGGATCAGTCTTGGCCCACTTCCCACTCCGAAGAGGGAAAAAACCATGGGCCTGGCCCTAGCTCTACTCCCCACTCCGAAGAAGGAAAGACCATGGGCCTGGCCTTAGCACCACTCCCCACTTCGAAGTGGGTAAGTCCATAACTTGAGCTTCAAGGCTCTCACTCTATGACACATGAGTGCTAACAGATCAATTAATACCATGTAAAGTAAAAGGCACGTGGTGCTCGCGAATGACGGAACTTGCTCCCCTCTATTAGGGGATGTGCTACCATTACGGCTGAGGACCAGGCGGAGAACGAGGGAGCTTGATGAATAAGTCATACGATCCTTATAAAAGGTAACATTACTCTCCTTAAAAGGGGCGATCTCTTAACTCTAAAAAGACACTGGTCTTTTCTGTCTTGTCTCTACCAAACTTCGGTACTGACTCGACTGTCGGAGGGGTTTCCGACCAATCCCCGGTCGGTCAGCCTAACTATTTGTTCCTTGTGCAGGCCTTCATCTATCGGAGCACCAAGGTTCATCCACGAAGTTCCATCTTACTCTATTGTGGAAACTGGTCCGCACATTTGGCGCCGTCTGTGGAAATCGTTCTCTGATTGGTTTGTGACGAACTCCGATGATGGATATTGAAGGAACCTCGCAACCTGGGATGGGAGAGAAGACTCCAGGAACGGAGAGAACTAAAGACAAGGGTTTGGCCTTTCCTACCGAGAACGACAGCCTGATGGACCACGACAGTCCGACCCTTCATACAGCGGAGCAATGTCATGCCGCCGCCTATCAGTCTTCTCAACGGCTGTTTGTTGAGAAGGACCACTGTGATCGTGTCATCGACTCGATGAGTCTAGAGATTGAGGAGCTACGTGCTCAACTGAGGAAACAGATGGTACCTCAGGGTGAGCCAAGGAAGTCTAAAGGGGGACCGTCGCAGCAACGGAGACACACTCCTCTGCTACCCCCACGACATGAACGGTCTAACTACGATCTTGCTCGTGGTGAGCGTAGCCGGCCGATTCCTGTACGTAGTGAGGGAGCTAGTAGTAGGACAGAGAATCCCCGAGAAGACTCTCGCAAGAGACAAAAGTCCATCAGTCATTATTCAGCAATCTCTCCTCTTCCGCGTCGTTGTGACGAGCGACCGTGTGACTTGAGGACATGGTTGAACGACAACTAAGGGGGTGACTGACGGTCGAACAAAGTAGTAGAACGGCGATTAGAAAGGGAAAAGGAGCATCTAGATCAGTCCGTTCATCAGATAGAGCATCGTGTTCTGGACCAACTAGTCTCTTCCTCCCTTTGCCCTGAGATTGAAGCGGTGGAAGCTCCTCATAAGTATAGTCCACCGAAATTCATCCTCTACGATGGGAAGTCAAACCCCCTGACTCATATCAACCATTACTGCCAAATGATGTCACTTTGGAATCAGAACGATGCGTTCATGTGCAAGGTTTTTGCCTCTAGCCTTGGTGAGCACGGCCTCCGGTGGTATGACAAGCTTCCTCCTCAATCAATCTATGATTGAGCTCAGCTCTCCGAAGCCTTCCTCGCACAGTTTGTTTCTAATAGCCGAATCCCGAAGGGATTGGATACCTTATTCAATACTCGGAAGGATAAAAAAGAGTCTTTGCACGAATACACTCGGCGATATTGGGAGGCATATGGCGATTTGGAAGAAGATGTTTGTAGTGAGCCGTTGGCAGCTCTATACTTCAAACAAGGTCTCCCCCCTTCACATAAGCTTAGGCAGTAATTGACGAAACGACCTGCATCTGATTTGAAAGAGCTAAGGGCTCGAATAGAGGAGCGAGCTCGTGTGGAAGATGACATAACCTCTATACAAGTGTCAGTTGCAGATGAGGGAGTTAAGGCCTCTTGGAAACATGGGGCTGAACAGCCTAGGATAGAGGACCAAAGAAGGAGGTATGGCCAAAATAAGCAACTGACCATGCAAACCGAAGAAGAAAGGAGTAGATCCTACGAAGCCATAACAACTGTGTTCACAGAGCCGATCTACAGGCTCTTGGAAAAAATCAAGGGAGAACCCTACTTCGTTTGGCCTCCTAAGATGATGGGGGACCTTGCTCGGCGCAACCAGGAGTGGCGGTGCACCTACCATCATGAGAAAGGGCATAAGACACAGAACTGCAGAGACCTTAAGAGGCATCTCGAAGACTTGGTCACTGTCGGCCACCTCCAACAATGGATCGATGTGGAAAAGACAAGGGCAAAGCAGGGACAACCCCCAACCCCTCTACCAGAGGACCAAGCCCCAAGGCTAGTGATAAACGTTATCCATGAGATAACCGACCCCCGAAGGGAGAATGCGCTTCGTGGCGAGATTCAGAGAGCCACGCACTTGCAACAAGTCATGTCAGTAGGATCATTGCTCAAGAAGTCCAGAACAGAAGCAAAGCCCTCTCAGTTCGACATTGTATTCTCCGAGAAAGATCTGGAAGGGATCCAACATCCTCACACTGATGCCCTAATCGTCACCGTCGGTGTGGCAAACAAATTTGATGTGAAACGGGTCCTAATTGATCAAGGGAGCGTTGCTGACATTATGTATTATGACCTTTTCAAAAAGCTGGGTCTTGATGAGCAACACTTAATCCCTGCAGTCTTCCCTTTGGTCGGCTTCAATGGACAGACAAAGTGGCCGCTCAGCCGGATCACCTTGCCCGTCACAGCAAAGTCCAAAGTGGTCCCTGTCGACTTCTTGGTGATCAACATTTCATCTCCTTACAATGCAATACTTGGTCAACCTTGGATTCATACAATGGAGGCAGTGCCATCCACTTGCCACCAGGTAGTTCGTTTCCCAACAAAGAATGGGGTGGAGGAGATCAAGGGTGACCAAGTAGCGGCAAATCACTGCTTTATCACCGCCATGAAGTCTAAACAAGCATGCAAGGAAGTCCAGATGGTCAAATTGCCTGATCAGCCTGTACTGGAAGACGTCAGTAAAGTACCAACAGAGAAGATGGTGGAGGACCTCGAAACGATCTTGGTGGGCGGAGGAGATCTAGACAAGTTCTTTCTGCTCGGCACTTCACTTCTCGCTGGAGAGAAGGAGCAGTTGCTAACTCTCCTCCGCAAGAATTTAGAGGTATTTGCCTAGTCTGCTTACGAGACTCCTGGGTTGGACCGAGCCTTTGCATGTCACCAACTCAATGGCCAATCAGCAGCTCGGCCCATAGTCCAAAAGAGCATACAATCATCCGCAGAACAGACAGAAGCGGTCATCCAAGAGGTAAACAAGCTTTTGGTGCAGGGGTCATACAGGAGGTACAATATCTGAAATGGTTGTCTAACACTGTCGTGGTGAAGAAAAAGAACGGAAAATGGAGGGTGTGCGTCGACTTCACCAGCCTCAACAAAGCTTGTCATCCTACAGCCATTCAGGTCTGTCAAATCACAAAAACCATGCGAGCTTCACCCCAAGTTCCCAACTGCATGAATTACATCTCTTCTTCTATTCATGTTACTTGCTCAGTCTACACTGAAATTACATATAAAATCAAAAATTACGTATGTCACTTTAATATATATATATATATATATATATATAAGAGTATCTCACTGTAAAATAAATAAATAAATAATGTCAAACAAAAAAATAAAAAATTACGTATCTCACTGTAAAATAAAATAAAAAAAGGTATCTCACTATAAAATAAATAAATAAACAAAAAAATATAGTATCTCTGAATGAACATAGAACAAATCAAATCGGCTCCTCTCAGAATAAATTTGAAATAAATCATGTAAAAAGTCCCAAATCAAACTGTAAGAATAGATTTTTTGGGACTTGAAATACTGCCTTGGAAGTTCAAATTTTTACTCTAGAGAGGTAGCCAAGTTTAGATTATGGCTCAAGTTCAGATTTTTTACGTATCCAAACAACCAACCGCCTAAACAATCAATGCCTTCAAAGAAAATCCTTCATTCTGGTTTTTTTTCCTAATTTTTGGAATCAAAGCCCCAATATTTTAAGTTTGAAGGATGAACGAACTTGTGGTTTTTTTCCTTCAATCTGTTGGAGTATAGTGGGGCAGCGGCGGCGGCGGTGGCACGTCGGGGGTGGGAAGGGCTCCTCCTCTCAACCCTTTCTCTCTCTCTCTCTCTCTCTCACTCTCTCTCACTCTCATGCTTTATATTTGCAGGAATCCCTTCATTTTGGTGAGGTTTATTTTTAGCCGTTGGATCTCCTCACTCTAGGAGATCACTCTAGGTTTTACTCTAGAGGATCTTGACACCTCCCAAACGTCATACATTTACAATGTATTAAAGATGAGACAACACACAATGCAAATGGATGAGAAGTTAGTTTCAATTTACCTAAGTCTTATGCAATTTCTACAACAATCATAGCTATCCTCCACCAATAGCCCAAAATAGATATTTGTAAATAGATATACAATCTCTACGACAGATAAATTATCCAAATTCCGTAGGTGAGTGATAATACATATCCAACTCCACTATTTATATAAACATCCACCCAATTTCACATTTTCAATTCTAATTCCATTAATTTATACAAAATAAATATTGAGACATTTTAGGGCAAACTTCATTTCCTTTCAAAATCTAACTCAAGTACCAAAATCAACGATTCTATTATAACACAACCACATATACACTCTCATAACCATTTTAGATACCTCCATTTGTAAAGCCTTTTTTTAATTGTAACCCAAATCCCTAGGTTTGTTCAAATTTCTCTAAAATCACAATATTGTTTATGAAAAACAAATAATTAAGTTAAAAATCATAAAAGAGTATGGAAAATCCTTACCTCAAGCTTAGAAGACCAAAGGAAGAAATGGAGAGACTTTAAAGATGCCAAAACTCAACTCTATTCGGATCAAATGAGAGCCCTCGGAGTGCTTTATCTTTTTATCAAAGAGAGTGGGGTAGAGATCCTTAGATCTAAGTGTATTTATAGACAAAAGTTGGGTTTTAGAGAGAGAGAGAGAGAGAGAGAGAGCTGATCTAGGGTTTTGAGAGAAAAAGATATGTAAAAAGGTGTTTCTGCGAACTGAAATACACGCAACTTGCTCGAGCGCAAAAGTTGTCGCTCGAGCGGCTAGACACAATAGTTGTTCCGCTCAAGCGCAAGAAGCTCTGCTCGAGTGCAGAATGCATACTCCCAGAAGTTTTACAAACAGAAGAGCGTCGCTCGAGCGCAAAACACTACCTCCCCAGTATCTTTGCAGGCCTGCAAAAGTACTGGGAGCTCACAAAGCTCGCTCGAGTGTAAGAAGTTTCGCTCAAGCGAAGAAGCCAAATTCTAGACAACAACAGTTTGAACCAACTAGCAACCAACCTGTTCCAAACGAAGCCAAGACACTCCAATACTCAAAACTCAATGAGAAATAAAGGAAAACACAGTATGAATATCTAAATAAGACAAATGGAACTCGGATTCAAAACATCAATTGATCGGGTCTAAATTAGGAACGCTATATTACTGTTGGACAGGAATGAAAAGAGACATAGCAAGCCACGTCTCCAAATGCCTACATTGTCAGCAGGTTAAAACAAAACATGTAACGCCTTCAAAATAAACTCATAGATCATCCAACAATAGCATACTTAAACATAAGTCAATAAAGCATAAATATATTCCATCAGAGTAGTCTTTACAAAATGTATTACATGTTGACATCAAAAGTAAATGCCCTATGGGGTTACAACTTTCCAAGTCAACACTTGGTTACAAAAAGGGAGTACTAACTCTATACACAGAAAGCCCTTTGCTTGATATACATGTAATACAATCAAAAATACAAAACAGCCCAACAGTCTCAAACCTCCCAAGCTATGTCCTTGGAGGTGGCATGCTACTTGTACCTGAAAATGATGTCCCATATAGGGTGAGCCACAGCCCAATAGAAATATACTAAAAAGACTATTCTCCACCGATAGCCCAAAGCAATTATTTCTAAACAGAAAATAAATACACCAAATGGATAAAATATCAACATTTCAATTAGGTGAGTGATAAATGATCCAACTACACCCTTTAATCCCATACGTTCCCAATTTCAACATTCTCAATTCAACTTCTTATTTCTCAAAATTAATTTCACAAATTAATTCATCAATGTAATTAGGGCATTTCCCATAATTAACAAAACAACCCTAAGGTTCCATTTCTATCAATAACCCAACATTTATCTCATTTCTCCATGCTAAACATGCATATAGGCTTATATAAATAAAACCCCATCTTTTGTAAAATTACACAAAGACCCAAACTTTCTCAAAATTACCCAACAATCTCCAACATATCAAAATGCTAAAATTTAAAGACAAAGCTCATAAGGAGGAGTAGGATATCCCTACCTCGAAGTTAGAGCTAAAATGGAGGAGAAGACCAAAACCAAAGTGCTCCAAACTCCAAACTTTTCGGATTAAAACGAAGCCCTTGACGATCAACACGCTTTTTACAAAGGCCGAAGGATAGGAGAACACTCTAACTAGATCAAACCCTAGAGAGAAGGGAAATCCTAGAGAGAGAGGCTCTGAAAAGTGTCTTTAGAAAGTAAAAGAGAGAGAGTGAATGTAAAAAGTGATTCAAAAATGCCCAGTTGCCCACTGATATACGACACTCCCGCTTGAGCGGAGAATAGAACGCTCGAGCGTCAAGCACAAAAATCTGGACACGCTCGAGGGCAAGAAGGCCCGCTCGAGCTCCAAGACACAAGAATAAAATACATCCGCTCAAGCGCGAAAACCAGTCCACTTGAGCGTAGATTTTCCCCTCTCAGAACTTTCACAGACAAAGCACTACCCGCTTGAGCGCGACCCGCTCGAGCGTAGGAAACCCGCTTGAGCGTGAAAAACACACCTGCAGAAGTTTTGCAGGGACACGAGATACTGGGAGCGTGTAAATCCCACTCGAGCGCAAGAAGGCCCGCTCGAGCGGACAACCAAAAACCAAAACTACACTCAAGCACATAATGACCCGCTCAAGCGTAACACCAAAAACCTGGGCAACTACACTTGAGACCAAAACTTAACCTACCTGTTCGAAACATGCCCAACACATCCTAAAACTCAAATATATGGAATTAAAGGATGACAACAAGATAAACAACCACCAACTCCACGGAACCAAAGTCCGGAATACAACAATTACAGAAAGGGAAAACTGGAATCGCTATAACCTTCCACCCTTAAAGAATTTCGTCCTCGAAAAGTTCTTCAAAAACAAGATTTTCTCAATTCCCAACAATATTACTACATAATATTAAACAACCCGGCCCATTACCGGCCAATCTCATCTCTTTTCAAGAGGCAAATCACATTGTATATAACAACCTGCATTACCAACATGCATCCCTTTGAAATTTTACCAATTTTAACACATTCTCCACAATTCTATAACACTTGCAACATTAATATCATGCTTGCATTTCCACAATATATTTAACATACACAATGTTAAAAATAACTCCCATCAATCACAACATATACAATGTTTTACAACTTAAGACATATTCAATGTTTTTAAAGTTCACAATATTACAAAATTACTAATGCATGATTAAACATTAGCAAACAAATCCGGATATTTCTTGCGGACCTCCAACTCACGTTCCCAAGTGGCTTCCTCCACTCCGTGATATTTCCACAAAACCTTTACCAAGGGAATGGTCTTGCCTCGCAAGACTTGATCCCGCCTATCCAAGACCCGAACCGGTCTCTCCTCATACGAGGCATCCTCATCTACTTCTAAATCGGTCCAATCCAATACATGTGATGGATCCGGCTCATACTTCCGAAGCATACTCACATGAAACACGTCATGCACTCCGGACAACTGCGGCGGCAAACCAAACGATAAGCAACCTCCCCAATCCTCTCAAGGATCTCAAAGGGATCGATAAACCGAGGGGATAACTTCCCACTCTTCCCAAACCTCATCAAATCTCGCCTAGGTGATATTTTCAGAAAGACATGATCACCCGTCTCAAAAGCTAAAGGCCTCCTCCTACGGTCGGCATAACTCTTTTGACGACTCTGGGCTGTAACAAGCCTTCTACGAATAAGCTCGACCTTCTCCGTCGTTTCTCTCACTAGCTCCGGGCCCAACAAAGGTGTATCACCCACCTCGGCCCAACAAACTGGAGACCTATACGGTCGGCCATACAAGGCCTCAAACGGTGCCATACCGATACTAGATTGGAAACTGTTGTTGTAGGCAAACTCTACCAAGGGCAAGTGCCTCTCCCAAGACCCACTAAAGTCAAGAACACAACCCCGAAGCATATCCTCAAGGATCTGAATAATACGCTCGGACTGCCCGTCAGTCTGAGGATGATAAGTCGTGCTAAAGGTCAATCTAGTGCCCAAGGCACTCTGCAAGCTCTGCCACAATCTAGCAGTAAAACGAGGGTCTCTATCTAAGACGATCGTCACTGGGACCCCGTGCAACCTCACTATGTCCCGAATATACAAGTCGGCAAGATGATCTACCGAATCTCTCACGCGCATCGAAATGAAGTGCGCCGACTTAGTCAATCGGTCTACAACCACCCAAATAGCATCACTACCCCGCTGAGTCCTCGGAAAGCCTACAACGAAGTCCATAGTGACATACTCCCACTTCCACTCGGCAATGGACAAGGGTTGCAACAAACCCGCTAGCCTCTGATGTTTGGCCTTCACTTGTTGACAAGTAAGGCACTTAGACATGAAAACCGCCACATCCTTCTTCATACCCCGCTACCAAAATTGGCGACCCAAATCCCGATACATCTTAGTGCCTCCCGGATGCACCGCAAGGCGTGAGTGGTGAAACTCTCGGAGTACTACCTCTCGGCAAAACTCCGGCACAAACAAACGGTCTCGGTATCTCACACTCTGGTCGAGATACACCGTCAAACCCTTCTCAATTTTCCCACTGGAGATCTTCTCTCGGAAGGACTCTACCTCAAGGTCACCTCTCTGTGCCTCTAACACTCGAGTCACAAGTGTAGGCTACGCAACAACAAAAAATAAGGCCGCAACCTCAACGGATTCGCCCAAAAGCAAATCAAACTCGCCAAGTGCACCCAACATCTCCCACTCCCGGATGGCTATACAAGCTACATCACTAATGGATTTCCTGCTAAGGGCATCGACCACTACATTGGCCTTTCCCGGATGATAGTGCAACTCGAAGTCGTAATCCTCAATAAACTCCATCCACCTTCTCTGCCTCAAGTTCAAGTCTCTCTGTGTAAACAGATACTTCAAACTCTTATGATCCGAGAATACCTCAAACCTCTCCCTATAAAGGTAGTGCCTCCAGATTTTCAAGGCAAAGATCAC
Source organism: Camellia sinensis (assembly GCF_055761805.1). NCBI lineage: Eukaryota > Viridiplantae > Streptophyta > Magnoliopsida > Ericales > Theaceae > Camellia > Camellia sinensis. Next base: position 68,506,493 of record NC_138967.1, read on the forward strand.
AGCTGCTAGTTCTAAGTCATGTGTAGGGTAATTCTTCTCGTGTATTTTCAACTGACATGAGCCATAGGCCACCACTTTCCCCTCCTGCATTAACACACAACCCAAACCCTCTCGTGAGGAATCATAATAAACCGCATAACCCAACCCTCTCTCCGGAATAATCAAGACCGGAGCGGTGGTCAATCTAACTTTTAACTCTTGGAACGACTTTTCACAAGTCTCACTCCACACAAATTTGACTCCCTTCCGAGTCAATCTAGTCAATGGCGAAGCTAGCCTGAAGAAATCCTTCACAAACCGGCGGTAATACCCAGCTAACCCCAGAAAACTGCGGATCTCAAACACACTCTTAGGCTGTGCCCAATCTTGCACTGCCTCAATCTTGGATGTATCAACAGACACCCCTTTCCCGGAAACCACATAGCCTAAGAACTTGACTTCCCCCAGCCATAACTCACACTTCCTAAACTTGGCACACAGCCTATAGGCTCTAAGTAACTCAAGCACCACTCTCAAGTGTTCCTCGTGCTCCTCCTCTGAAGGTGAATAGATAAGAATGTCGTCCACAAAAACGACCAAAAAACGATCTAAGATTTCCCGGAAGATCCGGTTCATCAAGTCCATAAAGACTGCCGGTGCATTGGTGAGCCCAAACGGCATCACCAGAAACTCATAGTGGCCATACCGCGTACGGAATGCCGTCTTCGAAACATCCTCCTCCCTGACCCTCAACTGGTGGTAACCCGATCTCAAATCTATCTTAGAGAAACAACGGGACCCCTTCAACTGGTCAAACAGATCATCTATACGAGGCATAGGGTACTTATTCTTAACCATAGCCCGATTCAACTTCCGGTAATCTATACAAAGTCTTAAGGCACCATCTTTCTTTTTAGCAAAGAGGGCCGGTGCTCCCCACGGCGAAACACTAGGGCGAATGAAGCCCTTATCTCGCAATGCCTGGAGCTGAATCTTCAACTCACTCAACTCGGCTGGGGCAAAATGATAAGGTGCCATAGAAATCGGCGCCGTGCCGGGCACTAAATCAATAGAGAACTTGATCTCTCGATGAGGTGGTAAACTAACGAGATCCTTGGGAAAGACATCCGAGTACTCATAAACCACTTTCGGCAACACAGTCTGGGTCTCACCGCACTCACTACTCGAAAAGCTAGCAAGTAGACCATTAAGCTCACTCCGCCCTCGCGGATCATACACCTGTGGCAACACACTACCAACCTGATCCCCCAAGAAATGGAAACACTCCCCGCTCAAGGTACATACTGTAACCCTTTGGCAGTAGCAATCGATAACAGCCCGGTATGATGATAGCTAGTCCATACCCAAAATAACATCAAAACCCATCATGGGCATAACTACAAAAGGAAACAGAAGCCGGTGATCGGCGACTTCTATATCACAACCCCTACATCCTTGTTTCAAAATCAACTCACCCCCAATAGGTGACATTACACAAATAGGAGATGCTAACTGTGCCAACTCCAATCCCAAAACAAATGCAAATGCAGCAGATACAAAAGAATGAGATGCACCCGTATCCATCAATACACTAGCAACCGAGTTGCAAAACAAGAAGGTACCTCTCACAACTGATGAAGCAGGTACAAGATCCTACGCGGTAACAGCGTACACGCGCCCAGTAGGCCCCTGATCCACCTGCTCACCTCTCGGAGCATACGACTGCTGCACAGACTGGGACGACGAGGCTCCCGGATTGGCCCTCGAGGCCTGCACAGACTGAGCTGGCTGAAAACCCTGCGTCTGCCTAAAACTAGACGCGCCCGAAGTGGCACTCAACTGTGGGCAAAACCTCTTCAGGTGCCCAGGCTAACCACACTGATAACGAGACAAGGGCTGGGCCCTGCCCTGACTCTAGCCCTGCGGTCTAGCTGAAGATGAAGCAGCTCTCTGACCTCCTCCCCTCTGTGGGCAAACCAAAGCCTTGTGGCCCAGCTGACCATACTTGTAACAGGTGAAATCTCCTTGATTGCCTCTCCCCGAGCCTGCACTCGGCACTGGAAAGGTCGATCTAGCAACACCACCCTGAGACTGCTGAGGGTTAGTACCCCTCTGTCTCCTGCCATCCCCCTGACCATCTTGGCTCCTCTTGGAGCCTCTCTGTCCCTCCTCCTCCTGTATCATGATCTCCATATGGGCTGCAGCATCAACCAAGCGCCCATAGTCTCGGATCATAGACCCCCCAACTCTCATTTTGCGGCCGCGCCTCAACCTCCTCTCAAACTCGATACAGCGGCATTCCTTGGATGCCACAAGTTCAGGTGCGAACCTAGACAAGCTAGTAAAAGCAGCCTCATACTCGGCCACTGAACCCTCATTTTGAGGCCGCGCCTCAACCTCCTCTCAAACTCGATACAGCGGTGTTCCTCGGATGCCACAAGTTCAGGTGCGAACCTGGACAAACTAGTAAAAGCAGCCTCATACTCGGCCATTGAAGAACTCAACTGCAAAAGCTAGTAGAACTGGTCTCTCAGCTTCTCCCTGACTGCTGGAGATAAGTACTTCTCTTGAAAAGCCTCCACAAAAGCCTCCCACGTGCCAGCAATACGGCCCCTCATGTATTTCCACCACTGACCCGCGCCCCTTTTAAGCTGGAAGGATGCCAAGGTCACTTTTAACGCCCCGTCCTCGATGCCGAGCATCTCGAACGTCTTACTCAACTGCTTCAACCACTCGTCAGCCTTAAATGGCTCCTTTGGATCCCCAATAAACTTGTCCGGGTAAGACCGGAAGAACTCTCTCTTCAAGAAGGAAGGCCCTGCCTCAACAACCTGGGCCTGCACTGGAGCCTGAACTGGATTCTCAGCTCTGAGAATACCTATAGACTCCCTCAAAGCATCGGCTATCCCTTGGACTAAAGGGCCCATAGCCTTCTGACCTGCTGGCTCGGCCACATTGGCCTGGCCAACCCCCTCCTACTGTGCCGGAATATCATCCGATAAAGGCATCTCCTGCCTACCACATCTGCCACGTCTACCACCTCTTCCTCGTCCTGACATCCTAATAAATGTAGCGAAGAACATTAGCACATTCATAAGTGTGCCAAAACTAAACACTCGCGTCCTAATACATGGACAACTGTAATTCACTCCATGTAAGCACATAAACACATAAGCACTTACGAATTTTATTTCCGGATAATGATAGTCCCAAGGCGTTACTAGAGTTCCGGTTAGAAACAACATTGATCAAGTGCTTTTCCAACAAGACTCACAGAAACCCAAGGATCCAATCAACATCCTGGAAACTAAATCCCATACCCAAGTAGTCACATAAACATATTATCAAATAAACACATAATGTCACACATAAGTCTCTAACAAGCGAGACAAACACATTGTGATACTAATCACTTCCCACGTACCCAAGGTATTCGAACCCGGTACGCTCTGATACCAAGTTGTAGCGCCCTCAAAATAAACTCATAAATCATCTAACAATAGCATGCTTAAACATAAGTGAATAAAGCATAAATATATTCCATCAGAATACTCTTTACAAAATGTATTACATGTTGACATCAAAAATAAATGCCCTATGGGCTTACAACTTTCCAAGTCAACACTTGGTTACAAAAAGGGAGTACTAACTCTATACACAGAAAGCCCTTGGCTTGATATACATGTAATACAATCAAAAATACAAAACAGCCCAACAGTCTCAAGCCTCCCAAGCTGTATCCTTGGAGGTAGCATGCTATCTGTACCTGAAAATGATGTCCCATATAGTGTGAGCCACAGCCCAGTAGAAATATACTAAACCAACTATAAACAATGACTAAAATAACAGCATTCGATAGATGGTCCACACTTATATTTCCACTTATAACACGTTACCGTTTCATGACATTTAAGTCTATGTTACATTTCATTTCCCATTTCTTTCTCAACTTTGAGTTTGAGAACAAGGCTTAGAACCTAGCCAAATAACTTAATGAGATTAAGACTCATCTTTAAAACACTTTCGAAATTCATGTTGGATACACATTTTGGTGTTATATCAATAACACATAGAAACACTTCTATACTTCACAATTGATAACGATATACATTTTAGTGCTATATCAAATCAATTCAAACACTTCCATAATCCACACTTGATACACATTGTAGTGCTGTATCAATGTCACACAAAATCCGGTTTAGAGGTCCATCCCCTATCTTCCCCTAAACTGTGGAGTACATCCCCTATCTCCTCCCACACAGAATGTATATAAACATAGATCATATACATAATCAATCAATACATAAAGTTAATGTATTATTCCAACCGCTATACTCGATAGCATACTCAATCGATTAGTTTTAGTTTGCCTAATCATCATGTATTGTCAACAACAATCAAGACTATTCTCCACCGATAGCCCAAAGCAATTATTTCTAAACAGAAAATAAATACACCAAATGGATAAAATATCAACATTTCAATTAGGTGAGTGATAAATGATCCAACTACACCCTTTAATCCCATACGTTCCCAATTTCAACATTCTCAATTCAACTTCTCATTTCTCAAAATTAATTTCACAAATTAATTCATCAATGTAATTAGGGCATTTCCCATAATTAACAAAACAACCCTAAGGTTCCATTTCTATCAATAACCCAACATTTATCTCATTTCTCCATGCTAAACATGCATATAGGCTTATATAAATAAAACCCCATCTTTTGTAAAATTACACAAAGACCCAAACTTTCTCAAAATTACCCAACAATCCCCAACATATCAAAATGCTAAAATTTAAAGACAAAGCTCATAAGGAGGAGGAGGATATCCCTACCTCGAAGTTAGAGCTAAAATGGAGGAGAAGACCAAAACCAAAGTGCTCCAAACTCCAAACTCCAAACTCCAAACTTTTTGGATCAAAACGAAGCCCTCTACGATCAACATGCTTTTTACAAAGGCCGAAGGATAGGAGAACACTCTAACTAGATCAAACCCTAGAGAGAGAGGCTCTGAAAAGTGTCTTTAGAAAGTAAAAGAGAGAGAGTGAATGTAAAAAGTGATTCAAAAATGCCCAGTTGCCCACTGATATACGACACTCCCGCTTGAGCGGAGAATAGAACGCTCGAGCGTCAAGCACAAAAATCTGGACACACTCGAGCGCGAGAAGGCCCGCTCAAGCTCTAAGACACAAGAATAAAATACATCCGCTCGAGCGCGAAAACCAGTCCGCTCGAGCGTAGATTTCCCCCTCCCAGACCTTTCACAGACAAAGCACTACCCGCTCGAACGCCAACATGCCCGCTCGAGCGCGACCCGCTCGAGCATAGGAAACCCGCTCGAACGTGAAAAACACACCTGTAGAAGTTTTGCAGGGACACGAGATACTGGGAGCGTGTAAATCCCGCTCGAGCGGACAACCAAAAACCAAAACTACGCTCGAGCGCATAATGACCCGCTCGAGCGTAACACTAAAAACCTGGGCAACTACACTTGAGACCAAAACTCAACCTACCTGTTCGAAACACGCCCAACGCATCCTAAAACTCAAATATATGGAATTAAAGGATGACAACAAGATAAACAACCACCAACTCCGCGAAACCAAGGTCCGAAATACAACAATTACAGAAAGGGAAAACCGGAATCGCTATAGAACATCAAAGACCTACAGGAATGCTGCAACCACTCCTTATTCCTGGTTGGAAATTGGAGCACATTACTATGGATTTCGTGGTCGAGCTACCACAGTCGGTCTCGAAGAATAATGTAATATGGGTTATAGTAGACTGATTGACGAAGTCGAAGCATTTTCTGTCAATCAAAATCACGTACTCCCTTAATAAGTTTGCCACTTTATACATCAAGGAAATCATTCGATTGCATGTTACCCCAGTTTTAATAGTGTTTGACCGAGATCCCCGCTTCGTATCTCACTTCTGGAACAAATTGCAAGAAGCCTTGGGAATAACTCTGAAGTTTAACACTGCCTATTACCCGCAAATTGATGGGCAATCCAAAAAAACAATCCAGAATTTAGAAGACATGTTACACGTGTACATGTTGGACCTCAAAGGTAATTGGGACAAGCACCTATCTTGAGTGGAATTCGCCTATAACAACAACTACCAAACAAGCATTGGAATGGCACCGTACGAAGCACTATATGGAAGGAGATGTTGAACACCTCTGTGTTGGACGGAAGTCGGAGATAGGAAACTGTTAGGCCCCGAGATCGTGCAAATAACAAGTGATAAAATTAACTCATCCAACAGCGAATTCCCACTATTCAGAGCTTCTAGAAAAGCTATGCAGATACACGAAGACGAGACTTAGAATTTCAAATAGGAGATCATGTGTTCCTAAAGATCTCACCAACAAGAGAGGTTATTCGATTTGGAAAGTGAGGAAAGTTGAACCCATGTTACTTCGGGCCATTCGAGATATTAGAAAGGATTGGTCATGTGGTATATCACTTTGCACTGCCACCTGAACTGTCCAATGTCCACAATGTGTTTCACGTTTCAATGCTTCGACGATATCTTCGAGATCTAAAGCATGTTGTCGATCATGAGAACCTGGAAGTTCAAGAAGATCTCTCTTATAAAGAATCACTAGTATAGATTCTCGATCGTCGTAATCAAGTTCTCCGAAACAAGATTATAACTATGGTAAAAGTCTTATGGCGGAAGTTCAAGAAGATCTCTCTTATGAAGAACAACCAGTACAGATTCTTGATCGTCATGATCAAGTTCTTCGAAACAAGATTATACCTTTGGTAAAAGTCTTATGGCGGAATCATCGTGTTGAATAAGTTATATGGGAAACGGAGAATCAAATACCGGCAAAATACACACACCTCTTTGAAAATCAAGATACGACAAGTTTGGGGACAAACTTATATTTAGAAGGAAGAAATGTGACACCCCAAATGTTCAATTAATTTCACACCACTTTAATATTAAATTTTAGAAGCATGTGACTTAAAGAATTAGATGTTATTAAATTTTTAATACTTTTGGAGTATTAAAAAGTATATTTTTCGAAATTTTTCTAAATAATTATTCACATTATTTTCAATATAATAGTTTGTATATCTTTATACTTATTTCAAAAAATAATTTTAACTTTATATTATTATTTGATATTATTTTTTGAGTATTATGATATTTTTATTATTTTTTTTCTATATTTTTCCTAAATCAAAATACACTAAAATATTGTTTGGTTTGTGTTTGTATAGTAGTTTTTGAGATAAAAAGTACGAAAACTTGTTTGATTTGTCTTTTTTCAGAAATAGTTTTGGAAAATTGTTTTGGGAAGAGAGTTTTAAAAAAGTGATTGATTTGATGTATATGAGAGGGAGATTGATTTTGGAAAGAAGCAAACCAAACAAAATTTTGAGATTTTTTTTGAAATTTTTTTTTTGGTTTGATTACTCTTGAAAATTTGTTTGTAAAGAATTTTTTCTAAATTTTTTTCTCCAAAACAAACCAAACAATCTGTATGAAAAAAAGAAAAAAAAAAAAAGAAAAAAGAAAAAGTGCCCGCCAAGTTGTCTTGTTGTCCATGCGTCTTGCTACCCGCGCCTTGTTCACTGGATATATAGATGCAAATCTCATCATCATTTCTCCAAAACTCTCTTAGTCTCTCTCTGCCCTCTAAGTTGTGTTTATATAAAATTTTGAGTTTAGTTTGGAGTTTTAGTGGGTCGCGATAAACAAAAAGTAAAAAGTTATAATTAATATTAAGATGAGTTGTATTATAACTTGAGTCATCATAATATATTTTACATATGTTTTGAATTATCATAATTTATTTTATACAATCTATGTTTTATAAATTATATTAATATTTCGATTACGTTAATTATTTTCTGAATTCTATTTGCTTAAATTGAAATCCATGAATATATTTGTTTAAATTTTAAAAATTATTTGACACCATTGTTATGATTATTTACTTATATGATTTCTATATTCTGCTTCGGTTATTTACATTTAGTTATATATTTCAATTACCAAACTAATCTCTATTTAGCCAAATAATTATCTATGGTAATTTTTGTACCTTCATGCTCATTGTATAATTTTTTTCACTCTGCCATGTGTTTATAACTGTTATCCCCTTTCAGGTGATGATATTTAGCGGGATCGAGATTGGGAATAACTCGCAGTATTTTTTATTTATTTATCATTTTTATTAATTAATTAATTATGATAATTATAATTAATTAATTATAATTTTTAAAATTTAAACTATATTGAATTAAAACATGCACAAAACTATAATATTAAATGGGATAGGAGTATAAAATTCACTTTATATGAGTAAAACAACTCATTTTTTTTTCTTCTTATTTTTCCAATGTGTGATTATCAAATAAAAGTTAGCTAATAGAGATTTTTTTAATTGTTTAAAATTAAAAAAATCAAGAAAATTAATATGAGATATTGAAACACTCATAAGACTCCTCATTAAATAGGATGGAAGTATAAGATTTTCTTTATATGAATAAAACAATTTATTTTTTCCTTCTTTTTCCAATGTGAGATTATCAAATAAAAGTATAAAATCGCTAAAATCGCGGTTCAACCAACGAATCAATCAAATCAAAAATGATTTAGCCTAATCGGCTAGGTCATAATTAATTAATTAAAACTTTTAAAATTTAAACTATATTGAATTGAAACATGCACAATACTATGATATTAAATGGGATAGGAGTATAAGATTCACTTTATATGAATCAAACAACTCTTTTTTTTTTCTTTTTATTTTCCTGATGTGGGATTATCAAATAAAAGCTAGCCAATAGAGATTTTCTTAATTGTTTAAAATTTAGAAAATCAATGCTCCTCACTAAATGGGATAGAAGTATAAGATTTACTTTATATGAGTAAAATAATTCATTTTTTTCCTTCTTTTTCTGATGTGGTATTATCAAATGGAGATTATTATCAAATAAAAGCTAGTTAATGGAGACTTTCTTAATTGTTTAAAATTAAGAAAATCAAGGTTCCTCACTAAATGGGATGGGAGTATAAGATTTACTTTATATGAGTAAAACAATTCTTTTTTTCCTTTCTTTTCCAGATATGAGATTATCAAATAAAAGTTAGACAATAGAGATTTTTTTAATTGTTTAAAATTAACAAAATCAAGAAAATTAGAATGAGAATTTAGAGCTCCTAGAAGGCTTCTCACTAAAAAGTCCATTTTCCTTATGTAATAGATAGATATATGTTAAATATTCCAAAAACAAAAACAAAAACAAAAACAAAACACAAAACACAAAAAAAAAATCAAAATTTCTACACAATAGTCATATGGCGTGTAAGTCTCATATAGTATTAGTTTTATTCATATGATTATTGTGTAAAATATTTGATAAATTTGTTTAGACTTCTAAGAAGTTGTTTGAGAAGTAAGTTTTTAATAATTTTTTGATTCTTTCATTACAATATGAGGTGAAAATATTAATTAAAACTTTAGTAATTAATTATTTTAAAATTATCATTTTTATTAATTAGTTAATTATAATTATCTCATAATTAATTAATTAAACTTTTAAAATTTAAACTATATTGAATTGAAACATGTACAACACTACAATATTAAATGGGATGGGAGTATAAGATTCACTTTATATGTGTAAAACAACTCATTTTTTTTCTTTTTTTTTTTTTCCATTGTGGGATTATCAAATAAAAGCTAGCTAATAGAGATTTTCTTAATTATTAAAAATTAAGAAAATTAATATTAGATACTGAAACTCTCACAATGTTCCTCACTAAATGGATGAGAGTATAAAATTTACTTTATATGAGTAAAACAATTCATTTTTTCCTTATTTTCCCGATGAGGGATTATCAAATAAAAGTTAGACAATGAAGATTTTCTTAATTGTTTAAATTAAGAAAATCAAAAAAGTTAGAATGAGTATTTGGAGCACTATAGACACCCCATTTTTTGACCGCCCGAAAGACTTGGGTGTTTTATTCCAAGCACCCGATGATGAAAGTTACACTATGCAATCTTTTGAGTTCTCAGCGAAGAAATTTGGATTCAAGCTCTAATCTCAAACCTTACACCCCATTTTGGCCAAACTATTTTAGACGTTAAAACCCTCTTTTTCAAAATATTTTTTCAAATGTTTCTACGATATTTCGAGGCTCGCATCTCGTTTCAAATATTGCATTTTTCGATAAATCGAGCAAGGACAAAGTGAAAATAAATGAAAGAGAGGTGAACTTTTTGAAAAAATATTTAAAACATCTTATTTATAGGTTTGGATTTGAAGAAAATATGAGGGGAGGGAAGAAAACTAGTTGGGGAAGAAGTTGGGCATCAAACCGTTAAGATAGAGATGAGTAGCCTTCACTAAATTAGGCATATCTCTCTAACTACTTAGAATTTAGATGTTAGGCCACCACCATTGGAAAGTAGACTTCTGGGGCATTAATTTAGACTCAAGAATCACCTAAAATCGAGTCTGGATAAGGGAGATATGCCCATTTGAAGTCAGGCTTGAATGCAGATTTTTCGATCCGACCGGGTCCATTTTAGGCCTAGCCAGGTCTCAATGAAAACTTTTCCAGACTTGCTTTTTAGGCCCAGTCGTGGGTTTTGGGGTCCGGTCGGGGCTCAGTGGTGAGAAATAGGATAGCTGGTGGGAATTCGTCAGTTATTGTTTTTTGAAGATATTTTTGACCATTTTGGCTCAAATTCTATAAATAGAGCCTCTTCCTTCAGAATTCAAGGTTAGTAAAAATTTCCAAAAGCTTTGAAGAGCTAAGTAGACCTCCTTCCATCTTCCTTCCTCCTTTGACCCTCAAACCTTCTTTAGCTATACATACACAATACATACACCATTAGAGCTTGTTCTTGAAGCTTTTGTTGAAGTTTCAAACCTTATTTCATAAAACTTGAGGGTGTTGAAATCAAGTTTGTTTAACTACAAGCATCCTCTCCTTCAAGAGGTATAACTTCTGCATCTTCTTCCTTGTTTCTCTTTTACTCTTTTCCTCTCTTTTACATGCTTTGTACATTGTTTTGGAGCTGTTTTGTGGGCTGAAATTTATGATTTAAGAGCTACCAGAGGTAGAGGGGTTAACCATCCTTCCTTGAACCTTATTCCAAGCTTATATCCTTGTGTTTCCCACTTATTTCTCTAATTTTAGCCACTATTTTGGGGCTGTTTTTGGACTATTTTCAGAGGCTAAAATATGTTTAGAAGTCCCAAAAGTTGAGGGGTTAGCCACCCCTCCTTAGCTTTGCTTACTAGCTTTGTATCTCTTTGTTTTTGCCTATCTTTTTGTGCTCTTTTAACATGGTTTTAGCTACTGTTTTTTACACTTTAGGGGTTGTTTTAGGGCTATTTTAATTTATTTAAATAGTTTATGCTTTGAATATTATGATTGTTGTGTTATAAGTCCTCATGGCTTTAGTTGTTTAGGCCTTAGATACTAAATCATTTGAGTTGATAACTCTTTCTTACTTAATTCCATGTAAAGAGTCTTACTTGTGTACTAAATCAACCTTGTATAATCATTTCTGCAACCTTCCTTCTTTCTTGGTTTTTCTTTTCTTTTTGAGAGTTGTTTCAACCGAATGTTGTTTAAACATGAGAAAGATGGTTTAATCTCTTCGGAGGTTCATTATTAGGGCATTACGTCTCTCTAATGTCGAAAACAACTTCTCATTTGACGCTTCTCTCCTTTTAGTGGGCGTTACTCTCATTATTGGACAAATTGATTAAGTAATGGAAAGGTAAATCAAAAAGGATTAATAAAATTGGCTTAAAAGCAAGTCAACCGACATAAGGAAGATGAATAAAATTGGTTGGATTCGGCCGAACGTTATGTCGAGTCCATCGTGTCAAGAGTCATCACATGTCAATTCATGATGTTTTGACAGATCTTGGAGCGTGTCTACTTCCCTTTTTGAGCTTACTATATGATAGGAAGAAAGGGTGGTTATTGATTCATTGCACTCATTGATTTTTGTCCAAAATCATGTCGTAACTCATCAAGTAATCAATTTGCTCATTGATGATTTTGGAAATGACTTCGTTCTTCTCTTGAGGCTTTCCATAACAGAGAAGAGTAGAAGGGACAAACAGAGTTCAAAATAACTCTGTCTGCACTGTTTTCACTTTAGATCACAAAAATAGGGCTTTTCACAAAAATAGGGCACGACTGACCTTATTTGGGTCGGTCGGGCTCCAATGTTTGGTCAGCAGCATGTTTTGTAGAAAACAGAAGGCAGTGGCTGAAGGTGAAACAGAATGGTCTGGGCAAACATAGTAGTTTCTGGACGCTGAGCATGTGAGCATTGTGCATCGTTGTTTGATGATTAATCATTAATTATTATTGTTGTAATTAATTATTATTGTTATACTTATTTAATATTGTTGTAGCCATTGTTTATTGGTAATTGTTGTAGATAGTTAACTTAGATAACTAGTTCATTTATTTGGTATTTATTAGAATTTGTAATAAGTAGTTAGCATAGCTTAATTTATTCATTCGGTTTTGTAATAGTTAGTTTAATTTAGACACTCGGACATTCATTCAGACCCTCTTGTGTGAGGGAAAACATATAATAATGTGTATGTCTTCCAATCCCACGTCTTTCTCCCTTTATTTACTTGTTTATAATGGGTAGTTTAGAACATCATGTTTCTTTTAGCATTTTTCATGCTTGCATCCACTTGTCTTTCATGCATCGAAGCTCGGTTCATCATTCTAAACAATGCATTGCCGTTTATTACTTCGTTGAATACGTATTTAAATCACATGCTATTAAATTGACTCACATGACATAATTAGTAGCCGAGCTTATTAGTTACATATCACATGTGTTGCATTAGTCATGTTGCATTAATTAGGAGTATGTATGTTTTCTAACTCTTTTGTTTCTTTTGTTTCTTTTTGCTTGCCTTGAAGTACGAGGTGAGCATTTTTGTGCTTTAGCATATTGCATGCGTGTGATTGTTGACATGTTTAGCATGCTTGCCATAAGGCTAAGTGCTTAATTGATATACTTGCTTGAATGCCTGTGGATGAAAGCTAATTGCTTGGATTGAAATAATTTGAGTAATGTACATATGCAATCACTTTTTCAAGTGGTACATATTCGAAATAATTTTCAAACAAATATGAAATCAAAAATTCCAACTTTTGCAAATTAGTCTATACTTACGTGCATCACATAGTAAAGATAGCTAATAAACCGAAACAAGAGCATATAATGTAAATAAAAAATCACATCATGATTAGCAGAGGCTGATCTTTGATCGAGTGAGTGGGGTGCTCAATTCATGACCTTCTCCTCTCGTACCTAAGTTCCCGAGCCGAGACACTTTGGTGATGATGGATAAGTGGCCTTTAGCACGAGTCTCAGATTTCCTAAATTTTTCAAAAATATTTGGGTGGTGACTCTGAAATCTGGCAAAGCAATCAATTTTTTGCATTTGATTCGAACATCGATTTTTCAAAAGAATTGTCAGATTTGGACTCTTTTAGTGTTTTCATTGTTTCACATTCCACTTTGTGAAATTAGATTTAGAACCACAAGAGTCCGAATTGTGGGACTGATCGTATCCGAAAGGAAAACAAAAAGTCGAGCTACAAGCACCTAGAAAGCTTCTCACTAAAAAGTCTATTTTCCTTATATAATATATAGATAGATAGATTGGATTACTTGTGAAGCTTTGTGAGCTTAAAATTTTAAGTAATATTCAAATAATGAGAAGTGAATAACATATTTAAACTGAGGCTAGTTTTTTGTAACTTTTTATTAGGCTAATTAGTCTATATATTAAGTAATAATTTAATAATTATTTAATATATTAAAATTTGATCTAATCCATCATCTATCAAATTTGTGTTTAAAAGAGCTAAATTGTAACTTTTTATTAGGCTAATTAGTCTATTTATTAAGTAATAATTTAATAATTATTTAATATATTAAAATTTGATCTAATCCATCATCTATCAAATTTTTATTTAAAAGAGCTAACATTATGTAGAGCTGAACTTAACATATGGCTATCTTTGGCACAAGTGTTTTTGGTTAATTTAATCATAAAAAGATAAAATAAATGAAAAAGTCAATAAGATAAAATGTCACATCTAAATAATAATTATTTTATTTTTTCTCACACAAAAGTCAAAAAAGTCAAAAAAACTCATCTCAAACGAGGCATTTTAGCCTCAGAATAAAATAATTATAAAATTAAAAAGTTAGAAAACCAATTCACATCCCAAACGAAAGCATACTTTTGCTCTTTTAAATACAAATTCGAATAGAACATATTTTTGCCATGGTACGGACATATGTGCAGTCTAGATTCAATTAGTTTTACTAGCACAATGCGGCTCAAGCAAAGCTTATTGGAGTGAGCTAACCCAGAATCAATGTATACTTCCTTTTGTAATTTTAAATTGTTTAAAATTATTATGTTAATAAACTAATAAGATGGAGAGAAAAAGTAGAACAAGTATGGAAATAATTATAAATTAGGGCATTTGATTTGTATTTTTCATCAAATTTAAATTTATGAAGGATTAAATCAAGGGTTTGGATTGCTTGAAAGTGCAGTTGGACTTAGCGGATCTGTTTTGAAGGCAACCTCGAAGATCAGAACTGTTTATTTTTTAAGACTTGTTGAGTAAAATAGTCATACAAAAAGAATCAAGATAATCGAATATCAATATTTTTATGTTTGAATCACATTTGTCCTAAAAAATGAATGACAAATATAATTTCAAGAATGGACATTTATTTTTTGTAATACCAATTTAATTCAATTATATAACTATTGATATCCGATCATCTTAATTTTTACACAAATAGTCTACTCAACGAATCATATAAAGTGAATGGTTCGAATCACCAAAATCCGCCCAAAATAAATCCAACCAACTCAAATTGTTCTATCAAGTAAGATCAAACTTGAGTGAATTCAAACCCTTAAACATATTATTGGGAAAATTACAAAAAAAAAAAAAAAAAAAGAAGAAGAAAAAAAAAAACTTGAGTTTGACCCTTTTAACAAATCAAACCTAAATTTTTAATTTTTTTCAACATAAACCCTAAACTTTCAAATTAGGCCTCGTTTGGGAACAAACTATTTTAGTAACTTTTTAGTTTTTTGGCTAAAATGTGAGGTAAAAAAAACTAGTATGTTTGAAATGACTTTTTGATTATTTACGAACAAATGTGTAAAAAGTAGAAAGAAAAGGGAATCACTTTTTGATTTTTTTAGTAACTTTTTGACTTTTAAGCTAAAACAGGCACATGCCAAATGAGGCCTTAATCTCAATTAAAGCCATCTGTCTATTTAACCATTAACTCACCAACAAAAACGGATAATCATGTTAATTTGTTATCATTCTTTCCCTACATATACATATATTGTGTATAAACGTACTCAATAATCACCATCATCACCATCGACTGACCGACTGACTGACCGACATCACCATTACCACCACCCTTTGCCACAACAACCCTCTTCCAACAAGTATTTATCTACTCTCAACCGCCTTTAACTACCATTGCTCCAACCCCACCACCATCCAGCAACCTAGTCCCTTCTCCCCATGGCTACCACGCTTCAATAGACAAATTACCCAAATTCACCTAGAGAAATCACCTAGATCCAATTAAAAATCAAAAACTCATTTTCAATAAAAATTCAACATTCAAATTTAATGTAAAAAAATTCAAACAGAAATTTTTAAAAAGTAGACAAATCATTCTAGAAAAAACCAAGATTCATCGGAGGAGGAACAAGTCAGAGTGCTCATTGAAAAAAATCTAGATTCATTGGAGGTGGCTGTGGAACGGATGGCAAACTATAGTGATTCCAGTTTTGACCCGGCCTATTGGCTTTCCGGACTCGGGTTTTATGGTTTATGAATGTTGTCCATATCTTTTCTTCTTTATTCTTACTTGAGTTTGGATTTTGAGTTGGTTGGAACAGGTTGGTCACTTAGTTTTTCAAACTTTTGTTGCTCAGATTTTTTATGTTACGCTCAAGCAGCACTTCTTGCGCTCGAGCAGGCTTTGCAAACTCTCAGTACTTTTGCAGGTTTGCAAAACTATTGGAAGAGTGTATTCTACGCTCGAGCGTTGTTTCCTACGCTCGAGCGGGTAGGCACTCGAGCGGCCTTTCTTGCGCTCTAGCGTTGGTCTGTTGTCTGCAAAACTACTAGATGTGTGTATTCTGTGCTCGAGCATCACTTCTTGCGCTCGAGCGGAACAACTTATTGTGTCTGGCGCTCGAGCGTCATTTCTTGCGCTCGAGCGGACTATGCGTATATTAATTTGTAAAAAGGTCATTTTACATCACTTTTTCACTTCTCTCTCTCTCTCTACTTTTCAAAAATCCTAGATCTAGAGTCTCTCTTTCTAAAACTCACATTCTCTTTACATTTTCACCTAGATCTAGTGATCTCTCTACATGTGTGCCTTTGTTAAAAAGGTAGTACGTCTCAAGAGCTCTCTTCTAGTCCAATCAAAGCTTGGTTTCGGCATTTTTGAGGTTTCTTCATCTCTTCCTTGGTCTTTCAACTTGAGGTAGAGACTTTCTACACTCTGTATGAGTTTTAACTTGGTTATCTCTTGATGTGTAAAAAACATTAGATGTTGAGGTGATTTTAAAAAACCTAGGGTTTGGGGTTTAAATTCAAGAGAGGGATTTTCAAATGTATGTGTTAAAAATGGTTATGAGACTAAATGTGAAGTTGGGCAGTGGTAAATTTGTTGATATTGATATCCAAGATAGATTTTGGGGAAAATGGGAGTTTTGCCCTAAAATGATTCAAATTGTTATTTTGTATACACTAATGAAACTGGTATTGGAAATATGAGACTGGGTGAGGGTTTACGTTAATGGTGGAGTTAAATTTGCATTATTATCCACCTATGGAAATTCGGATAATTTTATTTTGTTGAAGAGATTGTATATCTATGTAGAAATATCTATTTTGGGTTATCGGTGGAGGATAGTTATAATTGTTGTAGAAATTGCATAAGGATTAGGCGAATTGAAACTAAGCTCTTATTGGTTGTCATTGAATATGACTGTGTGTTTTAATACATCGTATATGTATGATGTTTGGGAGGAGAAATGAGATGTACTCCATTGTTTGGGAGGAGCAAGGGGATGGACTCCATTGAATTAAGTTGAAATGTGTGTCTAGGGTGAAAGTCCCAAAAATGTTGTATATACATAGGTGCCGATCACGTGGACGAAATTTTCGTAAAATGGAAAATTGAAGTGTTTGTGTGTAATGGTTGTGTGGTAAGAAAACCACTAAGTTGTAGTCTCAGTTGGGTTGTCTGGATAACAAAGGATGTGATTCATGAATTGAGGAAATATGAAATGACATGAATGAATTGGTATAAGATGCATTGGAATATAATACTTGGCATAGTTTGGTCTTGGAATGATTTTATCTTTGAGCATTGAACATGTGCATTATATTTATAATCTTGTTAAAGTTCATATATTGTGTTAGATTGTCTCCACTGGATTTTGGTTCACCCTATTTGGAAAACCATTTTTAGGAGCTGGTGACATGCTTCTTCCAAGGACTTAGTTTGGAAGGACCTAGGAGTTGAAGGCTCTGTTTGTTATTTTGTATTTACTATTTTTACAAGCCAAGGGCTTTATTAGAGATGGCAATCTGAAACCGGCCCGACGGTGACCCGACCCTTCGTCCTCGAATTTAATGGTTATTCACCGAAAAATATCCCCTACGGGCCGGGGACGGTATTCAAAATTTAATCCCCGATGATATCCGGGCCGGGGACGGGGATAGGTGTTTCAGACCCGGACCCGGCCCAGCCCCGGCCCCGCCCCGCTTATTTCTCGAGATAAAATTACCGTTTTGTCCCTGCATATATATATCATATATGCTTGTATTTGTTTAGGGTTTCACTTTCACAGACGCCTAACTCAGCCTCTCACACACGGCGCTCCTCTCTCTCTCTAGCAGCTTGCCACTAGTCTCTCCCTCTTTCTTTCATCTGTCACTGCTGCGCCTCCCTCCTCACCGGCGATCCTCCATCACCACCGAGCCTCTCACTCACACACGGCGCTACTCTCTCTCTCTCTCTCGCTCGCCACTGGTCTCTCTCTCTCTCTTGCATCCGTCACCGCTGAGCCTCCCTCCTCACCGGCGATCCTCCGATCGTCCCTCACCGCCGCTCCTCCGTCGCTGCTCTCTCTGTTTAGGTATCTCTCTCTCTCTCTCTCTAGGGTTTACATATATGTATATTATATATATATATATATATATCTGAGTGTTTAGATCTGAGTGTATAGATCTATAAATATCTTGTATATTTGAGTTTAGATCTGAGTATATATCTGAGTTTCCATTTATTTTTAGGTCAATATTTTGTATATTTAGCTTCAGATCTGAAAGACATCATGGGAAGTAATGGTTTTATTTTATTTTGTTCTTCAAGTCTTGATTCGGATTTAAATTTAAAATGACAGAAAAGATAATTTTGTTTATTTACTTGTTTCGTTATAATCTGGTCTCTGGTTATTGAGTGCAAGTGTGGTTCATATCACTAGATTTTCAATATATATATATATATATATACATTTTTTACACTCTTTCATGTTTTAATTTTATTTTTATTTAGCATTTGTACTTTTGATTTCTTGTTTGAATTCTGCTAACAGAACACTGATATAATTTGGTGCCCTAGGTCTGCATTCTCTATTTGTGAATGATTGTGCTGTAACTTTTGGATTTCTTACTATTACTGACATGTCGTGGAAGAAAACTTGTTTAGTTATTGGGCATTGATCCTTTTTATGGTTTTGCAATGGAAACAGGATTACGTACCAACTGTTTTTGACAATTTCAGTGCAAATGTGGTTGTGGATGGGAGCACAGTCAATCTAGGTTTATGGGACACTACTGGTAATTTTAAATAGCTTGTTTCTAAACCAGGTGATCTTTTTTGTTTCAGTACTTTCTCAATTTTTCTTGTTTTGGGTTTAACTGTATTAATGGTTTAACAGGTCAGGAGGATTACAATAGATTAAGACCTTTGAGTTATCGTGGGGCAGATGTATTTGTTCTTGCATTTTCTCTCATTAGCAAGGCCAGTTATGAAAATGTTGCAAAGAAGGTTAATACTTAAGACCCTTGGATGTGTCCTATTTCAGGATTAAAATAACAGAACACTGATATATACTCAGATCTAAACTCAAGCAGAGGAGAGGACCTGCAGTCAAAGTGCTTGCTTGAACTCTACGGACCGGAGGTATTTTGATTCTATTGCTTCCTTGCATGTGGAGCTTCATATTTTTTTTTTTAAATTAAGCATTCAAAAAAATTCAGCCCCTATACTTCATCAAGAATATTTAAAAATATGCATGTGAAAGAAAAATGTATCCTAAATAATGAGTTTTCTTCTGGAGTAGGAGTCTGTCTAACTATGTTAAAAGTGATGAATATAGCTCATGGTGCATATTTATAACTTATTGTTCATGTAACA
Organism: Camellia sinensis; assembly: GCF_055761805.1. Taxonomy (NCBI): domain Eukaryota; kingdom Viridiplantae; phylum Streptophyta; class Magnoliopsida; order Ericales; family Theaceae; genus Camellia; species Camellia sinensis. The sequence continues at coordinate 68,526,014 of NC_138967.1, forward strand.
GTTGCTTAGTGTGTTGTCCACTAATCACACTACTCTTTCTAAGAGAAAGATGATGAGTATTTAATTTGTTTCAATCAGACTATTGTTTCTAATTGTTTCAATCATGTCATAATTTGTTTAAAAGATGATGAGTACTTAATTTATTTATATTAATTCAATCCATATTATTTTTATAAAGGTTAAAAATGTCAGATGTTAACTCTGAAGCACCCGTTAACTCTCAAGTACCATTTGAGAGTGACGCGTCACAACATTCATCGCCAGCTATGAACGCACCTATGAACTCACCGTCTCCCCTCTCTAATCAACATGTTATTGATTTAGAAGAGTCTAATACTACTTGTGAAGGAACTAAAAGAAAATCAAGTGTTGTGTGGGAACCTTTTAAAAAACAACAAGTCAATGGGGTGTGGAAGGCAATATGTGATTATTGTAATAAGCATCTTGGAGGTGATTCAAAAAATGGAACAAGACATTTGCATGATCACCATAAGAGTTGTACTAGGAAAAAAGCGATGGACATGAGGCAAAAAGTGTTAACTAACAACTTTAGTAGAGAGATTCCAAAAATGAATTCTTATATCTTTGATCAAGATGTTGCTAGGAAAGAGTTGTCATATGCCATAATCTTGCATGAATATCCCCTCTCTATCGTAGACCATGTTGGTTTTAAACGATATTCAGCAGCACTTCAACCATTGTTTAAAGTGCCTTCTCGAAATACGATAAAGAGTGATATTTTAAAGATTTATGATTATGAGAGGGTGAAGACATTGAGTTTGGTGGAGCATAATAAAAGTAGGGTGGCAATCACAACTGATATGTGGACTGCTAGCAATCAAAAGAAAGGATTCATGGCTGTCACCGCACACTTTATTGATGATTCGTGGACATTGCAAAGTCGCATTTTGAGGTATATTTTTGTACATTTGCAAATCATTTAAAAATTCTATCTTATTCAGGTCAATTTACATGTTATTAATACTTGTTTATGAATATCATATTTTAGGTTTATTTATGTTCTATGTCCACACACAAAAGAAGTTCTTTGTGATACTTTGCTTGAGTGTATAATGGATTGGAATATTGATAGAAAAATCTCGAGTGTTACTGTTGATAATTGCTCCACAAATGATGCCATGATTACCATGTTGATGGATAAGTTAAGTAATTCATCGCTTTTGTTGGGTGGTACTTTGTTTCATATGCGTTGTTGTGTGCATATTTTGAATTTGATAGTGAAAGATGGATTGGATGTCATACGAGTTGGTGTGGAGAAAATTTGAGAGAGTGTAGCTTATTGGACAGCAACACCAAAAAGAGTAGAAAAATTTGAAGAAACAGTCAACCAATTGCGTATTCCACATACTAAGAAATTAGGACTTGATTGTGCAACTAGGTGGAATTCAACCTACTTAATGCTTCAGACAGCCTTATTGTATAAGGATGTCTTTTCTAGGTTGAAAATTAGAGAGCCTCAATATAAGACTGTGCCAACTGAGCAAGAATGGGAGTTTGCTAGAGAGATTAGTGGGAGGTTTAAGATTTTTTTTTCTATCACTGAGTTGTTTTCTGGTACAAAGTATCCCACAGCCAATGTTTGTTTCCCAACTTTATGTGAGATTAGGATGACACTGTCTCAATGGCTCTCTTGTGAAATTGAAGTGATCAAAACAATGGCATCAAAAATGGTGGAAAAATTTGATAAATATTGGTTAGTGATACATGGTGTTATTGGGGTTGTAGTTGTACTTGATCCTAGGTATAAGATGAGTGTATTGGAGTTTTATTTTGAAAAACTTTATGGAGACAAAGCTGAAGATGAAGTTGATAGGGTTCGTCATATTTGTTATGATTTGTTGCAAGAGTATCAGCATCGAGTTGGTATGGAGACCAATGTTGTTGGTGACTCTTCTACTCATCCAGAAATTGTTACGGAGACCCTTTCAGAATTTGATTTGTTTATTAGTAGAAAGAGAAGTAAAAAAATGAAGAATGTAAGATCAGAGTTGGACCATTATCTAGATGATGATGTTTTGCCAAGAACTTCAGGTTTTGATGTTTTGAATTGGTGGAAAGCTAGTGGACCAAAGTATCCAACCTTACAGACAATAGCTAGGGACATTTTAGCTATTCATGTATCCACTGTTGCTTCTGTGTCAGCATTTAGTTCTAGTGGAAGGTTGGTGAGTCCACATCGTAGTAGACTTCATTCAAACACATTAGAAGCATTAATGTGTGCACAAAGTTGGTTGTGGGGTAAAGAGATGAAAGGTATTATTTCATCCAATTTACATATTATTATTTCACTTTTTATTACTTATATTACCATGGAACAATTTCACTATTGAATTTATATTCTTTACTTTTTAGGGAATTCAACATTGGAATCGGTGGGCTATGCAACTATATATGATGATGATGAGATCGAGTCGGATCAGTCATGTGCCACTTTTGTGTTAGTTGTCATCTTTTTTGTTTTAATTGTTAACATTTTTTACATTTTATTATTAGTATTAATTATTTGTTTTTTTCCTTTTGTTATTTAACAGGAGTTCAAGTTGAAGGAGATGATGGAAGTTATGTGATTTGTATGGGTTTCAAGAAACAATGGATTTGCTTTTTTATGTTGTAATGGATATATATATATATATATATATATATATATTTTTAATTTCAATTTTTGGGTAACCTATCCCTTGCGGGTTGTGCTTGGGATTAATTATTCTCTTTGGTACTTGTTGAATTTTCTTATGTGTGTGGGTTGCTGGACAGATGTTTGGTTTGTGTTATTTTGTTGCTACATGATGTTTTGTTTGTGTTGTTTTGTTGGACTGCTGAATTTTCATGTTGTAATAGATGTTGACTTTTCATAATGTTGCTACAGGATGTAATGGATGTTGAATTTTCAGGATGTAGTGGATGTTGAATTTTCAGGATGTTGCTCTAGGATTTAAATGGATGTTTATTGATGTTTTGTATTTTGCTTCAGGGTGTTTACATTTACATATTTTTACAAATTTTTTTGTTGCCTTAGGATGTTTTGTATGTTGGCAACAAAATGTTGCTTCAGATTTTTAATCAATTTACAGATGTTGCTTTGTAATCAATTTATAGATTTTTAATCTATTGTTTCAGGATGAAAATGGATTTTCGGGATGTTTTGAAAAATGGATGCTTCAGGATGTTTTTAATCTATTTACAGATTTTTACATATATAAAAAAAGAAAAATTACCACCGGGGATTTTCGGGGTCGGGGATCCCCGATCCCCGATCGGGGCGGGGATGGGGCTGGGCTATGGGTCCCTGTCGGGGATCAGGGACGGGGACGGGGCATATATAAATTTCGGGGATCGGGGATGGGGGGAGTAGTCCCCGGCCCCGCCCTGCCCCGTTGCCATTCCTAGGCTTTATATGTATGGAGCTTAGGACTCTCTCTTTTGTTGTAACCAAGCATAGCCTTGGAAAGTTGTAAGCTTGTAAGACATTTATTTTGTTAATAATTAAGTTGGTATCGCATGCTATAAATTCAAGATATAACTTATGAATATATATCGCATGTGTCACCTTTTTGTAAGTTAACTCTGGTTAATGAAAATCTATTATTTTATTTATGTCATCTTGAAATAGTCATTTGTGAATGATTTATTGTAATTATTTTGAGGCGTTACACAAACTAAAGCCCAAAATTAAATTTGCACAACTCAATCAGATGAAAACCTAGATTCAACGAGAACGGACAACAACTCAAACTTGATTAAACTCGATCTTTTTGTCTTTCTAGATCTAATTAGAGGAGGGGAAATAGATGGCCTTAGTCACGATAGCGAAACCAAAAGGGGAGAAAGCATTGAGAGGAAGGAAAAAGGGAGTAGGCATATGAGCGGAATTGGGCATTGGGCGAAAGGGGAAAATGGGTGGCGATCGAGGAATATGAGGGAATGAAATGGTATAAATTACGGTGGTGTTGAACCCTGCTTCAAATATGAGAGTTTCAATGAAAATTAATGATTTTGTGCTTCATTTATTGATTATTACACTTTTTTTTTTTCAGAGTTTTGCTCAATCTTATGAGCACATCTTTTGATCAGCCTATGTTGATGGTAATGACTTTAGACTACAGATGACTCTGGGTTTGGAGATGGAATGGTGTGGGGATGAAAAAAACATAAGAGAATGAGATTATGTTCCAATGTGGTTTGTTTTACGATAGATTTGTTGATGAATGGTTCTGATTTATTAAATATATAGTTTTGATGTGGTGTGGTTAATTTTACAATTAAAATTAAATTGGAAAAAGTAATAAGTGAGTGCCATGTTTAAAGTTTTTGTTAAATAACTTAATGGGAAATTGACGGATGAATGAGGTTGTTATAAAATTTAAATATTGGGATTTAAATTGAAAAAATAAAAAATTCACAATTTCATTTATTAAAATGGTCAAATTGTAATTTTTTTTTTTTGGGGATAATTTTTCTTGCAGTGCTATGTCCACACAATTTCTCTCCCCTTAAAAATCCCCCGAATAAGGTGGTAACATGTAAGGAGAGTTTTTAGGAGATATTGGGAAGAAAAAAATAGCCTAATTTAGGCTAAAATTCACAAAAAGACAAAATAAACTAAAATAGCTAATAAGACAAAATATCACATCAAATTCATAATCATTTTCATTTTTTCTCTCACAAACATCGCATCCAACCATAAAAAAATCCAATCATCTTCCCAAACACAAAAATTTTAGCCTATTAAAATAGCCAAAGACTAAAATAGCCTACTAAAATAACAACTTTCCAAACGAAGCCATTAGAGTGTGTGTCAACTTTTCAAATTTTACTTACCACATGTCATTGAGGAAGAAATTGTGTAGACAAATCATTTTTCTTAAATTCTTTCATAACATATAAAATAAGAAAAATGATTCATCCTCCTAATTTTACCCCTCGATTCCATTCTTAATGATGTAGAATTAGAGAAAGCTAAAAATGAGAGAAAGGAGTGTGAGATTGCTTCACATGAACTTAGTCAATTCATTGGAAATAAAATTGAAGGGCCTCGATGAGGGAACATAGTGAGACTAAACTAATCAGTGTGTTTGATTTGAGTTTTTTGGATTAAATTTTAAAAAAATTAAATTTTTTATTTTTTGTTTTCAGTGAATATTTTTAAAATTTTAAACATTTTTTTTTTTACTTTTTTAGATGTACCTTAATTAGATACATCTAAAAAATAAAAAATTTGTGAAAAAATATTTTAAAAAATTAACAAATGCATAAAAATACGAAAATATACTAAATTTTCGTTTTTTTTTTTTTTTGTATTTTTGATATTTATTGAATTTTTAAAAGATTTTTTCACAAAAATTATACTTTTTATGTGTATTTATGTTAAGTGTGTCTAAAAATTTTAAAAAATTACTTAAAATATTAAAAAAATTTAATAAAAACAAAAAAAATATAAAAAGCAATAAAGTAGAATTTTCTAAAAACTGTTTTTAGAAAAACGAAATCAAACAAGCTATTTTTTTTAAGTCTCCTAATAAAATTCTCCCCAAGTAAATCCACAATAATGTGATATTTATTATTCACTCAATTATGTAATAATTTACCACATCCTTATAAATAAATTTAAGAATCTCAATTGTGGGGGTGTCTAACAATTCTCTTCAAAACCCTCTCACAATTCTCACAATCATGGGTTTATGAGTTTTTAGACATTTTGGCTGTAATTTGTAAATAGCGACTCCCATTTCTTTGTGCTCATGCCACTCTACAAGTAATCTCCTACTTCACAAAACCCCTTACACACCCATTTCAAATTTCTCAAGCAGAGAATGAGCAAACTGGGACTTAGAGTCGCTCTCTCCCGATCAATTCCACACTCTCTTCGACTCGTTCTTCCCAAATCACATCCACCACAACCTCACCTTTCTCGCCCATTCCAAGTCTCCACTCAAAATTTCTTCTATAGCTTCAATAGACTCATCAACACTTCTTCCCCTGACGACCTCGATGGATTAATCGATCCCGACCTCAATTTTCCGGGAAACTCCAGCTCTTTCCCAGATAGTTCGCGGGTCGAATCGGAATTTGCCTTTCTGCGCGACTCGTTGGTGGACTCTGGTGCTGAATGTAGCTCTTCAGAGGACAAATTTGGGTCTGGTATGTACTCTAATGACGCTTTATTGATTTCGAATGCTATTAAGAACAGTGATGATGGGTTTGGGGATAAAACCCACAAGTTTCTTAGGCAGTTTAGACAGAAATTGAATGAGTCTTTGGTGGTTGATGTGTTGAAACTTCTACAGAATGCTGAAATGGGTGTGAAGTTTTTCATATGGGCTGGTCGGCAGATTGGTTATAGTCACAGTCTGTCTGTATATAATGCATTATTAGATGTATTAGGATGTGATGAGAATGATAGAGTGCCGGATTGTTTTCTTCGAGAAATTAAGGATGATGATAAGGAGGTGCTTAGGAAGTTGCTTAATGTGTTGATTCGGAAATGTTGCCGGAATGGGTTGTGGAATTTAGCATTGGAAGAGCTAGGGAGGCTTAAGGATTTCGGATACAAGCCATCACAAGCTACTTATAATGCTTTAATTCAGGTGTTTTTAAAAGCAGATAAATTGGATACAGCATATTTGGTTCATCGGGAGATGTCAAATTCAGATAGTCGCATGGATTGTCAAACGTTGGGTTCCTTTGTGTATTCTCTTTGCAGAGCAGGTAAGTGGAGAGAAGCACTAGATTTGATTGAAAAGGAAGAGTTTGTTCCCGATACGGTAATTTATACACATATGATATCTGGGTTATGTGAAGCTTCGCTTTTTGAAGAAGCTATGGATTTCTTGAATAGGATGCGGTCTAGTTCTTGCATTCCTAATGTTGTAACATTCAGGATATTGCTTTGTGGTTGTTTGAATAAAAAACAGCTTGGTAGGTGTAAGAGAATACTTAAAATGATGATGACAGAAGGTTGTTATCCAAGTCCTAAAATATTTAATTCTCTTGTTCATGCTTACTGCAGAGCTGGAGACTATTCCTATGCCTATAAGTTGCTCAATAAAATGGTAAATTGTGGTTGCCAACCAGGTTATGTGGTTTATAATATATTAATCGGTGGTATATGTGGCAATATGGAGTTACCAAGTGAAGGTGTTCTAGAATTGGCTGAAAATGCTTACCGTGAAATGCTTGCTGCCGGGATTGTACTAAATAAAGTCAATGTCAGCAATTTTGCACGGTGCCTTTGTGAGGCTGGTAAATTTGAGAAAGCATATAATGTTATTGGTGAGATGATGAGTAAGGGATTTATACCCGACTGTAATACATACTCCAAAGTTATTGGTTTTTTGTGTAATGCCTCAAAAGTAGAAAATGCTTTTCTATTGTTTGAAGAAATGAAACGGAAAGGTATTGTTCCAGATGTCTATACATATACAATATTAATTGATACTTTTTGTAAAGCTGGCCTTATTCAACAGGCTCGCAAATGGTTTGATGAAATGGTAAGGGATGGTTGTTCCCCTAATGTGGTGACTTATACCGCTCTTATCCATGCTTACCTTAAAGCAAGGAAGGTGTCCAATGCAAATGAGCTGTTTGAGAGGATGTTGTTGGAAGGTGTCATTCCAAATGTTGTCACATTCACTGCATTGATAGATGGTCACTGTAAAGCTGGAGACATTGAAAAAGCATGCAAGATTTATGCGAGAATGAGGGGAAGTGGGGAGATCTCTGATGTAGATATGTACTTTAGGATTGATAGTGACTCTCAGGAACCAAATATTGTTACATATGGAGCTTTGATTGATGGTTTGTGCAAAGCACACAAGGTTCAAGAAGCTCATCACTTATTAGCTGCAATGTCAGTTGAAGGATGTGAGCCAAATCACATTGTATATGATGCTCTTATTGATGGATTTTGCAAGGCTGGGAAGTTAGATCGAGCAGAAGAGGTTTTTGCTAAGATGTCACAACGTGGCTACAATCCAAATGTTTATACTTACAGCTCTTTGATTGACAGATTGTTTAAGGACAAACGGCTTGATCTTGCTTTAAAAGTCTTATCTAAAATGCTAGAAAATTCTTGCCCTCCCAATGTTATTATCTACACAGAGATGATTGATGGACTTTGTAAAGCTGGGAAGACTGATGAAGCCTATAAACTTATGATGATGATGGAAGAAAAGGGGTGCCGTCCGAATGTTGTGACTTATACCGCTATGATAGATGGCTTTGGTAAAGCAGGGAAAGTTGAGAAGTGCCTTGAACTCTTGAGAAAGATGGGTGCCAGTGGTTGTGCTCCAAATTATATCACTTATACGGTTTTAATAAATCATTGCTGTGCTGCTGGTCTTTTGGATGAGGCTCACCAACTCCTGGAGGAGATGAAGCAAACGTATTGGCCTAGGCATATTGCAAGCTATCGTAAGGTCATTGAAGGCTTCAACCGAGACTTCATCGTCAATCTTGGCCTTCTAGATGAGATAAGTGAAAATGACTCTGTTCCGGTTACTCCAGTTTACAGAATTCTGATTGATAGCTTTTGCAAGGCTGGAAAACTAGAGGTTGCACTTGAGCTGCATCGAGAAATTTCATCATCTTCATTACTTTTGTCTGCTGACAGGAATATTTATTCTTCTTTGATTGAGAGCCTTTCGCTTTCATGCAAGGTCGATAAGGCCTTTGAGTTATATGGGGAAATGATAAGGAGGGGTGGAGTACCAGATTTAACTGTCTTCTTTCACCTCATTAAAGGGCTTATTAAGGTACACAGGTGGGAGGAAGCATTTCAACTTTCAGACAGCCTATGCAATATGGTGCGTTGACTTTGACCCTTACCCATTTTAACAGATAGCCTATGTAATATGGTGCATTGACTTGGACCCTTATCTATGTCTCACTTTAAAGATGCATGCACAACTTCACTATCTAATGGGCGTTCAAAACTTCAAATACCAAGTCATAGTAATGCAAACTCCACTTAAATCAGCGTAACAGCATTCTATCCAAAATTCTGAACTTCACAGTATGTTTAAAATGTTCTTATTTATATAGGTTTGACAAATTTTATGTTGGGCATGTAACTGGTGGGGTTTGGGGACAATCTGCATATCTAAGTAGCTATAACCTTAAAACTTATCTTAGCTATTAATTGGCTTGGTCCTATTTGCTTATGCACTTTTAGCTTTGAACATAGGTGCATTGCCTCTTTTCTATGGTTATCAGTTTTAACTTTTTTATGCATCTAAAATTAAGGTTTTTTGGTATCCTGATCCGCACAAGTGCTTGAAACGCTAGCTTAAGAGTGACCTAGGTTTAACTATTTTACATGCTTAGAATTTAGGCTGCAATCTTAGACGTGGATAAGCCTAACCTTCTCATGATGATCCTATTTACATGGGAAATTAAGTCTATGATCCTCAGGAAATGAAACTATAGAAAATTAATAAATGGTAAAGAAGCCTAGGCTCAGGCTTAGCATGCCTATTGACAAGTATAGCTAGATATGTAATTAGGAATCCAAGAGTTCATGCTGAAGAAAAAAAAAGAAGAGCATTTCATAAAGGGAGCATAGTTTAAATTTAAATATTCAATTTAAAAGGCCACAAGGCATTGAAAGATGCAAGTAGATTGGTAGAATTCTGAGAATAGCTTAATCTGAAAATTATACGTTTATAAATCTGATGTGACACTGATTGAGGTAACAAAATTGAGAGAATTAATAAAGATGGTCTGGTGAGCCATTTGTAATGATGACCAGTTGTTGCCCTACAAAAGAATCAAAACGAAGTAGGATGAATGTGGCTCAAGAATGAAGGGACAATAAAAATAGTTGGAGTAGTAAGAAGGACATGGGCTTAAGATTTTTGAAGCAAATGTCGCTGTGCACAAATTGAGAAATAGGGCTTTTGTAGTTGACACAGCAGTGTAGCGGAAGGAATGACTAGCTATCGTTCTAGTAGACGAAGGGGAAGATATCGTTCTTCGGGCGGTAACAACTCAAATCCACGAGCAAAGATAAACAACCTTGTGTACAAGGAACATAGAGAAAACTCAACTATATTGATTAAAACTGATTTCCCACAAGGCTTACAAACATATTTATACTAGATAATAGAGACCCAACCTTTGATCTTCCCAACATAGAAATAAATACTAGAAACCCTCCCTTAGACGCTTGTGTCAAATACAAAGAACCTAATCTTTAGACTTAAAAATACTAGAAGCCCTCCCTTAGACGCTTGTGTCAAATACAAAGAACCTAATCTTTAGACTTAATAAATACTAGAAACCCTCCCTTAGACTCATGTCAAATACAAAGAACCTAACCTTTAGGCTTTTCCACTCATCAGTGGGGCGGATACGAATCTGATGGTAACCACTTTTCAAATCGATCTTTGAAAACACTTTTGATCCACTCAATTTATCCATCATATCATCTAACCTTGGTGTAGGAAACTTGTACTTCACTGTGATCTTGTTGATGGCTCTACTGTCAATGCACATCCTCCAACTCCCATCTTTCTTGGGAGTTAGTAAGGCTCGCACTGCACACGGACTCATACTCTCTGTGATCAGACCTTTCTGTAGCAAATCATTGACCTCGTCCTGCAAAATCTAAAACTCTTTCGTACTCATTCTGTAATGTGGCAGGTTTGGTAAGCTTGCTCCAGGTAGGGGTGTGCATGGGTCGGTTTGGCTCGGGTTTATCATTGGCCAGTCAGTCGAACCAACAACTTCAGGTTAGAGCATCAGCCACCCAGTATCGACCAAACTTTTGATCGAAATCGACCGAATAGAATAACTCGGTTTACCATGTCCATGCCATTACTTGATTTGTCCATCACCTCTCAGACGACATCACTGCTACTCATTGCAGTCGCAACTATCGCCGTTGTTGTTTACCTTGTCGACCAGTGCCATGAGAGAAGGGAGGGAAAAAAAAAAAAAGTGAAACAGAGATGAGGGAGAGAATGAGATGGGTTTGTCTCCCAAATGAAGAGAGAGAGAGAGAGAGAGAGAGAGAGAGAGAGATGGGTTTGTCTCCCAAATTAAGAGATAGAGAAGGGGGAGGTGGGTTAGAGAGGCAGGCGAAATGGTTGACAGAGAGAGATAGGTTTGTTTCCTAAATGAAGAGAGAGATGGATTTTTTTTATTATTTGAAGAGGGATGAAATGGTTGAGAGAGACAGAGAGAGGGAGATGAAGGTCTGAGGGAAAGAGAGATGTGACAGAAGACATGAGGATTGAGAATGAGGGAGACAATGGAGTAGATGAGAAGTCAAATCTCTATTGGGAAAAGTGTAAGTTTTGTATTGAAAAGATTAAAAAAAAATCTTGGCAAGACTCGACGGATAGAAATAATAGCTCTCTGCTTGTTTAATTTTTCTAGGCACGTCAGTCTTAGGCAACAATTAATATATATATATGCGGTCGGGTCGGTGATTTTTTTCCAATTAAATTCGATATCCGACTGAAAATCACAGAAAATTGATGATTTACACCCGTAGCCGACCGTAATATTGTTCGAAACACTTGTACCATAGACCCGTTGGACGGGTTGGGCTGGGTCCGCTGGTTATTTGGGTATATGCACACCCTTAGCTCTAGGAACAAAATCAATCTCATGTTGAATGTTCCGCATAGCAGGTAACTTTGCTAGCAACTTGTCTGGCACAAGTCCCTGAAATTTGGTAATTAACGGCTTAACTCGTTCTAGTATTGCAACGATAACTTTTTCTTGTTCTTCACCCTTGACCACTAAAGCGTAAACCAGCTGTGTCTCCTTAGCTTCTTTTGTAAAATCTGGTACTATGAGGAAAGAATTTGCTTTGGTTGGGGAGGCTGTTACTTGACTTGCACGCCCCATAGGAGCGAAGACGACTTTTACTTTATCCTTGTAAAAGGTGTAGGTATTCTCTTTCCCCCTATGCACGGTGTTCAAATCAAACTGCCACGGCCTTCCCAACAATATATGACACGCATCCATGTCAACCACATCGCACAAAACCTCATCTCTATAATTTGGACCAATAGAGAAAGGAATAACACATTATTCTGTTACCTTTGTTTCACTGACATCTTTGATCAAGCCAATACTATAGGGGGACGGATGTTTCTTTGTCGGATGCTTCAACTTGTCGACCATAGTCCTTGACACGATATTTTCGTTCTTGCCTCCATCAATGATCAAATCACAGACTTGCTGGTTGACCGTACAAGTTTTAAAGATATTGTGCCTCCGAACATCCTCTTTCCGCGGTGTGTACATCAAATGCTGCACAACTAGTGATACACCCTTATCTTGATGGGTCCACTCCACTGGACCTTCTTCTTTGAAATTGTCTTGCTCTTGTCCGCCTTCTTCTTCCTCATGCTCAACTACATTGGCAGTGTGGATAACAATTAGAATAGTGCCCAACTTCTCTGCAATGGTAACACTTATCACTTCGGGATGGAGCATAAGGGTCACTCTAATTTCTTGAACTACTTGCAATCATCTTTGCATTTGTCTGACCTTTCCATGGGGCCTTGTTTTGATTTTGAGAAGCTTGATTCTTACCCGCTTCAGTGACTGCCTTTACCTTACCCTGCTCAAACTGATTTTGTGCTGGTGAAGGGATGACTGTCCTGGTAGAGGGCTGATTTTGGAAAGCCCCCTCTTCTGGCCAATTGCAACTCGACCCTTGTTGCCAACTGAATGGCATCCAGCAATGTATGAACCGGTTGCATGTTAACCACATCCTGTAGATTCATATGCAATCCATCCACGAATCGCGCGACCAATTGTCCTTCCATTTCTAGTAAGTCGTTAATGGAGGAAAGTCGTTGGAATTTGGCAGAATATTCATGGACTGAGCTGGTACCTTATTGACACCACTGGTACTGATGGAACAGAACTTGATCATAATCTGGAGGAGGAAAACGCGCTCTCATCAATTGTTTTCATTCGGTGACAAGCTCGAATCTTATTCTTGCCTTACCACATCTTGGACAATTGCAATTGCTCCACGCAGAAGCACCACTTTTCAGTTTGTACGCGGCAAGTTTCACCTTCTTCTCTTCTTCGATAATCGATGAACCATTCAACTTCATTCAATCAATCCATGAAATCTTCAATGTTTAACTATCCATTGAAGGAAGGGAGGTCCATCCTTATGCGATAGTTACTGCTGTTATACTAGACAGCTTCTCTGGGATCCTCGTACATTGTGATATGCTCAAGATCATCATCTGTTGAATCACCATCGTAAATTGGGTTGTTCAACACGCCTAGGAGGAGCTCCTAAGCATCTTGGATTGTTGCCCACCCTTGACTCACGAGCTTGTTGGCCACGAGGTGCAATAGGATCCTCTTTTGTTGCTCTCTCGGCATTGAGATTCAATCCATTCAGAAGACCAAGAATCTGGTTCAACTGTAATTGTTGCCTGTCGATTGCACCCCACACAGCTTCAACCCCATCATTTTCATTGCTAGGTTTTGGTGCATTCTCACCATCATTGGGCATTGAGACAAGGGAGGACCTTGTTCTGATACCACTTGTGTTAAATACAAATTACTAAACTTGGAACTTTGAAGGATACTCTAATTAATTACTTCTTGGACTCTTAATTACTTCTTATTTGACTTGTGATAGTCCTCTTCAACAACCTGCTCTGCATCAGTAGTTGAGCTTAAAGAGCTAAAAGGTATATGACCATGGTTCACCATCCACAACTAAGATCTTTGGTTGTATACTTTGGATCTCTAATCTTAAACCAATATAACACCAACCACACCATTATGACATCCTATGTTACAAGGACTTGGGTGCGGGTGTCAGATATGGGTATGTGTCTAAGTGTCAAATTTGCATATTCCTAGAAAGTGAGGGTACGAGGACTTGGCTAAGAAGTGTCCAAAAAATAGATATGGATGTGGGGACACAACACATGAAATATTAATAGGATATTCTATGTTGTACCAACTACATAATGTATGCATCATGATCGATACCCAGGTAGTTAAAGTCTAACAAAAATACATAACTACAACAAAAGAAAAAAGTAGTTTATTATGAAATGAATGTAGGGCCTAGTCATATACCTGATTGCTTAGTGCTTGGAACCTCCCACAATTCACATGTTCACTATTTTAGTTGCATAATTCCTTATCACCATCAATTTAGGCACAAAATAAATAAATCACTGTATAAAATATAAATTAAGCAACAAACAAGAAAAGGATATGGATGCTTACTTAATCAAGTTTAAAATGTCTATGACTTTGATCACACCTATAATATTCTATATCATCATAGTTGTAGCATATTTTAAATTGTGAATGATGCCACAAATATAAACATTACTATAAAAATTACCTGCAAGTTGAGATGATCAAATTTAGATTTACAAAGTGATACTAAAGTTTTGTATGTCAACTATTCGTACAAGTTGACTGATCATCTCCCCCACAAAATGACAAAACAAATTATATATTTTATATAAACATCGATATATCAAAAGCCAAAAGATCAATTCAATCAAAGTGTAGCTAGTCCAAGTTAACCATCTAAGTCTTTGATTTGATGATCAATATCAGGCTGAACCTCCATTGCAGCTTGTGTTAGTTAATCTGATTCATCAACAAAAGTCACAAGCTCTAACTCAAGTTCATTGATGGAAAGTTTTGCGAGCTTAATTGGAGATCCATCAATGTCAAACCTATCTTCACCTACAACCATGCAAAAGTCAATCACTAACCTAGGAAAAAGTGTTTAATTATAAGAAGAAAACAAAATTAAAGAATTAGAAAACTTACATAAATCCTAATATTTTCAAGGCCCTTCCATGTACTCTTTTTTCTTTCTTGATAACCGCATAATGTTGCAATTGTCGAAGACTAGGTCTTTAGCTCTGCTACTTGCCAACCTATTTCTTTTCATTTTATGAATATGACCATGTGTGCTTCAATTTCTCTCACAACATGATGAGGATGCTGGTTGTGAACACAACTTAAATGCTAACCCTTGCAACAATGGTGTTGAAGCACCATGATTAGCCCACCAAGAAATTGGCTCCTTGTAAATTCTTGCTTCAATAACATGTGGCTTATTGAAATAGTCAAATCCACTTGAAAAAGCTCCATGTTCAACATAAATATTTCGGAGATGACTTGTATTTTTTTGAAACAGCTGTTCAAAACACTTACTTCGGTTAGTAGATACTTCATGTGGTGCGAATCGCCGAATTCCATCACTTCCACCTTGAAGCCAAGACTCATGATAATATTTAGGGACCAACGAATGAGCTATGCAATGCAGAGGTGTGTTGCTTTTGGTCCATCTATCTTCTAGAATTTCATGAATGGTGTCAAGGAAATCTGATTGTCCTATTAAGCATAATAAATTCTTTGACACCATTCATGAATTTGAAATAGGACAATCAGAACAATAAAAAGCAACACACCATTCAAAGAACTTATTATACACCATTCAAAAAATTTATTATGCTTAATAGGACAATCAGATTTCCTTGACACCATTCAAAGAACTTATTATACACCATTCAAAAAATTTATTATGCTTAATAGGACAATCAGATTTCCTTGACACCATTCATGAAATTTTAGAAGCTAGATGGACCAAAAGCAACACACCTCTGCATTGCATAGCTCATTCCTTGGTCCCTAAATATTATCACGAGTGTTGGCTTCAAGGTGGAAGTGATGGAATTCGGCGATTCACACCGCATGAAGTATCTACTCACCAAAGTAAGTGTTTTGAACCGCTGTTTCAAAAAAATACAAGTCGTCTCCGAAATGTTTATGTTGAATACGGAGCTTTTTCATGTGGATCTAACTATTTCAATAAGCCACATGTTATTGAAGCAAGAATTTACGAGGAGCCAATTTCTTGGTGGGCTAATCATGGTGCTTCAACATCATTGTTGCAAGGGTTTGCATTTAAATTATGTTCACAACCACCATCTTGATCATGTTGTGAGAGAAATTGGAGCACATATGGTCATATTCATAAAAAGAAAAGAAATAGGTTGGCAAGTTGCAGAGTTAATGATCTAGTCTTTGTACATTTCAACATTAGGCTCTTATCAAGAAAGAAAAAAGAGTACAAGGAAGGGCCTTCAAAATATTAGGACTTACATCAAAATATTGGGATTTATGTAAGTTTTCTAATTCATTAATTTTGTTTTCTTCTAATTATTAAACAATTTTTTTTCCCCCCCTGGGTAAGTGATTGACTTTTGCATGGTTGTAGGTGAAGATAGGTTTGACATTGATGGATCTCCAATTGAGCTTGCAGAACTTTCCATCAATGAACATGAGTTAATGATGAATCAGATTAACACACACAAGTTGCGATGGAGGTTCAGCCTGATGTTGGTCATCAAATCAAAGACTTAGATGGTTAACTTGCACTAGCTACATTGTGATTGAATTGATCTTTTGGCTTTTGATATATTGATGTTTATATAAAATATATAGTCTATTTTGTCATTTTGCAGTTGAGATGATCAGTCAACTTGTGTGAATAGTTGACATACAAAACTTTAGTATCATTTTGTATATCTAAATTTGATCATCTCAACTTGAAGGTAGTTTTTATAACAATGTTTATATTTGTGACATCATTCACAATTTATAATATGCTACAATTATGATGATATAGAATATTATAGGTGTGGTCAAAGTCATAGACATTTTAAACTTGATTAAGTAAGTAAGCATCCATATCCTTTTCTTGTCTGTTGATTAATTTATATTTTATACACAGTGATTTATTTATTTTGTGCCTAAATTGATGGTGATAAGGAATTATGCGGCTAAAATAGTGAACATGTGAATTGTGGGAGGTTCTAAGCACTAATCAACCAGCCAGATATGTGCCTAGGCCCTGCATTCATTTCATAATAAACTACTTTTTTTTCTTCTTCTGTAGTTATGTATTTTCGTTAAGACTTTAACTATCTAGGTATTGATCATGATGCATACATTATATAGTTAGTGCAACATAGAATATCCTATTAATGTTTCATGTGCTGTGTCCCCATATCCGTATCTATTTTTTGGACACCTTTTAGCTGAGTCCCCGTACCCTCACTTTTTAGGAATAGGCAAATTTGACACATACCCGTAGCCGACACCTGCACTCAATTCTGTGTAACATAGTTGGAACTCTTACTTCAGGTCTAGGTGTGTGCTGGTTTCAGTTTGCTTTCAGAAGTAGGACTTACCATAGTCTGCCAGTGCATATATTGAAGATGTTCTTCTATACTCTAATGTACTTGTCATATTCAAGTGGAGTGTTTCGAGCTCACCTTATACTGATAATGGTTTTAGATAAGAACTTTTGCTGTAGAAAGTGTATATTTTACATGTGCGCTTTGTATTATTTTCTTTTTAGAATTTGTCATTTGCATTGTGCATCAGAAGCTGTCATTTAAACGGTGGTTCTGCTGCCAATTTAATTTGATGCAATTTTTTATGTTGCCTGATTCACCGTCTAGTATGATTTTTTATTATTATTTTATTTTATTTTTAATTTTTTTTTTTTTCTGGTCTAATTTTATCGCTCTTTATAGTTTGAAACTTAGAAATTTTTCACTTGAGCAGGATATCTGTTGGCTCCCTATTGAAGATACATTCGAGGGAAGGTAGATCATACATACACACTACTATTTCATTATTGTGCTTGTATGTTCCCATGTGCCGCCGGGATGGATGAATCTGTTGAAATTCTCTAGGCATGCCTATCAAATACTCAACTGATGATAAATATCACATGCATGGAATTGGGCATTTAATTCTCAGTAGTCTTTTGTTCCCATCAAACAATACCAAAGTGAAGGAGATTTGTCTAGTGGGATTCTTGGCTTGAAGAATATAGATTCCATCCTTTGTTCTCAATATATGTGATCTGGTATGTCCTTTTTGACTCCTTATTCTTTTATGATATTAGTATTGCATCTAGTTTATTGCATGCAAACTTATTCTGTTGGTTTAGGGATGATGCAGGTTTTTTATGCTGTTTGATCTGAATTGTTTCCACCATTCCTTAATTGAGTATAACAAGGTTAGTTTTGTTATTTGTTCAATAAATAATAGATACAATGCTGTAGATTTACTTTGATAAATTATATTCCACTAAGCTTGCTTGGAAAATGTAGTTATGCTAATTAGCTTCTATGTTTAAAGTAATATTTGTTCCTCTTGCTTCTTTGGTATTCTATATAGGATTCAACTTAGGTTGGTAAAACTTTGAATTCATTTCCATTGATTTTTAATTAATTTCACAAGTGCTCAATTCTAGTTTTCAACAGATATGGTTCTTTCTAATGTTAGTTTTATATGATTCTCGTCCCATTTATCTATTTTACACGTTGCTTGAATGTTTGTTTCTTGTTTTATGATTTTATTGTTTCCCAACATTATACTGATATTGTTGTTGTTGCACATCTAAAAAAATCTTCTTTCAGTTTGAGTGGAAATAAGGATTGCCTGGCTTGTACAACAATTTTGTGGCTTTTTCATGGAACTCAATTGATTTCCTAGCTATTCAACTCGCAGTCACAAACGAGACAGAAGGATTTCTATTGGATGGTGTACTGGCTATTATTTTGTCAAAGGGATTAGGTATTCTATGTCAAGTTTTGAATAGTGATTTTATCCGAGCTGAGGATGCAAAAAGACTGAAGCATAGGTTGGAAAGGATATGGGTTGAGGCAGTGAAAACTGAAAAGCAAATGATGGCCTTAGATAATTAATAGAGCAGGTCCATCTTTTGTTGCATTGCTCTGTGGCATCTCATCTTTGGGGATTGATTTTCACTGTGTTTGGGTTGGGTTGGATGCAGCTGGGGTGTGTGGTGGCAGTTTTGTGTAGTGGGGGGGGAGGGGGGGGGGGGGGGGGGGGTGGGTTTCGGGTGGGGATGAGGTGTCGAAAAGCTTGGGATCTTGCGCCACTGTGTTTGATGTGGATGGTTTGGTTGGAGCATAATCGGCAAATTGTTCAAGGGGTACAGGTTTCGGTGCCTCTTTTGCAGAATAAATTTTTTGCTGATTATGCATAGTTGGGTGTCGGATAGTGTGAATCCGAATTTGTTTTCCTTTGTGGATTTCATTGATTTTTTGCATGTCAAGATGTAGGTGTGGGTTTGCTGATTGTATTTGTTTGCTATGCATTGTCTTGATGCCCTTTTCTAATAAATTTACTCTTTATTTATCAAAAAGAAAAAAATTAATAGAGCAAGTTGGACAAAAATGGATCCATGTAGTGGACCCAAGTAATTGGGTTTTGGACTTGTTGGGTTAAATTGAGTTGAGATGTCAACTTTTCGGTCATACTTGGATTTTGAAGTTTGCTACCTAATGCAATCCATAAGAGGCTCAAGAAGAAGAATTTTGTTTGAAAGAACCAAATTATAGGAAATTGGTTCTAGTTCAATATGGGGCTTCTTGGATTCAAGTCCAAGTTGCACTAAAAGTTGTATTTTCAACATTGGTTTTCGGCAAACATGGGCCAACGCATGTCGGACTCATGTCCAAACATGTTTTATTATGTTTCTTTGTATATTTTTAAATAGAAAATAATTTGTAGTTTGAACACATAGGACAAATGTGATTATTGCCTAGACACACATAAGACGTAGAGTGTTGGCACAAGTTTCAAGAAAATGGAAGCTAAATATAAAGGAATAAATACATTTTACACCTTGTCACTTTACGTTAAATCTCACTTTGGTTTGTATTCTTCCAATTGTGACAGTCAAAACTCGTAGTTTTGGACAAGTTGCAATGTGAATCATTGTTGTTCTGGTTTGGGATTAGGAGGGTTTTCTTGATCTAGTCCTAACACTATAAATTATTTTCAAAATTTTATTGAAAATTGGGTCCTCATTAGGTGGCAATCTATGAAGCACGAATACTCTACAAAAGGTGTCGTACGAGTATCGGATATGGATGCGCGTCTGATATAGCGAGATACGTATTGGATACGGCAAATAAATATTTGATATTTTTATTTATTTATTTATTTTGTAATTTTAGATATGGGAGGGATATGTGAAGGATACTTGAGGGATACGGCAGGATATGTGGGGATATGTGAGGGATATGCGAAATAAGTATCCAATTTTTTTTATATTTTAATACGCCAAATAATTATATAATTTTTTTTCTAATTTTTTTTTTTATATTTATATTTTTTCAATGGTCAATACTCTCTTCTTTTTTTTTTTTTTCTTTTTTTTTTCCTCTAATAGGCTACTTTATTTATTTATTTTTTCTTTTTCCCCCTACACTGTTTTAATATAAGTATTTCTTTACCAAATTTTTAATTTTAGGAACTTTAATGTTAGTATTTCTTTATTTAATAGGAATCTCTTTATTAATTTGCTTTAGGTTTTATTTTCATGCATATTACATTATGAAAATTATAAAAAATATATATTTTTTATTGTAAAACTTTTAGAAGTGATGTTTTCAAAACATGGGTTTAGGAAATAAGGTCAAAAACACTGGCGTTTAGAAAAGAAACTTTGTAATAGCTCGGGTTTGATAAAATTCCCAAGTCTCTTGTTTTTGAAAGCAATGTGGATTCATTTTAATTGAATTTTTAGATAATGGAAACATAAAAGCTTTCTTTTCAAGGGTGAAAGGGTATAGGCAAGCATGCCATTTCGTGGGGGTGTTTCTTTCATCATCCCAGAACTGTCCTGATTGCTGCAATTTGAATGTTTTCTTGTGGCATTCTTACTATACTTTTTTTTGATATCGTAGGTCCAAATCCTTCACTGCTGAATAACGCGAGAGGCACGGGGAGATCGGACATAGTTTACTCATCATAGCAAATCAATCGTGCAACTAGAAGAAATGACAGCAAGAGTAGACCAATCAACATCATCCCGTATTGAAGCAATAGCTGCACACAAAAGGTTTTAGGTTAAGACTCAAACAGAATATATAGAGTACTCGATGAAAAAATGTAAACTTTGCTGGGTAAGAGAAATGAGTGACCATTTTCGATATCTCAGATCAATTATTCATAAAGATGGAAAGAATGAAAAAGGTTGTGGCACATAAAATTAGAGTGAGATGGATGAAATGGAGGAGAGTTGTGTGACCTATGTATGGTACAAATGTTTGATAGTTAAAAAAAAATAATTGTCAAACAATGATTGTAAGTAAAACAAGAGTAGTGAGATGGATGAGTGGTGTTATTAGAAAAGATAGAAATAAAATGAAAAATTATTTGAGATCAAATGGACATTTGAATAGATGAGCTAAAAGGTATTTCTTGTGATAGTTGAGTTTTTTGTATGCTGGTGGGTATGTGTTAAATCTTCTTAGTTTAATTTAATCTTGATGTAGTTTTCCTAATATAAAAAAATCTTATACTTAATTGAGAATACAATTGTAAATAGAATCAATTGAACAAAACAATTTCATATAGGTGAACCAAATAACTGGGATAGAAATGAGTTGAGTTTGAACTTTGGCTTTTGGACAAATTACTACCCAGTCAACCTACACTCCTGTTCTGACCATAACCCACCTCCATTGAACAACCCATCAACACTATGAATTGCACACCAAATTTCAAATTCTATCAACCACAGCCACTAAATTCAATCACCACCAAATTTGCCATACCCATCTACAATTTTCCACAATAGATAACAACATAGGAAGAGTGAGTAAGACAGAGTTGAGTTGTTGGGGTCGGATTTTGCTGTTGATTCACTCTTCACCATGAGTAAGGATACATAGAATTTGACAACATCTAAGGTGGATAAAGAATTAATGGTGTCCAGATCTGAAAATCTATCATGAAGTCACTATGAGCTATGACTTGTCAACGCCAATCGCAACTCATCATCAATGGTTGCAACTTCATTTTTCCATCATTGATGATTGAAGCCTATTATCAACACCATCAACATTGACAGCACCCCATAGTAGATAGGGTAGGTTATTGAGGGTGGGAGAGGAGTGAGGAGTTGTGAGGGGAGGAAGAGGGAAGGGCAAAAGGAGGGGTGGGAATGGTTGGATAGGTTGTTGAGGGTGTGGAAGGGCGAAGAGAGGGTGGAGGTATGCCAGTTGTTGGGGGGATCAAGAGAGGGTTATGTGGTGGTAGTGATAGGGATTGGTGGCTGAGGGTGGAGTTGTGGGGTGTGGTGGCTGCAAAAGCCAACTAGGTTTGGAGATGGAGTAAAGAGATGAGATCAATTTGATATTTTTCACTTGGTATGAGAGGGTAATAAAGTAATTTTATTATTTTTGTTAGGCTTGTTAATAGACAAACTCACATGGAATGTGTAAATTTTTCTATGTAATTTTTTAAATGATAAAGATAATTTGTATTTTAAGCGAATTTTAAAAGAGTATTGATAATTTGCCGTTTTCTTTTTTATTGAACTAGTAATAGTACACGTGTGCTGCACGTAAATTGTTTTTGAGAGGTGAAAATACAAGTTAAAGTTATTGTTACCTTTGTGAGAGTTGAAAAATTGCATGTTAGGCATAATTTTTTCTTTTAAATATAAAAATTCTTAATATAAACTACTATTGCATGACATGTTTGTGATAAGGGAGAAAATAGAGAATAGTTTTTTTATTTTTACCTTTGTGGTCATCCAAAGTAACCATGTTTTGTTTGTTGTTTTCATCAAAATCTTCTTCCTTGTTTACTTCTTGTACTAGCACCATAGACGCCATTCTATTATTATCATTGTTCTTAGTGATCTTCGTAACAAAATATATATGTCTAGCTATGGGTGTTGAAATATGACCTTACAATTAGATCGGATCTCTTTCTCGAGATTTTGAGAACTAAGCCAAAGAGCAAGAGCACTAGACGAATCCAACACTTGCACATACAAAGATCAATACCAAAATCAGTAGTTGATCCACGTGGGGGCACTGTAACGATCAAGTCAGTAACAAATCTCTCGAAGATAATCAACTCAAATACAAAAACTCTTAAGCATATCTTAGACCCATGAGAGTGCCTACTTTATATAGTCAACTGTGCCCTCTTCCCTTACAATTCTTACTTCGTAGGACTCTCACCCCATTCAAGGATATCACTTATCTAGGACTTCTCTAATTCATAATACGATTAACTCTATCAAGAGTCCCAACCTATCCTAACAAAGAGTCTATCATCATCTAGGACTCTTAGTCATCATCCTATCATCTACGATTCAAGTGCGGTTTGACCACACCTTAGCTAGTCAGAACCACCCATGTGGCACCTCAACTAATCACCTAGGCCACGTGGACAACTTAAAATTATGTCCCTACAACTGCTCCTTAGGTTCTATTGCCTCGGCATACTGAGGTGATGAAACGTATAATGTTTAAACTTCCAATATGTCAGCTTAACAACATGCTGGATGTTACTCTGCCAATCGAGATCATGACTCGTCGGCTTCCGAATCAAAGGAACCCAAGCGCTTCAATCTACCAAACCCTAGGTCTGACATCCCAACTACCCCTGCCACATGGCACCCCATCACTGGCCCATCACATGTCGTTTCACTGCCATGAGTCTCTTCACCTTTGACATTAGTTGTAGACACCACATTTTTGACTAACCTTAAGAATTAGGAGCTCCTTTTTAAGCCCGCAATGATGAAGAAGAAATGTGCCAGAAGAAGAAATGTGCCAATCTTACAAGTTCTACGGCGAGAAGCCTAAGGATCAAGTTTTAAACCATCCAAAGGCCTGTTTTGGAAAAAATATTTTTCGACCAAAATGGAAACCTTCTTTCAAAAAACGAGTTTATTGGTGCAGTTTCAGACACTACCACAATGTTCTGAGGCTCATAGTTTCAAAGTCAAAGCCTTGTAATCTTTTAAACAAACTGAGCAAAGAATATAGGCCTAAATATTCTGAAATACCTATTTCTCCTTTCAAATAAGGCTAACCTTCTCTTGTTGATATGAAGATGTGCCTACTAACTGGCCGAACACCACATGGTGGCCGGCTACAAAAGCACTCGGCTGATCACCAATAAGAACAGCCAGTCGAATGTTCCGAGTACAAAACATTTTGAGAAATTTCAGCTTGTTTTGCCTACCTACCACAAATATCTCAAATATTTACACCTTGAGCTCACATATAGGGCTCGGCAGCTCATTTCAAAGGGTTGAAAATTTTGCCCAAAGCTTCTAAGAGCCTCTTGACCCTTCTCCCATATCCTACCTACCACCCTCTAACCTTGGACCTCCAAGCTCCATTGAAGTTTGATCCTAAGCACCTTGCTAAGACCTTTGGACATTAAAAAATACATCTAAAGTGGATTGATGGAGTTAAAAGGGAGTTTGTGAATCAAAGTGATACATCCTCTTAGGAGGAGAAATTCTTGCACCTTTAATCACTTTTCTCTTTTCATTTCTTCATTTTAAGTTTTGTTTTCATTATGTAATTGTTGTAAAGTTGTACTAGTCCTCATGGATGTGGATGGAGTAGCTTTAACCACCCATCCATTGAGTTGATAGCCTTAACTCTAATATCTAGTTGTCATGCACTTTGGACCCTTGTGGATGTGATTAGGAGTAGTTTTAGCCA
The DNA here is from genome assembly GCF_055761805.1 of Camellia sinensis. NCBI lineage: Eukaryota > Viridiplantae > Streptophyta > Magnoliopsida > Ericales > Theaceae > Camellia > Camellia sinensis. Next base: position 68,550,589 of record NC_138967.1, read on the forward strand.
TCTATGCACAAGTTCAATAAGTAAAGTAGTTTTCTTTCTTGTTACTACATTTCGCCTCTTCTCATAGCTTATCTCTTAAGTATCTTCAACTTATGTGTTCCAACCTATCTTCAACTTATGGGTTGTTTCATAAGGTTGCTTGAGTGATTCTTGGGATTTGATGCTGAGAGAGTTATGTTATCTTCCTTTTGGGTGTTTTTTTTTTTTTTTTTTTTGATCAGCAAAGAAAAATTTCATTAAACAGCATGAAATTAAAAGTACAGGAAGATGAGATGCATCGAGAGAGATTCGAAAGTATAAAAATACCCCTACTACTGCTACTCGCATCCATACAACCAACCCCTAAGCCTCTCGATTTTTTAAAATTAAAAGTTAAGAAGAACTTAACTAAGAAATTTAAATACATGAATCCCCACAAAAAAACCCACAAAAACACCCAAAATAAACTAAAGAAACAAAACAAGACCCACAAACAGCTGGTAAAACAAACTAAATAACGAGAACTAAACTAAAACACCCAAGCAGCCCGAAGCCCTCCAACCAACGTCCAATCAGCAACCCACGTCTAATCTGCCAAGACCCACGGCTTAGCTACAACTCCCCATGCCCTAATTTAATATTTTGATTTACTGAACTAAACAGGGGTAAGGTTGAATAATGTTTGTGTTTTGTTAATATGGATTGTGTAATTGTGTTAATAACTAAAAGGGAGAATTAACCATGGTATTGGAATTATTTTGGATTAATCATGTTAAGTTGAGTTAGATTATGGCTTTGATATCCATGGATTTAGTTTTTTGAAATGAAGAGAATGGATCTTGTAGAAAGATTGGAGTATGGTAATTTGGAAAATGAGAGAATTGATTTTTGAAAAGAGAAAGAGATCATAACACTTTGTAAATTTAGAAATGAGCTTGAGGTTGGATTATGGATGTTTTATTTCCCTTTTGTTGTTGTTGGACTTAAGGTCTCATGGAAATTGAATTATTATATTACATGTATTAAGTACATGCATTTAGAGGTTTTGTCCTTGGTCATTGGTAGAGGATGACACTGTTGTGTTGAACACATTATGTGTATGTGTTACACTTGTGTTATTTGTGCTTTTAACATATTGTGACGGTTGGTAACGAATACTGTGCTTAGAATGAAAGGTACCACTACCTTTCAGCTTGCGCATGGAGAATTGGTTGCGCTTAGAATAAGAAGTACTAGTACCTTCTAGCTAGCGCCTGGAGGACTTGGCAGGGGTACCATTACCTTCCAGCCAGTGTCTGGTAAATTGGCATTTCGTTATGGAAAAGTGTATCCTTGGCTTATCGTGCTTAATGCAGGTAGATCAGAGTTTTGTTTATCATTGTTGTCTCAGGGTGTCTGTGTATATCAAGCGTTATGATGGTTATGGTTCAGGAAGGCCAAGTTGTTTTATATGTTGAGTAGGTAGTCGTTAGGTGTTTGTTGTTTTCATTTCCGTATTAGATGTTTATATGTACATGTGGGAGTATCAAATTAATTGTTAAAAATATTGTTTTAACTTGGGCTTAAGGCCTAGAAATGTGCTGAACGTATTGGAGACGGACGTAGATTATGTATTGAGTTTGTAAATAATGTGAAGAAAATCGATTTTTGTGAACATGTTTCAAAAACAAAACGGTTGTTATATGATCTTTTTGAAATGGAAAATGAGAAAGAAATGTGAATCGTCTGTATTGTTGAAAGAATTGGATGGTTTTGAAAAAAGTACTTATGTAAATATACTTTGATTACAAAACGTCACATTATTTATATAATATGAGTTGAAGCATTCATGATCATAACTATCCGTAAGTTGTTATTGTTTAGGATTATGTTGGGATCCCTACTGGATTTTATGTCCATCCCACGTTGCTAATCCCTTTTTAGGTGAATGTCGAGAAGTGGTTCAAAATCAAGGATCTTCTTTATCTGTTGGCCACGGGGCCTTTTGTTTGTTGGCGGAATGCCTTTGATGTAAAAGGGTTGAAGCATTTCTTTTATATGTAATGATGTAAGCCTACGAGCAGTGTATTTTAATTATAACTCATGTTGCATTCATTATGTATTTTGAATGAGAGAACCATTATTTATTTATCATTGTTAATGTTTAAAATTTCTGTACATTATATATGGATTTGTATTATAATAGTGGTTTTGCTAATGTTATCTGTGAAATAAAAAGTGGGGTGTTACAACTTGGTATCAAAGCGAGCCAAGTTTGAATACCTTGGGCTCGTGAAGATTGGTTTTTACCACAACGGGTTTGCTATGCTTGGTGAGGACATTTGCATATAGTTAGGATAAGTATTAGAACTTTATGTGTTGTATTTATGTGAGCATGGGGTCAAGTTTCCTGGATAGTGCTTGTAACCGGTGAACTTACTTTAAGGTCTTATTGGAAGCATGCTTGATCAACGTGGTTTCTGATAGGAATTCCTTGAGAGTTCCAGAGCGAGTAGTTATCTTGTGGACTTGATTCGAATATGTGATTAACTGTTTATATGTAATAGAATTGTGTGTTTGGGGACTAAGTGTGTCTTGTAGCCTAGCGGTGGTGAGTGTGCGCCTTGGGAAAGGCTATTGTGTTGTGCACTAAGTTTGGTTTTGTTTTTGGGTTTTATACGATGACTACACGAGGGAATAGAGGATGAATTAGGAGTAAGAGTGTCGGTAGGGACACAATGGTTCCTTTAGCACATGTTGTTGCAACATTGGTTGTCAACGAGAAAGTTGCATGCGAGATTATAAGAGCAGTGCATGAGGCTCTAACTCGTAATGAGGGGGACAACATGTGTACCCTCAAACTCACTAAGGAGTTTTTTTCGCTCCAATCCACTAGAGTTTTTTGGAGAGGCTAAGCCGCCGGAGGCGGAGGATTGGTGGGAATAGATTACTAAAACTCTTGATATGCTCAAAGTCGAAAATTAGGGGTTAATGATCTCTTTGGTACTTTTTAATAGAAGGGGGATGCGGGTTATTGGTGGAAGTATGCTAAGGACACTGTAGGTAACATGTGGGTTGTTTTTACTGAAGCCTTCTTGGCCAAGTACTTCCCTCATTCAGCTCAGGAAATGTTGAGGGAACAGTTTGTAGAGTTACGCCAGGACGTTATTCCTTTAGCACAATTTGAGATTAGGTTTACTAGTTTGTCGAGATTTACTCCAAAGTTGGTGGAAACAAAAGAGCGTCGTTGTTATGAGTTTGAGAGGCGGTTGCGTGATGATATCCAAGAGAAGGTAATGGGGTCTAGGTGGAAGAATTATTATGCTCTAGTTGAGGCGGCGGCCTATATGGAGTCTATGGTTAAGCGAGTTGGTCAGGATAAAGAGAAGGCCACTTCGACAACTCTTACGGTTCATAAGCACTTTAGGCTTAGTAAGAGGTGGAGGCGAGCGTAGGCTCAATCTCAAGCTCAGTCCTTGTCTTCATTGGGGGTTTCGAGCTCGTATGTTGGAAGGCCTAGTGAGATTCAGGCTTCAAGCCAATTTCAGAGTAGGAGGTCTACTGTTTGTTTTGATTGTGGTCATCTGGGCCATGTTAGACGTTTGTGCCCTTTACGTGTGAATTCTTCGGGTGTTTCAAAATCTAGTCGGACTCAGTCTCTTCAATCCAATCGAGGGTGGTATCGATACCAAAACCGGGCAAGCCAAGCTTCGAGAGCTTTGCGAGGGTCAACTTTTCAACCATCATAGTAGAGTATTACCTTGAGAGGGGCTTTTGTATTAGAGACCAGTGATATAATATTTGAACTTTTTGTTGTTGGCTGATGTGTTGTTGGGTGCTGAGTCATCATGATTATATGTTGTATATATATGTTGTTGTTGTTTGTTATTCCTCATGTGTTGGAGGCTTATGATGGATTTTGGGACTCTTTTATATATGTAATGAGAAGTCGTTAATGAGATTGATGATCCTAGTGGTGTTGTATACCTAATGTTAATTTGTGAGATGGTTATATGATGGCCTGTGATTTGTTTGGAAGTGGTTTGTTGAGAACAAGAAATTCGTGGGTTATTGTGATTGGTGTGGTGGTATCATAAGGGCTGAGTTATAAGATTTTAAATGTGTTGAGTCTAAGGGAATATGAGATTTTAGAGCTTTGTAGAATTGGTGAAGGTTATGTGAGAATGTCTGAGGGAGTGTAAGATTTGTATCTCGGGATAGTGAGAATGATACTAGTGTGTGTTGTTTAGTGTTTTGGGTTTTATTGGTTACTGAGTTCGTTGTGGTCCTATTGATTATAAGTAGGGAAGTGTTCATGTCATGGTTAGTTATGAGTTAGTATTTATGTGTGAGTGAAATGGTTCGTCGTGTTATTAGATATTGGGCAGAGTTTATGAGTGGGAGGAGAATTTCGTAGGTAGATGCTAGAAGTATTTCTTGGAATGAAGAATGTTTTGTGTTCTCGGGTAATGAGTGTAGCATTGGTGAGGTTTGTCTTGTATGACTGGGATCATGTGATCGTCATTGACCATATCAGTCTTGTGTTTGAGATATAAGGATGTATTTGCCATATAAGCCTAAGTGGTGATTTCTTTGGGAACAATGGTGGTGTGGTTTATTTTGAGGAATCCGATGAGATTCTGGAAATGTATGGAACGGTGTATAGAGCCCTATCTCGAAGTAAACAAGGCGGGGCAAAAATGTAGATGTTTGAGTGTCAGGGGTGGAGTTTCTTGAGTAGTTAATCAGTTGGTTGATATGAAGGTTGGGTGACAAACAGTCACTTTAGAATGGTTTGGATGTGAGTTGTGAGGTTTGGCATTAGGAAGTCTAGCTCAGACTCAAGTATGATGTTGGTGTGTATTGAACCCTAGATAAGGGTGATTGGTGTTGGTTAGTATGTTGACGTTTGAATTGTGAGAGTAGAGAATTGGTGAATTAAATTGAGTCGTGTAGAGAAAACGGATCCTTGTTGCCGATCTCTTTTGATGGGACTTAAGGCATGGTTTGGTTTAGTTTGGTTTGGAACTGGTGGTTTGAATGAGTGGTATCCGAAGTTGATTGACACATAGTCATCTCAAGAATTGTTTCAGTTCGAGTAAATTAGGTAGTACTTGAGGACGTTGAACCTTGCTTGTGTGTAAGTTGTTGGAGTAAATTTGTGGAATCCCTCGAGTTGGGATGACGTGTTGGAATCTACATTATTGCAAGAGCACTTGTGCCAAGGTGTATCATTAATTATTTGTGTTGATGTACGTGATGGTTTGGAACTTCCAACTTTTGGGAAGTCGTGTGTGTTATATTATCTCTTGTAGCACCGTGATTGTTTTTATTCATTGTATTATAGAAATGTGGTAGATGTGTTGTAATGTCACCAGTTGTGTGATGGAAGTTGTTGGGTGATGGTTGGGATTCACCGGATGTTCGTTGAGAAAAGGAATTGGAAGGTGATTTTTTTTATAACCTCTCACAGCATTTTAAATTTCAACTGAAAACTTTGGGGTTAAAATTTACAATTTGTTTTGAGAAAATTTATAAGTGGGAGAAGAGTTTTTATTAAGATAATAAGAAAACTCTCGTTTTAACAAGTTTATGTGACCGTTTCCTTATCTCGTGTGGATAATAATTTATGAAAGTAATGATAATGGTAATGATAGAATGAAATTGCAAGATTGTAAATTTCTGTGCCTTATTGTATTGATAGCACATTTGTTATTGATGTTGGTTGTGGCATCACCATTTGACTGATGGGCGTTGTTGGGTGATGGTAGAGGCTCACCAGTCATTATATTGGAATAGAATTAGAAAATGCATTTTCCTCGTGTTGTAATGCTCCGAAAATATAACGATAGCTTAAGATGTATAATCAAATAAGATAATACATTACCAAAACAAATATTCTTTCCATCCATATATGATTTGAATTATACAAAATATAATACATGCATTTAGGCATTCAAAAGTTCTAAATTTAAATCTGTAGCATGTGTTACAATAAGAGATGTGGTATGAAAGTAAGACAAATAATGAATGCCCTAAAAGCTTACAACTTTCCAAGACTATGTTTGGTTACCACAAAAGTGGATTTAAATCCAATACCGTTAAAGGCTATTGGCCTGTACAAAACATATATGACAATTGAACAAAATGAAGCTTTTGCTCCAAGTCCTCCCAAGCTATTGTCTTGGTGGAGGCAAGTTATCAACACCTAAAAATGTTTTTCCCACGTAGGGTGAGACAAAACCTAGTAGAAATAATCTAACACAGTATATAAATCTTAACAAAAATATAAGTGAATGCATATACAATGCTCGTGTCAAAACATTTTATATCTCTTTCCAAAACCATGTAATGCTAGGTTAATATTAGAATTCATAAATCACTTCCTTTATAGTAGAAAACAGGGCAGTGAATCACACTTTGGAAATCTCAAAACAATTCTAACTTTTCGTGAAAATTTCGTCCTCGGGAAACCGTAAACCGGCACCTATGTAAATGTAGGCTCTACAAGCACTATTATTGCCATTTCACGGAAATTTTGTTCGTGGGATCAGCACTCATGTATACGCACCATTTTTTGGACTTTCACCTTGGACACTCACGCGCGATTTTTTGAAGTATGATGTGGTTTGAAAGGCAGATTTGTGTTCTTGGTTCACAGGTTATGGAAGCCTATGTTTTGTTCATGTCCCACATCCTTCTAGATGGGGCTTATGGAAAATTCACAGTCTAACTTCATTTGTTTTGTCTAGCAGTGTTTGTTTCTAGATTGGGGTTGATAGTCTGTTGGTTGTATAGTGTTGTTAGGGCCTGGGGTATACCCCTTGTAAATATGTAAATTCGCTTTACCCACAAAAAAAAAAAAAATTATTTCAACGAGACAGCACATACTTCCCAGATTCACCCCTTTTCTAAATACGATAAACATTTTCAATGTATAAATGTGAAATAATGCTCGATGCAAATGGATGAGACAGTAGTTTCAATTCTCCTAATTCTCATGCAATTTCTATAACAATCATAACTATTCTCCACTGATAACCCAAAACAGATATTTCTAAATAGATAAACAATTTTCAATAAAGGTAAACTTTCCAAATTTTAAGATGTGAGTGATAATACATATCCAACTCCACCATCCTCATCAATACCAACCCAATTCTACATTTCCAACCTCAATTTCATTTATCCTTTCAAAATCAACATTTGATATATTTAGGACAAAACCCTCATTTCTTTATAAACCAATTTCAAAGGTAAAAATCCACTAAATCATCATAACTCAACAATAAATACCTTCTCTTAATCATTTAATTGATGTGTTTGTACATATGCGCAAAGTTGTTTTTCGCTACGACGGGCAATTCCATTGGGTGGGCATTTGTTCGGGTTATAGATAAGTTGGAGACATTACGTTTGAATGATTGGACATCGATGATCCGGAACGCACTGATTTCTTCGTTGAATGATGCGCGTAACCGGCTGACACAGGTTACCGGGTGTGTGGTTGCATTACTAGTATGTTTTTATGAAAATTATTGAAATACCCATATGGTACAAAACAATAAACATGAATCATTGGCGTTGTGTTGACTATTATCGATTTATTATGTTTGTAGTTCCTCCTCATGCACACAAGCATTGTATAGCCGGATAGGCGCAATGTTTCACCACGGTTTTGCCAGTGGAACCTTGGAAAACGCATCGGGAAATTGAAAAGCATGGAGTTATCAGTGGGGGGTGCCATAGAGGTATGACATACAACTTGTTCTCGAGTTGTGTTACATGTTTGGTTCGTCTCTAATTAATATACGTTACCGTTTATTTTTTTTCTAGGTTAATCTTGATAAACTTGCTGGAACTGTCGTTGAAAGGTATTTCGTTAAGCTATTGGCAGATGCACAAGTCCGTGTGGAACAAGGTGTGAAGGTGTTGAAAGTGGAGCCGGTGAGTACTTGGGATGAGTATGCTGCTACTGCGGCAATTAACGCTACGAGCTGTGGTGAACCGAGTTTGAAGTGTTAGCAGCCAGATTCGCCACATGGTGGTGGGGTTGAATGGACATCGAAGACTAATAAAGAAGGCATTCACAATGCGCAATCATATGGTAGGAACCATGAGGCTGGAAAATATCGACAGCTAGGGAAGCATAGCCGGTGTTATTCCCCGATCTGCTTAGACCTGTCATGCGCACCACCACCGCTTGTGAAGACACCAATGATGCAACGAAACAGTTAAAAAAAGCTTTGAACAGAATTAATGAGTTGGAGACAGAAGTTTGAGCAAAGTCTAGCTATGTTCATGAGTTAGATGGTAAAGTCGAGGCCATAGAGAGGATGGTAGGTGCACAGGCCAGCAACCTATTCATTGGCTTTGATAGTGTCATTGTTGCAAAAGATGCTGAAATTGCTCATCTGAGAACACAAGTTAGCAAGTTGGAAGCAAGGATAATGGCATTGGAAGACCACGTGGACAACAGTGAAGTCCATGAAGTGACCCAGTCAGTTCTGAAGGATAATTCCAACCAACGGACGACATCGAAAAATCGTTCGGGGAAAAGTAACGAGTCAGGAAATTTGTTGAGCCGTGCCAGTGGTCAACGGTCATTGGCAGATGTTGAAAAATTTGTCCACGTTGTGAAAGGTTCGACGGAGTGCATTGATGGTATGTATTGGGTTACAAATTTGGGTCATGAATGTGTTGACAATGAAAAATGTGATACATGCCAGAGAGAGAGTGACGTTGGTAATTCAGGTGTTGGTGCCCAAGTAGACACTGTCGGCATTGATGAAGGCATTGGTTCGGAAGTGATGGGCAAGGTTAAAGACATTAGTACTAGTCCGAACACAACATCGTTGGTGAGAAGAGTCAAGAGTAAGGCACAATATGAATTATGATTAAGCAATTACTAGTATCCCAATGTATGTAGTCGTGGCAAACAGAGATGGAAGATGGGCAATAGGGAGACCATTGGGCCTAAAGTAATTTATGATGTTGAGGATGTTGAAGTTGTAAATAAAATGTGGCAAGGTTTTGGAATGAGCAAAAAGCATACTGTGTGGAACATGCTTGAGCAGGACGAAATCAAACTTCTAGAAAGAGTGTACACCTTTGATGGCGACGGGTAATCATTGACAATATCACTTCATATTTGTTTTATTGTGTATGAGGAACGGTGTAATTTTGTAAATTGGTAATGATGTGAAATTGTTTGCAGGGCTGTAATCTGGGATGGAGGTGAAAGTGGTATACAAGTTAGGTTCGTAGATATTCGTGACCTAGTGCAGCGATCCTCTATACAAGGGAACATAAGTAAATTGTGAATCAAGCTTATACTTTGTAAATAAGTAGAAATGATTAGTAATGATTTTGTTTGGTATGAGATTGTAGTTTGACGGAAGCAACATTGTCGGTGATTGGCATAGGTAATCAACGCATATGTAGCCATGTTGATGGATTTGCAGGGAAAAACAGTTGACAGAACCGAGACCATGGACACGTCTTATGTTTTTAGTAGCGTATGCTCGGTAAGTGCATGTACTGTAAGCGCACGGACATATACATAGACATTCCCACCTACCCAACATTGTGATAGTCAATTGGGTGTTTTGAACATTTGAATCTTATTGCGTTTGGGGATAAGATGTGATGAGGAATCCAAGTGCATTGTCACGGGCGAAGTATCTAAATGTGTAAACCAAAGCCACGAAAGGACACAGATACACACATTACCCGGTGTATCATGCCAAATACTAGACTATAATGGTTTACGACATGGTCAACGGGACGTGGAAACATTATAATTCTTCGAAACCGAGATGAGGAATGCGTGATGAACATTACAACAAATTGCTCAAAGTGGTAAGTATATGACCATTAAATTACTTGTTAGAAGGCGTATTAGTTTCTTCCTTTCGTTTGAAGACAGATAAGAAAATTTGTAATTTTTTCGCGTTCTTACATTAATTATGTCTTTTGGTTTGAAGTCAATACGTGTGTCATACATTTGATGTATGTGAAACTTTGATTTTGTAGAAGCAATGGGTGAAAAAGTATTGTCTGGCCACGGTTGGCAGTCAGTAGTGTTAAAACGCCGGATTTTAACGAACCACTTGTTTCAATCATGGATTGCCCACGACTGCGTCCGAAAACGTAAGTTTTGATGTTGGTTTGGGGTTTGTTTTGTTTTTTAAATACAACCGAATTGTTTTCCAATCATGGGGGTGTTAAGATGGTTGCTTTTTTGTTATTTACCAAATCGGATTGTGTGATTTTCGTCTGCTTCATCATAAGGCAGTACATTCATGATTGCGACATTACCGACACGATGGATAGGGTAACACCACTCGATTTACGTGCAACAATTGTTAAGATGTTCTTGAATGACTTGATTAGAGGACTCTGTGCTATAATACGTTGATGGCATTGTCCTACTCCCACCCTAATACACTGCTAGTTGCACATAGATTTTGCTTTGAACTATTTTTATTTTATTTTTACTATATTGCTGGACGTAAATAACAGCTAGTTTTTGTCACGACCCAAACCCGGTACCCCAAGGGTTTAATGTCGTAACAAGATAAATGAAATAAAATAAGGAAATTCGGAAAATTTTACAACGCAAACGGATAATTTAAATAAATTAGAATAAGTAACTGGGTATCAACTGTTTATTTTAAAGGTAATAAGCATAGTCATTGGAGCTTCATAGTATTACAAGAGTTTAATAATAGAAGACAGAAATCTAAAAAAAAACAAAATAACATAGCGATTCATTTTCCATCTTGATCCCGCTAAATCTCGTCACCTGAAAGAGGTAACAGCTATAAGCACATAGCAGAGTGAGAAATATTATACTATGAGGGCACAAAATAGCCATGGATATTTATTTAAGCTAAAAACATTATAAATTGAGTTGAATTGAATACATAATTTAATTAAGTGCCAGAAACTGAAATAATCACTATAACCACGGTACATCACTAAGTGACTAGCACTACACTGGTCAATGGATCCATGACAAACACTGGGCCACAAAGTGGTCAATCACTAAGCCAATGGTTATTTAAGTCCCCCAAGGCATGGGACTCCCGTGGTGGTATTCACAAAACATATTTTCACATAAGGTTATAGCCAAATATTCTTTAAAATAAAAACAAACATATCCATGAGTTTCCTTTTAAGCAAATAGGGTTCAGAAATAAAACCACGTAACTGAAATCTTTATAAAACATAACTTTTATTAATATACTAATAAAATATAACTTGTATAAAATAGATTTTGGTAAATAAAATACATTTTGGTAACTCAAGGTATAATATAACTCACCTTAATAGTGACCCTTAGCCTTACTCCACTAACCCAACTTATTTACGTACTTCTCCCACTCTCTTTTCTTTCTTTTCCTTTCTTCTTTTCTGTTTCTTACATCCACAGATTGAACAACTTCTCACTATTTATAGTGAGATGAGTCCACCGATTGGCCGACACGTGGCCGATTCGAATCGCTCCCCAGATTATTTCTGATTCACCCGAGATTCATACCTATCTTAAGAATTAATTAGGATAACAATTAAGATAATTACATTTGACCCAACAATTAAGATAATTACATTTGACCCAATATTTTAATATAATTATATAAGTAAATTAATTTTTAATTAAATTACACATTAACACATACCAACAGAAAATTAATTATTTATTTTATTACCATACCCATTATTATTATTGTTTATATTATTATTTATTCCCTCTTTTTTTCTTTTTTTCTTTTTTATTTTTTTTATTTTTATTTGTACTATACATTTTATAGTTAGCCTCAAATAATAATCCCTAATTAATAACCCAACACCATTCTAGATTTATACATTTATTCATGTAATAATCTATTATCACGTGTATTTATATGGACTTGACTAAACGTTCGAGGTGTCACAATTCTCCCCTTCCAACAGAAGTTTGTCCTCAAACTTGACGTACCTTAACCTTCGAAGAGTGTAGACACCCCATTTTTGACCGACCTTAAGACTCAGACGTCACCGATTGAGCGCTTGGTGATGTTGCATATTGTGCTCGTTCAGAAGTTTCAGAGTTGCGGCCGTGAGCCCTGCCTCCGGACTTCCGAACCCTCTTTTGTACTTTGCCTCGGTTTGCGAACCAGGCTCGGTTTTCTCTGTTTCTTTTCCTGAGGGAAGGGAGAGGTCCTATAGACCATCTCTCAGTGGCCGTAGGCTACATTTGGTGGCCGTAGGCCATTTTGCCCGTTTCGGAGTCCGGTTCCCGGTTTTCGGGACCGTCAGGCCGTGTGCCTCGGTTCGGGACCGCTTAACCATCTCCTATTGCTCTAATTTTTGGCATACATCTTATTTGCTCCCTTTTGAGGGACACTGGGGGCTGAGAAGCCCACTTCGTGGCCGAACGCCACTTTCGGTGCTTAACAGCCCATTTTCGGGACCCCGAACTGCGTGTTTTGGTCCCCGAGCATTCGTTTTGCAACGGTTTTTGTTCATTTTTGGCAGGTACCTCTGTTTTATCACCGGGGAGGTCACTGAAGGGTGGGAGGCCAGCAATTATTGCAGCAGCCAGTTATACATCCTCCGACGCCCTCCGGCGCCCGTTTTTCGCACTTCCGGGCTAATGTTGAACACCTTGGGCCCATTTTCTTGAACTTTGAACCACATATTTGTGATGTACACACATGAGAGGACCCTAAAAGTTCATGGCCGGCCATTAATTCAACTTGACCCTTTTGACCCCCTCCTTCCGGGCTAATGTTGAACCCCTTGGACCCTTTTTCTTGAACTTTGAACCACATATTTGTGATGTACACACATGAGAGGACCCTAAAAGTTCATGGCCGGCCAGTAATTCAAATTGACCCTTTTGAACCCCTCTTTCTGAGCTAATGTTGAACCCCTTGGACCCACTTTCTTGGACTTTTAAGCACATGGTTGTGTTGTACACACATAGGAGTACCTCACCAGTTGCTGGCCGGCCAGAAAATATGATTGAACCTTTTGACCCCTAGCCGGCCGGCTAGGGGGTGTGGCCGGCCGGCCACCTGGAGCAAAAGTAATAGGCCGGCCGTGTTCCTTACACTGTGCACTTTACAGCTGTGGGGCAATATCCCCCAGAAAAGATATTTACCCGGGGGATATTTTGTGGGGGAATTTTGCTCTCCTTTTCCCCCACCTTTACACCCCCTTTTGAACCCTTATAACCAGCTGGTGGCTTCACTTACAAGGGTTAGAAAAATTGTTCTTCAAGTCTCCATACACAACTCCATCTCCATAGCTCACATTTCTTTGAAAAACCCTAAGTCCCTAACCATCATTCCTTCTACACCACCAAGCTCTACCACCACTACCTCATTTCCAGCAACAAGGAAGGTTTCTCAAAGGCCAAAGAAGCTGCAAATTGGTCCAAGAAGCAACAAAAGTTTGAGTCTTCAAGGGTAAGTAATGCTTTTACCCTTTTGACCCTTTTTCTTGATCTATTTGTAAGCCCCACTTGCTTTTTGTTTCAAGCTCCAGACCTAACTGAAAAGGGCCCTATTTTGAGCTCATCTTCACTTTTCATTAAGGGCTCAACCCTGTTTGAGCCCTCCATAATACACTTGCTTCATTGATCCTCTTATATGTCATGATTTTGCATGCTATTTTTGGCCCATGAGCAATCTGTTTTTGAGCATGTTGTAAACTGATATTAGGCTTATTTTGAGCCCCTCTTCAATATTGGAGAAGGGCTCAACATTTTTTAGTGCCTCCATGTGTCACTTGTAGTTATATCCCTTATTTGGCCCCATTTTTGCATAAATTGGCAGCCCCCTTTGCTTCTGTTTTTGAACCTTGGTCTGAACTGAAAGTGGCCTTATTTTGGCCTATACTTCATGTTTCATTAACACTTTTTTTCTGTTTGATGATTATTTTGTATACTTCATGTTATAGCCATTTTTTAGCCTTATTTTGCATCACATTTCTATCATATTTGTATACTGATTTTGAGGCTTCCATAAACTGTAAATATTCATATTTTTGGTCACTCTTCAGTGTTGTAGAAGGAAATTTTTCAGTTTGAGTTTTTCTTATATCACTTGCTTCATTACCCCTCTTTTGGCCCCTATTCTTGCATGCTATTTTTGCCATACCTATGCTTGCTGTTTGGCCATGTTTATAACTGTGAAAGTGCCTTTTTTGGGACTGTCTAGCTTCTGTCTTTGCATTGCATGTCCATATTGTGCATGTTTGGCATAGCTATAGGCTATTTCGGGTGCCTAAATTCGCATTTCGGGACAATTCCATGCATTTCATGTCATTTCGCCTCATTTCGGGACTGTTTTCCCCCATATTTTACTGCTGAAATTCCATTAGAATGATTGCATACGTTTCCATGTCATTTCATCGCATTTTGCCATCGCCTCGGTTTGCGTGCCTGTGTGCACGCATTTCGAGGCACTTCATTTTCATCAACCGGCATCCTATGTGAGTGTGGCTGAGGCTCACTCATGTTGGTATAAGCCCATATCATGTTTCCATGTCATTTCATCGCATTTTGCCATCGCCTCGGTTTGCGTGCCCGTGTGCACGCATTTCGAGGCACTTCATTTTCATCCGCCGGCATCCTATGTGAGTGTGGCTGAGGCTCACTCATGTTGGTATAAGCCCATATCATGTTTTCATGTCATTTCATCGCATTTTGCCATCGCCTCGGTTTGTGTGCCCGTGTGCACGCATTTCAAGGCACTTCATTTTCATCCGCCGGCATCCTATGTGAGTGTGGCTGAGGCTCACTCATGTTGGCATAAGCCCATATCATGTTTTCATGTCATTTACATCGCATTCTGTCATCGCCTCGGTTTGCGTGCCCGTGTGCACGCATTTTGAGGCACTTCATTTTCATCCGCCGGCATCCCATGTGAGTGTGGCTGAGGCTCACTCATGTTGGTATAAGTCCATATCATGTTTCCGTATCATTTCATCACATTCTATCATCGCCTCGGTTTGCGTGCCCGCGTGCACGCATTTCGAGACACATATCATCGCCTCGGTTTGCGTGCCCGCGTGCACGCATTTCGAGACACATATCATCGTCTCGATTTGCGTGCCCGCGTACACGCATTTCGAGACATGTCATTTTCTCGGTTTGCGTGCCCGCGCGCACGTACTTCGAGGCATCTCATTTTTCACAGCATAGTGCATACTAGGTTGTATCTTAGATTGCATTTTGCCATTTTCTCGATTTACGTGCCCGTGTGCACGCACTTCGAGGCATCTCATTTTCATTACATTTTGTCATCGCCTCGGTTTGCGCGCCTATGTGCACACACTTCGAGGCATCTCATTTTCATCGCATTTCGTCATTACCTCGGTTTGCGTGCCTGTGTGCACGCATTTCGAGGCATCTCGATTTGCGTGCCCGTGTGCACACATTTCGAAGCATCTCATTTCCATAGCATTACGTATGTTAGGATTGTATCTTAGTCGCATTTCATCCATATCATGCATATTGCATCATGTCCGGAATAGGAGTTAGCCCGGGCACGGGAAACGAGGTACATTTCGTACTCCGAGTGACGGAATGTGTCTCAATTCCCCAGTCACCGACACTCCGGATTATCCATGATGGAGTTAGGTTTTAGCTGTAGTTTCATGTGCATTCATCCTATATTGAGTTGTGCATTTCGACTCCTCTGCCATCATGCCTCGGTATGCGTGATTGGTGGCACGAGGATCGAGACATGCATATATCTGTGCAAATACATTGCTATGCCCCTTTCCTGCTCTCTGTTGCAGCAAAACGAAGAATCAGCAACCTTTCGGGGCCTGGCACGCATTTCAAGAACAGGTGTAAACAGAGGCTAATTGGGGCATTCTGGTGGATTTCCGCGCAAGACAATCCGGACATGCATCATCCACCAGAAGCAAGGCAGTCCCTGGCTTGCACGCCAGTTTTACAGCTTTCTTAGTTAATTTGTTAATTAATTAGGAATTTGTACATTATTCGGACTGTAATATTTTGGACTGTAATATTCTTTTATTCGGGACTGTATATTTATTTGGACCCTCTGCGCGAGGGCATAATTGTAATAAGTGTGCGTGAGTGTGATGTATGTCTTCCAACCCCACGTCTTTCTTCCCTTTTATTTACCAGCTTACGATGGTTAGATTAGGGCATGTTTCAATTAGCATACAGTATGATAGCATGTTTGCATTCATTTATCTGTTTTGCATGCACCGGGCTCGGCGCACCATACTAACTGCATCGTACTTTCAATTCCAAATTGAATACATGTTAGTTGTAGCATTTCATATGCCATGTTTAGAATAGCCGAGCCTGCTATAGTTGCATTTTTGCATGTGTTGCATTAGGCATTTCTGTATATTTAGGATCATGCATGATTTCTAATAAACTTCTTTTTTTAGCTTGGAGTACTCGGTGAGTTTTATGCTTTAGCATCCTTGCATGCGTGTGAGTGACTGCCATGAATAGCATGCTTACCATGAGGCTATGTGCTTATCTGATATAACTGCCTGAATGCCTGTGGGTGAAGGTTAGGTTATCTGAATTGGAATAAATCATCAAATGTTTCAAGCCTACCTGCGGGTAGCAAAACCTCTTTCAAAAACAAACATGAAATGTTTTGTTCCAATTCAGGCGATTCAGTCTATACTTGTATGCTGTGCGCATCACATAGTAACCTAGGCTAATAAACCGGAATAAGAACTCACAATGTTTTCAAAAATTGATATCATGGTTAGTAGAGGCCGGTCTATGACCGAGCGAGCGGGGGTGCTCACGAAGTGACCTTCCCCAATCGTACCCAAGTTCCCGAGCCGAGGCAACTTTGGTGATGATGGACACGTGGCCTTTTGGCACCGAGTCAGGGTTTCCTAAATTTCCCAAAAATAAAATATTTAGGTGGCGACTCTGTATCTGGCAAAGCAGTCCATGTTTGGCACTACTTTTTCAAAAATCAGTCTCTCAAAACGATTTGCCGGATTTGGACTCTTTGGTTCAGATTAGGAACCGTGACATTTAAGAGTCCGAGCTGTAGTGACCCCAAATGAACAGAACGGGACTAACCCTCCCGGGGCGTTCGGGGACGTCTACAGTTTCTGGCGACTCTGCTGGGGATTTAGAGAACTTGACTCGAACTCATGATATCTGTTTTTGACTACACATGTGTGTTTCTTTGCATTGCATTTGCATTGGTGCGCCTAGGACACCGTGTTTGCCATCTGCTATTCCTGAACGGTTTGCCGGAGGCTTGTCTTGTCAAGGCATGACCATAAGGCTGACCGGTTGTGGGCTCTGCCAGTATGGGAACACAAACCCCGGTTTTACCGGGGCACCCTCTTTGACCATTCGACCTAGTGCATATTCGGATCCATAGTGACCATTCCAAATTAGGACAGGTTGCTTACCCGTTTATAGGTTGTTTGAAACCGCTGTGTGCGTAGTGAAACCCTAGCTCTTGACACAATAGGACAGGGAAACCCTACCCCAATATAGGGGTGTTTTGGCTCTCACTTATCTGTTATGTGCTTTAGAGTGCGTCTCTACAGGAATGCATGTATCAGTATATGAGTTTGGGTATCAAGCTTGCGGGCTTCAGTTCAGTATTATCAGTATCAAGCCTGCGGGCATCAGTTCAGTATTGTCAGTATCAGGCCTGCAGGCATCAGATCAGTATATGAGTTTGAGTATCAGGCCTGCGGGCATCAGTTCAGTATTGTCGGCATCAGGCCTGCGGGCATCAGTTCAGTATTATGGGTATCAGGCCTGCGGGCATCAGCCAGTATTTGAGGATTAGTTATCTGCGGATATCAGATTCTGTTTTAGGGAACAGTGATACAGGGATAATAATAAGTGTTTGAGGACAGTTTGTATTCAGCTTATTGACTATGTGTTGATTATGCCCGACTGTGTGTCTTGCATTTTATTTTAAACTGTTATGCTGTCCGTTTATCTGTTTATTTATTTCCTTTTCGCTTTATTTATCTTTTGCTAGGTCAGTTTTAGCACGATTGCTTCCAACCCAACAGGCATTCCCCAAGCACCTTGGACACGAGGTCGTCGACTCCATCGATCTGAGGATCTAATCGACGGACAGCCAGTGTTCCATTCTCTACCCCCTGTTACCAGAAGGAAGCCGAAAAGGCGCAGTGTGTCAGAACAGAGGTTGTCAGAGCAGTGGGTTACTTCATCAGAGGACTATAGGACTGAGGTCTCAATTACTGCTGTAGAAATAGACATACCAGTTAGACAGATGGATCAACAGAATACATCAGGGATGGAGGCTCTAATGCGCCAGATGCAGGAAAGCATGAGACAGATGCATGATGATGCCACTCGTCAAACGGAGTTCTCCAAACAGCAGGCCGCGATCATGGCCCAACAGGCCGAACTAATCGCCAGATTGCAACAGCAGAATACAGCATCTGCTTCACACCAAATCCCTCATTCGGCAGGGGCTCCGTTACCTGAGCAGGCACCTACTGTTCAGAACGCCCTACCAAATGCCCAGAATACCCTACCAAATGTCCAAAACTTACAAGAGGACACGAGTCTTCCAACGGAGCCAGCTCCGCCCCCGCTTCCACCACAACTGTCCAAGGTCCATACATCCAATCACCCGGACTCTCCCTTCGAGGTCGAGGTTGATCATACGGCTCTGAAATTGAGCAAACTGGAGAAGCTCTTCAAGAAATCCCAAGGGGTCAAGGCTATGCCGGATATCGAAGATGGATATACCGAGGAGGCCGTAACACTCCCCGATAGGTTCAAAATGCCACAAATCGACCGTTTTGACGGGACCGGCGACCCCATGGTCCATATCCGACTGTTTGCGGATGTCTTGCGGCCAATGGGCCTTACACGACCACAGAAGCTCTCACTATTCGGCCGAACCCTGTCGGGTGTGGCCTCCCATTGGTACGCAAGATTACAAGATGAAGTGAAAAAGAATTGGGATGAAATGGCTGAGGCCTTTGTCGCGCAATATTCATACAACACTCAGATCGAGATCACAACCCGTGATCTTGAAACGACAAGGCAAGAGCCCAAGGAATCTTTCTCGGACTTTGTGATCCGATGGAGGGCAAAAGCGTCAATGATGACTTTAAGGCCCACTGACAAAGATCAGATCCGGATGATTGTGCGCAATCTCCACCCGAAGTTAATGCAGAGAATGATTGTAGTCCCCTTCCCTACTTTCGCAGATTTACATGATATGGGGGTGCAAATCGAAGATGCAATGAAACAAGGTTTGTTTGACCACGACAGGGAACAACCGAGGAGGACCTTCAACCGTAACAACAATGCGGGCCCGAGTGGCGCTGCAAATACAAGAGCCTCGGAAGTTAGTATGGTCACCACCACTCCCCCTCCCCCTCCAAGGCCCATGACTGCCACACCCTTTTCCGGCGCGTCCGGAAGCAACACACAAGCCAACAGATTCCAACCACGAGGCCAAAGAACCTTTACCCCACTATATATGCCTCTGACCAAAGTTCTGGGGATATTGATCAGAAAGAATCATTTAAAACCCCTAGAACCAAAGCCATTGCCGAATCCACTCCTCCCCTCTTACGACCCGTCAAAGTACTGCGCATATCACCAACAACACGGTCATGACACCGACCGTTGTTACAGATTGCGTCATAAGATCCAAGATCTTATTGACAAACAAGTGATCGCACCTCCTGATAAACCCAATGTCACAACCAACCCTCTCCCACCACATAACCAAGCTCCTCCTCCCAAAAGAATTAACTTTATCCAGACTGGGTCGCATCTTACGATCCTAGCATCTATATTACGCCCACCCACCTACCCAAGCCAGAGGTGCTCCTCCCCGATTGCACTGATTTCTTGTGCATGGTGGACATCTCCAAAACCCAACCAGAACCAATGGCGGTGACCGTCGAAGACGGGGCAGGACAGATTTTGGGAGGAAATGAGATTGTTGAATCTGAGACTGGACAGAATTTTGTTGGGGGAGCCTATGATCCAAGCAAGCACATCCTATCACCGAGCCGAATTGGGCTAAACGTAGAATTGCCAGAGACAGGAGAGCTATGCATGATCCGGGGGGATGGATCTGGGCTATGGGCAGACGATTTGACAGCCGCAGGGGAGGACTTTGCCAACCTGCAATTTCTCGACGACCAGGAACTGGGGGATGCGTCGATTAATTGGTATGATTATGAGGGATCAGAGGAGGCCACGGGATGGCTCGAAGATCAACCGGATGCAGTGGGGGAAACCCAACCAGAACAGAGCCCGGCAGGGGCAGAAATATCAGTTGTGGCCGGAACGGCCGAAAATCAAGTTGTACCGCCGGAGAGCGCCGGTGTTAAGAATTCCGCTCAAGACATGGGCATTATAGATATGGGAACTGTTGAACAAACAGCTGTACTGACGCAGCTGGAACAAGGAAAGTTTGAAGAGGCCGAGAGAATTAGAAAAGCTAAAGGCCCTGAGGGGACCGAAAGTGCTGTGTGCACAAAGACAGACAATGCTGCGAGCATATGGACAGAGAGCACTGAGAGTGCGAGTGGACCAGAGCCAGACAGGTGTCTGTTGGCTGCCAGCGGAATATGGTGGGAAGATGACGACTTGTGTCTTGCCCACACCGATGAAGACTGGGGAAATGGCCAACCGGATGATACTTGGTACCTCGATGAGGTTGACCATATGACAAGAAGTGGGCGGTACTTCAAGCCCCCACACCTGGACCAACCCGAGGCATCCGGGAAGGATAGAGAAGCGGAGAGACAGAAGGAGAAGCAGATTGAAGATGAAGCTGTGCTGAAACAGTTAAAGAAAATACAAGCGGACATCTCCATCTGGGGACTGCTAATGGCATCACGAGTACACAGAGAAGCTGTCCTATCTGCTATGGACAAGTCCAAACTCTCCATAGACACCACGCCTGAACAGCTGGTTGGGCTGGTTTTTCCGGGAGGAGGCTCCCCGGCATTAACCTTTTCGGACAAGGAGCTACCGCCTGAGGGCACAAGTCATAACAAACCTCTCTATATCTCTGTGGAATGTAGAGATAAGTGGATACCGGTGGTACTTGTTGATACCGGGTCTGCGATTAATGTCTGCCCGACCAGAATGGCATATGCGATCGGGTTAAAACCCGCGGACTTCGTCCCAACTACCCAAGTGATCAGAGCATACGACAATACCAGCAGAGAAGTGATGGGGACTGTTAAAATTCAAACCAAGGTTGGTCCAGGACAACACAGCATTGAATTTCATATCTTGGACGTTCCCGCAACCTTTAACCTACTTTTGGGGCGACCGTGGTTGCACCAGGTCAAAGCAGTCTCTTCCACTCTACATCAGATGCTAAAGTACCCCCACGGGAAAGAGGTAGCGATCGTTTTTGAGAATTCATCAATCCATCCGCCGCCGGAAGTGTCTACACCCGTCTTGGAGATTGAGCACAACACGGAGGATGTGTTTTTATCGGGGTTCACTTTGGCCGAGGCTCAAGTGGTGCAGAATGTCATGGCTGTGAATGAGGGCATGTATGTTAGTGCACAATCTATCTACCTCATGAACAAGCTAAAACATACCCCTGGGATGGGATTAGGGAGAAGCGGCCGGAAGGGCGTCTCAGTGTTGGCCGAAGTGCCACACAACCCTCATGCCTTTGGACTGGGTTATCTGCCCACCAAAGAAGACTGGGTAAGGAAAGGAAAAGAAATGGCCGGAAGGGCCAGGGCAAAGAAGGCCGGGAAGCCATTTGAGTTAATGCATAGGCCCATCTGGGGTACCCTAAACGGACGCTTCGTCCGGGAGGGGGAAGATTTTCCATTCTGCGGCTTCCCGGAGCCATGGCTAAACGCGGAAGGGACGCGCGTGCCTGGTTTTGAAATCTTCTTCGACATACAATTATCTGGGGATGACGTTGCCGAAGCGCAGACAGACCCACCAACTGAGGTTGAGCAATGTGAAACAGTGGATCCTGAGAGCACAGAGCTTGAAATGGGGGTAGCACTGGCGAGTCTACTATCAGATCCTCCGATCGGCCAAGAGTGCTTGGGGGATAACTCTTCGGTTTCTGTGATTGGAGATGAAATAGCTGCGGGCTTTCCAGCGCCGATCTTGGATGCATCTATCGCACCTTCTCTCATCTGGCAATATGAAGAAGGCTTTTTATCTAGCAGTTCCGGGTCAGGTAGTGAGCCGGAATCTGATTCTACCGAATCTTGTGCGTCAGAATCAGATTCCAGCTCGACTGAGTCTGAGTCCGGTATTCCGGGGGGTGATAACCCGGATACCACAGTCCTGTCTAGGTCGTCTTTTTCATTTTCTTTTGAGTCTGTTGTAACAGAGGAATCTGACGGCTAGGAAATATTTAATGAGAATGATGTGGATGTGGTTTCCGAGTATTTTTCTGTGCCTTTGATTTATTGCTTAAATCAGGATTTTCAAAATTTTGATGAAAACAGCGAGGGAGAAATTCCCCCAGTTTTGCAACGATTAATTAATCAAGAGCAGGAGAGATTTGTTAAACCTTTAATGGATGAAATCACTACTGTGAATGTTGGTACTGAGAAGGACCCGCGGCTGGTCCAGATCGGGTCCACGTTGTCTTCAGAGGAGCGCGAGCGCTTAGTCGCTTTATTAAAAGATTTCAAAGAAGTTTTCGCGTGGTCCTACGAAGACATGCCTGGAATCGATCCTGAGATTGTACAGCACCGGATCCCTCTTGATCCCGAGGCCCGCCCTGTCAAACAGAAACTCAGAAGGATTCGCCCAGACTGGGCCCTCAAAATTAAGGAAGAGGTCACCAAGCAAATTGACGCAGGGTTCCTGCTGGTATCAGAATATCCAACTTGGTTGGCCAACATTGTTCCGGTGCCAAAGAAGGATGGCAGAATTCGGGTCTGTGTAGACTTCAGAGATTTGAACAGGGCCAGTCCGAAGGACGACTTTCCCTTGCCACATATCGACGAATTGGTGGATTTCACGGCAGGACACGCCTTGCTTTCATTTATGGATGGTTTCTCAGGCTATAATCAGATAGTGATGGCACCCGAAGACCGGGAGAAGACTGCGTTCACTACCCCGTGGGGGACATATTGTTATCGAGTGATGCCATTCGGATTGAAAAATGCTGGAGCTACGTATCAACGGGCAGCAACTACAATATTGCATGATATGATCCATAAAGAGGTCGAGGTGTATGTGGATGACATGATTGTCAAGTCCAAAGATAGAGAGGGCCACTACACCTCCTTACAAAAATTCTTTCAAAGGATCAAAGAGTTTCGGCTGCGACTGAATCCCCAGAAATGCACGTTTGGTGTTACAGCAGGGAAGATGCTAGGGTTTCTGATCACACAAAGGGGCATCGAGGTCGACCCTTCCAAAATCAAGGCCATCTTAGAAATGCCACCACCAAGGACTGAAAAGGAGGTGCGAGGCTTTCTGGGTAAAGTGCAATTCATAAGACAGTTTATCTCTAAATTAACCTTGACTTGTGAACCACTTTTTGGTCTCCTGAAGAAAGGAAAGAAATTCCAATGGGACGGCCGATGTCAAGCAGCTTTTGAGCAGATCAAAGAGTATCTACAGAACCCACCCGTGTTGTCACCGCCAGAGCCGGGGAGACCGTTGATACTGTACCTTTCAGTAACTGAAACTACCATGGGCTGCATGCTCGCGCAGGAGTCAGAAGACAAAGTGGAAAGAGCCATCTACTATCTGAGCAAAAAGATGCTGGATTACGAGACCCGCTATACACCGCTGGAGAAGGCTTGTTTGGTCTTGGTATGGGCAACCAGGAAGCTGCGGCACTACCTGTTAGCCCACTCTGTAATGTTGGTTTCGCGTTTGGATCCCATCAAATATCTTTTCGAGAAACCAGCACTTACGGGTAGGCTAGCTCGATGGCTGCTGTTGCTCTCCGAATTTGATTTGAAGTATGTAACGCGCAAGTCAGTAAAAGGGAGAGCGGTAGCGGAGTTCCTTGCCGACCACCCGGTTGAGGGGGATGAAGCGGTTGAGTATCTATTCCCAGATGAAGCTATTCTACACGTCGAAGATGAAACTTGGACGATGTACTTTGACGGAGCGTCAAACCAGTATGGGTATGGGATAGGGGTGTTGCTGATAGCGCCTGATGATTCCCGTATTCCTTTAGCATTCAAGCTCCGGTTCAAAGTTTCCAACAATGAAGCAGAGTATGAAGCATGTATTGCTGGCCTGGAAGCAGCCCTAGAACTAGGGGCAAGACGGTTGGACGTCATTGGGGACTCGAACCTTGTTGTGTCTCAAGCAAAAGGAGATTGGAAAGTCAAGGAGGAAAGGATGATAATCTACCACCAAACCTTGGATCTGCTAATTCCTCGGTTTGATAAGCTAAATTTCACCCACCTCGTAAGAGAGAACAACAGGTTTGCAGATTCATTAGCAACTCTATCTTCTATGATAGACATCCCGTCCGGAGTCCGGATGCGTCCAGTCATTATTGATCAGAAGTTCGTGCCAGCATACGAGTCAATTTCCGCCATAGATGAGGTTCAAGACGGCAACCCCTGGTATTACAACATCTGGAACTTCTTGGAAAAGGAGACATATCCACTAGGGGCAAATGCCAAGGATAAGAGGGCTGTCAGGAGAATGGCTGCTCAGTTCATTATCTGCGGGGGAAAGCTGTACAAAAGGGGTCATCTGGGAATGCATAAGCTCTGTGTAGAAGCTGAAGAGTCGAAACGCCTGATGGAAGCCATCCATGGGGGAGAGTGCGGTGCACACATGAATGGAGTAATGCTGGCCAGAAAGATCCTCAGACAGGGCTACTACTGGTCAACCATGGAGGAGGATTGTATTAGTTTTGTTCGGCGATGCCACAAGTGTCAAATTCATGCAAACCGCATGAACATCCCGCCGTCAAAACTGTACAACATGACTTCCCCATGGCCTTTTTCAGTCTGGGGAATTGATGTGATCGGAGCTGTTACCCCGAAGGGGTCAAACGGGCATGAGTTTATCCTAGTAGCGATAGATTATTTCACAAAGTGGGTTGAGGCCCAATCATACGCGGTGTTGAAGGCGTCGCATGTCGCAAAGTTCATCAGGAACAACATCATCTGTCGCTACGGGGTGCCAAACGAAATAATTTCAGATAATGGTTCCCACTTCAAGAAAGAAGTGATAGACTTGTTGGAGAAATACAATGTGGCTTTTCATAAGTCATCTACATACCGGCCGCAGACCAACGGAGCGGTTGAGGCCGCCAACAAGAATATCAAGCATATACTACAGAAGATGGTGGGAACCTATCGGGATTGGCCAGACAAGCTGCCATTTGCTCTGTGGGGCTACAGGACTTCAATCAGAACTTCTACTGGAGCAACTCCATATTCATTGGTCTATGGAATGGAGGCTGTTCTACCCATTGAGATTGAGGTCCCATCGTTACGAGTATTGGCTGAATGCCAGATAGCTGAAGCAGATTGGCAGCAAAGGAGATTCGAAGAACTCATGCTCTTTGATGAAAGAAGACTGAAAGCACTGTACCACATCCAAGGCTATCAACGCAGAATTGCCCGGGCTTTCAACAAGAAGGTTAAGTCCAAGAATCTGAAAGAAGGAGATTTGGTGCTCAAAGACAACCGAGCTCCCATCCACGACCCAAGGGGCAAGTTCAAACCTAATTGGACTGGTCCTTACATCATCAAAGCTATCTGGTCAGGTGGAGCTGTGGTTCTGATGGATCTAGATGGCTTGGAGTTCTCACAACCGATCAATATGGACAAGTTGAAGAAATACTATCCTTGAGAGGCTCGCTAGGCCGAAAACCCGAAAGGGCGACCTAGGCAACAGTCAGAGCACAAAAAAATTAGAAAATATAAAAACTGAGCTCGCAAGGTTGAAAACCCGCAAAGGGCGGCCTTGGCAAAAGTTAGAGCACAAAAGGAGAGTGAAAATACTCGAGTGAACCTTAGCCTGAACTACGTAAGGCTTGATTCCCATCTTTGGGATACGTAGGCAACTTCACCTTGAAGTTCAGCCATAAACTTTTCCCCGATCAACTCTGTCCATTTTGATCATCTCAGTCATCTTTATCCATCAGCATTTATCGTGATCTCCGGTACAGTGCTGTTCAGACTAGGGGCAACTTTCCGTTGCCGCGACGGTGCAAAGTTACTCAGACAAGGGGCAACTTTCCGTTGCTATGAAGTGCCGCGTCGTTCTTCAGACTAGGGGCAACTTTCCAGTTGCAGGGATCTGGGGTTGTGCATTTCAGTGACAGATCTCCGGCGTGTCCAGTTCTGATCCACATCGAAAATAGTTTTGAAAAGTTTTAATAAAAGTTGACTTTGTTCAAATCAATCTTTTTACGACTAAGACCATTTTTGGACCAAAAGCGGAAAATTTTCAGTACCACAACTTTCAATTTCATTGATTTCAAAACTGAGTTCTCCTGCTCTTGCATTACAATCGAGGTTGCTTTTTTTGGTACATTCATAACGAAAACTTGAAAATGCTAAATAAGCAATAAATTTGGGGCATAGTTGAATCAAGTATCTCTGCGTCCCCTCCCAGAGCTGGACGGAGCGTCTGATGCCAAGCTAGGCCCAACCTGTGCCTCCTCATTGAGCCAATCCAAGCACTCATCGGACAAAGTGCAACTGAAAGTTGAAGCAGGGGCCAGGAGCTCTCTAGTCCTCCATGCCGTGGCATATCGGGCAAGCTGTACACCCCGGACCGGGAAAGCGGCTGGGTACTCAATCCCCTCCGGTGGGCAGGTCTGATCATGACCAAACTGACGCAGGAACCGGAACGAAAAATAGAATACGCAGTGGGTTAGACCAATCAATTGGATCCCAATCAGCCGGGACATACTGTAGCTCATTGCCGGGAGGTTAAGCCAAGGGCAACGCCAGGCAATGCCATCTGCGGACAAATTGCACATCCAATCGAACCACCACCTTTCGTCAAGAGCATTGACTAGGCGCTGCCGAAAAAAGTAGCCTCGAGCTGAATAAGCTGGGTAAGAGTCCATAACCTGCAACTTGTCCATTAACCATACTTGGGGGAGGGATGGAAAATGAGAGAATAAAGAACAGAGAGATGTACGATGAGAGAAAAGTAAGACAAGGGTTTTGTGAGAAAAAGAAAACCGAGCCTGAGGGTCGAGTGATGTGAGCAAATATATATGTAAGGTTGGGTGGGAAACATTACCTGCAGTAGCAGTGGACTCCCAGCAAACCTAGTCGCCTCCCGGCGATAGACAGAATCTAAGCCCATCAGTGTCTCGGCCAAGGTCATGGCAATACAGCTCTTTCCTTCTCTCAAGCCTTGGGCAACTTTAATCAGGCGAATGCTAGCCCCGCCGAAGCCCGAGGAAAGCAGAAAGTGAGACAACATACACAAGCAGAGGGCGTGTTGCCGGAAACCCTGCCAATAATGGTTACTGCGGTCACCGGCGTCGGAAAAACGATGGATCAAGCCGAGAATGTCCAGCTCCCCACTGCAGATCAGAGATCGAGCGTCATGCGCTGTGAGCCCACACATCCGCCCTAAAGCCTGAGCATGGCCAAAACGGAGCTGGGGCAAGATCACTTCAGAGCATTCAGACTCCATCAAAACCTGAAAATCTTCGAAAGTGGGACACATCTCTTGGCCGCCAAAGCTAAAAACGTGCGTCACTGGATTCCAGAACCTTGCCGCGGCATGGAGAAAAGGAAGCTGTAGCGGAGTACGGCTCAGCGTAAATAGTGCATTCAAGCCGAAACCCCGGAAATTCAACTTTTCCGAGCCATCTAGAGAAGAGATCCAAGATGTGATATTTTCTGCGAGAAACGCCTCCATCTTTGGCTAAAACTAAGATGAAATGAATGTTCCTAAAGTTGAAGCTTTTATAGAAGGAAAGACACTATTCACGGGGACACGTGTCAAAAATCTGGAGGCTGCAGGACTGAATGGCCGGCCAGCCACCTTTTCTGGCTGGCCAGCCATTTACTTTTTGCAGAAATGGCCGGCCAGCTGTCTCTCTCTACAAAAAATGGCCGGCCGGCTCCCAGGGATGGCCAGCAATACTCCAGTGTATCCCCTTGGCCCTGTTTTACTCTTCGAGGGAAAGTTCCAAGTATTTCCATGCAACGGGAAAGTCAAAGGCCTCCATCTCCCTCCGTTTCGAATGCGTTCCGATGCCCAGATCGTCAGAAGTACACTTTGTTGTTGTTGAGTTTTGTTTATCGAGTTGTTGTTTTGCTTATCGAGTTGTTTGTCGAGCGGACGTGTTTTGCGTTTTTGAGTCATTGTGCTCTGTTTAAGCAATCTTTGTTAAAGTCTTGTTTATTTGCGATGTTGCATTTTGCTTAGCGAGTTGTAAACTTTCTAAGGTCCTGTTATATCTTAGTAAGTTGAGTTGTTTAGTTTGTTGCGTCGGTTCACTACCTGACTTGGTGATTACACAATGCGCGTTTCCATTCAATTTCATTTTTTGTGCAAAATAAATTGATGCGATACGATGTTAAAAGTTTAAAATACAAACGCCTTTTCAAAAGCTATTTCATCTCATCATGCTTTACAACAAACAAAGGTACAAGTTTTACAAAAAAATAAAGCTGCCTAACAATGTGCAAAGTGCTACAAACTATTAGCAAAAAGAAAAATAAAGCAGGAAATAACAGCATCAAAGTCCTCGAGAGTGGGAACGAGAAGCACTCATCATCCTCTTTTGCGGGACAATCTCCGCACCACCATCTGAGTCGGAGCTGTCATCCTCAGGATCCCCCTCGGCCTCGTCTCTATTCCCCGAGCCAAAACCGGAGCCCCCCTCCTCAGCAGATGTCTCTGACTGACGGTCGGTAGCCTCCTCCTCCTCCTCAGCATCCTCCTCCTCCTCATCAGGCTCCACCTCCACAACGTGAGCCCTACGTCTGCGGACAGGCCCTCCTCGAGCTCCTCGAAAAGGCCTAGATGGCCCGGCTCCTCGGGAAAGCCGAGATAGCCCCGCCCCCTGAAAAGGCCCAGATGGCCCAGCTCTCCAAGAAGGCCTAGGTGGCCTGGTCTGCGGCTGACCGGACCATGAAGGCATCTGAAAACAAAGAGTTCAATTCAAATACATCAGTCCAAATATATACATCAGATGCAGATACAAGCAAAGGATACATAAAGTGAGTGCATGTAAATACAGTGTACAAGTGGGGTGTATGTCAGATGTGCTCTACACAAGTAGTCTATCGATGCAGTAGAAATCAGCATGTCATCAGAAGTATGATAAATGCCAAAAAACTGAAGGGTACCTGAATGCCCGCGACAGACAACTGTGCCTCCCTACGCAGGACCATACCCTCGAGTGTGGCCACCAGTCCAACCACCTCCTCCATGTACCCTCGCGATGGCTGCAAAAATGAGCTCATAATCATCAGTAAACAGAAGAGTGTCTAAACATCTGAATGATGAGTGAAAAAAAGTGGAGCATACCGGCGGTGAGTCCGGATCAATGGCGTATCGATCACTGGGCATCGGAGGCTCTAGTGGAATCGGAGTCGGAGAGCTAGCCCCATACTGCCACGCCATCAACTCAGTAGGCATATCTGGCCATCCGGGATGAGGATGAACCGACGGAGCCGGAGGAACCGGTCTACTCCCACCTCTAGATGTACTGGCCCTGCTAGTAGAAGGGGCGTCTGCAGCCCGAGCCCGAGCCTGGCCCGAGGATGACATACCAGCAGGCCTCATCATCGGGATACGAGCTTCCGTCAATGGAGGCATCAAATATATGTGACGGTAAGTGGCGTAGTCCCCCTCCTCAATGTATAGTAAAGCATCACTGCCCAGCATGGCGCCGACTACCTCTGAGTAAGAGAGCCTGTCAGCAGTCTGCATACTGGCTGGGGGTACTGCGGGAATGTCCTGAGAAAGATACCCCCATACCTGGCGCAGAAAGCGTTCCCCCAGGAACCATGCCCTGCCAACCGGCCCTTCAAGCAGGACCCTATACTGGGAGATGTCCGACGCTCCGGTATACTGAAGTCGGAGACCATCACCCAGGGACACCCAGGGCTGCTATGTGATCTGCGGATGATGAATGCATAAACCAATCAGAAATCAAGAATATACAGAGCAAATCAAAGATGAAAATGAAAAGAACTGAAAGTTCTGAAGTACCTCTGAATGTCGCACAGTGTCGAAGTACTGTCGCAGGCGAATGAGGGTCTCTCGAGGCCTCGGCCGGTGTGGGCCCTCGAACACCAATGAATATGGGGTCATGGGAATCCCTACCACCTCCAGCTCTGGGGCTAATGATGGGAAGTATACATAGACCCATAGCTGAGAAAAGCAATGCAGAATGTAAGTACGAAATGCTGAGAGCAAAATGCAGACTGTAAAAGTGCGCTGTGTGTGTGCAATGTACAAGTAATGAAAAGCAGAAATGTAAATCAAGGGGACAGAAAGTACCTCCCAGGCTCTCCAGTAGCCGCCAAGCAAATCGCCCCGCCCGTGGGAGGTCGCGCTCATATAAAAGTAAAGGGTAGCCAGGCCGGCGCCACCCCAGTCATATTGATGGACCTGTGATAGGTCGACTAGAGCGCTCAGCAGGTATAGCCCAGCGGTGTTCCCTCTGTCGGTGAACAGGGTAGTCCCGAAGAGGAACATCAGGAAACCACGGGCATACTGCTCTGTCTCCTCGGGAGTCTCAGGCACCATCTCCGCCCGCCGGAAATGGGAAGAGAACCAAGTGTATCGGACTCTCCCAGAGACCCTGTCAACAGGTGGGTGAGCCCCCAATAGATACATCCAGGCGGCCTCCCACTCGCCCATATCCTCATCGTAGGGGATGGACCAACCTCCGACGTCTAAGCCGGTCAATACAGCGAAGTCAAAAGGGGTCATGGTCATATCCCCGGTAGCAGAGAAATGAAAGGAGTTGGTGGTGTCCCACCATCTCTCTACCAAGGCTGCCATCAGCGTCCTCCTGGCAGAACAACGTGACAACCCGACGCAGAAGGGTCCGAATCCTGCCAAATCTACCAAATCTCGGACGGCCTCCGGGAGCTCGGCATACCAATCCCGTGCGATGGTAGAACCATACCCTCGCACACTACGGGAACCAACCTGCATTCAGAATGAATACATGTGTCAATAATGAAATGAAAGGGCTGTGTGCCAATGAAATGAAAGGGCTGTGTGCCAATAAAATGAAAGGGCTGTGTGCCAATGAGATAAATAGGTTGTGTGCCGATGAAGTGAAAAAAGCTACATGCAAATTCTAATCTGGGCTGCGTGTTCAGAAAATTTAAATTGTGGGCTGCGTGTTCACTATCTATCTGGGCTGCGTGTTCAGAAAATTTGAAGTTTGGGCTGCGTGTTCAACTTTCAGTTAAATTGTGGGCTGCGTGTTCACTATCTATCTGGGCTGCGTGTTCAGAAAATTTGAAGTTTGGGCTGCGTGTTCAACTTTCAGTTAAATTTTGGGCTGCGTGTTCAACTTTCAGTTAAATTGTGGGCTGCGTGTTCACTATCTATCTGGGCTGCGTGTTCAGAAAATTTGAAGTTTGGGCTGCGTGTTCAACTTTCAGTTAAATTGTGGGCTGCGTGTTCACTATCTATCTGGGCTGCGTGTTCAGAAAATTTGAAGTTTGGGCTGCGTGTTCAACTTTCAGTTAAAATGTGGGCTGCGTGTTCACTATCTATCTGGGCTGCGTGTTCAGAAAATTTAAATTGTGGGCTGCGTGTTCACTATCTATCTGGGCTGCGTGTTCAGAAAATTTGAAGTTTGGGCTGCGTGTTCAACTTTCAGTTAAATTGTGGGCTGCGTGTTCACTATCTATCTGGGTTGCGTGTTCAGAAAATTTGAAGTTTGGGCTGCGTGTTCAACTTTCAGTTAAATTTTGGGCTGCGTGTTCAACTTTCAGTTAAATTGTGGGCTGCGTGTTCACTATCTATCTGGGCTGCGTGTTCAGAAAATTTGAAGTTTGGGCTGCGTGTTCAACTTTCAATTAAATTGTGGGCTGCGTGTTCACTATCTATCTGGGCTGCGTGTTCAGAAAATTTGAAGTTTGGGCTGCGTGTTCAACTTTCAGTTAAAATGTGGGCTGCGTGTTCACTATCTATCTGGGCTGCGTGTTCAGAAAATTTAAATTGTGGGCTGCGTGTTCACTATCTATCTGGGCTGCGTGTTCAGAAAATTTGAAGTTTGGGCTGCGTGTTCAACTTTCAGTTAAATTTTGGGTTGCGTGTTCAACTTTCAGTTAAATTGTGGGCTGCATGTTCACTATCTATCTGGGCTGCGTGTTCAGAAAATTTGAAGTTTGGGCTGCGTGTTCAACTTTCAGTTAAAATGTGGGCTGCGTGTTCACTATCTATCTGGGCTGCGTGTTTAGAAAATTTGAAGTTTGGGCTGCGTGTTCAACTTTCAGTTAAATTGTGGGCTGCGTGTTCACTATCTATCTGGGCTGCGTGTTCAGAAAATTTGAAATTTTGGGCTGCGTGTTCAACTTTCAGTTAAATTGTGGGCTGCGTGTTCACTATCTATCTGGGCTGCGTGTTCAGAAAATTTGAAGTTTAGGCTGCGTGTTCAACTTTCAGTTAAATTGTGGGCTGCGTGTTCACTATCTATCTGGGCTGCGTGTTCAGAAAATTTGAAGTTTGGGCTGCGTGTTCAACTTTCAGTTAAAATGTGGGCTGCGTGTTCACTATCTATCTGGGCTGCGTGTTCAGAAAATTTGAAGTTTGGGCTGCGTGTTCAGCTTTCAGTTAAATTGTGGGCTGCGTGTTCACTATCTATCTGGGCTGCGTGTTCAGAAAATTTGAAGTTTGGGCTGCGTGTTCAACTTTCAGTTAAATTGTGGGCTGCGTGTTCACTATCTATCTGGGCTGCGTGTTCAGAAAATTTGAAGTTTGGGCTGCGTGTTCAACTTTCAGTTAAAATGTGGGCTGCGTGTTCACTATCTATCTGGGCTGCGTGTTCAGAAAATTTAAATTGTGGGCTGCGTGTTCACTATTAATCTGGGCTGCGTGTTCAGAAAATTTGAAGTTTGGGCTGCGTGTTCAAAATTTCAACTAGTGTGGGCTGCGTGTTCACTATCTAATCTGGGCTGCGTGTTCAGAAAATTTGAAGTGTGGGCTGTGTGTTCACTTTCGAATTCGGGCTTTGTGTTCGACAAATCAGTATTTGAGCCGTGTGTTCTATTGTGGGCTGTGTATTCGCAATTAATTAATGAGCCGAGTGTTCAGAAATTCGAATGTTGAAATTACATGTTCAAGATGCAAGCAAAGTACTATGTCATAAGCTAAACTGCATGTTCAAGCATAGCAAATGTGCGAAATGTAAAATACAGAAGATGAGGTAAATACCTCTCGGGCCTCATGAGAGAGATGCTGCTCCGGCTCTCTGAGAAGCAGATCCCCGGGTGCTCGCTCGTCAAAACTGGTAAAGTGACGGAAGACAGCGCGCGGAAGAACGTGTGCTGGCGGACGGTACCTCCCGGGAATGAAAGGTCGGGTCCTTGGGGGTAGAGTCATAGGATCGAAATCATCTCCGGCACCTGGAAAACCTCCGCCGTGAGGAGAATTGCCCGTCATTTCCAAAGAATCTGCAAAAGGGAGCAAAAATGAGCAAAATGGGCCAAAATTGGAAAAAGTCAACAAAAGTCAAACTCTCGGGAAATGAAAAAGTCAACAAAAGTCAACTCCCGAGAAAATCTTCCAAATATTGAGACAAACTTACCTCAAGTGGCGAAAATGCAAAAAGAAGCTCCGAAGCCGGAATTTAATTGCTTCAAAGTGCTTGAAACTGAGTGTTTTTACGGAAACAATTTGCGCGGGGCGTTGGAAAACGCGCGTGAAACTCAGATCTGGAGAGGAAAGTGTTGTAGAAGGCAAGAAAAGGAAGGGGCCTCGGCTGCCTTTTATAGGCCTCAAGTCTTGGTTGAAGAAGCATGCAAAAAGGGAGTGAAAAGGACCAAAATACCCTCGGATCTGGCAAATGGCCGGCCGGCCCCTATTTCTAGCCGGCCAGCTATCTGCTTTTTGCAGAAATGGCCGGCCAGCTATCTACTTTATTGGAAACCGGTTGGCCACCTCCCCTTGGGAAGATAAACGGCCGGCCATGTTCCCCACATGCCCACCTAGCTCTCTGCAAATTTTGAGGAAGATCGGAGTTCACGGAACCTGAAAAAGTTAAAGAAAAGTACACTTCCGGTCGCGAAATAGCTCCGCCGGGACTTCAGCTTCAAGTTCTGACATATGTCTCATCATCATTCATCGAAATCAAAGTGTATCCTTTTTGAATGAGTTGTAACCTTTCAGGGAAGTGGATCGGAGGCCGCGATTGAGTTACCTTCGCCGAAACACGCGTTTCCGTACTCATTGTTTCATGACAAACGGGCACCCTGATTCATGCTCGTGTCACATTATCTTGCATTCTCATGAGCATACCTGCATTAACATGCACATTTCTTGATATTGGCATACCTCCATGTTTGAGCATGTGTTGTCACGCATGTTCCACTCTTGCATTGCGATGCATACACTTGCCGGCACTGCGTGTGTCGAACTTTCGGAATCACATTAAATATATGTTGTTAGCATATTGTACTTGTTGCAATTTCTCTCTTTTGCAAGCACGATATTGTATGTACGGTTCAATTGAGGCTGGTGCGACCAGACGAATCGCGCAGGTATCGTATCTTCTCCGTGTGAGACGTGGCGGGGATTGAATAATCCTCCGCATTCTTAACTGCATGAAATGTAGTTGTTGCTTTGCATTCTTGCTTAAAACTGTTGCATCTATTTGCGAATACTTGCTTCATTACAGCTTGCTGCATTTGCATGATCATTGAGTTACCTTCGGCTTCTTGCATATCATTTGCATTTTGCCCTCTGCCTGCGGGCATGCCTGCGGGCACATCTCTGTTTATCTTGTATGTTTGTCTAAGTCTTCGGCCTTGTCAAAAATGGGTCGTCTCTGGGCTTTGACATTCACTCTCGTTACTTGTGACTTCCGAGTTCTGTCAAAGAGGGGCAACTGTAGACACCCCATTTTTGACCGACCTTAAGACTCAGACGTCACCGATTGAGCGCTTGGTGATGTTGCATATTGTGCTCATTCAGAAGTTTCAGAGTTGCGGCCGTGAGCCCTGCCTCCGGACTTCCGAACCCTCTTTTGTACTTTGCCTCGGTTTGCGAACCAGGCTCGGTTTTCTCTGTTTCTTTTCCTGAGGGAAGGGAGAGGTCCTGTAGACCATCTCTCAGTGGCCGTAGGCTACATTTGGTGGCCGTAGGCCATTTTGCCCGTTTCGGTGTCCGGTTCCCGATTTTCGGGACCGTCAGGCCGTGTGCCTCGGTTCGAGACCGCTTAACCATCTCCTATTGCTCTAATTTTTGGCAAACATCTTATTTTCTCCCTTTTGAGGGACACTGGGGGCTGAGAAGCCCACTTCGTGGTCGAACGCCACTTTCGGTGCTTAACAGCCCATTTTCGGGACCCCGAACTGCGTGTTTTGGTCCCCGAGCATTCGTTTTGCAACGGTTTTCGTTCATTTTTGGCAGGTACCTCTGTTTTATCACCGGGGAGGTCACTGAAGGGTGGGAGGCCAGCAATTATTGCAGCAGCCAGTTATACATCCTCCGACGCCCTCCGGCGCCCGTTTTTCGCACTTCCGGGCTAATGTTGAACACCTTGGGCCCATTTTCTTGAACTTTGAACCACATATTTGTGATGTACACACATGAGAGGACCCTAAAAGTTCATGGCCGGCCATTAATTCAACTTGACCCTTTTGACCCCCTCCTTCCGGGCTAATGTTGAACCCCTTGGACCCTTTTTCTTGAACTTTGAACCACATATTTGTGATGTACACACATGAGAGGACCCTAAAAGTTCATGGCCGGCCAGTAATTCAAATTGACCCTTTTGAACCCCTCTTTCCGAGCTAATGTTGAACCCCTTGGACCCACTTTCTTGGACTTTTAACCACATGGTTGTGTTGTACACACATAGGAGTACCTCACCAGTTGCTGGCCGGCCAGAAAATATGATTGAACCTTTTGACCCCTAGCCGGCCGGCTAGGGGGTGTGGCCGGCCGGCCACCTGGAGCAAAAGTAATAGGCCGGCCGTGTTCCTTACACTGTGCACTTTACAGCTGTGGGGCAATATCCCCCAGAAAAGATATTTACCCGGGGGATATTTTGTGGGGGAATTTTGCTCTCCTTTTCCCCCACCTTTACACCCCCTTTTGAACCCTTATAACCAGCTGGTGGCTTCACTTACAAGGGTTAGAAAAATTGTTCTTCAAGTCTCCATACACAACTCCATCTCCATAGCTCTCATTTCTTTGAAAAACCCTAAGTCCCTAACCATCATTCCTTCTACACCACCAAGCTCTACCACCACTACCTCATTTCCAGCAACAAGGAAGGTTTCTCAAAGGCCAAAGAAGCTGCAAATTGGTCCAAGAAGCAACAAAAGTTTGAGTCTTCAAGGGTAAGTAATGCTTTTACCCTTTTGACCCTTTTTCTTGATCTATTTGTAAGCCCCACTTGCTTTTTGTTTCAAGCTCCGGCCCTAACTGAAAAGGGCCCTCTTTTGAGCTCATCTTCACTTTTCATTAAGGGCTCAACCCTGTTTGAGCCCTCCATAATACACTTGCTTCATTGATCCTCTTATATGTCATGATTTTGCATGCTATTTTTGGCCCATGAGCAATCTGTTTTTGAGCATGTTGTAAACTGATATTAGGCTTATTTTGAGCCCCTCTTCAACATTGGAGAAGGGCTCAACATTGTTTGGTGCCTCCATGTCTCACTTGTAGTTATATCCCTTATTTGGACCCATTTTTGCATAAATTGGCAGCCCCCTTTGCTTCTGTTTTTCAACCTTGGTCCGAACTGAAAGTGGCCTTATTTTGGCCTATACTTCATGTTTCATTAACACGTTTTTTCTGTTTGATGATTATTTTGTATACTTCATGTTATAGCCATTTTTTAGCCTTATTTTGCATCACATTTCTATCATATTTGTATACTCATTTTGAGGCTGCCATAAACTGTAAATATTCATATTTTTGGTCACTCTTCAGTGTTGTAGAAGGAAATTTTTCATTTTGAGTTTTTCTTATATCACTTGCTTCATTACCCCTCTTTTGGCCCCTATTCTTGCATGCTATTTTTGCCATACCTATGCTTGCTGTTTGGCCATGTTTATAACTGTGAAAGTGCCTTTTTTGGGACTGTCTAGCTTCTGTCTTTGCATTGCATGTCCATATTGTGCATGTTTGGCATAGCTATAGGCTATTTCGGGTGCCTAAATTCGCATTTCGGGACAATTCCATGCATTTCATGTCATTTCGCCTCATTTCGGGACTGTTTTCCCCCATATTTTACTGCTGAAATTCCATTAGAATGATTGCATACGTTTCCATGTCATTTCATCGCATTTTGCCATCGCCTCGGTTTGCGTGCCTGTGTGCACGCATTTCGAGGCACTTCATTTTCATCAACCGGCATCCTATGTGAGTGTGGCTGAGGCTCACTCATGTTGGTATAAGCCCATATCATGTTTCCATGTCATTTCATCGCATTTTGCCATCGCCTCGGTTTGCGTGCCCGTGTGCACGCATTTCGAGGCACTTCATTTTCATCCGCCGGCATCCTATGTGAGTGTGGCTGAGGCTCACTCATGTTGGTATAAGCCCATATCATGTTTTCATGTCATTTCATCGCATTTTGCCATCGCCTCGGTTTGTGTGCCTGTGTGCACGCATTTCGAGGCACTTCGTTTTCATCCGCCGGCATCCTATGTGAGTGTGGCTGAGGCTCACTCATGTTGGCATAAGCCCATATCATGTTTTCATGTCATTTACATCGCATTCTGTCATCGCCTCGGTTTGCGTGCCCGTGTGCACGCATTTTGAGGCACTTCATTTTCATCCGCCGGCATCCCATGTGAGTGTGGCTGAGGCTCACTCATGTTGGTATAAGTCCATATCATGTTTCCGTATCATTTCATCACATTCTATCATCGCCTCGGTTTGCGTGCCCGCGTGCACGCATTTCGAGACACATATCATCGCCTCGGTTTGCGTGCCCGCGTGCACGCATTTCGAGACACATATCATCGCCTCGGTTTACGTGCCCGCGTGCACGCATTTCGAGACATGTCATTTTCTCGGTTTGCGTGCCCGCGCGCACGTAGTTCGAGGCATCTCATTTTTCACAGCATAGTGCATACTAGGTTGTATCTTAGATTGCATTCTGCCATTTTCTCGATTTACGTGCCCGTGTGCACGCACTTCGAGGCATCTCATTTTCATTGCATTTTGTCATCGCCTCGATTTGCGCGCCCGTGTGCACACACTTCGAGGCATCTCATTTTCATCGCATTCCGTCATTACCTCGGTTTGCGTGCCCGTGTGCACGCATTTCGAGGCATCTCGGTTTGCGTGCCCGTGTGCACGCATTTCGAAGCATCTCATTTCCATAGCATTACGTATGTTAGGATTGTATCTTAGTCGCATTTCATCCATATCATGCATATTGCATCATGTCCGGAATAGGAGTTAGCCCGGGCACGGGAAACGAGGTACATTTCGTACTCCGAGTGACGGAATGTGTCTCAATTCCCCAGTCGCCGACACTCCGGATTATCCATATTGGAGTTAGGTTTTAGCTGTAGTTTCATGTGCATTCATCCTATATTGAGTTGTGCATTTCGACTCCTCTGCCATCATGCCTCGGTATGCGTGATTGGTGGCACGAGGATCGAGACATGCATATATCTGTGGAAATACATTGCTATGCCCCTTTCCTGCTCTCTGTTGCAGCAAAACGAAGAATCAGCAACCTTTCGGGGCCTGGCACGCATTTCAAGAACAGGTGTAAACAGAGGCTAATTGGGGCATTTTGGTGGATTTCCGCGCAAGACAATCCGGACATGCATCATCCACCAGAAGCAAGGCAGTCCCTGGCTTGCACGCCAGTTTTATAGCTTTCTTAGTTAATTTGTTAATTAATTAGGAATTTGTACATTATTCGGACTGTAATATTTTGGACTGTAATATTCTTTTATTCGGGACTGTATATTTATTTGGACCCTCTGCGCGAGGGCATAATTGTAATAAGTGTGCGTGAGTGTGATGTATGTCTTCCAACCCCACGTCTTTCTTCCCTTTTATTTACCAGCTTACGATGGTTAGATTAGGGCATGTTTCAATTAGCATACAGTATGATAGCATGTTTGCATTCATTCATCTGTTTTGCATGCACCGGGCTCGGCGCACCATACTAACTGCATCGTACTTTCAATTCCAAATTGAATACATGTTAGTTGTAGCATTTCATATGCCATGTTTAGAATAGCCGAGCCTGCTATAGTTGCATTTTTGCATGTGTTGCATTAGGCATTTCTGTATATTTAGGATCATGCATGATTTCTAATAAACTTCTTTTTTTAGCTTGGAGTACTCGGTGAGTTTTATGCTTTAGCATCCTTGCATACGTGTGAGTGACTGCCATGAATAGCATGCTTACCATGAGGCTATGTGCTTATCTGATATAACTGCCTGAATGCCTGTGGGTGAAGGTTGGGTTATCTGAATTGGAATAAATCATCAAATGTTTCAAGCCTACCTGCGGGTAGCAAAACCTCTTTCAAAAACAAACATGAAATGTTTTGTTCCAATTCAGGCGATTCAGTCTATACTTGTATGCTGTGCGCATCACATAGTAACCTAGGCTAATAAACCGGAATAAGAACTCACAATGTTTTTAAAAATTGATATCATGGTTAGTAGAGGCCGGTCTATGACCGGGCGAGCGGGGGTGCTCACAAAGTGACCTTCCCCAATCGTACCCAAGTTCCCGAGCCGAGGCAACTTTGGTGATGACGGACACGTGGCCTTTTGGCACCGAGTCAGGGTTTCCTAAATTTCCCAAAAATAAAATATTTAGGTGGCGACTCTGTATCTGGCAAAGCAGTCCATGTTTGGCACTACTTTTTCAAAAATCAGTCTCTCAAAACGATTTGCCGGATTTGGACTCTTTGGTTCAGATTAGGAACCGTGACATTTAAGAGTCCGAGCTGTAGTGACCCCAAATGAACAGAACGGGACTAACCCTCCCGGGGCGTTCGGGGACGTCTACAAAGAGGTGCGGGTATTTAGCTCGCATTTGTGCTTCGGTTTCCCACGTTGCTTCTTCGATGTGATGATTTTGTCATAAGACCTTTACCAACGGTATGGTCTTATTTCGGAGAACTTGATTACGATGATCGAGAATCTGCACTGGTTGTTCTTTGTAGGTGAGATCTTCTCGAACCTCCAGGTTCGCATAGTTGATGACATGTTCTGGGTCCCGGAGATATCGTCGGAGCATTGAAACGTGAAACACGTTGTGGATATTAGATAGCTCAGGAGGTAGTGCAAGGCGATAGGCTACAGGACCAATTCTTTCTAGTATCTCGAATGGCCCGATGTAACGTGGGTTTAGTTTCCCGCGTTTTCCGAACCGGATTACTCCTCTTGTTGTGGAGATTTTGAGAAACACATGGTCCCCTATTTGAAATTCCAAGTCTCGTCTTCGAGTATCTGCATAACTTTTCTGGCGGCTCTGAGCGGTGCGAATTCGCTGTTGAATGAGTTGGATTTTCTCACTGGTGAATTGCACGATTTCGGGGCCTAACAATTTCCTGTCCCCGACCTCCGTCCAGCACAGAGGTGATCGACATCTTCTTCCATACAGAGCTTCATACGGTGCCATTCCAATGCTTGCTTGGTAGCTGTTGTTATAGGCGAATTCCACCAAAGGTAGGTGCTCATCCCAGTTACCCTTGAGGTCCAACACGCATATACGTAACATGTCTTCCAACGTTTGGATTGTTCTTTCGGATTGCCCATCGGTTTGTGGATGATAGGCCGTGCTGAATTTCAGTGTAGTTCCCAAAGCTTCTTGTAATCTATTCCAGAAATGAGACACGAAACGAGGATCTCGGTCAGACACAATTGATACTGGGATACTATGCAACCGAACAATCTCTTTGATATATAAAGTGGCAAACTTATTTAGAGGGTACATGATTTTGATTGGTAGAAAGTGTGCTGACTTTGTCAATCGGTCTACTATAGTCCATATTGCATCATTCTTTGAAAAAGATCGTGGTAGCCCGACCACGAAGTCCATAGTAATGTGTTCCCACTTCCATTCAGGTATAGGGAGTGGTTGCAACATTCCTGCAGGTCGCTGATGTTCCGCTTTAACTTGTTGACAACGCAGGCATTTGGAGACATGGCTTGCTATGTCTTTCTTCATTCCGGTCCACCAAAAGTATTCCTTCAAATCGTGATACATCTTTGTATTGCCAGGATGGATTGCAAACCTCGAGTTATGGGCTTCTACTAATATCCTTTTCTTGAATTCTGGAAGGTCGGGTACGCAAATTCGATTTCGAAATTTTAGTATCCCATTGCTAATTTTAAAGTCAGGATCAGGCGTATTTCCTTGTTCTTCGTATTTTTTCTTCAAAAGTTTGTCTTCACATTGGCGGGCTCTAATTTCTTCTATCAACTCGGGTTCCATGATTATGTTGGCGAGCAATCCATGGATCTTGCGAGGAATGAGTGTACATGCCAAACTTTTGGTCGTTTTTCGACTTAGTGCGTCTGCTACTACATTAGCTTTGCCGGGATGAT
The DNA here is from genome assembly GCF_055761805.1 of Camellia sinensis. Taxonomy (NCBI): domain Eukaryota; kingdom Viridiplantae; phylum Streptophyta; class Magnoliopsida; order Ericales; family Theaceae; genus Camellia; species Camellia sinensis. The sequence continues at coordinate 68,592,221 of NC_138967.1, forward strand.
GATGAATCTCTATATCGTAGTCCTTCATGAATTCTAGCCATCGTCGTTGCCTCATATTCAATTCCTTCTGTGTAAACAGATATTTGAGACTTTTGTGGTCGGTGTAGATTTCGCAGGCTACCCCATAGAGATAATGACGCCAGATTTTGAGGGCGAAGATCACCGCAGCCAATTCTAGATCGTGAGTTGGATAGTTCCTTTCGTGAGTCTTCAGTTGGCGAGAGGCATAAGCAATGACCTTCCCGTTTTGCATAAGAACGCAACCCAAACCATTGTATGAGGCATCGCTGTAAATTATAAACCCTTCTGCCTCCGCGGGGAGTGCTAGTATTGGAGCCGTTACGAGTCTGTCCTTCAAGTCTTGGAAGCAACGTTCCTGCCTGTCCGTCCATTCAAAGGGTGTGTTCTTTTGAGTTAGCCGGGTCAATGGTGAAGCTATCTTCGAGAAGTCTTGCACAAAGCGCCGGTAGTAGCCGGCTAGGCCCAAGAAGCTTCGAATCTCGGATACGTTAGTAGGTCGTGGCCAATCCACGATTGCCGCAACCTTTTGGGGATCAACTGAAATGCCATCTTTGTTAATGACGCGACCGAGGAAGTGTACACTAGTGATCCAGAATTCGCATTTCTTCAACTTGGCATAAAGTTTGTGGTCACGTAATATCTGTAGGACTTTTCGTAAGTGGTGTTCATGATCTTCTGGCGATTTCGAGTATATAAGAATGTCATCAATGAAGACAATGACGAACTCATCAAGATAGGGTTTGAACACTCGATTCATGAGGTCCATAAAGGCCGCTGGAGCATTGGTGACGCCGAATGGCATGACAAGAAACTCGTAGTGTCCATAACGGGTCCTAAGGGCAGTCTTTTCGATGCTTTCCATTTTGACTTTTAGTTGATGGTAACCAGAACGCAAATCAATTTTTGAGAACACTTGGGCGCCTTGCAGTTGATCAAACAAGTCGTCGATTCGTGGCAAGGGGTACCGATTTTTGATGGTGACTTTATTTAGTTCTCGATAGTCGATACATAACCTCATTGTACCATCCTTTTTCTTTACGAACAGCACCGGAGCTCCCCATGGTGAAGTACTTGGTCGGATGAAGCCTTTATTCAGTAATTCTTGGAGTTGAGTTTTTAGTTCTTTCAATTCTGCCATGGACATGCGGTAAGGGGTCTTTGAGATTGGTTGGGTACCAGGTTGAGTTTCAATGGTGAACTCGATTTCCCGATCAACTAGGATGCCAGGCAGGTCTTCAGGAAACACATCCGGAAATTCTCGAACTACGGGGATCGCATCAAGTGTGGGGGTCTCTTGTTGAGTATCAATCACATAACAGATACAACCACAACAACCCTTTCTTAGCAGTCGTTGGGCTGTTATGAAAGATATAATACAGGGAGGGGGAGAGGCCCTAGTTCCTTCGAAGACAAGCTCGAGTTGGTTTGGTGACTTGAGGAACACCTTTTTGGCTTTACAATCGATAGAGGCACGATTAGCAGCTAGCCAATCCATTCCTAAAATTACATCAAAGGTACTAATGCCAAGGGGTATCAAGTCTACGTGTAAGGTTTCACCTTTTAAGGATACAGTGCAAGATTTGTATACATCAGTACTAAGAGCGGAATTTCCAGAGGGAAAAGACACAGATAGTATGTATCCTAAGGGTTCGGGCATTGGCGTTAACTTGGTAGCAAAGTGTGGTGTAACAAAAGAATGGGTTGAACCAGAGTCAAAGAGAACATGGGCTAAGTGACCACAAATAGAGAGTGTACCTGACACAACATTTTCAGTAACTTCTGGGTTTCCAGGCACCAGGGCAAAAGCTCTTCCTTGGCGTTTTTGGTCTTTTCTCGCTCCTTCAGGTACTGCGGGTTTTCGGACTGGTTCAAAGGGGCGGACGAGCTTTGGGCAATTTCTCAATAAATGACCAACTTGGCCGCACCTAAAACATGCTCTCGTATCCTGGCGGCATGGTCCCCAATGAGTTCTTCCACAGGTAGAGCAAGCTGGAATAACGCCACCTTTAAGGTCTGTAGGACCTTGATTGCTTGGACCGATTGAACTGGTTGTGCTTGTAATTATTCTTTTGGGGGGTGCTACATTGGGTCTTCTGTTATCTCTTTCCAAAAATTGTTTCCTCTGACTTGGCTCTCTAGATCGCAAAGCTTTAATTCCTTTTTCCGCAATGTACGCTCGATCTACCACCGCCGCGTAGGTTGGTAGTTTTAGAACCTCCAGTCTGTCCTTAATTTCAGGATCCAACCCTGCTTCAAATTTCCTGGCCTTTCGGGCTTCGGTGGGAATGACATATGTCGCGAATCGTGCCAGCTGTGTGAACTTACTTTCATATTCGGCCACTGTCATGGTTCCTTGCCTTAGATGTATGAATTCTGACGCTTTTTGTTCCCGTAGTGAATCTGGAAAGTACTTTTCATAGAATACTTCTAAAAACCTCGCCCAAGTCACAATATCTTCCTTTTCCAAGGTAAGGAGCCACCATTCTTGTGCATCGTCTTTGAAGGTGAAAGTGGCAAAAGTCACATTCTGTCTTTCTGTGCAAGGTAGTGCGCGGAAGATTTTCTCCATGTCCCTGACCCAAGCCTCTGCTACTAGTGGGTTTGGACTACCGATAAACGTGGTGGGTTTCAGATCTTGAAATTGTTTGATCGTAGTTGATCCTTCTTGTCTTTCTACTGTCCCATTGGTTATGCTGTTTTGCAAGGCCTGTAAAAAGTTGGTGACTGCCCTTTCCATGTTCTGTTCTGTTGGGATGGTACCGCTGACTGATGATCCGTTTTCGTTTCCTTCGTTGGCCATTACTACAAGGTAAAATGATGTAAGTGTGATATCATATTGAAACAATTTTTGATATAACGTCATATGTAACATATTAGTTCTATTGTTACCACATTTGTATATATCATTTTAATTTTGCTATAATATCACCACCGTATCATCATGTTAACATTACCACATATACATCACATTAATACTAGATAATATAATATCCTTATCATCATGTTAACATTACCACATATACATCACATTAATACCAGATACATCATTATTACCATATATAAGGTGTCAGTCTGGCGGTCACAATCAATGTCTAATCTTACTAATACAAAAGGATTAGACTACTCGTGGTCAGCTCACAAAAAGGGTCTTCTGGTCAGATATCTAAAATGATCCATTAGGCCATCAGGGAAACTGGCCTCGGAAAACTGGTCCATGAAACAACTCCGGAAACTCACTTTGCATGCTGGACTCAAACTCCCACCCACTAAGCTCAACTCCGAAGCAGCTCCATACTATCTGAACCATGTAAACAGGAGCACCGTGATCATAACCCCAGAATTCCCGTCCAGTAATCCGTATCGGTGTCTCCAGGTATGATGCACCGTCGGTAAAGTCCACAGCTGGGGTATAGACAATGTGCTGGGGAAGTGGTGTCGTGGTGCGAAGGTGGCTACTAGGATATGCAGGTCCCCTCCTCTCTGCAAAGCCTACAGGTAGAGGTGCGACCAGAAAATGTGGTGGTTCTATATCTGGAGCAAGACCAACAACGTGGGTTGGTCCTATGTACCTTTCGCGGGTGCTATCTCGGCTAAGTCTCCAGAATAATAGGTCCTCATCGGGGTCAGCCTGTAAGTAAACGGATCTTTCCATGAGATGGTCAAGTGTTGGATGGGCTTGCCTGATCAGACTCTCTGAGTCACCCCAGCCCTCTAACTGGTTCGGGAGGAGATGAGCTTCTGGGGGCTCGTACCAGAATAGCTCCAATAGGTTTGCCATGTCCTACAACACAAGAAAACTTAGCCTAGACATATATATAACATGACTTATATGCGTTAGACATATAATAATGCAAGTTTAATACATTTTTTTTTCTTCATTTATTTATTTATTTATTTTCTTTCTTTCTTTATTTTTTTTTTTTATTATTATTATTATTATTATTATTATTATTATTTTGTAAAAGAACCATTGCTCTGATACCACTTTTGTCACGACCCAAACCCGGTACCCCAAGGCATGGGACTCACTAAGCCAATGGTTATTTAAGTCCCCCAAGGCATGGGACTCCCGTGGTGGTATTCACAAAACATATTTTCACATAAGGTTATAGCCAAATATTCTTTAAAATAAAAACAAACATATCCATGAGTTTCCTTTTAAGCAAATAGGGTTCAGAAATAAAAACACGTAACTGAAATCTTTATAAAACATAACTTTTATTAATATACTAATAAAATATAACTTGTATAAAATAGATTTTGGTAAATAAAATACATTTTGGTAACTCAAGGTATAATATAACTCACCTTAATAGTGACCCTTAGCCTTACTCCACAAACCCAACTTATTTACGTACTTCTCCCACTCTCTTTTCTTTCTTTCTTCTTTCTTTCTTTTCCTTTCTTCTTTTCTGTTTCTTACTTCCACAGATTGAACAACTTCTCACTATTTATAGTGAGATGAGTCCACCGATTGGCCGACACGTGGCCGATTCGAATCGCTCCCCAGATTATTTCTGATTCACCCGAGATTCATACCTATCTTAAGAATTAATTAGGATAACAATTAAGATAATTACATTTGACCCAATATTTTAATATAATTATATAAGTAAATTAATTTTTAATTAAATTACACATTAACACATACCAACAGAAAATTAATTATTTATTTTATTACCATACCCATTATTATTATTGTTTATATTATTATTTATTCCCTCTTTTTTTCTTTTTCTTTTTTTATTTTTTTTTATTTTTATTTTTATTTGTACTATAAATTTTATAGTTAGCCTCAAATAATAATCCCTAATTAATAACCCAACACCATTCTAGATTTATACATTTATTCATGTAATAATCTATTATCACGTGTATTTATATGGACTTGACTAAACGTTCGAGGTGTCACAGTTTTTCAGCTGACTTTGCTTACAGTTTGACTTGGTTATTGATTATGTTGTCATTTGCGAATAATTTACATATCATTATGGGTTAAAAGTTTTTGTGGAACTTGTTTTGGTTGACTTTCCTGAAGGTTTGGGACAACGGCAGAATGTTTCAATGTGGTTAGTCGCTTTTTGAATGCGAGCGTGATAACGTTAAGACGCACGTGTAAGTCAAACAGCATAGAGAGACACAATTTTTTAAACACTATAAGACGTTTGAGATATGCACATTGTTGATAATGTTTGGAGTAATGTAACAAGCGTTACGATTGTTTGCACTGTTGCCACCGTTTGTTGTTCACAGTTTTGTCTGTGTTATAGTTGATGGTGTGATGCTATTAATGAATGAGTTCTTCGCGTATTTGGCAATGATAATGTCGTAGGTTGATTTGTTATTATTTTGTACGAAAATTTTATTTATGAATAATTTAAACATCTTTGTGTGGGGTAACTTTGTTGAATGTAATGAAACGTTTGGTATAGTTACTTCCGAAATAATATTTAGAACAATATGTTAATCGTTAGGATTGGTTGTAATATAGCATATCGTTGCACAATATGTCAATCGTTAGATAGTTTCATAAACAGAAGCTGCGTAGCTTATTATTGGCAACAATATCTATTTTTCTTAAGATAAGTTTGCGATTTTGTAACATCTCACATAAAAAAACTTGTATCACTCCCGTTCTTGTGTAGGAGTTAAATGAAAGCAATGTAGCAGCGCACTGAGTGATGTTAAAATGTACTGTAATTGATTATCAGCTTTTGATGTTATGGAACCATGTAATATAGCATAGCGCTGCACAAAAAAAGGTGTCCCACAAATAAGGGGCTGCATTGTGAAGTAGGTGGAGGGTTTGGCGTAACGACCAAGAAAGTGATACAGTAAAACAACCAATGAACTCATTGTGACTAGACGGTGTTTTTTTTAGTTCACGTGTTTCACGATTTGAGCCAAACATAACAAATATATAATATTTCATAAACTTCCATCAATTCAAATGTAATAAATATATAATTTTGCATAATGTTCGCAAAGTAAGGAAACTGTTAAGCAATTATTTCAGCAACGGTTTGTGACCAACAAAAAAAATACGAGTACGCTTCATTGGTTCCTTGCATGTTTTCCTATTATAGTGACCCATTTTGCCACAATGGCCACACCGAATAAGTTGAACAACCTCACCCTTTGATGGAATTCTTTTCTGCTTGGGCCTCCCGGGAGGACGCTTGTAAATAAGTGGTGCAATGAGATAGTTTGAGGTTGTGAACTTGGGTTTTTCTACTGTGGGAATTGGGTGGATGGACCCTGCATACGTTGCCTTATACTTCACCACGTGATAAAATGACTCAATGTAACCGTAAACATTCTTACCACTATTTCGAAAAGTAACAACTGCGTGGGAACATGGAAAACCATTTAGTTGCCACTGAAAACAAGAACATGAACGACTGCCAATGTCAACAAATACCGATGGCTGGGAACAAACGTCGAAAATGTTGTTGTCCGACTGACTAACAATCCACGACCTGCTATCTTTAAACTCGGACACCAAAAGTTTTTCCATTTTGGGACAAATTCCGCCCACCCAACCGCTAGATTTAACTTTCCGATTTGAAATTTTTTCCATGATTTTCCCTCTAATCGCATCGACCAATTGAGTAATGAGCAGGTGATGAGCTTCACGAATCCAGTTGTTGAATGACTCCGTAGCGTTGGACCACATCTCACCGTAGCAACGACCCCTGTGGATAGGAAAAAAATAATTGATGTTGATAATATGCAATGGGCATTACTCAAATGCTTAAAATAATGTAACACAAAAAAACAAAAGGCACCTGAAATACGCGTTGGCCCAATGTTGGGGATGCAAGTCTTTTAAGAAATTCCCAACAACCACTGGGCTACGTTGCTTCAAAACATCAATTTTCTGATTGAATGAAGTAACTGTAGGTGCGTAAGCACATTCCCGTAACTTCCGCATTAGACCAATTTTCTAATCAGCGCTAACATATTTCATCCGGTCTCGGAGATTCATCTGATGATGTAGCAAGCAAAATGCATGGTGTGCTGCTAGGAAGACGGTGTGCATTGATTGTATCAAACACGCATTACGATCAGACACAAAAGTTAATTCCCGTGAACCATCCACAATTTTTCCCATATGACGTAAGAACCACTCCCAGTTGGATGCGTTTTCTAAATCGACAATAGCAAATGCGACGGGGAATAACCCTGCATAACGTGCATGTCCATAACGTATAAATGAAGCAAGTAGTGGTTCAGAATGCAATATAAAATAATAAATTGGAAAAATTGTGACCCACATGTTGTGTTATAATGACAAAGGTGTAACATATTCATGAAATTGTACAAAAAAAACCCATTACAAATTGTAAACCATACCTTGGTTCCCATCCTTAGCTGTAGCCGCGAGCAACGTACCCTTGAACCTCCCCTTCAGAAAGGTCCCATCCAAAAATAAAAGTGGACGGCAACTGTTGAACCCATCGATGCTTGCACGAAAAGCTATAAAATACCTAACAAACATCCCAGTTTGGTGATCGAAATCCAAATTAATGTGACTACGTGGGTTGTTTTGCATAACAACATCTTTATACCACCTGAGTTGGTTGAACGACATGGCGTACTCGCCAAACACTTCACTTCTCATTTTTTCCACCCTTAACCAGGCAACCTGATAACTAATATCTAACCCGTAATCGTCCTTTATGTCAAACACCATATCTATTGGGCAATTGAGTAGTTGTTCACGCACACGGTCTACGATGACATCGGACACCAATTTTGACCTAGTTAAACCTCTTCAAATGCAAAATTTCATTCGAAGCAAATACTTGTGCGTGAACCAACCACCCACACCCGATTGACATTGCAAACTTGCAGACAGCCATGACACGTAGAGAGTCGTTTTTCACGTACTTTAATTGAAATCCACATTCCATGGCATACTTGCAGAGTACCCTCCGGAATTCATGTGTGCCCCCGAGAAAAGATTGACCAACATGTGTAATACCGAATGCCCATCCAGTAAACAATAACGTCTTCGTTCTATGTAGATAGTATGACACCACTAAATCCCTCCAATCTTCTATATCGGACATACGATAATCTATGGTTTCACACGCCCCATCATTGGGGGACACTGTCACACCACATTGACTACCCAACCCATTACACTGCCTTTGAATTAGCGCATCAATATGGTCAAGATCGAATGACTTTGCAAGTGACAACATGTTTTGCACATCATCATCGCAATCAACCTTAAACTTATTGTATCTAGGAATGGTGAACAAGAAATAAACCAATCTCGGCTCGACCATATCAAACTTGTCACAAACACTAGCAACCAATTGTGCAAAAGTGGATGTCTGATGAATACGGAACACTGCGTTTATCTAGCTGAACGTATATAACAACAAACTCCATGCCTGCGGGAAAAAAAAAAACAAACAAACAAACAAACACATTACAAAACATAGCTTCATAAACGTAACACTGGACATGGTTATGCTACGGTAATTGAGCCGACTGAGCATCATCTAGATGTTACAGTGTCACAATGCCACCTAGATGCAACGTTAGAAACTGAATCGTCATATGTTACAAATTGCATCAAAATATGTTAACAAACCCCTACCCCATCATCTTATGTTAAGCAATGTAACACAATCACAACTAATTGATACAACATAAACGTACAAAAATGAAAATTCTCACAAAACCCTCACCTTTGGCACATTGTCAATACCAAACGACCACAATCGATACCGAAATACACATTACGATGGGAAATCCCACACAGGGACACCAAAATCAAACTCTGAAACCCATTTTGAAAAGGAAATGTTTATCCAACGCCAAACTACACATTATACACACCAATTCCCCCACAAGAACACCAAATCAAAATCCAAATCCCGTACACAAAAACCAAAAACCACATTGCAAAAAAAAAAAAATGTTTATCCAACACCGACCTACACCTTACAAACAACCCTTCCCACAGACGAACACCATAATCAAAAATCCGAAACCCCCCCCACCCCACACAACCCATAACCCACATTGCAAAAAAAAAAAAAAACATACTATACCAAAGTACACATTACAAACATCAATTCCCACACAAAGAACACCAAATTAAAATCCAAAACCCCCCACACAAACCCCATAAACAACATTGCAAAACCAAAAAAAATAAGCAACAAAGACAACGTATAACCACAACAACCATGACTAACACAATAGTCCAATAAACACACCAAAACATCACAAACAAAAACTGAAAACTAAAAATAACAAGTAACCTGACTTTTTCACACAAATATTCAATCGGAAAGAACTCAAAGCATCAACCAGCAGCACCCAAACACCAGCTCCAAAATCAATCAGCAATACACACCCAAAGCAACATTAACAGCACACATCACCAACTGGGAAACCTCATATGCTTTGATAGGAGTCCAGAAAATCCCCTCCTAGAAAATAGTAATGTTACAGCATTCCTTAACCGCCTAAACCAGTAAAAAATGGAAAAAAAAGAAAAAAAGAATCACAATATGGGCATAGAGGTAAACTCTATACACAATATATCATAAATATATATTATACCAAAAATAAAAAGGACTAAATGGTTTAAGAAAAAACACTCAGGACTAAATAGAACAACATTTTCTAAAGTGAGATTTATGAGTAATTTTTCCTAAAATTTAAAACATATTCACTAAAAACAAAAAAAAATGAAAAATAAAAAACTTAATTTTTAGAAAACTGAATTCAAAAAACTGAAACCAAACACATTAATTATTATTATTACCTTTATATGTTTCATTATTATTCCTTATTCCTTTTGTGCTAAGAATCTCCTTATGCTTATATATTTTTCTCCTTTTTTATTTGGGGAAATAATTGTGTTAGTTTGTAAATTAAAAAAAAAAATCAAATTAATAATAAAACTTACAAATTTTAATTATTAATATTATAAAAAAATTATAAATCAATAATTATTTTTAAAAAATAACACTGATAAATAATTTTTCCTTTTTATTTTAAGTATATGCTAGTCAATACAACATTGTATGTTATGATTACAATCTGGCTCCACCTGGATCCAATCAATTATTGAAGTCTTTGCCGAGTCTTAAAGTTAATTCATACCGAACTTGAGGTTTTATTCTTATTAGAAGTAAACACTTTCCAACTTTCCATATCTTTATTTATTATGATGCGTGTATAATTTATATAAGTAAAAATAAAATAAAAAAATTATTATATATTATTTATCACTCAAGTGATAAGAATATTTTTTGGTAAATTTAAAGGTTAAAGGTTTGAGTCTCACTTCTTACATTATGTAACTTTGTTTGTTTGTTTGTTTGTTTTTTTTTTTTTTTTTGGGTACAACGGAAATAAAACAACAAAAGGAGGAACTAAGTCCTCTTCCTGCCCAAGCCTATCATATCAGATACAAGCAGCTCTCTTAACTCAGCTGGTGGATCATTCATCACCAATATTTCTTCGGGTTGGTTGGCTCCCATTTTTGCCAAAAAATCAGCACAGAAATTGCCTTCTTTCCAGACATGTTGCACAGAGCATTCATACCCTCTAAGTAGAATTTGGGCATCCTCCACCAGGTTCTTGAAAGGGCATCTATTACCTAGTTCTTCTTGTAGCAATTGCACCACCTGTTCAGCATCGGTCTCAATTATGACCTGGTTCATTCCTTTTTGTAGAATGAGTCAACCCTTTGTATACAGCCCACAATTCAGCTTCTAGACTGTTCCACTGTGCAATTTTCCATAGTAGTGTAGACGCGCCCTTGGGCCCCACGCTATAGTTCAGACTCCATTTTAGTCACGGTTCTTAATCTGAACCAAAGAGTCCAAATCCGGCAAATCGTTTTTGGAAAACAGATTTTTAGAAAGAAGTGCCAAACATGGTCTACTTTGCCAGATACAGAGTCGCCACCTAAATATTTTATTTTGAGGGAATTTAGGAAACCCTGACTCGTTTGCCTAAGGTCACGTGTCCGTCATCACCAAAGTTGCCTCGGCTCGGGAACTGGGGTACGATTGGGGAAGGTCAGCTATGAGCACCCCCGCTCGCCCGATCCGAAGATCGCCCTCTACTAACCACGATATCTTGTTTTGAAAATATTATGAGCTCTTATTCTGGTTATTAGCCTAGATTTACTATGTGATGCGCACAGCACACAAGTATAGACTGGATCGCCTGAATTGGAACAAAACATTTCATATTTGTTTTGAAAACGGTCTGTTACTCGTAAGTAGGCTAAAATGCAGATTTTGCCACCTTCGGGTGGGCTTAGAAAACATGGTTTTGCCACTATCTAGTGGGCTTAAAACTCACAGTTTTAATGCATTATTCCAATTCAGGTAATTCAACCTCCACCCACAGGCATTCAAGCAGTTATATCATATAAGCAAATAGCCTCATGGTAAGCATGCTGTCATGGCAACACTCACACGCATGCAAGGATGCTAAAGCGAAAAGACTTACAGAGTACTCCAAGCCAAAACAAAAGCTATGTTAGAAATCCACGCATGGTCCTAATTATACAGAAATGCCTAATGTAACACATGCAGGAATGCAACTACAATAGGCTCGGCTATTCTAAAATGACATGTGAAATGCTACAACTAATACGTATTCAATTTGGGATTGAAATACAAATCCAGTTAGTATGATGTGCTGAGCTCGGTGCATGCAAAACGAATGAATGTATGCAAACATGTTATCATAAGTATGCTAATTGAAACATGCCCTAAACTAACCATCGAAAGCTAGTAAATAAAAGAAAAGAAAGACGTGGGGTTGGAAGACATACACACACTCACGCACACTTATTACACAATTTCCCTCGCTCGGAGGGTCCGAATAAATATTACAAAACAAATAAATAATTAACTCTTCTAACTAATTAAATATTACATATCTTCTATTTAATTAACAAATTAAATGCAGAAAGAGGATGGCCGCAACCCCGCCTCGGAATGCTAGGATGATGCATGCTCGACTCGCCCCGCTCGGAAACCCGTGCCATGCCACTGTTGCCTCTGTTTACACTGCCTTGCTCCTCTGAAAATTCTGAAAGTCCCCAGACCCATTTTGAATCACCCTCTGAGTGCTCTGGGGTGTCACCGGCCACAATTCAAGTTCACCGGCCATGGGGATGGGCTTATCGGCCAAAAGTTACACCACCGGCTGGACATTGATGGTCGGTTGGCACTTTATGTGGCCGGCTAGCCATTTCTTCCTGCAGAAACCTGTTTTTGACAGCAGCAGAGGGCAGACAGTGCATGGCAAGGAAATTCAAAGCAATGTATGCATGGCCACTCTCTCAATCATGCTATGGACTCATGGGAGTGTGACCCTCGATACTCGGGCCACCAATCACGCATTTCGATGCATGATGGCCTAAGACACCAAGTTTGCAACTTAATGTAGATGCATGCATAAAAGAGATGAATGCCTTATGCCCTATCATGTTGGGGTCAAGGGCATTGGCGACTGAGGGTTGAGGCGTGTTTCGTCACTTTGAGTACGAACGCACCTCACCCCTCATGCTTGGTTTGACACCCCAAACCAAACCATGCAATGCATGTATACAAACATGGCTCAAAAATGCAATGTGGCTCGAGTATGCAACATGAGGTTAAGTTACAAGGCATGCCAAATGCAAAGTGACCTATCGTGCAAGAATGTAATGTGCCAAGTATGCAATGCTACAATGCGATGCAACCTAACATGTGATTCAAGCATGGTATAATGTAAACATGTAATTAGAGGCAATATGTCAAACATGCAACTATACACAAGGAGGGACTTAAACCGAAATGGGAGGCCTCAGCCACACCCCAAAACAGTGGCCAAAAGATGATGCAAAAGGGGACAAATTATGCATGCAAGTGTGCACACGCCAAGGCCCATCACCCAAGCATGGAGGGCTACTCTCAAGAACACTCAAAGGTGATATACATGGACATTAAACACTCATGTTAAACTCTGAAAAGCATGCCAAGAATGATGCCAAAACATGCTAGGGAATGGATGCAAAAATGGAAGGGATTCAAGGCCACAAAAGAGAGCATTGCTCAACACCTACCCCAAGCACTCATGGCGTGAACTAAGCAACCAAAAATAGAGTTTCTATGCATCAAAATACACCCCAAAACCCACTGATATGGTAGCCTCAAATGCCTAAACATGGTATCATACACAATGACTTATTTCTAGGCATAAAAGAACAATCCTTCAAGGCATGAAAGGGATGATGAATGCAAGCATACAAGCATGGGTTAGGGACTAAAACAGCATGAGAAGTGATTCCAAATCACTGAAATAACCCGACTAAAGCATGCTCATGACTCACACCCCCAAGGCTCACAAGCCAAAATACAAAGGGGCTATACCAAACATGGTAAATATGATCAAATAAGCTCCCAACAGACCTTAAGCATGGTAAGACATGGCTAAGAACTTCACAAAGTTAGGCCAAAACATGAGAGCATAGTAGGCTAAATGCATGATGCACTTCTAGGCAAAATGGGGGAATACAAAGCAAGTATATTATGCATGCAAGGGACCTTTAATCTGACCAAAAATAGAGGTAAGATATGCCCAAATAACACCCAAAAACTTTGGAAATGGAGTCAAGAACAGCTAATCATGCATGCTGCCCTTATGAGCCAAAAATGTAAACAAAAGAGAGACAAAGGGAGAGGGGGGTCCCTCCCCTATACAAGACTTCAAAACCCCTTCTTCACCACTGAAAATACACTGGATTTCAGTGGTGAGAAGGCCAATACACAAAAGTCCCCAAAGCTTATCAAAGAGAGCACAAAAGGGCCAACCAAGGCCTAAGAGGGGGAGGTCGACCCCCAACACCAAAAGGACCTTAATGAAAAATCTTAAACATGCAAATACAAGACTTTTTTTAGTTATACACAATGCTTGAATCAGTATGCAAGATAGGTTAAAGACTAGTGCAAGATTGGAGAATATAAAGTAAATAGTGTTACCCTTGAAGAACACTTTAAGAACAGCAAGCTCAGGCCTCTTCTTCTGATCAAAACCGACCCAAAGCTCCAAGAACAAACCCTCAAGACCTCCAAAGTCGAAGTATGGTGTAATAGTAGGTGACTTAGTGCAAAACTAAGAACTAAATACACTTTTAGGCCCTCAAACACACACAAATGAAGAGAAAGAGGGAGATATAGAGAGAGAAGATGTATATATCAAAATATATATGTTTTAGGTCTGATTTTGCTGAACCCCTTCAAAGGAGAGGGAAGGTCTCGTTATATAGACAAGGCAATGGTGCTAAGCTTCAAGGGGGTCAAGCTGCCAAAGGAAACTAACCCAAAGGTCCAAGCTTCTTGAGGAAGCTAAGACAAAGGGTCAAGCTTCCTCAAGAAGCTAGACCAAAAGAGGTCAAGCTTCCATGAGAAGCTTGAGTAAAATGGTGCAAAGGTTCAAAATAGCCACACACGTGTATGGGGGGGAGGATCCGTGCACTCCAGCTGGCACAGCTGGCATGCACCATGCCTGCAAGAGGCAACAATATGGTACCGGCCAGAAAAGGAAGCCATCGGCCAACTAAATGGTCGGTCGACCAAGCACAATGCCGACCGGCCAACACCAATGGCCGGTGGCAAGAAGACACAGCCGGTGGCCTCAAGCCATGGCCAGTGAGGAGTGAGGATGGCCAACAAGCCATTCCCTGCCCTCCAAAGCAAAAACACAAGTGTTTGGTGCAAAACCAAACACAACACAGTCGAGTCGAGAGGTCCTAAGGCAAGGCGAGTAGTCGAGACCTCCGAGAACTCAAGACGAACACAAACGTGGATGATCATCGAGTGTTCAAACGGTGACGTCCAAGTCTTGAGGACGGTCAAAAATGGGGTGTCTACAAGTAGCCACACACCCAAGTTCCTCTTTCATCTCTGATTAGGCCCCCAAGTCCTCTATCACCACCTACTCTCCTGCTGTCGTCCGTATTTAATTTTAGTCTACCTGTAGGTGGAAAACACCAATTAATAATTCTAAATGCAAGTCTGGTCTTGGATATAGATTGAAGGAATGCTTGGTTTATCTCTCTAGAGTAATCCAAAATAAATTTAAAACTCTCTTGGCTTAGAGTAGATTTTTGCTCAAAAACCATTAAATTCCTATTCTTCCAAATTTTCCATAAAGTAATAGTAAAAACAGATTGCCAAGAGATGGTGTCATTAAAAAGATTTTTGTTTTTGGCATAACTCTTGAGCCAATCCAACCAAGGCATCTTCATCATATCTCGGTACCAATTTTGATTAAAAATAGCTAGCCACGCATCCTTTGCTTTGAAACAGTCCCTAAAGAGGTGGGACATATCCTCCACCCCACAACAATTAGGGCATTTAGGATCATCAGTTAGACCTCTTTTTAATCTCATTTGGTTGGTAAACAGTTTCCCATGGAACACAGTCCAAAGGAATCCTTTGAGTTTTTGGGGTATTCGCCTCCTCCATAACCAATTCCAATCCTCCTCATTCTCAGTCTCACCAAGGATGAGGTTATACACAGATGAAACATTGAAAAAACCATCAGATGACCCCTTCCAGAAGGGCCTATCCATCTTCTAAATACCTGGATGTGGATTATTCAAGATCAAAGATGCAATGTTAGGAGTACATAATCTATGAACCTTGATCTCATTCCAATTGCCATCAGAGTTAAGCAGTTCACTCACATTATTATCGAAATTGCAATTATTGTGTAAGTTTTGGTTAGTATTAGATTCATGGTCCCCAAAGGCCTTGTCTCCACACCATTAATCCTTCCACACATTCACATTACTACCATTACCAACAGCCCATTTCACACCCTTTCTGAGGATGTTACAAGTTTTCATGATACCTCTCCATAAATGAGAGGCTCTTTTGTTATTATGCCAATCATAAATAGAGGTATTTCTCAAGTATTTGGTTTTGAGCATCTCACACCACATATCACCTTTGTTAGTTCCACCCTAATTTAGTTAACAAAGCCAGATTATGATCTCTGGCCTTTTTTATTCCCACGCCACCCTGACTTTTCATTCTACAAACAACATCCCAATTAACAAGGTGAATTCTTTTTCTTTCCAAGGTATCACCCCATAAGAAGTTCCTGTTCAGTCTGTCAATTTCATTGCTTACTCTTTTTGGAATAAGCATAGTTTGCATGGTGTAGGAGGGTATGGCAGAGCTTACTGACTTAATGAGAGTAGCTCTGCCAGACATAGATAAAAGGTTAGATTTCCATCCTACCAGTCTTCTTTGCATTTTCTCCAAGATATCATTAAAATGTCTTCTATTAATTCTGCCATGAATGAGAGGGACTCCCAGGTATTTCCCTAACTTAGAGGTTAGGGAGATACCACATTTGGTGCTCAGCTCTTTAGCCCTCCCTCTGTCAACATTAGAGGAAACAAACATCTTGGATTTGTGGGGGTTAACCCTTAATCCAGAAATATCACAAAATTCCTCCATAACAGTCATAATCGTGTTACAAGTTTCCATGGTAGCTTGACCAAACAACATGAGATCATCCACAAAAAACAAGTGAGTGAGGCTAGGACCACCTCTAGTAACTTTTATCCCCTTCCAACTTTTGTTCTCAGCCTTGAAGCTTATCATGTTAGATAATCTCTCCATGCATAAGACAAAGAGGTAAGGGGATAAAGGATTGCCTTGTCTCAAACCCCTGTGGGGTTGAAATTCCTCAAGAGGTTCCCCATTCCAAAGTATAGTAGTACTCACAGTAGTAACACAACACATAACAATATCAATGAAGTTTTTATCAAAATTGAACTCCTCAAGGGTTTGTTTTAAGAAATCCCAAGATATTTTGTCATAAGCTTTTTCCAAATCAACTTTTAAAATCATGCCCCCGTGCTTCTCTTTTTTGAGGTTTAAAGAGTGGATGATTTCTTGAGTTATGATTATATTATCACTAGTGTTTCTCCCAGGTATGAAGCTACATTGATTGGGTCTAACAACTTTACTCAAAAAAGGTCTAATTCTACTAACAAGGATTTTAGAGATAATCTTATAGGCCACATTACAAAGACTAATAGGCCTAAATTGCTTAATGTTCTCCGGATTTTCAACTTTAGGAATTAAGGCAACAAGAGTTCTGTTAATCTCAACAGGAATATGCTTATTGTGAAAACAAGTTTTGACAAATTCACAAACAGTAGGACCAACAATAGACCAGTAGTTATGATAAAAAAATAGCTTGAAACCCATCTCTACCAGGTGCTTTGAAAGCACTAATAATTTTCACAGCTTTCTAAATCTCCTCATCAGTGACATTACAAGTAATAAGGGCATTCTTAGTCTCATTCAATTTACTACTCCCCAGATTGCTCCAATGCTCAAGAGAACTAGCAGTGGATTGGCTAAACAGATTTATAAAGAAATTAGTGATCATGGTTTTAAGTATGATAGGTTGGTCAATCCAGATGTCTTTCTCATTTTTCAAAACATCAATTCTTCTTCTTCTCCTTTTGGTCAGGGTTGTAAGGTGAAAGAACTTGGTAGTTCTCTCACCCTGGGTGATCTAGGTAGCACGGGATTTTTGAAACCACAAAAGTTCTTCCTGACAAAGAATTTTGTTATACTGTTCAACAAGGTCCAATTCCAAGGTGTGGAGACTATGGGAATAAATGTTGGCTTGGGATTTCTGTATGCCTTCAATCTATCCAAGAAGCCACCTTTTTTTGCGAATAATATTGCCAAAAACTTCTTTATTCCAAACACTGGCTTCATGAGCAAGAGTTTCGAGCTTACTTATTAGAGATGGGTGAGGAATGGTCCAACTCTTAGTAACCACAGATTTAAAGTCATCATGAGTAATCCAAGCAGCAAGGAATTTAAACGGCTTACAAGTAGGATTAAAGGGAGACATACCTTGTGTAAACACCATGATAGGGGAATGGTTAGAATAGGCGCGAGGCAAGTTGCGAACAGCTCCTTTAGGAAAGCTAGTTCTCCACTCCGTATTGCATATAGCTTTGGCCAGCCTAACTATGGTATTGGCCCATCCTTTCCGATTATTAGACCAAGTTAACCTCGGTCCTGAGCAGCCCATATCCATAAGCTTACAGTTACTCATCCTCTCATTAAACTTCCTGCTCCTTCTGTGGTCTTGACTTTGGGTCAAATTTTGGTTACCAATGAAGCTCCTTTTTCATTTAGTGGTAGAGAAGTCATTAAAATCCCCTGCAACTAGCCAAGGATCCGTCATATTTTGCGAGATTGCTTCTAGGTGCTCCCAAAGCTCTTCATGTTTATTGTTGTTTGGACTTGCATAGACTGCTAAAAGCAGCCAATCCGGGAAGTCTTGTCTAGATATAGTTGTTGTAATCAATTGGGAACTAGCCTAAACTACTCTAACATTAACCACATTTGGAGTCCAAATCATCCAAATGACTCCACTGCTACCAATCAGATCCACATGTGCAGAAGCAGTGAAGCCCATGCAATTAAAGAACATTCCCACATATTTAAATTCCACTTTGGTCTCCTTAAGTATGAGTAAATTTGGTTTATGGATTTGAACTAGTTCTCTCATGGTTCTCTTAAACCTTTGATTTCCTGCCCCCCTGCAATTCCAGATCAACATATCCATGGAAGGTATGGTATGGTTTGGTATTGGGGTCTGATCTTCAAGAGCCAGATAGCCCCTCACAGCTTTGTGGTTGTCTTCCATCGATTTCATGGGAGATATCACCACATAGTGCAGATTCTGGCCTAGCTCCACTTGCCTCCATGGTTGGATTCTCACTTTTACTTCCTTGTTCCATCCTTCTGAGGCGGTAAGGTGAAACACTTCTTTTCCTAGCGTAAGGACCACCATCACTTTGTCCTGAGTCAGTGTATGTTTCAGTGTTGGTAAGTTCTCCCCTTCCTCCTCCATTTTTGTCTAGTGGTTCTCTGTGTTGGGGTCTGTTAATGCTGGTTTTCTTTTGGTTGGGTTCATAAATGTTAATGGTGGTGAGTAAGGGGGTTTTGGATGGTTGAGGTTGAGCAATGCTGATGATTGTCTGGGTGGGTGGTGTGATTATGGGGTTCATATTATGAAGAGTAGGCTCACTTGTTCCTAGGTCTGTCTTTGGATCTCGTATCTTCATGTCAGCTGCTATTGCTTTTCCCAGTCTAATCTCCTCCTTCTTGTTTTTCCTTTCATCTTCAGTGCTTCCTCTCACTTCTTGTTTCTCACTATTAGCTCTTGCCTTATACTTGAAGCCCATATCTAGGTGGGCTTTCCCTCTATGAGTTTTGTCCTTTCCTGCATGGGCTGTGTGGCCTTTAGAGTGAGCTCCTCCTTCTTTGAAGGCTTCGAAACAATTGCTACGTGGGATGGGTTGCTTCTTTTGCATAGGTGAGCTCTTTGGATTCTTTTTTCTTTTGGACACTGTCATCCACGACCCAAAAGTTCCTGGGTTGGCCTCCAACTTTTGTGTTGCATTCTCTGATTCTGGCCCAGTGTTAGTGCTAGTGCTGGTTTCCAGCTTATGGTTGTCTTCTCTAGTTGTTATTTGTCCTATCTTCTCCAGCATCAGTCTGGGGTTCTCTTGGCAAGCTTCCCTCCGGTGTCCAATCCTGCCACAAAAAAAACATAGTGAGTGTATGTGCTCATACTCAATGCGATATGTGTGTTTACCTATCGAAAAGTGTGAGATCAGAGGTTTCCGAAGATCCATCTCCACACAAACTCGTGCATATTTCCCTCGTGCTGCCATTGCTGTGTTGATGTCTATTTTCAGAGGAATGCCCAATACTTTTGCTATGTGATATAGTGTCTTCTCATTATAATACTCAATAGGTAAAGTTGGGAACCGCACCCAGATTGCAGTTATATCCTCTTCTGGTTCATCAAATTTGAAGTCTTGTTGCCGCTTCCTTATCGTCACATAGTGGTCCATCACAATCCAAGGGCCACCAGTGAAAACTTTCATGTAATCATATACCATGTTGAACTTGACAATGAAAAAACCATTACTTATATCAAGTGCTTCAAAATCAGCCTGCAATCCCCAAATTTTTGCCATTTTTGCCATGAACAGTTTGTAACCTATGCTCTTCCCCAGCAATCTAATTATTAAGCATTTTTTCCATGGTTCTCTAATTTTCTTTAGGAGAGCTTTGGGGATTTTAACTTTAGGAACCCCATCTCTTTCCTCATCCATTGGTTCTTTGTCCGCTTCAGAATTCTTTGCAGTGAGTTCATCCTCCTCATTCGATGAAATCTCTTCTGCATCGTAATTGAAGTTCTTCTCATTTCGGCTTTCATTAAATCGCGATCGGAGGCGGGCTTGTTTAAAGGAGCGAGAAATATTGTGGTTGCCCTCTGTTATTTCCATTTGATCTTTGTCTGCAACTTCGTCCCTCCCATTAGGGTTTTTATCTTGCGATGGTTCTATTTCATTGTTGATTGCCTCTGTTTCTGTAATCTCCAACAAGGATTCACTCATAGATTCATCCTCTTGGACAGTGGTGCTCTTGATTTTTTTTGTACTTCGGATGAGATGGTCCTTCTCCTCCATAGAGCAACCATGTTCATTCCGTTGGTCTACCAGGCTCAGAGCTTCGTTGACGGTCATATTTCTCAACTTTTTATTTCCAATGTGTCTGAGATGAAGAAAAATGCCTAACCACAAGAACTAAACTTTGTTTGTTCTTTAAAACAATGAGAGACACGTAATATAAAGAGAATCAAGTAAAGATTTGGACATAAAATTTAGCTTTCACTTAATATAATAGTATAAATAATAAGACAAATTTCCCTTTAGCTCCTTATGATTTTAGTCATGTGCGGTTTACCCTCTAATGTTTGAAAATGACTACGTAATCCCTATGTGATTTGTGAATTGAAATACACCGTTAAACATTCTATCTAATTTAACAGTAAGTGCGAAACACATGGCAGACTAAGGGGGTTATGTGCTCATTTTTGAATTTTAGGGGGAAATCACAGATGCAATAAAGCATAAGGGGTCAAAATGCATTTTGTCTTTCAAATGATGAAAATATAGAGATATTTTAATTTTTTTCATTGATCGTTAACGGGCCTAATAGTACATTTCAGTTCACAAACCATAAAAAGATTATGTGGTTATTTTTAAATATTAAGAAAACAAATCTCACATGACCCAAATTTTAGAAAGTAAAGTAAAGTTTGCCCAATAATATATATTTTGAGTTAGAGTAGCGACAAGGTAGAGGATCCCAACACTTGAATTCAAGTACTGATTAATTGATCTTTGGAGCCTAAATAATGTTTGCTAGGGTCGGAGGGACAAGGGGTCGAAAGATTTCGGCCCTTTCAAAATTTTGAAACATTTTATTTGGTTTAAAATTTTTAAAAATGATTTTATGAGTTTTCAATATGTATTTTTTATTTTTTAGTAAATTTTTAACATTTTAATCAATATTTTTTTAGTTTTTAGATTCACTTAAAAAATATGAAATTTGTGCAAAAATTTTAAAGATTTTTGACCAGATTTTATACTTTTTAAATGTATTTGGATTAAATGAAACTAAAAAGTAAAAAATTTAAAAAAAATAATTAAAATGTTCAAAAAATCACTAAAACCAAAAAAAAAAATTATGGATTAAAAACTCATAAAACTAAAGATATGAGATGATCTGAAAAAAAAAAAAAAAACGACATGAGATAATCTTCCAAAATTATTATACCCTATTTAATGGCCTCCTCCAAAATTATCATACCCTATTTAATTGCCTCCCAAATTAAATCTAACATCCCAAAAAAAATTGGAAAGAATGACACGAAATTTTTTAATGAAACCTCCTATTAAAAAATTATTGTAATCACATGTTAAAAAAAATCTTTGAACAAACAAGAAATATAATTTTGGGGGTAATTAAAAGTATAGTCTTCTTAATTGGTGAAATTATACTAAAAGTAGGGCTGTGCAGCGGATCCACCGGCCCGCCACACCCGACCGACCCGACCCGACCCCCAATGGATGGATGCGTGCCACGTGGCGGGCGGATACGGGCCTGGTTTATGGCAAATTTCGGGTTCGGGTCGGGTGGCGGGTAATCCGCCATTTTAGTCACCAGACCAGACCCGACCACCTTGGCAATTTTTTTTATTTATTTTTGGCTAATATCCTCATTTTCCCCCCTTTTCCTTTCTGCCATCTATCCGCCTCTTGTCATTTTGCCCTAATTTTCGATAGAGACAGACAGACATTCTCACTCTCTCTCTCTCTCTCTCTCTCCCTACCCATCGTCGGACGATCTACACGGCGTCGCCGATCGATACACTACTGACCGTATCTCTCTCTCTCTCTCTGCTTTCCTCTTCTTCTCTTTTCTTTTCTTCTTATGATCTGAGTCTAATCTGTTTTTTTTTTTTTTTGTTCCAGTTCTAAAACGAAATAGATGGTTAGATTGATCGATATACAGTCTACTACACTGTCATTGACTGTAACTGAGGTACCTCTCTCTCTCTCTCTCTCTCTCTCTCTCTCTCTCTCTCTCTCTCTCTCTCTCTCCCTCTCCTTCTTCTTCTTCTTCTTCTTTTTCTCTTCTTCTGAATCTTAACTGGTTTTATTTTTATTTTTATTTTTTGGTTCTAGTTCTAAACTTCTAATCGTTTAGATTCTAATCTATTATTATTATTTTGTTTTGTTCCAGTTCTAAAACTAGAGACGTGGTTAGATTGATTGATACAGAGAGAACCACAGAGAGGTTTGGTTTATTTTTTTGAATAATCTGTTTTGTTAATCAGCTTTTATTTTATTCTTACTTCTAATTTGAACTTTTATTCAGCTTTTATTCTTACTTATTATTTTATTTTTTTGAACAATCTGTTTTGTCTACTACACTGTCATTGACTGTAATTTCCTTTTTTAATTTTGTGCAACATTTTCCTTTTCAAAATTAGTGTAGCAAGTTGTTCTGTAAATAAGAGATTGTGGGTAGAGAATCCTAATAAGGAAGAAGCATGATGAACCCAGTGACTTTTCAAAATTAGTGTAGCAAGTTGTTCTCAATGACATTTTATTGTTGGCACATCTGGTGTCACATTATTCTGATTGATCAACTACAACACATATTCACACATTATTTTGTGTAATGGCAGATTTGATGCATATTGTTTTTGGCTCAAAGAAAACAGTCCTTTGGAAATTGATTTGTGTGTGGATTGCTAAAAGGTTTTGAGGTTATTTGTTTTAAGGAAAATGATGTTCAAATTTAAACCAAATCAATTTGAATAGTGAAAAAGATAATGTGTCACTTTAACATTACAGAGTGTTATAGGCCCACACAATTCACTTTTTTTTTATGAGAGTTTTAGTAATAGTCTATAAATAATTAATTAAGGCCCATAGAAATTTTGTCAAAAAATAAAATTTTGTTAAAGCAGTCTGCCCATTCATTTTAAAATTTTGTTAAAAGAATACTGCCACTCAAACTCAAAGCACAGCGTATCTATCTAATCTATCTACCACTGAATATGATATTGAATATTCAATATACACACAAAAAAGTGGGGTATATCAGTGATGTTTGTTAATTGAATTTTTTCCTTGGTTTTTTTTTTTATTTCAGTGATATTAATTGAATTTTTTCTTGGGTTTTTTTTTTTTTTGTATGTTGAAAATTTGTAAAATTTCAAACCGCCAAACCGATTCGCATCCATCCGCCAATCCGCCAAATCCGCATCCGCCGGATTGGCGGACGGATGCGGATTGATTTTCACCAATCCGCCAATTAGGCAGACGGATGGCGGATTAGAGGTTTCGTGGCCGCAACCGATCCGCGCCCACCCCTAACTAAAAGCAGTTATATATTTTTGTTAGAAGATAAAGATTTGTTGTGAATTCCTATAGTTTTTAACTAGTTTATCACCCTTGCTATGCACGAGATTAAACAATGATTGATAAATTTATTTTTAAATTAATTAAAAATAATTTTAAAAAACACGAAAAATAAATAACGTTAACTAAGTTTTATCTTTTTTTAACGAAAAGAGTGTTTGGCTTTTTGGTTTTTAAAGAGAAAAAAAAAATTAATGCATTTAGGAATGAGTTTTTAAATTGTATGGGAAATTGTTTGTTACTTAAATTTTGCATTTTACCCTTCCAAAGGTGTAAACATCTATACACTTACTCACAAAAATTGTTTGGTCTTTTTAAACTAGTACAAAAAAATTTGAACTTTTTTTTTTTATACATGTTAGCACTCCTTAGTTTCTTGACTTTTTAATAAAAAAGATAACATTCCAAACATGGCATGAGTTACACAATTTTTATTTTATTTTATTTTATTTTATTTTGCTATAAATGTTTTGTCCTTAGTATTATATAACAAATAGATATATAATAATTCAATTGGTAAAATTAAAACAAATAATTTTTTTTTAATTATATAAATTATACTTTCAGTCAAGTATAATTACATTATCAATAAAATTCGTAATTATAATTCATCCTACCATAATTTGTTAAGCAATGTAACAATCTTATCTTTTTGTCACTCTTCTTCTCTCTCACTCATCTTCTATCTCTCTTTATTTTTAAGGTAATGTGACAAAAAAATTGCAATGAAATATTTAAATTTTTATATTTATTTTAGAAAGTACATTAGCAAAAATATTATTGTATTAGTAAAATTTGGTGTGTCGATTGATGGAAAATGCATGAGAACCCCAGTGGGGTGCTGGGGTCCCTTTTGATTGGTCCAAAAATTTTTTTTTTTTTTCTTCCATTGGCAGCCCCCCACGCGGAGGTGGAGGTGCTGGGGGTCCCCAGCATTGCTCTCGATTGATAGAGTATGATAAATTTAAGTTAAAATGTAAGGGTACTTTTTTTAATTTTTAAATTTTATGAGATGATCAAGGTACCCAAGTCATGTTAGATTTATGTCAATCAACACAAATAGAAAAGCCATTTGACCAATTTATTTATGTAAATATTTTTTAAATTGGTAAACATACATAATTAGTAATTTTTCTTTTCATAATAAAATGTACATATTTATGCATATTTAATAGTTTTGAAAAAAATAGATTAAATGTATTTTTTTATAGTGTTGTGATTATGGCCGTAATTTCACTTTAATCTAGACAACTATAGATATTTTTATAATATTTTTAAACAAAATTAAACAAAAATCAATTGAAACAAAATATCACTTCAATTCAAACAAAATTAAGTAGATATTTTTTTATGTAAATATTTTTTGAATTGATATTTTTAAACAAAATTAACTATAGATAAAAATACTAAAGTGAGTCATAAAAATATTAAAGAAAAAATTAGTATGTACTTTTGAAGTAATGCTTTACATCAATTGTCAATTAACACATTTCATGATATCACAAAATATTAAAATAAAAAATAAAAAAGAGTAGTGATATGAAAACATAAAATCAATACAAAAATATTATTAATAATGATTTGATTGGATTTTGATCTATCACTTTACAAAAAAGAGTCTATGGAGTGATGGATTTGGAATACTCCTTTATTCAAGCAGATCGCAGAATAGTCCTTCTATAGGCACCTGAAACAATAACAGCTCTGGTCGGGGGTGCCGGAATTAGCACTCCGATGGTCTAGGTAGTCTTCTCTTTTATCTGGTCTAAGGGTTAGTTGTTTGGAACATACCTGATCATTGGGTCTCCCTAAACTTTTATAGACCTTTTCGTCTTAGGTTCTCTCCTCTACTACGCACCCCATCGTGATGGTGAGGAATTGGCAACCAGCCAAGATGCCTACTTGTAATAGCTTACTCGGCGTCTATATTTTACGATTGAGATATGACTCGGTCAAATGTGTCCAATGGATGAGGCCCAATGGGCCGAGTCGTAATTTGGGCCCGATGGTATTGGGCTACATAAATTCGGCTCCCACAAAGTCCATTGACATGTTTTTCATTATACAAATGGTACTATCACATCATTTTAGGGTAAAATTTTGCATGAAAATTCTTGTGAAATTATATTTTTCAACCAAAAAAAAAAGGTTATAAGCAAAAAAAATAAATAATGGTTAGTAGAGAATAGAGGACAAATGATACGTAAAATATGAAATGTAAAACAGAAAAAGGTCAAAAGTTTTAAAAAAAAAATGTGTACTTAAATGATGAAAGAGTCTGTTTAAAAGCAGAAGACTATATTAACTAACCTGCAATTGTCTCATAAAGATAGAGAAAAAATAATAAATTGCATCATTGCATGAATGTAATATTTATAGGATGAGGAGAATGTGAATGACTTGGACAAATGTAATGTATGACGGCTAGGGTTGTGGAGTAGGAGAAAGAATTGGTTAGAGAAAGAGTGTACTAGAATGATTTTCTTCATCTTTCATTTTCTAAATCATAAATTATGAATTTTTTTATTTTATTTTTTAAATTCAAAATTTTACAGATTTAGTATGGGAAACAGTCAAATCAATTTATTTAATTTATTTATAGGAAAACAATTTAATTATAGGAAAACAACCAAATTAGTTTTCCATTTGAATTATAAGGAAACAAAATCAATTAAACAATTTGAATTATTTTTTTTTTAAATTTATTTAAAGGAATGAAAGATTTTAGGTAAAGATTTTAGAAGATGAATAAATAAATTGAAAGGTTAACAGATTATGTTTCTATATTTGATTTTAGGAAATGATTATCTTTTAGGTACTAATCTTAGGAGATGTGTTTGCAAATTTATTTAATTATTTATTTTTTAATTCAAAATTATGTGAGACATATGAATAGTTTATTATTTTTTTAAATTAGAAAAATGAGAAATTGAGGTTGGGCTTGTGAAGGCCTTGAAGGTTTTCTCACTAAAATCCCCCTTTTCCTTATATAATATATAGATTGGATTACTTGTGAAGCTTTGTGAGCTTAAAATTTTAAGTAATATTCAAATAATGAGAAGTGAATAACATATTTAAACTGAGGCTAGTTTTTTATAATTTTTTATTAGGCTAATTAGTCTATATGTTAAGTAATAATTTAATAATTATTTAATCTATTAAAATTTGATCTAATCCATCATCTATCAAATTTGTGTTTAAAAGAGCTAACATTATGTAGAGCTGAACTTAATATGTTTGGCATAAGTGTTTTTGGTTATTTTAGTTATAAAAAGATAAAATAAGTGAACAAATTAATAAGATAAAACGTCACATCCAAACCATAATTATTTCATTTTTTCTTTCATAAAAGTCAAAAAAGTCAAAAAAACTCATCCCAAACGAGACACAAAATAATTATAAAGTCAAAAAGCTAAAAAGTCAATCCACATCCCAAACAGAGGCATACTTTCACTCTTTTAAACACAAATTTGAACAGAACATATTTTTGCCATGGCACGGACATGTGTGCAGTCTAGATTCGATGAGTTTTACTAGTACAATGCAGCCCAAGCAAAGTTGGTGTTTAGCATAACCTATATAAGTGCATTTATTTAGATAAGTACACTTAGTTAGGTCACATCATTTCTTTACTTTTTTGCACATCTTTTTGTAAAAAATCAAGAAGTATTCTTATTTAGATCATCCCAAATACCTAATACTTACCATTCATAAATACAATATTTACCAGTCATTGGGCTCCACTTACGACTCAATAATAAGTGGAGTTTCATTGACAAGTAAGGTTTAATTGAGTAGCAAGTTAAGTTTGATATAGAGGAAATATCATTTTGCCCCCAAACTTTCACTCGTTTTTCAATTCGATCCCTAAACTTTGATTAATATCAATTTTACACCCAAACTTTTGAAATTTTGATCAATTTGGCCCCTGCCATCACATTCCGTCTACAATTTGATAGAATGTGCTGACGTGGTACCCAAGTTCATGAGAAATTTCATTTTACCCCCCAAATTATACCTTAAAAATCAATTTACCTCCCACGTCAGCAGATTTCGTCGAATTGTAGACAGAATGTGACGGTAGGGGTCAAATTGATCAAAATTTTGAAAGTTTAGGTGTAAACTTGATATTAATCGAAGTCTGGGGGTGAAATTGAAAACATGTGAAAGTTTGGGGGTTGAAATGATATTTTCTCAGCGATATAATAGTAAGTAGAGTAGTACTAAGTAGTTAGTGAAATTTCATTGATTAACAAGTCATATTTGATTGAATAGTAAGTCAAGTCAAATCAAATAATAAGTAAATATTTTAATTTACTTATAATCAATTGTGATAGTACTTATCACTTATTATGACAATACTTATCACTCTAAAATATAATACTTATTATTTATTCTAATTCTAATTATCAATCAATGATTGTCAATAGTAAGATATTTGATAAAGTAATAAGTCAAGTCATATTATTCGTTTTAATTCTACTTACCACTCAATAGATGTCAGTAGTCAAATGTTTGATTAAGTAATAAGTTAATGCTAATAGAATTGTAGGTGAAGTTTCATTGAATAATAAGTGAAATTTAATTAAGTAATATATTAAGTCTAATGAAATCGTAAGTGAAATCTCATTAAGTAGTAAATGTGATTTAACAAAGTAGTTAGTCAAATTTAATGAAATAGTAAGTGAAATCTTATTCAATAACAAATGAGATCATACTATGACACTCTCTAAAGTTGGTTAGATTTCTAAATTTGTTTATCACTCGTTATAACCATTTGTTTTGAAATGACTTATCACTTAGTATGACACTCTTTAAATGAGGTTTTATTTAATAATAAGTCAAGTTTGATGAAGTAGAAAGTCGAGTATCATTGAGTAATAAGTTGGGTTTGATTGAGTAGTAGGTAAAAGTCAAATGAAGTAGTACCTAGAAGCTCGTGAAGTAACAAGTGAAGTAATAAGTGGAGATTTTGAGTAATAAGTGGCATTTAATTGAGTAGTAAGTAAAGTTTAATGAAGTGGTAAGTGGAAACTCATTAAATAGTAAGTATGATTTAATTGAGTAGTAAGTAAAATCTAATAAAATAAGTGAAATCTCATTAACTAATTGTAATATCACTTACCATTTGATTTAATCTAATTAATTTTATTATGCTTACCACAGAAAAAAGTTAACATTGGGCATAACAACACTATATATGAATTACATAATGATGATGATGATGATCATCATCATCATTTTGACACTGGTGAGTACAACATTGCCAATCAAGAGAATATCCTTAATTCTAATGATCTCCCAACCATACGAGATGTTAGTGTATGGATCAACTAATTAAAAAATATGACTTTGAAATGACATTTGATTCGGTAGAAAATGAAGAAAGTTTCTATAATATGATTTTACTAAATGAAGTATAATGAAATAGTAAGTGGAAACTCATTGAGTAGTAAGTGAAGTCTAGTGAAATAGTAAGTGGAAACTCATTGAGTAATAAGTGGAGTATAGTGAAATAGCAAGTGGAAGCTTATTGAGTAATAAGTGAAGTGAAATAGTAAGTGAAAACTCATTGAGTAGTAAATGGAGTATAGTGAAATAGCAAGTGGAAGCTCTTTGAGTAGTAAGTGGAACCAAAATTCAGTAGTAAGTGGAGTCTAGTGAAGTAGTAAGTAGAAACTCATTGAATGGTAAGTGAAACCCAAATTGAGTAGATAGTGGAGCCTATTATAGTAAGTGGAAACTCATTAAGTAATAAGTGGAATTAAAATTGAGTAGTAAGTGAAATATAGTGAAATAGTAAGTGAAAACTCATTGAATAGAAGTGAAATTTAGTGAAATAGTAAGTGGAAACTCATTGAGTAGTAAGTGGAGTATAGTGAAGTAACAAGTGGAAACTCATTGAGTAGTAAGTGAAATTAAAATTTAGTAAGTGGAGTCTAATTAAATTGTACGTGGAAATTCATTAAGTACTAAGTGGAAGCTCAATGAGTATTTTTTAACTTTTTTGGGACAATAATAAATCCGATGGAATAGTAAGTAGAATCTAATCGTGTAGCGATCCCAGTTTTGCTACTTCGCTGAGGATGTTGGGGATCGAGTTGCCCAGTCAGCTCGCGGGAGTCCAGGGGGCAGTGCTTCTGGGCGGGTCCAAGGACAGCGCCCCTTAGCGGGTCCTAGGGCAGCGCCCCCAAAGCAAAAATGCAAAATGCATTAGAAGTTGCTTGTCCGCTCGAGCGGCCATTTATGCGCTCGAGCGGAGAATGTTTGGTTTCAGAAGTTTGACCTGTCTGCAAAAGTACTGGGAAAGTGTATTTGACGCTCGAGCGGGGCTTTCCACGCTCGAGCAGACCATGTTATATCAGTTCGTGAATCTGATATTTCAGATCACTTTTGTATACCTTTCTCTCTCTCTAAAAACTCTTTTCTCTCCCTTCTCTCTACATTTCCCTACGCCAAATTGGATCAAAACCTTGATTTCTCAAGATCCATTAGAGTTCTGCCATAAGTTCTTTATCAAAGTTGGTTAACTTCTCGAGGGCTTCATTGTGTGCGGTGAAGATCGAGTTTCAACACAGTTGATTTTGGGGGTTTCATCTCATTTCTTCTTCAAAACTTGAGGTAGGGATTTTCTTAGAGTTATATATATATATTTGCAAGATCTAGATGATTTTCGAAATCACCCTTCGATAGCTTTGAAAATTAATTGTTAATTCAAGAAGTTGAGCTATTTTGAAAGTGGGTTTGTCTCTTGTTCTTTTAAAATGATCTTATCGGTTTTGATCTTCGTTGATTGAAGAAAAGATGATTTTGGAAAGTTTTGTTTCAAAAGATTTGAGTTGTATAGTTTTGGTGAGAAAACCTAGAATTTGGGGATTTTTTTAAAAGAGACTGAAAATCCATGAATGATATTATTATATTTATTTTGTATGTCAAAATAAATGGATATTTGGAAAATTTCTTATTTATATTTATATAAATGATGAATTTCAGGGAATATGTGAATTGTTGTTAATTTTGGCAATTATTGTTCAAAACGTTGAAATAGTCTTGAAATGACTAATTGTTGAGGATACTCGGAAGAGGAAATTGTGTTATTCCTTGGATGATGAATTGGAATAAGAGTATTTATATTCATCTTGTGTTAGTGGCATATCAATTCATTTGATTACATTAAACTTTGAAATTTGATTTGAAAATTTGCATTCAGAAAAGAATGTTGAAAAATAAATTTTCATGGAATGGTTTTGGGGTAAATACGTTGGTAAGTCTTGATAGGTGGTGTAGATGATATTGAATAAGTTGGCTTGAGAGTCCGGGGTGAAAGACGAAAACCTGCGCGGATAGGTGTCGAGCCTTCCGGTTAATACCGGTAAAAATGACATATTGGTAGTACTTGTATAGTCTACTTGCAGGCACCGACCTAGGGATTACCGGAGTCGTATTTACCGCTCTTGAAATGAATAGTTAAGTTTTGAAGAATTGAAATTGCATGACATCATTGAGCATGATGGTTTTCAAAGAGAAATATGTGATTTTCTTTCAAAAGGGCATATCATGGCATGTGCATTGCATCTCTTGAGACTTGTACAAAATGTATATACTTTGTTAAGGATTTCCTACTGGGCTTTATGCTCACCCTACGGGATTTTTGTACAGGAAAAGATGTGGTGATACCGCCTAACTAAAGGCGAGGAAATGTGTGTTGAGAGTACGAGACTTTTATTTTTCTGTGACTCTGTGTGTAAGCCAAGGGCTGTATGTGTGTGGGTTTGAATAACTGTTTTGTGTAACCAGGTTCAAGCCTTGAAAACTTGTAAACCCTTGGGGGTATTTATTTGTTCATTTACTTGTTGTTGGATTAATGTATTGTTGCTTGAAGAACTATTGTATCATGTAATGTAAGTTTTGAGATTTATATTCGGTTTTCCTTGAAAGAACCATGATTGTTGTATTATCATTTGGGCTAGAAATTTGGGGCGTTACAAATTGAGTAGTAAGTAATATTTAATTAAGTAGTAAGCCAAATCCAATTAAATGGTGTCTTATTGAGTAATAAGTCATGTTTAATTGAGTAATAAATGGAGTTTGATTAAGTAGTAGTAATGAGATGATAATGGTGGTGGTGGTGGTGTTGGTGGTTGTGACAGTGGTAATGGTGGTAGTGACATGGTGGTAGTGATGGTAATAGTAGTGGCATGGTAGCGTTGATGGGGGTGGTGTTGGTGGAGGTAGTGGTAGAGGCAGTGATGACAGTGGTAGTAAAATTTTAGTGATGTTTATGACAATAATGACAATGATGATGAAGGTGGTGTAGTAGTAATGGTGGCATGGTGGTGGTGGTGGTGGTGGTGGTGGTGGTAGTAACAGCGGTGGTTAAGTAGTAAGTCAGGTTTGATTGAGTAGTTTGTGGAGTCTTATTGACTAGTAAGTGAGATTTAATTGAGTAGTAAGTCAATTTGATTGAGTAATAATTGAAATATCAATGAGTAGGATAAATGAAAATTATTCAGTAATTTTTATAAATTCAAATATTTTTAAAAAATACCTCGCATGTCCAAATAATTTATTTAATAATTTAATGTAGTAGTAAGTGGACCTTTACTAAGTAGTAAATTATGTTTAATTGAATAGTAGTAGAATTAGGTTTTAAATAATCATGAAATTATTTTTATTTGCTTGACGTTCGAGTAAGTTATGAGTAATATTTTGTGATCATGTTATAAAATTACTTTGGTGAGCATAATTTTGGTAATGAATATGATATCGTCAATTCTAATGATCTCCCAATTGAAAGAGATACTAAGCGAGATTTATTTGAGTGGTAAATCAAATTTAAAAGGTGGAAAGTGGTGTATCATTGACTCGTAAGTATGATTTGAAGAAATGTTAAGCCAAGAGTGGGAAGTGGTGTATCATTAACCTCTTTTGGGCCACATTACCTCTCTACTTTTTTACACATTTAAAAAAAAAAATCAAAAAACTAAATTTTAATCTACTTCCTAAAACAACCTAAGTGGAGTCTCTTTGAGTAGTAACGAGGTTTATTTAAGTGGTAAGTGAAGTTTTAAAAAGTGATAAGTGGAGTCTCATTGACTAGTAAGTAAAGTATAAAGAAATAATACGTCGAGAGTAATGAAATCATAGGTGGAGTTTTTTAAGGGGTAGTAAATGAAGTTTAAAAAAGTATTAAAGTGAAATCTTGTTGACTAGTAAATATGGTTTAATCAAATGGTAAGCCAAGAGTAATAAAATAGTAAGTCAAGTCTATTTAAATAGTAGTAAGTGATGTTTATTTAAGTGCATAATCAAATCTAATGAAGTGTTAAGTGAAGTTTATTTGAGTTAGAAAAAAGAAAAAAGAAAAAAGGTAAGTCTACTGAAATGATAGTAAGCAAGGTTTATTTGAGCGGTAAGTCAAGTAAGTTGTGTATCATTGACTAGTAAGTATGGATTAATGAAATGGTAAGCCAAGAGTAATGAAATCCTAAGTGGAGTTTATTTGAATAGTATTAAGGTTTATTTGAGTGGTAAGTGATGTTTAAAAAAGTAGTTAGTGGAGTTTCATTGACTAGTACATTTTCGGAATGAGCGGTACAACCAGGATCCGGATTCCCCTCCATCAGAGACTGATGAAGAATATCACAATCTCGTCAACAAGATGGAAGCATAGTGGACCCCACTATCAAATACAGCTGTCTCTTGATCGACTCCAACCTTATCCAAGACACGTGGAGCAACCTGCATTATTAGGCGGAAAGTGATCAGCCATATCCTTTTAGCCGACGCTGCACGACAAATCAGCTCAGCCAAAGCTTATCTATAACAGTCTATCTCTTTGAAAACCGAAGAGGGTAGACAGTGTATATATAATTGTAAAAACTATAGCACATAGAAAATAATTGTAGTCTTTCCTTTAACCATTTTTATCTCTTTGTATTTATTTTATGAAGACCTTTTCTAAAGCCTATGACTAGGCTTAACTAGGGTATTAGAAATTTTTACAACTCTTGGCCGTAAAGTCTTGCCAAGTTAGATATGCATTAAGTGTGGTTTTGTTTGTATTCACCATCTTGTATTCTATATATTGGCTTTTACGCTAACATAATGGAGTGTGTAAATTCTCTCCATATTTGTGCTTCCCCTTTTGTCTCTAATTACTCCATAACTCCACCATAATTCCATAATAAAAATTGTAGTAAGTAAAGTTTAAAAAAGTAGTCAGTGAAATCTCGTTGACTAGAAAGTATGATTTAATGAAATGGTAAGCAAAAAGTTATGAAATAATAAATAAAATCCATTTGAGTAATAGTAAATGTGGTTTATTTGAGTGGTAGTCAAGTCTAATATTTTATTAAGAAGTAAGAGAAATCTCGTAATAAGTCAAGTTTAATGGAATAATAGTAATATCCGTAAGTAGTAAGTGTAGTTTGATTGAATAATAAATCAATTTTAATAGAATAGTAAGTTGGATATCACTGAGCAGTAAGTATGATTTGATTACAATTATCACTTAATGTATACAAATCGCTTTTAAAAAATGGATTTATTATATTTTTAATTTTTATAGTTTGATTTAAATTTAAATTTTATAATTTGATTTAAATTTCAATTTAATCATTGTTGTTTTAAATTGAATTTATCAGGTCAGCCTCATTTGGGAACATGTTATTTTAAGCTTTGTTTGGCATTGGCTACGGTAGCCAACTTTTTTGTGTTGAGACTTTTTTTGTCTCGTTTGGTTTTTGTTTTTGAGTTTTTTTTTTACTTTTATAACAGAAAAAATTGTAATGATTATGGTTTGGATATGACATTTTGTCTTATTGACTTATATAGTCTATTTTGTTTTTTTGTGCTTTTTTAGCTCCAAAATGAAAACCAAACGAGGACTTAGTAATTTTTTGACTTTTATGAAAAGATGTGCAAAATAGTAGAGAGTGATGTGATAACTTATGGTAATGTGACAACAACATATCAACGAAATGAGTTTTCCATTTGCTACGAATATTTTTAAATTGAAATTATAATTTTGTTTGGGAATAGATTATTTTAGTAACTTTTTATCTTTTTACGAACAAAAAAATAGAAAAAGTGATATGATAACTTATAATAACCTTTTAACTTTTTGATTAAAATATATAGTTGAAGGCTTTTAATGCCCCATTTTGCATTCATCTTCCCCTCCATTTTTGCAAGTTTGCAACCGTTATTTGTTTCCAAGTGGCTAATGCCGTATATCATCGGCACAAGCAGAAGGTAATAAAATAAATCACTGTAACCAAAAAAAAAAAATTGACAGTAATTTCCTCATAAACCAAAAAGAGAGTTAATTTATTTTTTCATCCCAAATAATCTAAATAAAACAACTTAAAAAAAAACCACACAAATTTTATGAAAACACAACCTTAAATTACAGTAACAATCCACTAAAAGAGAGAAAATTAAGAAAAAATAAAATAGATTGATTTCCTCCTACTTTCTCATCAACTAAAAAAAATATTCATGAAAAACAGGAGGTTTCACTACTTTTCACCGGCTACGTGTTGTTTTACCTGTTGTGACTTGTTTACATTGGATGGACTAGATTGCATAATAACACAATCCAACGGCTAGAAATTTATTAGGTTTGGTACCCAAAAACCGCTTTTCTGAAATCATAGAGAAAAAGGGGTCTTGGATTGGCATCACAACCTTTGCATTTGATAGAAAAGGGAAAAAGGGAGGGGTAAAAAGGCAAAGAAAGGGTGATAGAAATTTTGGGTAAAAGGGGTGCAACCTTTTAATTTGAAAAAATAAAAATGAAGAGAGAAATTAATTTATTACGATTGCATATTAGTTTTTAATATCATATGTATTAGAAGATTGTGTAATATTTATCATGAAGATTTATAACATTTTAAAAAAAAATGCATAATAAAGTACATACGATATGATATACACCGTTAGCATTTTCTATTTTGTATTTAGAGCGGTGACGGAGCTAGAATGTGTCCAGGGGGTCACGTGCCTACTAAAGTTTCAATAATTATGTTAATATTCCTAAATATATAGATTATACCTTATATATTCTCTACAAAATTAAAATAGCATCCCTTCTTAAAATTGTAATGGTGGCCCCCTATTCAGAATTTTATTTCTAATTATTAAGATCATACTAAAATGGGTCCTTATATTATGCAATCCCCTCCCCCCCCCCCCAAAAAAAAATGTTTTATATACAAGTTATAATTTTGTGGCATTGATATTATAAAGTGTTATAACCAAATTACTTTTAGTTATAACTAAAATGACCACTACAAATTATAACCAAATACCACATCTTCGGTCATAACAAAAAAATAACAATCACAATAGGTCATAATTAATATTAGAACGAGTCATAATCAAACACCACTTGATGCATAACCAAAGACCTCTTTGGTTCTAACCAAAATAACAATGACAAGAGTTATAACTAACACTACAATGTGTTATAACTAAAAACCATAATGATTATAATTGCAGCATATGATAAACACCTTTTTTGTTGTGTGTTTTATAGAATTTTCCTACTAAAATATATTATTTCTATCCCGACTTGTCTTCTGTTATAATTTTTCAATCCATCTGAAATAGTTACTCTTCAACATCAATTTGTATAAAATTACCAAGAACTTCTTTAAACTAGCATTTTAGAAATTTTCAATAAATTGTCTTTATTTAAACAGTTTAATTCCATGCAATTAGTTGTTTCCTTACAAATGATGAACAGCAACTATTGTTTGATGGGAAATTTTATCTATTAAAAATTAATGGGATTTGAAATAGTAAAAAATCTTAGAAAAATGATTAATAGCTTGAATTTGAGTTTGCCCCGAAAGCCCAAATTTGTGTTTGTCAATCAACCACCTGAACGACTACTCGGATGACCGGTGCAACACCTGTTTACCGTGGTTGTCACCCTTATCGACTGCACCTATCACCTTTTTGCCAGATGACTGGTCGAACAAAATTCGGGCAAACTCAAATTCGAGTTACCAATCAGTGTTGAAAATCTTATTAATGAAGTATAAGTTTACAAAATGAGACTTGTGTGTAAATGCCCATAATTTATATACGGAGTGTTTTGGGAAGATGGTTAAAGCTAGTTTTTTGACTTTTTTATGTAAGAGGTGATGTAATCCAAAATGGGTTAAAAATTGACTTTTAACTTTTTTATGATGTTCCCAAATGGCCCCTATATATTGGGGTGAGTGTCTTGTTTTTCAGAAACAATAAGCATATTATTGTATTGGAGCAAGCTCCTCTCTAGTTAGATTTTTCAATTGGAATGCGCTATTGGACCTTCATGGGCCCACTACGGAGTTCGTATAGATAATTGAGCCATTCACTATGTAGGGCTTGTCGTGCACTTCATCTCTATAAAAAATCACGTTGATCGGATATCAATAGATACTTGATCTGATCTCATTTGTGTCAACAATTCATTTTTAAAATTATATTTACCGTTGACATAAACATGATCTGATCAAGTGTATATTGATATCCAATCAACGTAATTTTTTACAATAATGAAATCATCGACGAGTTCTATTTATTGAATAGTTCAAATTATCAATACGAACTTTGTAGTGAGCCCATGAAGATCAAGTAGTACTTCTCAATCCGATTTAGATGGGAGACAACCCTGCTTCTATTGTATTATTTGACTTGATTAAAATATACATACATACATACATATATATATATATATATATATATATTGTATTATTTGTCTATGCGGTGATTCTATTATGGAAAATGCTCACTAACTAGTGATAGCTCTAATGATGTGGCAGTGAACTCCACCCACTGCCATAGTGTTATTGTACATTTTTTTTTTCAAGATTGCCACGTCAGTAGAGCTTTTGTTAGAGCATCAACATCAGTATCAGTATCTTCAAAATAACAAAAATTTAAAATATAGCTAATAAATTATCAAATTCTCCCTCTATTAGTCTCAACAAATTTTTTTCTAAATTAACTTTTTGTTAAATTTACTACAGTAACTCTTCTGATGAAACGAGCAACTGTTCATAGTTAAAACACGCGATTTGGGTGTAATCGAACATCTGCCCAAAACTTCGGCCGGTCAACTGCTCAACGGAAATATTTTTTGTTTCTTTTACATTTCCTCCAGTTTTACCTTTTGTAAAACATAAGAATTGTTTAGTTAATAGCTCATCAATTTAATTATAAAAAATATATATATATATATTTTAATAAAATTAAGTTAAAATAAAAAATTTGATACTGTTGGTGCCTAGTGAAAATAAAAAATGACTTTTTAAATTATAATTTGATTAAAATTTTAAAGAGATACCGATGCTGTCAGAGCTCTACTATCAAAGGTCCCACCACTGCCGTTCTATTATTATTGTATTGTACTTTGGTAATAAATGCATATTATTGTATTATTTTGTCTACTATTGTATGATTTCCGTCATTTTCTGTCAAATTCAACGGACTGAGTATTTAAGAACATTGGCCAAGTGCTCACAGCCAATTGGTTCACGCAACAGTTTTTCAGATTAAACGCATCTTTCTTTACTAGTCATATTTCAATTCTTCATATCATCACCGCGTCAATTATATATATATATATATATATATATAGCTTGTGATGGATATGGAGTTGTTCTATATCTATTCTGAGAAAAAGGCTTAGTGGGTACTCTATATGTTGCGTGAGAAAGTAGTGTTTTTTGTATTGTGAGGCCTCACTCTGTCAAAGATCAATCAGGGAGACGGAAATGAGGTTTCTGCAATTGGGTTTCTGAGTATTTTATCTCTTCTTTGAACTGGGTATTTGCTAGTTTTTGAAAATTTTGGAGAGAGAGAGAGAGAAAAATGGTGGCCTTTAATGGATTCTGGACAAAGAAGACATTGGTGGGTCTTGGGTTGGGGCAATTTCTTTCTCTTCTGATCACTTCCACTGGCTTTTCGTCCTCGGAACTCGCCAGAAGAGGTATGTCTCTTCTTTGTTCAATTTGGGTAAATTTCACTTTGCTCCTTGGTTTGTCCATGTCTGGATTATTTCATCTTATTTGGTAATAACCACACAGCCCCTTTGTAATTTGTGGACTGAGGTGCACATTTAGCTCCGATTATTATTTAATGAAAAAGACTGAAGCTACAAATATTTTCGATATTTGAAAATGAGCATATAACCTAGACGTGTTTTTGAACGAAATATTTAACGGTGCACTTTAGTGCAAGGGAAAAGTGAAATTTGCCCTTCAATTTAACACCTACTAGTTGCATATCTAGTTATTTATTTATTGATTTATTGTACTTTAGTTTGGTTTTTTGCACATATTGCTTATCCTGGTTTTATATGGAGACCATTTGTTTATCTATCTATTCCAACACCTCAGTTAGTTTTTCCAAGAATGCCCTTCTCATGTTAGAATGATTTTTCTTATTCATCAAACTGTTCAAAACTGATGTCAGTTTTTCTCAATAATCAAACTATTCAAAAAATTAAACATAAAATTGCAAACGCATTGAGTTTGCACCCACGGCTAGTTCTTATTATGTGAATTGCAAGTGCACATTTTCTCTTTCATTATTTGAAGTTATGAGTTCACCTTTTTGTTAAATATTATATTCTAACTGTTTATAGGTATTGAGAATTACAAATGTTAGTTTTTGTTACATCATATCTCAATTCCCTTTTTTCTCCATTTTTAACTTCTTATTTATTTGTTCAGGAGATGAGTTATTGGATGGTTTTTTCTAATTTGACTTGTGTATACTTTTGTGTATTATAGGCATTAATGCACCGACATCGCAGTCTTTTCTAAATTATGTGCTCCTATTTTTAGTGTATGGAGGCACTTTACTATATCGAAGGAAAGCTCTCAAGGTTAGTTCTCTGTTATTCAGACAAATGCTTGAATTTTTTATGGCGCAAAATAGTGGTTGAAATCAATGAAGTTTTGTACAGTCATGACTTTTCAAGAATAGATTCGAGTTCCTGCCGTAAACGAAAGAGGAAACAAGAATTGGAGGCGTGTTTGGATGGTAACTCTTTTTCTCCACACCACTTTCTTTTATTTCACACACCATTTTTAGTTTGGATATCAATTTCCAAACAAAATGACATAGTTCAGAAATCAATTTCTGAATGAAAATCTATGGTTCGGAAATCAACTTCAGAACGAAAGATATAGCCAAGCCATAGGTTTTTGTTTTAAAGTCGATTTCCGAACCATGTTGTTTGGTTTGAAAGTTGATGTCCAAACCAAAAAAATGTGTGAACTGAAAGAAAGTGGTGTGTGGAAAAACAAGCTCCCATACTTGAGAAAGTTGCTCCAAAAGGAGAGTGTATGTAGGTTGGGCATGTTTTTTGGGTGGGTGGTCTGCTGGAGCATGCAACTGCTGACTGTTGCCATGGGATGAGAAAGAAAGGGAGAAGAAGAAGTCAAGAGGAAAAAGAGAGAAAAATGAAAGAAAATGGGTTGAGAAGGAGCCTGGTTCATGATGGCATAAATAAGAAAATTAGAGAAAAGAGTAAAGACTTTTTGCAAAATTTATTAATGGAGTTGGACTTTACATTTCATTCCATACTACATGAGGGTTACGTGTATATTTTTAGACCATAAGGAGAAGTGTCTTGAGTTAAACCACAAGGAGGTAAAGTGTAATTAACCCTTTATTAGATGACATATATAAAGATAAACAATTATATGTGATATACATGAATATTTAATTCAAAGACCTAATTCTATCTTTATGATATGAAGATAAATATATTAAAATAGGCTCAGAATGAGTATGATAGAAATAAGATTGAATACCATGTGTGTGTTCAATTCATCCTTTTCAGTTGAGAGAAATTCCTAATTTTGTAAGATTTGATGAGAACCATGAGGGGAACAAGATTGGAATGCAATGTTCTTATGTCTTAAGTTCAGGAAATCCCTAAGCTTTGTACATTGCTTTACTTTCGTATGTCTCAAATGAAATGTTTTTACATCATTGTTTGTTGTTATACAACATGATATGATATGTTTTGCAAGTCTATGGATGCATAATGTTTGAAATGATATTTGAGAAGCTATGCTACTACCCTCGAAAGTCATATAATGCGAGGGACTCTGAACTTACTGGTTTATGATTGTGATAATGATTTTGGATGTTCACTATCACAATGTGACATTTGCATTTGTATTTCGGGATCTCATTATGAAGCGAAGTCCCACATCACCAGAGTACTAAAGTAATATGCAGTATAAAAGCGTGAGGGCACCCTCACCTTAATAGCTACCCAAGACCATGTAACACTCACTTCATTTCAGGCACCATCATAGTGTGAGAGCCATGTGGGACCAAATTGTGAGGTCTTATTGCTCCCAGACCTGGCGGGTGCTAGGTCGAGCTTGTTCATCGTGGTCCTTATGTACAGACTTGCCATTATTCTCCTTATGTGCTATGCTGATTACTGAGGATTTTAAGTAATTTAAGACATGAAATTATACCACATGCTTACTTTTATGCTTTGATTTAAATGCTAATCATAGTATAAATAGATGCTCAAATTTGCACTGTTAAAGCTATATTCTATTTCGACGGATTTGTACCATCTTTGGTGCAAAATTGCTTTTATTCATTATAATTATAGCATTTGAATCACATTTGCTTCTGCTATATTTATGTCAAAATGTTCAAAATTAACAAGTGCACAACACTTCAGTTCAGTTAGGCCTTCAGTAGCTATGCTACTGGCTGGTCATGCATCCTGATCTTACAGCCAATATCTTCATGGGGTAGAGTTTATGTAATTTTTAGTTCTTGAATGAATTATGTGCTGCTGCTATTCCACTGTCAAATGATTGCCGAGTTAGAATCCTTCTCTTATGGTTACATTCATGCTTCATTTTTGGATTCTATGCAGGCAAAATTTTATTACTACATACTTCTTGCAATAGTAGATGTAGAAGCAAATTTTCTTGGTAAGTGCATCTACAAAAAGTTTCTTTGCTGTCTCACTTCTTTTGATATCAAGATATTTAATTTTGTTAGGTTGCATTACATAGGAAACACATGCATTTGCATTTTCGATTTCCAGTCACTGGTTACAACTCTTGCTGGACCAATCTCCCTCTGAAAGAATGCTGTGAACTTATCAGTATCATTACTTCTTTTGCAATATAAATGGTACTACTCACGGTTATATTTTCGGAAATTTTAACGTAATAGGCAATATATA
Source organism: Camellia sinensis (assembly GCF_055761805.1). Taxonomy (NCBI): domain Eukaryota; kingdom Viridiplantae; phylum Streptophyta; class Magnoliopsida; order Ericales; family Theaceae; genus Camellia; species Camellia sinensis. The sequence continues at coordinate 68,634,352 of NC_138967.1, forward strand.
AATATTTGTGTAATCAATGTAGTGCAAAATTAAGTAATGTTTTACAAAGAATTTCTAGTGGCTCCCTAATAATTTATTACCTGTGGATACTCTGTTGTGGTGTTCCAGCTGATGATGTTTTTCTCTTTCTTTCTTTTATTTCTTGCTTCTTTTTTTTTTTTTTGATTAGAAATTTCAGATGGTGAAGTTATGCCTTCATATGGTAACATTTTTAAGGAAGAACAAAGTTGACTTTTACTGTTCATTCTCTTATGATTCCTGGTCTCAGTCATTTTCTTTAAAACAGAAGTTAAGTGGAAAGTGAGACTTCATGAAAGAGCCTTTGGCTGTGAATGGGGAGTGTGCCATCATTCTATTCAACTCATGCATAAAGTTGGTGATACTTGCTTTTCCTTTCTCTTGTCCTCTCTTTAGACAAACCCCAACACATGTGCCTCTCCCTCCCCCCAGGTCCACTTCTCAAAATATAAAAATCAAATGAAGCAAAGAAATTTAGCAAAATCATAAGTTTAATTAGTAGTAATGTTTCGCAATGCTTGTAGATAATATGCATGTATATTCTTCAATGAAGGTAATAACATCCTATGACTATATTCTGCAAATAACAATGGTCCTTGGATCTTTCACACCTATCTTTCCTCCTTTCAAGGGAAGCTTGGGTTTCATTAGTGGCTGTCTATTCTCGGTTATTTTGGTAATTTTATTTGTTAAAACCTACCATCACCTACTCCACCTACTACACCTACCACCACCTACTACCACCTACTACACACCTACCACTACCACCTACTCCACCTACTCCACTACATCTCCTATATAAGGAGCCCCTCACCATTTGTAATATATAACATATATCAATCAATAATACATCAATTTTAACATGGTATCAGAGTTATAAGGTTTAGGCTCATATTTCTTTTTCAATGGCGGGCAGCCGGCCGACAACATTGCCTTCGCTGCCCGCTGGAGATTTCTACGCATACCTTCACCCCGCTGGAGATTTCTTGGTCTTCAGCATAATATCATGAATTGACCCATCTTCCATGCTCACCATGAAAACAGAGCAAAGCAAAGCAATCAATGGGCTCCTCCTCGCAACTCTCACTCTCTCCTTCTCTTGGCTTCTCTACTACCCATTATGTTTTGATATGCATAATCTCTCTCTCTCTACAATCGCAACCAGTTCTTTCTCAATGCAAGAACCCCCCAGTCATCTTCAACTTCGGGGATTCCAACTCCGACACGGGGGGCCTCGTCGCTGGACTCGGATTCCCAGTCAATCCGCCCAACGGCCGCACTTTCTTCGGCACATCGACCGGTCGCCTCTCCGATGGACGCCTTGTCCTCGATCTCCTCTGCCAAAGCGTGAATACGAGCTTTTTGAGGCCATACCTAGACTCACTGGGAACCACGTTCACAAATGGTGCCAATTTTGCGGTGGTTTCAAATATTTGATCAATGATGAAGGGTTCAACAGTGAACTGTATATGATTGATATTGGACAGAATGACATTGCTGATTCATTCACTCGGAATCTCTCATATGTGCAAGTTATCAAAAGGATCCCATCCATCATTATAGAGATCAAGAATGCTGTGAAGGCTATATATGGTCAAGGTGGCAGAAAATTTTGGATTCACAACACTGGACCCTTGGGTTGTCTTCCCCAAAAACTTTCGATGGTTCAAAGACGTCCCAACGATGTTGATCCCTACGGATGCCTTTCTAGTTACAATGCTGCTGCAAGAATATTCAATGAAGGATTGCGCCATTTATGCGAGGAAATGAGATCTGAAATGGTGGATGCTATTATTGTGTATGTAGATATATATTCCATCAAGTATGACCTCATTGCCAACTATACCAAACATGGTTTCTCAAAACCATTGGCGGCTTGTTGTGGCTTTGGAGGCCCTCCATACAATTATAATATCAAGGTGCCATGTGGTCATGGGTACTGCTCCTGATGATGGGATTTCACGCCTTTCGTGTGATACTTTTTAATTCAAACCCATTCCTTTTCTTATTCTTCTTAGAGCACTGACTTGCACCCTCCTCGGGCCACCCCATTCACTTTTCTAATTATTATTATATACCCTTTTCCATTCTCAAATATTCTCCACCCAAAACTATCATCACATTTTCCACCGCCCCAAACATTCTTTCTCTTATATATATATATATATTTTTTTTTCTTTTTCTTCTTTCCACCGCCCAACTTTTCCTTGAACCTCAGCTTTTTATCTTTTCTTTTTTTTTTACCCCAACTTTATTTTGACACATTTTTTCCTTTCAAAAAAAAAAAAAAAAAACAACAAAAAAACAAAACAACCCAAAACCATTTACAAATTTGCACAACAAACCATATTTTATTCATCTCAGGGATTCACCCCGATCCACATTTTACACCACAACCACAAAAAAAAAAAAAAAAAAAAAAAAACCACACAAGATCACCATCACAACAACAGATTTGTTTTCTTTTCTGCAGACGGCCACCCACCGACTTACTCTGCCGCCGGTCTCTTCTTTTTGCCTCCGTCCTGGGCGGTCCTTGACGGTGCTGCCTCTGTGCTTCCTAATCCACCAAGCACATTCACTCCCCCCTGCTCCTCCCCTGCAGCATATGGCGGACCTCCAAATCGAAACATCACGGTGGCCTTCCGCTTTAGCTCCTTATTTTCCGCTTTTAGCACACTTATCTCTGCTCGCGCATCCTTATACATGCGCTGGAGCAGAGCCAGTTGGGCGTTTAACTGCTGCATCTCATTTGTCCTACTCTGAAGCCGGTGCGACAAGTTTGTGACCGCAGTCATGGTCTCCACACATGACTTCAATGTATACTGATTGGCCTCAATATCCGTTTGCACTGCCATTTTTTGCACCACAGACCGCATCGGAAAGTTTAACGGAGCAAAACCAGAGGTGTTTGGTTGAGGTTCACGGGCCACCGCACCAGTTATCTCTCTTGTTGACTCGTTGAGGTCGGGAAAGAGAGTGAGCAGACCACGGGAAGACGAGGCCATTTTCTAGGCTACAGAGTGTTACAAAGTTTCTCTCTCCGAAAAACGCAGAGTTTTTCAGAGAAGGGTTGGATCTAGAGTATTTACAGAATGTTTCAGAATGACAATGTTCAGAGGTTTCAGCCTGGTTTGGTTTCCACAGCCTCCGCATTGGTTTATATCGACACTGACGACGCGGCCGACACGCCGCTCTGTCGCTCACGTGCCTCGCCGCGTCTCCGGCTCACCTTTTGATGGCTCGACGCTTTCTGTCGGGCACGACTTTTGATGAAGTGGGCGCGCCTTTTGAGGGCGCGACTTTTGAGGGCTCGATATATATATCCATGTATATATATATTTGGGCAGCCTATATACACCATCATACAGTGTATTTTCCATCGGTCCGACATGATCCCATAAACTGCTCCCGACATTTGATTCCGGTTAGCTTCTACAACGGTCTGCCACGACCATACAGTGTCTCCTATCCTCTTTTATTTTATGTATTAGTCTATTTTCTTGTTTTGTTACTCTCTCCAAACTCAAGTTGGTTAGTTCCTATCCCCCTTGAGTTTGCGGGGGGCTGTTAAAACCTACCATCACCTACTCCACCTACTACACTTACCACCACCTACTACCACCTACTACACACCTACCACTACCACCTACTCTACCTACTCCACTACATCTCCTATATAAGGAGGCCCTCACCATTTGTAATATATAACATATATCAATCAATAATACATCAATTTTAACATTATTATTTGTTGGAATGAACTGGATGGGAGCTTCTATTCACACCACAAAAATTCTCAATTCACACCATTTTGTTGTTCGGATATCAACTTTTGAACAAAAATTAATTATTTGGATCTTAGTTGCATGAAGCGGGGACTGAGATGGGGGTGTGCATATATTTTATTTACTAAATATATAAAATATTTTAACAACCATTTTTTTTTTCTTTTTTTTTTTTTTTTTTCTGCTTAGTTGTAATATGTGTTAAAATTTGAATTATTATTGGAGATTGATGTCGGTCAACTACAAATTGTCTTTATAAAGTATAAATAAATATTACGTAAATAAGAAGTACTAAAATAAAAATAAATTTGAGTTATTTTTCTTTTGTTTCTTTGAGATTTGTATGCCTGAGAGGTTCTATCTCAGTTGGGAGCGAATTTCTTTCTCGACGGGAGCAAGTTTCTTACTTGGGAGAGCGGAATTGCGTTTCTTAGTAAGTAACGTCACCCAAGTAGAATTTCCTACTACTAAGGTTTGGATATCAACTTCCGAACGGAAGTTGATATCCGAACAATTAATTTTTGTTCGAAAGTTTATGTCTGAATTGAAAAAATTGTGAAATTATGGTGTGTAAATAGAATCTCCTGAGCTGTAGGGTTGCCTATGGGTCCTTTTACGTGTCAAATTTTGTTGTTGGGTCTTTCATGGAGTCTTCATTAGGTCTAGAATATTCTAGTCAGTCAAAAGTTTCTCAACTTCTAATTATGGAATCATAGTCCTTATAAAATTAAAAAAGTCTAGCAGCTTGTAAATAGGCTTGTGATCTTTCTTTTCAGGATGTAGTTGATATTATGAGAATGTGGGATTACATTTGTGTCAATGCCTAAACTCTTCCCTCTCTTCTTCTTCTTCTTCTTCTTCTTCTTCTTCTTCTTCTTTGTGCGAATAACCCAAACACTATTCTCGGGTTACTGATTACAACCATCAAAATGTGCACTTTTCAGCCCCAAAACCTTATCCGATCACACAAAAGTAAACTTTTAATCCATTCTCCTACCTATTGGACTTCTATTTAGCCATTAAGACCATAAATTACTCATTGTGTAGGCCCTTAATAGCTTTTGTTTTGAAAATCCAGCAAGCTGCCACTTTTAAAATCAAATAAAAATCACACCTATTCATCTCTTAACCCCATAAATCTTCGTCTCTCTCTTACAACTAAAATCCACTACAATACCTATTATAGGCTGTAATTAAGTTTCTTAAAGTTGTCCTGTAATTAATCCAACAATGGTCATGATCTATCAAAAAAAATAAAAAAATATCCAATACTGGTCATTTCAATTTTCATTTTTCCTCAATAAGAAAAGATTTGAAAACAATGAAAATCTTAAATTTATTAGAGAAAATGCTCTAGTTTTCCATTCTCATATAAGGCTAAATAGTTTATTATTGGCAATAGGTCTGCACAGAGTGATTCATCATGCTCAAGCATAACTCGATCCTATGAAGCATCGACATGTCTCCCAAGGTTGTGTATCAGAGTCCAACACGTGTTGGACATCGGCACGCGTCAGACACGCAGTCTTGTTTGTCCTCTTTTTTTTCTTTTCCTTTTTATCTGAGCCACGTCCGGACACTTCATCGACACGTCAGGAACTTTTCAAAACAGCCTGAGAGAGAGAGGAGATAGAAGAGAGAGAAGTCCCTTTGTTCAGGCGACATGTTTGAGACAAGATCCATTGGGGACTATTCAAAGCCCCAACTACAACACATGGATGAGAGAGAGAGAGAAGAAAACCAAGCTTCCATTGCGATGAAAGCAGAAGCATCATGCTACAACACGGAGAAAAGAGAGAGAGAGAGAGACCAAGCTTCCTTTTGTAATTAGAGCAAAAGCCTCCTTTTGTAACCAATGTTTGTTTACTCGTTTTGTCTTCCAAGAAAAGGGTGTACTACTCATGAAAGTTGCCACCTACCAGCTAATAAAGCTTTCAACTTTTCACCTACCAGTCAAAATATCAAAACAAGTAGCATCTATCAACCAATTAAATGGTCAAAGTAGCTATCTCAAATGTGTATATTTGTATTTTTTTTATATTGATGATTGTGTGCCATGTGAGTGAGAGTGATTTTGTAATGTTTAAATTTTTAGTTAATGTTAAATTATATTTTTTTTCATCATTTTAAATAAATATTTATATATGTGAGGTATATTATATCAATAAATATTTATTTTTAATGTGTCCTTAGCGTGTCGTGGCCCTTATTCTCAATGCTACTTATTATCCCATCTAGGGTCCCAGTCATCTCTGTTAGAATAATATATTATTGTTTGGGTTCTTATTTTGTAATTATTCTATGCCTTAGGGCTTCCTTGTAATTATTGATCTTCATTAATATAAATAGGGGATGATATCCTAATCATTCCCTAATCTGATATTCTCTAAATTTATCATGGTATCAGAGCCTAACCCTAAAACCTAAACCCATCTACCCATACTGTTCCTATTATTCACCGGAGCCACCACTCACCACCAGGAGCCACCAGCCACCATCGGAGATAGTTCCTCTCTCTGTCGGCTCAAGCCGACTCCACCCTGAAGGGCTTCGGCTCAAGCTGAGAAGGGGGTGGGTTGATGACTGTCTAGGGTTTTGACTCACCCTTGTTGGTCGAAGTCAGCAACGAAAGCCCTTAGGGTTCGAAACTTACCTGGGTTGGTCGTCTGCTCTTGTCATCTGCTCCGCTGGCTGCCCTTGGTAGTCCCTCTGCCTCAGTCGACTTCCCCGATGCAATCATCTCTTGATCCTGCTCAATTGTCTCTCGTCCTTTGAAAGTATTCACTTCGTAGGTGTATCTCTTTACTCTTGAAACAAAACCCAAACCCGAACCAGTGTATTTATTTACTCTTGAAACAGTTCTCTAAAAAAAAAAAGGGGGGGGGGGAAATTATGGGTTGTTAAATCTTTATATTGTCATAGTGGTTGTTTGTTTTTTCCCTTCCACCACCTCCTTCCGAGTTTGTGATTGGCACTAGTTTTGTTGAGAGTTCAGTAGTACAGTATCTATGGCAGATTCCACAGGTGTGTCGACACCTAAGTGTGAGAGTTCCATTATACCTACTACTATGACTGATAACCCTAACCCTAGTATTAAAATCACCACCTCTCCATTTAATGGTCAGAACTATCTAGCGTGGTCGCAGAGTTTGACTATGTTTTTGAAGAGCAGAGGGAAGATGGGGTATGTTGATTGCAGGATACAGACACCCAGCACCACTGACCCGGGTTATGACCAATGGAAGATTACCAACTCTTTAATTATGGGTTGGCTTATTTATTCGATGGTACCAAACATTGGCGAGGGCTATTTGTCTATGGAGACTGCCCAGGATGTTTGGGATGCTGTGGCCGCTACCTATTCCCGCAAAGGGAATTTCTCCCAAGCATTTGAGTTACGCCGCTCTATTGAGAGCTCTGTTCAAGAGGAGCAGCCAATTCTTCAGTACTTCACCTTCCTCACCAACGGCTGGAAACGCCTTGATCACTTGTAGGATTATAAGCCTGTTTGCACAGCTGATTCAGTCGGATACAAGAAGTTTATTGCACAGGAAAGGGTCTTCAAGTTTTTGGCAGGGCTCAATGTGGAGTATGATCCGGTTCGGAGTCGGGTTCTGAGTATGGACACTCTTCTTTCACTTCAGGAGGCATTTGCCTATGTACAGAATGAGGAGAGTTGCCGGTCTGCTATGATGTCCCCTATCTCTACTGACTGCTCTGCATTACTGTCTACTCCTAGAGATGGCCCTAGCCTGACTCCCATCCCTCCGTCTGCAGCCAAGAAATCTGTATTCTGTGATTACTGTAAAAAACCGCGGCATACTCGTGAGACATGTTAGAAGCTTCATGGGACTCCATCCGGGGGTCGAGGTGATCGGTCTGGTTTTAGAGGAGGTCGGTCAGGCCAGTCTGGAGGACGGGGTTCTCATCCATGGGCTCATTAGTCTAATACCGTTGATACACTTGATTCTACTTCTGCTTCTGTTGGCCAACCTTCTAATGATCTCTCTGGCATGACTACTCCTAAGCTTGAGGATGTTCTGCATCACTTGCTGGATCGCCGGTCTTCTACTGCTCTCAGTACATCTTCCTCGTCGTTTGCCCGCTCAGGTAACTTAGCCTCTTCTCCGTGTATTTTCCTGTCTCATAAGTCTTTGCCTTGGATTATTGATTCTGGTGCCTCCGATCATATGTCTGGATCCTCTGATCTTTTCTCTGCCTATAAGTCCTCTTCAGGTCAGGACAAAGTTAGGATTGTCGATGGTACTGTTTCTTCCATTTCTGGGAAAGGTTTAGTCGATGTCACTCCTACTATACCTCTATATTTTGTTCTCCATGTTCCCGATTTTTCTGTTAACCTGTTATCCTTGAGTCGTATTACCCAGGATTTGAGTTGTAGTGTGACGTTTTTTCCTGATCATTGTCTTTTTCAAGACCTTGTCACGAGGAGGACGATTGGCAGTGGTAGTGCAGCAAATGGTCTCTACTTCCTAGATCAACCTGACAAGCTTGCTCATTTTTCCACCACGAGTCCTACTACCCAAGATGATTTATGGCTGTGGCATCGACGTCTTGGGCATCCTTCTTTTTATTTACTTAAGCATTTATTTCCATCTGGTTTCGCAAACAATAATGTGTCTGAGTTTCTTTGTGAGTCTTGTCAACTTGGAAAACAACACAGAGCTTCTTTTGCTCCCAGTTTTAATAAAAGTTTAGTTCCTTTTTCATTAATACATTCTGATGTCTGGGGTCCATCTCGTGTTATGTCTGTGAAAGGTCATCGATGGTTTGTTTCATTTATTGATGATTTTTCTCGTACTACTTGGGTGTATCTCTTGAAAGACAAGAGTGAGGTTTTCTCCGTGTTTCGCAATTTTCATAAGATGATTTGTACTCAATTTGGGGCCACCGTCAAAATCTTCTGTTCTGATGATGGGGGAGAATATATAGATTCTGGGTTAGGGCAATATTTTTCTGCTCATGGCATTATCCATCAGACCTCTTGCACTAATACCCCTCAACAAAATGGGGTGGCAAAATGCAAGAATCGTCATCTTCTTAATATGGCTCGGTGCATGTGTTTTTCTATGAGTGTACCTCGGTCCTACTGGGGCGACGCTGTTCTCACCGTTGCCCATCTTATTAATCGTCTTCTTACCCAAGTGTAGAAATTTAATGTATAAAGAGAAATAGAGAATTGTATTGTTGATTGATATAATGTTATTGATATGTTACAATGATTCCTATATATAGAAGAGTAGGTGGTAGTAGGTGGTAGGTGGAGTAGGTGAAGTGGAGGTGGTAGTGGTGTAGTGGGTTAGGTTTAGTAGAGTAGGTGAAGTGGAGGTGATAGTGGTGTAGTGGGTTAGGTTTAGTGTAGTGGGTGGATTTTAACAGCCCCCCGCAAACTCAAGGGGGATAGGAACTAACCAACTTGAGTTTGGAGAGAGTAACAAAACAAGAAAATACATAAAAATAAAAGAGGATAGGAGACACTGTATGGTCGTGTCAGACCATTGGTGAAGACACTGGATGGTGGTGTCATAACGTTGTAGAGGACACTGTATGGCGGTGTCAGACCGCTGTAGAAGATAGTTTATGGGGTCATGTCGGACCGTTGTAGAAGACAGTTTATGGGGTCATGTCGGACCGTTGTAGCAGACAATGTGGTGACAGTTGTTGTGACAGTTTACGGAGTCTTGCTGGACCCTTGTAGAAACTAACCGGAATCAATGTCGGGACAGTTTACAGAGTCTTGTCGGACCCTTGTAGAAACTAACCGGAATCTATGTCGGGACAGTTTACAGAGTCTTGTCGGACCCGTGTAGAAACTAACCGGAATCTATGTCGGGACAGTTTACAGAGTCTTGTCGGACCCATAAAGGAGCTAACCGGAATCAATGTCGGGACAGTTTATAGAGTCTTGTCGGACCCATAAAAAGTTGCACCCTCAAAAGGAGTGCCTAATTTTGTCAAAAGGCGTGCCATCAAAAGGCGTGCCATCAAAAGGCGTGTCCACTTTGTCAAAAGATGTGCCATGAAAAGGCGTGCCAGTTTGTCGGGCGGCAAGAGGCGCGCGATACGCGTGGCTGCCTCGGCTATTTAACCAAGACGAAGGCTGAGGCTGAGGCATACCATTCTGAAACCTCTGAAACCAACCCTTCGCTGAAAAAACTCTGCCTCTGCGGAGAGAGAAACTGTGGAACACTTTGTTGCCATTCTGTCACCAACCCTTCCGAACATTATCAGTTGGAAATTGCTATTTCGCTGAAACACTTAGCAACCCAAAAACATGGCCTCTTCTTCCCGTCCAGCTACCCAGAACCTGCTCACTCTCTTTCCAGAACTGAACGAGCCCACAGGAGAAATAACTGGTGCGGTGGCCAGTGAACCTCAACCAAACACCTCTGGTTTTGCTCCATTGAACTTTCCGATGCGGTCGGTGGAGCAAAAAATGGCGGTGCAAACTGATATTGAGGCTAATCAGTATACTCTGAAGTCATGCGTGGAAACCATGACGGCGGTCACAAATTTGTCGAACCGGCTGTAGAGTAGGACAAATGAGGTGCAGCATTTAAATTCCCAGCTGGCTCTGCTCCAACGCATGTATAAGGATGCGCGAGTAGAGATCAGTGTGCTAAAGGCAGAAAATAAGGAACTGAAGCGGAAGGCCACCGTGATGTTCCGATTTGGAGGTCCGCCATATGCTGCAGTGGAGGAGTATGGGGGAGTGAACGTGCTCGGTGGACAAGGAAACACGGAGACCGGACTGGCACGGGACACCCAAGATAAAAGTAAGAAGAAGAGACCTGCAGTTGAGTAGAGAAGAAAAATCCCACTGTGGGTGTGGTAGTTTTGTTTTTGTTTGTGTGGGTTTTCTTTTTTTTTTTTTTTTTTTTGATGTAAAAGTGTGATCGGGGTTGATCCCCTGATATGAATAAAATGACAAGGTTGTGGAATGTTGTTGGTGTTATTTTGTGGTGTTGTTTAATAAGAAAAATAAAATAAAAGAAAATAATGGATAAAGAAAATAGAGAAAAATATTTGTGGATGGAATAAATTAAGAGAAAGGAGAGATATGATTAAAGTGGGTTTGAAAGTGGGAAAAGATGAGAGAGAGGGAGATAGAGTGGGTGCATGATGATGATGTTGGGTCCATGGAGAGAGAGAGAGAGAGGGATGTCCAAGAAGCTTGTGCTTTTGATAGTTACACATTACCCAAGCTGTATGTGAAGATGCATGTTACTGTCTTACACTTCTGCAGGCTTGGTATTCTTTGTGGGGCACTTGCAACACGTGACATTGAAAATTGTATTCGAAAATGATGACATCTCCAACATGAAACGTCTTGGAAGCAGCCCAGGCCTTGTAATCAATATTCCCAATGATGGTTCAACCAGCGGAGTCCCCAACCTTGTACACTGCTGCCATTGAAACCTTCAAGCCAGCAAACATGGCTACCAACAACAGAGCCACAGCTCTACACCCCACACCCAAATCCATGGCTAAGAGAGAGAGAGCAAATCGGGAAAAAAAAACAGCAGTGACGAGCAGAAAAGCAGCGCCAGAAACGCCAACGACGACGACGAGTAAGAGTACAACCACGGATATGTGAGAGGCAAGGTGAACGGCGATAGAGGCTAGACGATGATGCGGGTGCCGCCGCCGACATAGCGGAGGAGGGGTGTAAGAAAATGTTGAAGAAGTCAAGGTATGTGTAGAAAATAAGCGGAATAGGTTGAGGTCCGGCGGGCGGCCAAGGCAAGGTTGCCGCCCGCCGGTGAAGCGAGAAATACTAAAGAGAAATAGAGAATTGTATTGTTGATTGATATAATGTTATTGATATGTTACAATGATTCCTATATATAGAAGAGTAGGTGGTAGTAGGTGGTAGGTGGAGTAGGTGAAGTGGAGGTGGTAGTGGTGTAGTGGGTTAGGTTTAGTAGAGTAGGTGAAGTGGAGGTGATAGTGGTGTAGTGGGTTAGGTTTAGTGTAGTGGGTGGATTTTAACACCAAGTCTTGCAAAAACAAGCTCCCCTTCAAGTCCTCCTAGGTTTCAAGACCTTGTTTTCTATTCCGCCAAAAATATTTGGCTGTGTCTGTTTTGTCCACAATCACTCTCCTACTCGTGGAAAGTTGGACCCTCGCTCCTTCAAATGTGTTTTCCTAGGGTACTCTCCTACTCAAAAGGGGTATAAGTGTTACCACCCTCCGTCTCGTAAGTGGTTTGTGTCCATGGATGTCACATTCTTTGAGTCCCAATCCTATTTCTTGTCCTCTCCAGTGTCACAGTCCTCCCTTCAGGGGGAGCCTTGGTGTGAAGTGATTCCTGTGATTCCTACGGTGGAACCGGTTGTTTTTGTACCACCACCTCCTACTGGGACTATAGAACCTACTGTCCCCAAGGATAGGGAAGGGCAAGCTTATGTCAGGGACAAAGACAGACAGAAAGTTAACTGGATATAAGAGACCACTTCTGCTCCTCCATTGCCATCTCCTGCTTCTGATGAGAGTCCAAGTAACTTTGAATCTCTTGAGTCCATTGATCTTGATGTTCCTATTGCCAAGAGAAAATGTGTGAGATCTTGTACTTAACATCCTATCTCAAATTTTGTGTCCTACTCCCATTTATCGTCCTCCTATAGAGCGTTTGTGTCAAATATTTCCTCTGTTAGCATTCCTAACCATTTTCAGGATGCTCTTGCTACCTCTGAGTGGAAACTTGCCATGATTGAGGAAATGAAAGCACTTAAGAAGAATGGCACTTGGGAATTGACGGAGTTACCTAAGGGCAAACGACCTATGGGATGCACATGAGTGTATACTGTGAAACACAAAGCGGATGGGTCTATTGAGCGTTATAAGGCTAGACTTGTGGCAAAAGGGTTCACTCAGACATATGGCGTTAACTATTAGGAAACCTTTGCACTAGTGGCTAAGATGAATTCGGTCAGAGTACTTCTCTCTCTAGCAGCTAATCTAGATTGGCCACTTCATCAGTTTGATGTGAAGAATGCCTTTCTCCATGGTGACCTTGAAGAAGAGGTATATATGGACATTCCTCCTGGTTTTGAGGATCATAAGACAGAAGGCAAAGTGTACAGGCTTCGGAAGTCATTGTACGGTCTCAAACAGTCTCCAAGGGCTTGGTTTGAGAGATTCACTCAGGCTATGCTTAAATATGGCTTCAAACAGAGTCAGGCAGATCACACTTTATTTGTGAAACATTCCTCATGTGGTAAGACTACAACACTCATTGTTTATGTAGATGACATAGTTCTTACAGGCGATGATAGTGAGGAAATACCTTTGTTGAAGAAATATTTAGCCAGTGAGTTTGAAATCAAAGACTTGGGAAGCTTAAAGTATTTTCTGGGAATTGAAGTTGCTCGCTCCAAGGATGGGATTTTTATCTCACAAAGGAAGTATGTACTTGACTTTTTGAAAGAAACTGGGATGCTTGGCAGCAAGGCTTGTGACACTCCACTGGAACCCAATCAGAAATTGGGGGATGATGAAGGAGGAGCAGCTGTTGATAAGGAGAGCTATCAGCGATTAGTGGGTAAGCTCATTTACCTATCTCACTCTCGTCCGGATATTGCTGTCGCTGTCAGTGTGGTTAGCCAGTTTATGCATGCTCCTCATCAGATTCACTTCGAGGCTGTCATGAGAATTTTGAGGTACTTGAAATCTGCTCCTGGTAAGGGTCTTTATTTTTCAAAGTATGATCATCTGTAAAAAAATTGATGTATATTATTGATTGATGTATGTTGTTGATATTTTTGAATGTATACAATCACTCTCCTATATATAGAAGAGAAAAACATACTCACCTACCACACTCAACTCTCACCTAACACACTTACATCTACCTAAAAAAATTGATGTATATTATTGATTGATGTATGTTGTTGATATTTTTGAATGTATACAATCACTCTCCTATATATAGAAGAGAAAAACATACTCACCTACCACACTCAACTCTCACCTAACACACTTACATCTACCTACCACACTTACAGCCCCCCTCAAACTCAAGGAGGATAGATACTAACCAACTTGAGTTTGGAGAGAGTAACAAAGCAGGAAAGTAAACTGATAAATAAAATAAAACAGGATAGGAGACACGGTATGGTCGTGTCAGACCGTTGTAGAAGACTGTATGGTTATGGAAGACCGATCTAGAAGACACTGGCTCGTGTTGGACCGATGTAGAAGACAGTTTATGGGGTCATGTCGGACCGTTGTAGCAGACAATGTTGTGACAGTTGTTGTGACAGTTTACGGAGTCTTGCTGGACCCTTGTAGAAACTAACCGGAATCAATGTCGGGACAGTTTACAGAGTCTTGTCGGACCCATGAAGGAGCTAACCGGAATCAATGTCGGGACAGTTTACAGAGTCTTGTCGGACCCATGAAGGAGCTAACCGGAATCAATGTCGGGACAGTTTACAGAGTCTTGTCGGACCCCTAAAAAGTCGCACCCTTAAAAGGTGTGCCCAATTTGTCAAAAGGCGTGCCATCAAAAGGCGTGCCTATCAAAAGGAGCGCCCATGTTGTCGGCGAGCGCCGAGAGGCGCATGATGCGCGTGTCTGCCTCGGCTATTTAACCAAGGTTGAGGCGGAGGCTGTGCAAACCAGTCTGAAACCGCCGAAAATCTTTGAAAAAAACTCTTCCGTTTCTGAGAAAGAGATTCTGGAACACTCTGTTGCCATTCTGTAATCAACCCTTCTCTGAAACACTCAGCAACCCATAACATGGCCTCGTCTTCCCGTTCAGCTACCCAGAATATGGCCTCTGCGTCCCGTGGTCTGCTCACTCTCTTTCCCGACCTCAACGAGTCAACAAGAGAGATAACTGGTGCGGTGGCCAGTGAACCTCAACCAAGCGCCTCTGGTTTTGCTCCGTTGAACTTTCCGATGCGGTCGGTGGAGCAAAAAATGGCAGTGCAAACTGATATTGAGGCCAATCAGTATACTTTGAAGTCATGTGTGGAAACCATGACTGCGGTCACAAACTTGTCGCACCGGCTGCAGAGTAGGACAAATGAGGTGCAGCAGTTAAATGCCCAACTAGCTCTGCTCCAGCACATGTATAAGGATGCGCGAGCAGAGATAAGTGTGCTAAAGGCGGAAAATAAGGAGCTGAAGCGGAAGGCCACCGTTATGTTCCGATTTGGAGGGCCGCCATATGCTGCAGTGGAGGAGCAGGGAGTAGTGATCGTGCCCAGTGGAGTGGGAAACACGGAGGCAACACCGTCAAGGGCCGCCTAGGACGGAGGCAAGAAGAAGAGACTGGCGGCAGAGTAGAGAAGAAAAAATCCTTTGTTGTTGTGATGGTGTTGGTTTTTTTTTTTTTGTTTTGTTTGTGTTTTGGTGTAGAAATGTGATTGGGGTTGATCCCTGTCATGAATAAAACGAGTTTTTTTTTTTTTTTTTTTTTTTTTGGTGTAAAATTGTGATCGGGGTTGATCCCCGGCATGAAGAAATGACAAGTTGGTGGAATGTTTGTGGTGGTATTTTTTGTTGTTGTTTTGTTTAATAATAAAAATAAAATAAAATAAAAAATAGATAAAAAAAAAATATTTTTGGATGGGTTATTTAAGAAAGATCGGTGTGAGGTGGATGACAAAGGGAACATGGATGTTTCAAAAGAAAGTGGGGGGTAGTGCCCCTGCAAAAAAATATATTATTGTAGAGTGGGTATTTAAAAGAGATTAAAAGTGATTTGGAGAAAATAAATAAAAAATAATTGATTTTGAAATCAAACGGAGGAGAGAGAAATGACAAGCCCATGTGATAAAGTGGAGAGAGAGGGTCTTGAGTTTGGAAAGAAAGAGATAAAAAGTGGAGCATCTCTGCTGTGCTACCCCATCATCAGTCTCACACAACAAAGGAGGAGAGAGAAAGAGCCCCTGAGAGAGAGAGAGAGCATCAGTGGTGGTCCTGGAAGCTGTGATCCCATTGCATTATCAGCTGGACCTGGAATCCAAGCAGGCGCTCTTTCGGGTTGCATGGAGCTTCCTACTTGACTGTTGAATTCTGTACCGAAATGTGAACCTCCTACCTAATACACTGATTGAGGTGGTGGCTGACTTGGAAGTGGGGGCTGTCCCTGCGGAAATGAAGGCCCCATGCTAGGTGGAGGTTTGTTACCTAAATGAAACATGGGCTGTGAATGATGCAGCTGAGGTGGACCAGAGTGCTGGAAACCAGGGTTCTGCCCAATTTGTGAATGAATCTGGTGAGAGAAAGCCGGCATTGAAGGTGGTCTCGGTTGTGGTGGCAGTGGGGGTTGCAGCGGCAGATGCATAATGCCACTTGTCTGTATTGGTTGCTGCAACTGGGTGGAGCCAGTGGGCAGAGAGGGTTGAAGTGGAGTGACATTGGTGGTGCTTGGGCATTAACATGTCCCTTCGGCTGCTGTACTGATTGTAAGGCATGTGATGGCAAGGACTGGGATTG
This sequence comes from Camellia sinensis, assembly GCF_055761805.1. Taxonomy (NCBI): domain Eukaryota; kingdom Viridiplantae; phylum Streptophyta; class Magnoliopsida; order Ericales; family Theaceae; genus Camellia; species Camellia sinensis. The sequence goes on from NC_138967.1 coordinate 68,650,626, forward strand.
GCATCACAGGTGGGTTTTGATGTTGCTTTCTTACAGGAATTGGAATCTGAGGCGACAGTTGACGACAGTACTTGGTTTTATCCACCCATCTATCCAAGTAATCTCTGTGAAACACATGACGACAGTTGCACAAATCTTTGTTGATTTTATCAGCGGAATAGGTTGAGGTCCGGCGGGCGGCCAAGGCGAGGTTGCCGCCCGTCGGTGAAGCGAAATTACTAGATTCTTAACCTTGCTCTGATACCATGTAAAAAAATTGATGTATATTATTGATTGATGTATGTTGTTGATATTTTTGAATGTATACAATCACTCTCCTATATATAGAAGAGAAAAACATACTCACCTACCACACTCAACTCTCACCTAACACACTTACATCTACCTACCACACTCAACTCTCACCTACTCTCCACCTACTCCTCACCTACTCCTCACCTACCACACTTACATCATCTTCGTGTGGAAGCCTATACAGATGCTGACTGGGCTGGATCAGTAACTGATAGGAGATCGACTTCAGGGTATTGCACCTTTGTTGGAGGCAACCTAGTTACTTGGAGGAGTAAGAAACAGAATGTGGTTGCCAGGTCAAGTGCAGAATCTGAGTTTAGAGCTATGGCACAAGGGGTGTGTGAGCTCTTATGGATCAAGTTATTGTTGAGTGATCTAGGTATTGATCAGACAGACTCCATGCGGTTATATTGTGATAATAAGGCCGCTATCAACATTGCTCACAATCCGGTTCAACATGACAGGACAAAGCATGTTGAGGTTGATCGCCACTTCATTAAGGAAAAACTCACTAATGGCACGATATGTACTCCCTTTGTGCAGTCTGGTGAACAACTTGCTGACATCCTCACTAAGGGACTTGGAAGTAAGCCCTTTCATGACATTTTAGGCAAGCTGGGCATGCGAGATATCTTCGCACCACCTTGAGGGGGAGTGTTAGAATAATATATTATTGTTTGGGTTCTTATTTTGTAATTATTCTATGCCTTAGGGCTCCTTGTAATTATTGATCTTCATTAATATAAATAGGGGATGATATCCTAATCATTCCCTAATCTGATATTCTCTAAATTTATCAATCTCTTAGGGGGAGTCTTGGAGTGAAGAGAGTCATGTTGTTTCTATTATTCTTGACCCAATACCACCACCAGCAGTACCTATTGTTGCTCCTATTGTTCCTAGCCCAGTACCACCTCCAGTGATATCTATTACTAGCAATACAAAATTCGATGTTGCCAAAAACAGAGAAGGCAATTCTATGTTAGGGATACAGAAAGGCAGAAAATTACCTAGATACAAGAGACCATTTCTAATCAATCACTGTCGTCTCCTTCTCTTAATGAAGGTCCAAGTAACCCTAAAACCCCTGATATTACTACCTAAGTTTGAACCTACTGATCTTGATATCCCCATTGTCAAGAGAAAATGTGAGATCTTGTACTCATCATCCTATTTCTAACTTTGTGTCTTATTCTCATTTGTCCTCTTTATATAAAAACCTTTGTGTCAAAAATTTCCTCTGTTAGCATATCTAATTATTTTCAGGATGCTCTTACTATTCCCTGAGTGGAAATTGGTCATGGTGGAGGAAATGAAAGCACTTCATAAGAATGACACTTAGGATTTGACTGAGTTACCTAGGGACAAACGAATTGTGCGATGCAAATGGGTGTATATTGTGAAGCACAAGGCAGATGGTTCAATTGAGACTTGTGGCAAAAGAGTTTTACTCAGACCTATGGGGTGGACTACCAAGTAACATTTGCTCTCGTTGCAAAGATGAATTCAGTCTGAGTACTTCTTTCTCTGGCAGCTAATCTGGACTAGCCACTTCATCAGTTTGATGTAAAAAATGCTTTCTTGTATGGTGACCTAGAAGCGGAAGTGTATATGGACATTCCTTCTGGCTTTGAAACTATAACGCCCCAAATTTCTAGCCTAAATGATAAGACAACAATCATGACTCTTTCAAGGAAAACCGAATATAAATCTCCAAACTTATATTACATGATACAATAGTTCTTCATGCAACAATACATTAATCCAACAACAAGTAAATAAACAAATAAATACCCCCAATGGTTTACAAGTTTCCAAGGCTTGAGCCTGGTTACACAAAATGATTATTCAAACCCACACAAACACAACCCTTGGCTTACACACAGAGTCACAGCAAAATGAGAGCATTGTACTCCCAATCCACATACTTCCACGCCCCTAGTTAGGTGAGATCACCACATCTTTTCCTGCACAAAAATCCCGTAGGGTGAGCATAAAGCCCAGTAGGAAATTCTTAACAAAGTATATACATTTTATACAAGTCTCAAGAGATGAAATGCACATGCCATGCTATGTTCTTTTTGAACATAAATCATATTTTCATTTTTTGAAAACCATCATGCTCAATAATATAATGTAATTTTAATTGTTCAAAACTTAACAATTTATTTCAAAGGCAGTAAATACGACTCTGATAATCCCTAGGTCGGTGTCTGCAAGTAGACTATACAAGTACTATCAAATTGTCATTTTTACCAGTATTAATCGGAAGGCTCGACACCTATTCACGCGGGTTTTCGGTCTTTCACTCCGGACTCTCAGGCCAACTTGTTCAATATCATCTCCGCCACCTATCAAGACTTGCCAGCGTATATACCCCAAAATCATACCATGAAAACTTGTTTCCCAACATTCTTTTCTCAATGCAAATTTTCAAATCAACTTTTAAAGTTTAATGTAATCAAATGAATTGATATGCCAATAACACAAGATAAATATAAATACTTTTATTCCACTTTATCATCCAAGGAATAAAACAATTCCCTCTTCTCAAGTATCCTCAATAATTAGTCATTTCAAGACTATTTCAACATTTTGAACAATAATTTCCAAAATGAACAAAAATTCTCATATTCTCTAAAATTCATCATTTGTAAAAATATAAATAAGAAATTTTCCAAACATCATTTATTTTGACACACAAAATAAATTTAACAATATCATTCATGGATTTTCAATCTCTTTTAAAAGAAAATTCAAATTCTAGGTTTTCTCACCAAAACTATACAACTCAAATTTTTTGAAAGAAAACTTTCCAAAATCATCTTTTCATCAATCAACGAAGATCAAAACCCATAAGATCATTCTAAAAGAACAAGAGACAAACTCACTTTCAAAATCGCTCAACTTCTTGAATTAACAATCAATTTTCAAAGCTATCGAAAGATGATTTCGAAAATCATATAGATTTTGCAAAAATATATATATAACTCTAAGAAAATCCCTACCTCAAGTTCTGAAGAAGAAATGAAACGAAACGAAACGAAACCCCCAAAATCAATGGTGTCGAAACTCGATCTTCATTGCACACAACGAAGCCCTTGAGAAGTTAACCAACTTTGTTGAAGAACCTATGGCAGAACGCTAATGGATCTTGAGAAATCAAAGTTTCAATCTAATTTGGCGTAGGGAAATGTAGAGAAAAGGGAGAGGAAATGTTTTAGAGAGAGAGATTTACAAAAGTGATCTGAAATATCAGATTCACGAACTGATATAATACATGGTCAGCTTGAGCGTGGAATGCCCCGCTCGAGCGTCGAATGCACCTTCCCAGTACTTTTGCCGACAGGTCAAATTTCTGGAACCAAACATTCTTCGCTCGAGCGCATAAACGGCCGCTCAAGCGGACAAGCAATTTCTAATGCATATTGCATTTTTGCTTCGGGGGCGCTACCCCTCAACCTCGCCAGGGCGCTGCCATAGGACCCGCCAAGGGGCGCTACCCCCTGGACCCCCGCTAACTGACCGGGCAACTCGATCCCTGCCAGGGCACTGCCCTTGGACCCGCCAAGGGGCGCTGCCCCCTGGACCCCCGCGAGCTGACCGGGCAGCTCGATCCCTGACATACTCAGCGAAGTGGCAAAACTGGGATCGCTACAGAAACTCTTTGAACTAAGGCTAAGGTGTGTTGACTTCGAAAGTTATTATATAACCTCAAACAGTCCCCTAGGGCTTGGTTTGAGAGATTCACTCAAGCAATGCTAAAATATAGCTTCAAACCGAGTCAGGCTGATCATACTCTGTTTGTTAAACATTCCTCTCATGATAAGACTGCAACTCTCATTGTATATGTGGATGACATAGTGCTTACAGGAGACGATGTTGAGGAAATCTCTTTGTTGAAAAAGTATTTGGCCAGTAAGTTTGAAATCAAAGACTTGGAGAACTAAAGTACTTTCTGGGGATTGAAGTGGCTAGGTCCAAAGATGGGATTTTCATTTGTCAGAGAAAATATATCCTTCACATGTTGAAGGAAACAGGGATACTTGGAAGTAAAGCTTGTGACATACCACTGGAATCTAATCAAAAACTTTGTGATGATAGTGGGGGAGCAGCCGTTGATAGAGGGAGTTATCAGAGATTAGTGGGTAAGCTTATTTACTTAGCCCATTGTCATCCTGATATTGATATTGCCGTTATTGTAGTTAGCTAGTTTATGCACGCTCCTCATGAAATACATTTGGCGGCAATTATGAGAATTTTGAAATACTTGAAATCTTCTCCTGAAAAAGGTCTTTATTTTTCCAAACATGATCATCTTAGTGTGGAAGCTTATACGAATGTTGATTGGGCAGGATCAGTAACTGATAGGAGGTCCACTTCAGGGTATTGTACTTTTGTTGGAGGCAATTTAGTTACTTGGAGAGTAAGAAACATAATGTGATTGTCAAGTCTAATGCAGAAGCTGAGTTTAGAGCTATGGCATAAGGTGTGTGTGAGCTCTAGTAGATCAAGTTGTTATTGCATGATCTGGGAATTGACCAGAAAGACTCCATGCGGTTATATTGTGATAATAAGGCTGCCATCAACATAGCTCACAATCCTGTTCAACATGACATGACAAAGCATGTTGAGACTGATCGTTACTTCATCAAAGAGAAGCTCACTAGTGGCACAATATGTATTCCATTTGTGAAGTCTGGTGAACAACTTGCAGATATTCTCACCAAGGGAGTTGGCAGTAAACTATTTCATGATATTCTTGACAAGTTGGGCATGAGAGATATCTTTGCACCAGCTTGAGGGGGAGTGCTAGAATATATGTTAGGATCATTCTATTATTTATTTCCTTATTTAGATTATATTTTGATTCCGTAATTAGTGTCGTAGGACTTTCTTATTCTATTAGCTGTTATTTCCTTATTCTATTATTTCCTTATTTGTGCCTCCAAGGTTTTCATTGTAGGCTACCTATTATCAATATAAAAGGGGGTGATTGTCTAATCATTCTCTAAGTTAGTTTTCTCTCAAATAAACACTGGTAACTATAGCTTGAGAGCAAATAATCCTACTGATTGAGATTGTAGTGTTTTGAAAATTGATTTGCTGGGCATTTTTTGTTTCTTTTATTTATGAAAGTAATGATGGATGTGTATGGAATTCATTGTTTTCCTTAATAAAAAGCATAATACTCCACTTTCATCAGGAAATTTCAGTTCAAGTGAAGAAAAACCATTTTGGAACCTTTCATGTAAAATATATGTAATATTTCTGATTACCTGCTATTCTTACCCCTCTCTGTAACTTTTTGTGTGTTTTGCCTTTCGCAAATTCTACCTGTGGATTTCATGCTTCTCTATTGCCCTTCATACTTGCCAAATTTTAGGTCAATCGGAGATCAAAAGCTAATTCATCGATACAGCTCTCAAAACTAGAGTTATATTATATATAATATAATGGATGACCTAACTCTTGATCTCCAATTTGTTTGTAATTTGGAAAGCATGAAGGACATAGGATGAGTATGAATCCAAACTATGTTTTACATAAGGTGAGATGCACAATAAGTTACAGAGGGTATATGAATAAAAATTCTTATGCCAGGTGTAAACAAATTCCTCCTCACATATGTCTCATAAATAAGGGATTTTTTGTTGCTAAAAGTTAACTGTCATGGGAGCTGATTTGATGGTGGTCTTTTAAATGTGCAGTGGTGAAGGCATATCAGTACACATCCGTAACAAGTGTTATGCTACTGGATTGTTGGTCAATCCCATCCGTAATATTCCTTACCTGGTTTTTCTTGAAGACAAAATACAGATTCAAAAAATATATTGGTGTTGCTATCTGTGTTGCTGGCCTTGTGGTGGTTGTCTTTTCAGATGTACATTCAAACAACCGGTCAGGTTAGTAAATGCTGTTGTAAGTAGAATATTTGAGTTTTGTTTTGTTCTTTGTATGCTTCTGTAAGGATAATAGTCTGATTATCTTGCCTGGTGTTCTGGATATGTTTATGTGGATCGTATGTTTAATAGTTGTTTATGCACTGATAAGGACAATCCAGACCAAAAAAAGGAAAAAGAAAAATGATGACCACAATATAATACATGCTAGTGTCTGAATTTTTAAGGGGTTTGCTCAAGATTTATGGAATTCTTGGCTATATAAACACTTGGCATGTGTATATATATAATTTACAATTTTACTGGATTTTATTTATCTTAATACTTGTTCTGCCTGTGTGAGATTGCTACTGGTGACCATAGATTCTTTAATTTAAGTCATTTTTATTATTAATATTTTTAAAAATCTTTAAAAAATGGACTTATATTATGGGAAGAATTCTTCCCATAACAAATGGACCTGCCAATTCTTACATGATGAAGAAGCTAACTTTAACAAATGGACTTATATTATGGGACATTGTCACCACCCCATCCCACTCCAAATAGGATAGTGTAGTGGTCGGCCAGTAGTCGTAGACTACCAAAGGCCTAACTTTCAAAACGAGTTGGACTCCTATGATAATTGGGGCGAATTTTAACATTCTCAAGTGCGGAAATCATTATTTTCTGTGAAGTGGTTTGGAAATACTCTTCTGATCCCGGGGGACGCTAGTGATCCTCTTCTAGTCACCTGAAAAGGAATAAACACTCCAGTCGGGGGTGCCGGAATTAGCACTCCGACGGGCAAGTCAGTTGCTAAACTCTGAATTGCTTATAGTTTAAGTAAAGTGTAATACTTCTCACATACCTCTTACTGGTTGATATTCTTCTATTTATATCCTTTCTCTCTTGGGCCTCGGGATTAGGCCCACTCTCTGTTCGTCATTCGGCTTCCTTTGTAGCAAATTGCTTTTTACTCAGCCCTTGCCCTATTCGGTCGAATAGGGTAGGGTTTGGATGTGGGATGAAGCCGAATACTATACATATATTCCAGTTCTCCAAGTTCATCTACTCCGCCTATTTACGACCCCCATTATTCGGCCCCCACAATTGCCCCCCAAGCATTCCACTAATGACAGTTGGTTGGAGTGTTTGGTTTCGAAGGCGAAAAGTCAGAGCTGAAATTCGGCGGCTGACCCCATTCCAATGCAGATGTCTGAACACACGCTTCTCGGTCATCATTTCAACTTCTCGCCCCTTCGTACTCTCCTTATTATAATTTAAAATTTTGACGTCTTTTCAAATACACACTTTCAGATACTTGCCACTGAACTGTCTTCCGCGTTATCTCTGCAACTTCCTTTCCTTCTCTATCTTCTTCGTCTCTCGTAAGTTCTCTCCCTTTCTGCTCTAAGTCCTTTTGCCTGGTTTGTTTTTGGTTTCGAGCATTCGTGTAAACTGTGGGAAATGGCAAAACACCTGAAAGACCTTCTCTCTTCGGATCGAATTTCTGGCTTCCGACGCCATTTTTCCATTTCTGATGACGTCCGTCTGTCATTCGTGACAGACGACACCCTCAATATGGAGAGGGCTGATGGATCCACGATCGTCTTCCCTCTCCTATCAATCGCAGAGGGTGGAGTCCGATTCCCACTTCATCCATTCCTTAGGGTTGTGCTCTGCCATTGGAGTTTAATCCCTTCCCAACCCAATGTTAATTTTTTTAGAATCGTAATGGGGATTATCGCACTAAACCGTCGCCTTAGGATTAAGCTCCGCATTCTTGCTATTCGGCATTGTTATGCCTTGGCCAAGTCTTCTGGTCGGCATAGGCGTTGCTTCCTTAGGGCCAAGGACACCGACCATCAACTAGTGACTATGCTTTCCAGCTCTGGGAAGCGAGTCGATGATGTTATGGTTGTTGTCCAAGGTAATTGGGAATTCGGCGAAGGTGAGGATCGCCTCAATCCTATTCCTAGACAGAGGGGCGAACCAGGTGGCCGTGTAGCTTCTTTTATTTATTTTTGTTATATTCATAAAGCTTCATTTTCGAGACCTCATGGCTTTGCTTGTGCAGGGAACGATTTGAAGAAAGTCCTGACTTCAACCGACGACGCCATTCTTTCGAAAATCAAGGTTGCGCTCAGATATTTCGGCCGGCCGAGTCTTCAAAAACAAGAGAGGGCGGCCCACATTCTTCTCCGCTACGAGCCGACCTATACAACCTTCTCGGCGGCAGAGAACATCCCAATTCCGAAGGGTGAGGAGTTTCTTACCGCCTTTATCCTGACCGATTTCAAGAATTTGAGGCAAGTCGGTTTCGAGGGATTAGATTCGGAGCGACAGGAAGTAGCTGAGGCCGCCGAGTCAGACCAATCCGAAGTCGAGGTCGACGAGGCTTTGAAGCTAGCATTTGAAGAAGCCGGCCTCAATTCAGTTGATCCTCCGTCCACTTCGGGTCGAGAGGACCTTCCACTTGACGATATTTTTCACGGTTTGGAGGACCTTCCCGGCACGTACCCAGAAGATATGGCTGGGTTGAGCCTCACTAAACTTGCCAAGAAGGCGAACGCGGAAATGATGGCCGTGCGGCGAAGGGCGGAGGCCATTCGGGCTGCCGAATCTCAGCCCTCCCAGACTCTTGGTAGATCTCAGCCCTCCCTGCCTATTGGCGAGTCCCAATCCTCCTTGCCTGTTATTGAGGAGGGAACGACAAAAAACGAAAGTGCCGAGGCGGAACCTTTTGTGCAGGCAAGTGTAGAAGTTGAGTAAAGGGTAGAGAAGCGCCCTGCCGAGATTGAGGCCGGCTCAAAAGAAGACCGTGCCGACAAACGACCTCGTTTGGAGGAATCGGCTGTGATTGTACCTTTTGTTATTCAACTGAAGATAAAAAATACGCCGATCTCCTCCGACACTTCGGTAATCAAAGATCCAACGGTCGCACTCAGCATGGCCACATCCGTTTCACTGCCTGCTGACAATGCGGCTTTTTGAGCGGAGCCGGATCTGGTTGCAATTGCGTTGGCCGCGCAATCGGTTGTCTTTTCACTTTACGCAAATATTGTTTTAGTCTTAACTTCCTGTTTTGTAGGCCGCCGGAAGGATAGCCAAGATGGGCCGTCGCCATCACGATGCTGTCGAGCAGATTGGCCGTTTACAAGCGGAGGTTAAGGGCCAAAGGAGTAGGGCCGAGTTCGAGGTTATAAGGGCGAAGATGGAGGGCGCCCGCGCCGAGGCCGAGATGGAGAGAGCCTGCAATGCTGAAGAATTGAGATCGGTCGCCGAGAAGAGGGCGGATGCGAGCGACGACACGCTTAAATTGGCCCAGGAGGCGATCTCTAAATTGGAGGTTGCGTTGGAAGAAATAAAGAAGGGGAAGGAAGCAGCCGACCTGGAGGCTTCCAGGGCATTCGATGCTGGGAAAAAATCTGCTTTCGATGAATACGTAGACGAAGTCCCCAAATTTGAAAATCGGGGATTCAAACACGGCTGGCTCAAAGCCCTTGCTGCTGCTGATGTGACATTGGCTACGCCGATTCCATACGAGCAAGTGGATGTTGAGCTGCTGGAGTCTGATTCTGAGGACTAATTTGGGCGGCTCTTGTTTTTGTTTTAGAATTTGCGTGTATGTTTACAGCTTTTTGTTTAGTAATTTTCAGCTTTTTACAGCTTTTTGTTTAGTAATTTTCATATGTAAAATAGTTACAATTTGTGCCCAATTTACTTAATGAAAATTCGTTTTGTGCTTTGCTGTTATTAATGAATGGTATTGTTTTGTTGCTGTTTTGGATAAAACGTTCTGTATACTTGCCGACTAGATGATTAGGCCATTTAAAAAGCCAAAAATTAGTACATGAAGTGGCTGTGGCACATATCAATCGGTATGAGGCCAAGATGCTCGGCCGGTTAGATTAATAAATCTGCCCTTGTCCTAGCCAGTGCATGAACTCCAAGGCATTGATCTATAATTGCCGTTTAGATAATTAGGCCGTTTAAAAAGCCAAAAATTAGTACATGAAGTGGTTGTGGCACATATCAATCGGCATGGGGCCAAGATGCTCGGCCGGTTAGATTAATAAATATGCTCTTGCCCCAGCCAGTGCATGAACTCCAAGGCATTGATCTATAATTGCCGTTTAGATAATTAGGCCGTTTAAAAAGCCAAAAATTAGTACATGAAGTGGCTGTGGCACATATCAATCGGCATGGGGCCAAGATGCTTGGCCAGTTAGATTAATAAATCTGCCCTTCCCCCAGCCAGTGCATGAACTCCAAGGCATTGATCTATAATTGCCGTTTAGATAATTAGGCCGTTTAAAAAGCCAAAAATTAGTACATGAAGTGACTGTGGCACATATCAATCGGCATCCTTCGTTTGGAGTTTAGCGTTAATGAAATTGCCTCGGGGTCACTGCAAGCATTAGAAATAAATGAGATGGGCTCTTCGCGCCAGTAACTTCACTTACTGTGTTCAGACTCAATTCAAAACAACTTGTCGCGAATGTCAAATAGAGTTTTCTTCAACAGCAGAGGCGAAGCTCGAACTTTGGCTGAGCTTGATACTGCAATGAATCGCAGCAGAGAACCCACCCGTGCGGGAAGTAGGGCGTCCAAAGAACGGGAAAAACATCAGCCTCCAAGTCATCGAAGCAGATCACCTCGAAAGGAGAAACAGCAACGGGGAAGTTCTCCGCGACCGCGCCCCAGAGATGAGGCCGACGTAGCGCCGCGACCGTTGAGTTTTGCAGTTTTTGTGGGGAATAAACCAATGACGGAGGCGGACTCCATTATCAAGGACCCAAGTGTGGCGATCAAGTTTGCTCGACAGATTTTTCCATCGGAGGTCCAGCAGTCGATGATTGGTCGACAGGATTTTGACGTATTTCGAGAGGGCATCCATAGGGCGGTGAAGGGGCTGTACACCGCCTATGAAGTCGGCATGCGCCTGCGCGCCACGCAGCAGGAGATAGAGAAAATGGACGAACGGATCCGCAGTTCGGAGGCTCGTGCGGAGAAAGCCGAGCGTGAGCTTAAGGAGCTTAGGAAGGCTAAATCCACCGAGCCGCATGCGGCGGGTCAATCTAACCCGATCGTGGAGGAGAGGGTGACCCAACGGCTATTGAGTCATGCCATTGCCGACCGAGATACGGCAAGCATGTTTGCCGTAGAAAATGCGAGGGCCAAGGGTTATGAGCAAGGCTTCTATGCGGGCCGGAAGGTTGGGATCGACAAAACGAAAGAGAAACTTGCAGAGGAGGTCTGTCGATGCGAGAATCAGGGTTTAAGCACGGTTGGATTGCGGCACTTCATGCCGCGGAGGCTCTCCGAGCAAAGGGTGTCGATTCGGCGTTGCCGCTGTACCAACGTGATCACTTGCCCTTTTCTGCCTTTGAAGTCAAAAAGAGCGACGATGAGGGAGACGCCGCATAAAAATATTCGTTGTAATGTTCAAACGCGGATTGCGTCTAAAATTATTTAATTATTGGTTGAATGAACAAAATGCTTTGTTTTCAATATTCCTGTTGCTTTATAATTTTTCTTTGGCACACTTATATTTGCATGTTTTGTGTTTTGTTTCATAAATGTTTGAATAAAGTTGTTTTTGCATAAATGTGCTTTATTGGATAGACATTGTTCGAATAAACGGTTTTTGCCGGCTCGTCATAACGGAGCGCTCTTCATTAAATATTTATTCAGCATACATGTTACACGACCCTGGCAATAAATTCGAAGGCTTAATCGGCCCAAAGGCGTTGCGCCGATGGGGCTCCGAATCCGGAGATTTTATTTGGCCAATCGTGATATCCACGAAGGGTGCTCCGAATCCGGAGGCTTTATCGGCCCAAGGACGTCATGCGCCGATGGGGCTCCGAATCTGAGGACTTTATTTGGCCAATTGTGATATCCACAAAGGGCGCTCCGAATCCGGAGGCTTTATCGGCCCAAGGACGTCATGCGCCGATGGGGCTCCGAATCCGTAGACTTTATTTGGCCAATTGTGATATCCACGAAGGGCGCTCCGAATCCGGAGGCTTTATCGGCCCAAGGACGTCATGCGTCGATGGGGCTCCGAATCCGAAGACTATTTGGCCAATCGTGATATGCACGAAGGGCGCTTCGAATCCAGAGGCTTTATCGGCCCAAGGACGTCATGCGCCGATGGGGCTCCAAATCCGGAGACTTTATTTGGCCAATCGTGATATCCACGAAGGGCCTCCGAATCCGGAGGCTTTATCGGCCCAAGGACGTCATGCGCCGATGGGGCTTCGAATCCGGAGATTATTTGGCCAATCGTGATATGCACGAAGGGCGCTCCGAATCCGGAGGCTTTATCGGCCCAAGGACGTCATGCGCCGATGGGGCTCTGAATTCAGAGACTTTATTTGACCAATCATGATATCTACGAAGGGCACTCCGAATCCGGAGGCTTTATCGGCCCAAAGATGTCATGCGTCGATGGGGCTCCGTCTCCGAATCCGGAGGCTTTATCGGCCCAAGGACGTCATGCGCCGATGGGGCTCCGAATCCGAAGACTATTTGGCCAATCGTGATATGCACGAAGGGCGCTTCGAATCCAGAGGCTTTATCGGCCCAAGGACGTCATGCGCCGATGGGGCTCCAAATCCGGAGACTTTATTTGGCCAATCGTGATATCCACGAAGGGCGCTCTGAATCCGGAGGCTTTATCGGCCCAAGGACATCATGCGCCGATGGGGCTCCAAATCCGGAGATTATTTGGCCAATCGTGATATGCACGAAGGGCGCTCCGAATCCGGAAGCTTTATTGGCCCAAGGACGTCATGCCCCGATGGGGCCCTGGATTCAGAGACTTTATTTGGCCAATCGTGATATCCACGAAGGGCGCTCCGAATCCGGAGGCTTTATCGGCCCAAAGACGTCATGCGCCGATGGGGTTCCGTCTCCGAATCCGGAGGCTTTATCGGCCCAAGGACATCATACGCCGATGGGACTCCGAATTCGGAGACTATTTGGCCAATCATGATATCCACGAAGGGCGCTCAGAATCCGGAGGCTTTATTGGCCCAAGGACGTCATGCGCCGATGGGGCTCCGAATCCGGAGACTTTATTTGGCTAATCGTGATATCCATAAAGGGCGCTCCGAATCCGGAGCCTTTATCGGCCCAAGGACGTCATGCACCGATGGGGCTCCGAATTCAAAGACTATTTGGCCAATCGTGATATGCACGAAGGGCGCTCCAAATCCGGAGGCTTTATCGGGCCAAGGACGTTATGTGCCGGTGGGGCTCCGAATCCGGAGACTTTATTTGGCCAATCGTGATATCCACGAAGGGCGCTCCGAATTCGGAGGCTTTATCGGCCCAAGGACGTCATGCGCCGATGGGGCTCCGAATCCAGAGACTTTATTTGGCCAATCGTGATATCCATGAATGGCGCTCCGAATCCGGAGGCTTTATCGGCCCAAAGACGTCATGCGCCGATGGGGCTCCGAATCCGGAGACTTTATTTGGCCGATCGTGATATCCACGAAGGGCGTTTCGAATCCAGAGGCTTTATCGGCCCAAAGACGTCATGCGCCGATAGCCAATCGTGATATACACTGGCCGCTGCTCCCCCAGCTCTTCCTTTATCAGTACGGCGCTGACGGCCTTGTCGGAAACTGCCAGATACAAAATGAGCAGGTCACCAGCAGCGGGTGTTGTCAAGAGTGGTACTGAGCGGAGGTAGGTCTTGAGTCCGTTGAAAACGACTTCGCATTCGGCGGACCATTCAAAAGCCTTGCCCTGCCGTAGTGTATGAAAGAATTGTTGGTAGCGATCTGTAGACCGGCTGATGAACCTGTTGAGTGCGGCGGCTATCCCCATCAACTTTTGAACCTCTTTTACTGAACGGGGGGAGCCGAGTTCCAAGATTGCTATGATTTGCCTCGGGTTGGCCTCGATTCCTCGGTGGTTGACAATGTAACCCAAGAACTTGCCAGAGCCAATCCCAAACGCACATTTGGAAGCGTTCAGCTTCATTTTATATTTGCGTAGAATGCTGAATGTCTTTTCTAGATCGGCTATATAATTCTGTTCTTCCTTGGACTTGACCATCATATCGTCAATGTATACTTCCATAGTGTGGCCGAGTTGCTCCTTGAACATGGCGGTGACCAGTCTTTGATAGGTTGCCCCTGCATTCTTCAGCCCAAAAGGCATAACTTTGTAGCAGTAGGTTCCTCTTAGGGTGAGGAATGCAGTTTTGTCCTGGTTCTCTGGATGCATGGCGATTTGATGGTAGCCTCTGTAAGCATTGAGGAAGCTCATACGTTGATGGCATGTCGTCGCATCTATAAGTTGGTCGATTCTGGGTAGGGGAAAACAATCTTTGAGGCAGGCTTTGTTTAGATTCGTGAAATCGACGCACCAAGTCCCATTTTTCTTGTTCACCACCACTGTATTAGAGAGCCACATAGGGTAGTTGACTTCTCTAATTGCCCCGGCGTCAAGCAGCCTGTCAACCTCCTCAACAACGGCAGCAGTGTGCTCTGCGGCTAACCGTTGGCTTTTCTGAATGATCGGCTTGCACTTAGGATCGACATTCAAATGGTGCTGTGAAACTGACGGATCTATACCTGGCATCTCATACGGAGTCCATGCAAAGACATCGAGGTTGCTGAGCAGGAAAGAGATTAGCTGCTGTCTGTCGACCTGATTTAGGGAGGCGCCGACCATGAAGAACTTGTTTGGGCTTCCTTCGATTTCAACTCGGTCTAAACCTTCCGTGGCCTTTTCATTTGGGAGCCGCCCAACATTGTCGAGGCTCTCTCGATCCGGCACCTCAATGGAATTCACCTGTAGTTCCTTTGGCCTTTTTGCAGCAAGGAGATAACATGCTTGTGCCGATTTCTGGGAGTCGCGGATTTGCACAATACCGTGTTCTGTCGGGAAGCGTAGCAGCTGATGATAGGTGCTTGGCACGGCCTGCATAGTATGCAACCAGGATCGCCCCATGATGAGATTATATGGCGACGGCAGCTTGACGACTAAGAATTCCACATCCACTGTTCGGGAGCCTCCTCGAACGGGTAGTCTGATTTTCCCCAACGGGTACTCTAGATTGACATTGAAACCGAATAGTAGATAAGGGGCCGGAGAGAGATCCGATTCAGAGAAGCCAAGTTTGGTAAATGTCTTATAGTACATAATCTCCGATGTGCTCCCCGGATCAATGAGTACGCGCTCAACTGTGAATCGGTTTACGCGTAACTCGATTACCAAGGAATCAATGTGGGGCAGCGTTACTTCGGCCAAATCCGAATCATCAAAAGTAATGCCCTCGGCTTCATGGGGCCGTTTAGCTGGAGTGAGTTGGTCTTGAGGGTCAGACTTCGACTGAATCGCATGCACCGCCGATGACATTGGTAGGCTGTATATCATGTGGATCACGCCGAGCGGAGGTGAATCTTGTCTCAAGGCTATTACTTTGGTTGGGTTGCCTTTTCGAACGTACTGTTGTAGTCGGCCATCTTGTACCAATTCCTCCAGGAGGTCCTTCAGTGCATAACAACTATCAGTATCATGGCCATGGTCCTTATGATGCTCACACCATCTGTCCTGTCTTCTCGTGTCGGGAGGTCCCATCATTTTCGACGGCCGTTTGAAGAACGGAAGGTGTTGGATTTTGGACATAACCGCACTGATCGGCTCAGTCAACTCTATATATTTCTTGTCGGCGCGCCTCGTGCGCCTGCTGTCAATTTGCAGCTGTTCATTTTCTCGGTGGGAGCATTGGTCGCTTGATCGGCGTGAATCCCGTCTCTTATCTCGTTTCGCCCGATGCCGTGGTTCAGGGCTCTGAGGTGTTACAGAATTTAACGGCTGAGCAATTTCAGCAGGAGTCGTCTTGTTGGTCACATTGCCGACTTCAACCCTTAAGGCATCATCTTCCACTTTACAGTATTCTTCAACTTTCTTCATCAACGACCAAACTGTTTTGGGGGGCCGTCTGGTCAAAGAGCTATGGAGGGCACTGTCGGGATGCAGCCCCATCTTGAAGGCGGTAATGGCCATGGAGTCATTGCAATCATCGTCTACCAGATTGAAGCATTCCCAATACCGCGCCGAGTAGGCACAAAGGGTTTCCCCCAGTTGAATCTGCATTGCCCAGAGGGAATCGGCTTGCTTTGGCTGGACCTCATTAGTGATAAACCTTGCCCTGAAGGATTTTGGGAGTTGGTGGAAGCTTTTAATCGAAACCGGCTCCAGTTTGTAATACCACCTGACAGTTAGTGGTCCCAAACTGCTCGGAAATATTCTGCACATCAAAGCCTCGTCATCTGCATGCAATGTCATGGCTTGCTTGTAATGGCGGATGTGATCGGTGGGGTCTGATTTACCATCGTACAAGGTGAATGACGGTGCTTTGAATTTCTTGGGTAGCACTGCCTTGGCAATCCGTCATACAAAGGGATCATGTTAATCTTCATCCGAACTGTTTCTTCTTTGCTTATGCCTTATACGGGGACTCTTTTCAGAAGAACTGGAAGTTTCAGATCGTCCCTTCTTCTTGGGCTCCGGGGATGATGAGTCGGAGTTGCTATCAGTGTCTTGTTGTCGGGCTCGAGATCGTCGACCACCTGCCCTCACAGGTCGTTCCGGGCCTTAGTGTACAGCTTGTTTGGACTTCGCCAGCTCCAAGGCCAAATCTTGACGGAGATGTTTGCTCTCTGCGATCATGTTCTCCAACCTTTGTTCGTTTTGCTTTGCTTTGCTTTGCTTATTCCATGATCGCTTGCATTGCTTCATGCTCTGGAGTCGAGGGTGAGGCGAAGTTCAGAGCGCGTCTTACGGGGATGGTCTCCGGTCCAAGCATGTTTGTTGGAGTGAGGTCGTCTCTCTGCGTGGTTTCAGCAGTGACTATCGGAGGGTCTTCCGTTACGCCCGCCATGGATGTGTTTGAGTATTCCCACAGATGGCGCCAATTGTGGAGAAGTGGTTTGGAAATACTATTCTGATCCCGGAGGACGCTAGTGATCCTCTTCTAGTCATCTGAAAAGGAATAAATACTCCGGTCGGGGGTGCCAGAATTAGCACTTCGACGGGCAAGTCAGTCTCTAAACTCTGAATTGCTTATATTTTAAGTAAAGTGTAATAGTTCTCACATACCTCTTACTGGCTGATATTCTTCTATTTATATCCTTTCTCTCTTGGGCCTCGGGATTAGGCCCACTTTCTGTTCGTCATTCGGCTTCCTTTGTAGCAAATTGCTTTTTACTCGGCCCTTGCCCTATTCGGCTATTCGACCGAATAGGATAGGGTTTGGATGTGTGGGATGAAGCCGAATACTATACATATATTCCAGTTCTCCAAGTTCATCTACTCGGCCTATTTATGACCCCCATTATTCGGCCCCCACATTTTCTTATATTGAGTCCATTTAATACATCCATTCAGAGCAGTGCATAACTATATGAAATGAAAACATACATCGTTCCTCTTGGATTGTTATCTTACATTATTACATGATCTAAACAATAAAGTAAAATACAACACTTATAACAAAGTTTTACAAATCCAGCACAAGCATACAAGACTGGCTTCTAATTAAACTTCTCTTTGTACTCGGACTCTTCATCACCTACATATATATATGTAAGGAAGAGGGGTAAGCCATTGCCCAATGAATAGTAATATAGTAAAGTGGTAAATGAATGAACATCAATGAGCTTTAATAAAACTAAGCTGAAGATCATAGTTCAAACATAACATAATTTGTACATGATAAACAAAGCATAACTTGCAAGCACATACATAGCGATGAACATTCCAAGGGCTTCGAGAGCATCAAGAGTCTACAATAGGTGGCAAGAGGAGCTCAGCTAACAAGCAAGAGGTTATTGGCATAATTTCCCAATAACAAAACGAGATCTAAATTGTCATCTTAATACATGATAAAAGATTATAGGATGTTCATTCATGGTAGAAAATTAGCATAGCTTTCATAAACATAGCATAGGTTTTGCATTTCAAATCATAGTTTAACAAACATAACTTTACTACACTACTACTCACAAATGGCTCTTGAACCAAGGGTGTTTTCTTCCTCCAAATGCTTGAACTACATAGAACATGAACAAGATATTGAACACAATTCAACTTACAAGCTCCTACTTCAATTCAACTTAGTTGCACGAAGCGGGAGCGGGAGCGGGAGCGGGAGCGGGAGCGGGAGCGGGGGAACGTGACCACTTAGAGGAGTCGTAAATTAGGAGCGCTTATATATTATAAATAAAAAATTATAATAAATAAGAAATAATAAATTATGTTCAAATAAATAAAAAGAAAAATTAGATAATTTATTTTATTTATTATATGTTAAAAAGTTAAGAAATAATAATTTACAAAAATTATTATTATATATCATATTTTAAGAAATAATAATTGAATATTTTATTATATATGGTAAAAATTATAATTTATAAATTTTATTACATATATATATATGATAAATTATATATATTATATAGTATATAATATAATATGTATATATTATATATATGATAAATTATATATATATATATATATGATAAATTATATATATTATATGTTATATGTATAATATATATGATCAAACATTACTACATGGAGACGAAGAGAGAGAGTGAAGACAACAGAGACGAAGCAAACGCGAAGAGGGAGAGAAGCAGAGAACAGAGACGAAGCAGAGAACGACGAACAGAGATGAAGAGGGAGAGAAGCAGAGACGAAGACGATCGAGAGAGTGACGAAGATCGAAGCCCTCAGAGATGAAGACGATCGATCAGGTTAGGGTTTCTCTCTCTCTCTCTCCTTTACGATCACATCTTGGACTGAATCGCGTTTCTCTCTCCACAGAAACGCGATTCTTACACGTTTCTTTCGCGGAATCGCGGAATCGCGATTCTTACTTAGAATCGCCACCTAGTTGCGCGATTCCTGCAACTAAGCTCAAGAATTGCTTAAAACCTAGTCCGGATGAGAGAGATACGCCCATTTGAAATTGGGCTGAATCAGGGGTGCTTCAAGTGTGGGGATCAGGGCCGCACATACGGTTTTTGCAGTAGGAAAAATCACTTTCTGTGAGGGTTGGCCGCACATGCGGGGATGGGTGGCGCGTGTGCCGAAGTGGCTGTTCAGGAACACTTGTTTGAGTCCGAAAACCTCACTTTTTCTTATCTTTCTCCCTTTCTTTTCAAGGTTCTAAAGTATGAATTTAAGCTTGCAAAAACTCTTAAAAATCATAAGAAAGTGTGACAACAAAGCTTGTTTCAAATCCAGAACATCAAAAACAAGATCAAACAACAAGATTTATCACTACCTAGTTCTTTTCCATTTTGTTCTAACCTTCCTCATTTTTTTCTTCATTTCTATCCCTTAAACACAATGTTTATGTTAAAATTGATATATTATTGATTGATGTATGTTATTTATTACAAATGGTGAGGGGCTCCTTATATAGGAGATGTAGTGGAGTAGGTGGAGTAGGTGGTAGTAGGTGGTAGTGGTAGGTGGTGGTAGGTGTAGTAGGTGGAGTAGGTGATGGTAGGTTTTAACAGCCCCCGCAAACTCAAGGGGGATAGGAACTAACCAACTTGAGTTTGGAGAGAGTAACAAAACAAGAAAATAGACGAATACATAAAAGAAAAGAGGATAGGAGACACTGTATGGGAGTGTCAGACCGGTGGTGAAGACACTGTATGGTTGTGTCATAACGTTGTAGAGGACACTGGATGGTTGTGTCATAACGTTGTAGTTGTGTCATAACGTTGTAGAGGACACTGGATGGTTGTGTCATAACGTGGTAGAGGACACTGGATGGTTGTAGCAGACCGTTGTAGCAGATAAAGTCTGGACAGTTGACGAGGTCACACCGGACCGAGGGAGATGCTAACCGGAATCAATGTCGGGACAGTTTAGGGGGTCATGTCGGACCGTTGGAAAATACACTGTATGATGGTGTATATAGGCTACCCAAATATATATATATATATGGATATATATATCGAGCCCTCAAAAGTCGCGCCCTCAAAAGGCGCGCCCACTTCATCAAAAGTCGTGCCCGACAGAAAGCGTCGAGCCATCAAAAGGTGAGCCGGAGACGCGGCGAGGCACGTGAGCGACAGAGCGGCGTGTCGGCCGCGTCGTCAGTGTCGATATAAACCAATGCGGAGGCTGTGGAAACCAAACCAGGCTGAAACCTCTAAACATTGTCATTCTGAAACACTCTGTAAATACTCTGGATCCAACCCTTCTCTGAAAAACTCTGCGTTTTCGGAGAGAGAAACTTTGTAACACTCTGTAGCCCAGAAAATGGCCTCTTCTTCCCGTGGTCTGCTCACTCTCTTTCCAGACCTCAACGAGTCAACAAGAGAGATAACTGATGTGGTGGCCCGTGAACCTCAACCAAACACCTCTGGTTTTGCTCCATTGAACTTTCCTATGCGGTCTGTGGAGCAAAAAATGGCAGTGCAAACGGATATTGAAGCCAATCAGTATACATTGAAGTCATGTGTGGAAACCATGACTGCGGTCACAAACTTGTCGCACCGGCTGCAGAGTAGGACAAATGAGGTGCAGCAGTTAAACGCCCAACTGGCTCTGCTCCAGCGCATGTATAAGGATGCGCGAGCAGAGATAAGTGTGCTAAAGGCGGAAAATAAGGAGCTGAAGCGGAAGGCCACCGTGATGTTCCGATTTGGAGGTCCGCCATATGCTGCAGTGGAGGAGCAGGGTGGAGTGATCGTGCCCAGTGGAGTGGGAAACACGGAGGCAACACCGTCAAGGGTCGCCCAGGACGGAGGCAAGAAGAAAAGACCGGCGGAATAGGCGAAGAAGTGAGGTCGGTGGGTGGCCGGTTGCAGAAAAGAAAACAAATCTTTGGGTGTTGTGTTTTGGTTGGTTGTTTGTGGTTTTTTTTTTTTTTTTTTTTTTTTGTGTGTGTAAAATTGTGATCGGGGTTGATCCCTGACATGAATAAAAGATGGTTTGGTGTGCAAAGCTATATGGTATGAATGGAATTTGAAAAAGATGAAAAATAATGTGAAAGAAAAATAAAGAAAGAAATAATAAGAATAAATTTGAAATCAAAATGAAAGATGGGGGAAATAAGGAAAGTGGTTCGCGTGGTTTCTTGTCCCACTGTTTTGTGAAAATCGGTAATGGGGTTCGGTATATATATATATATATATATTTTTTTTTTTGTGGGTTAATAATAATAATAATAACAATAATATATGAAGGAGGAAAGCATGTGCGCTGGTGGGTTGGAAAGTGAAAAAAATGAGAGAAAGAGAGAGTGGGGTACATGATGATGATGTTGGATGTAACTTTAAGATCACTGTAGCTTTGTTTTTCCAGCTCAATATTGGAATTTGAGCTCTTCAGGCTGAACAGAGATAAACTGGGCAGACCCAGTCATGGCGATGATAAGATATTGAACAGTGAGAAGGACGAAGATGCTCTGGGCCAATTCTGTGATCAACGATTCAGCCACCAAGATCAGGGTTCACTGTTTTGAAGCAAATACTCTTTGATTCTAGAGAGAGATAGTATGGATCTTCGTCGTTGAGTACACACTGGTTCGACGACAGGCAGGGTGTTTACGGTGGCAGATGCGGTTCCATTCTTGAGGTGGTTGGATTCAGAGGGTTATGAGAAGGCCATGAAGAAGACAGCCAAGGAACTAGACGGTGTGCTTCGAGGGTGGTTGGAGGAACATAAGCATAAAAGAAATTCCGACGAGGCCAAGGCTGAGCAAGACTTCATGGACGTGTTGCTGTCTGTTCTCGATGGTGGTGTCACCCAGGAGGGCCCCAAATTTAAATGCAGGAGAGAAGAGAGCGACAGATTCATCAATCCATGAGTAGATTCATCGATCCAGGAGATGAAAAATTGATATTTTTGAAGACCAGATGGTGAGAGATGGTGTTTGTGTGTCTTTGGTATGTGCCTCTGTCGTGTGTGAAAGCTGGTGTGTGTGTGTGTCGAGTGAAGGCAATGGTGGTGTGTTTCGGTGAGGTGCCGAGAGGGAGAGGGAGGTTTGAATTGGTTGAGATCCGGCGGGCGGTCAAGGCAAGGTTGCCGCCCGCCGGAAGGCGAAAAACACCAAGATCTTTAACCTATAGCTCTGATACCATGTTAAAATTGATATATTATTGATTGATGTATGTTATTTATTACAAATGGTGAGGGGCTCCTTATATAGGAGATGTAGTGGAGTAGGTGGAGTAGGTGGTAGTGGTAGGTGTGTAGTAGGTGGTGGTAGGTGGTGGTAGGTGTAGTAGGTGGAGTAGGTGATGGTAGGTTTTAACAGTTTAAGACTTCAAATCATGAATCGGTGATGTGTGTTTGATAGGTAAACATTAATATGAGATGAATTCTAAGTTAAGGCAAATCAAAACTTAGTTTTTCTAACCAATTCTTCAAACCCCGTTTCTTTTCCAAGTTCTTCTCTATTTCTTTCATTTCAATCTCTTCAAAATGTAGTCTAAATGATTTTCTTTCTAGGTTACAACAATAACTTGAGGTAGAGGACTGGATTTCTTACCCTTTGATGAATTTCTCTTAATTTCTTCGTTGAAGACTTTGAATTTCTTTGACTCCTCTTCTTTTCTCCTTCCTTTCTCTTTTCTTCTTCCTTTCTCTTTTCTTCTTCTCTTCCTAGAATACAAATCCTCTCAACTCTTCTCTAACCTTCTCCTTCCTTCTCTTATATTCTTGCTCCTACAGATTTTTCTCTTGTTTTGGTTTTACCTAGCAAGGTGAGACAAAAGGGTTGGAAGACAAGGAAGGCATGGGACAAAAGGGGTGGTGTATGTATGCATCACTTATGTGCTTGCTTCATTAATTCCTTAATCTCCATCATTAATTTAATTAATCGATTTTAGTTATAATTAATCAAGATTAAACTTAATCTTGCTTAACTTAATTAATCGTGATTAAGGCTTACTATGCTCACTTAATGAACACTAATCCTATAGCATTAAAATAACAAGCATATTAGTCGAAGATCTTTAAGCTCCTCAATTAAGGTTTCTTAGGTGATCTAAGCATTCAATATCCATATCAAAAATCCATCCCTTAACTCCATGTTACTTGTCAATTCCCACACCAAGGTTCTATTTCTAAATTGTCTTAGGTTTTTCATCAATCACAAGTATCCTTAAATCCCTTCTTCTTAGGCACTCTTCCTCAAGTTTTTTCAACTATTCGCTTCTATGCTTTACTTCAAGTATTCTGTTTAGTGAGATAACTAACTTGACTTGAGGCATTCAAGGTCATGGTACATGGCATTCTTTGGTGTGTCACAAACATCCTTGCTTGTTTGAGTGTAGAGGTCTTGTACAAGCGCATGCATCAGTTTCTGGTGGTTGTTTATCATTCCTTATAAAAGTCACACAATACATTATGGTGTCCCGTAAATTCTTCAAATTATTCACATTTTTATATTTAGTACCTCAATTTTTATTTCTAGATTGGTTATACTTTTTTTTTTCTCTCCTAGTCTGGTTATGTGGTCTTGAGTTTTGTTGAAGCTACTGATTGGACTAGTTAAGGTCTCTTAAACTAAGAAATACTATTATATTAGATATCTGTGCTCTTAGCATGATGGTGTTAGGTCGATGGCACTTTTGCAATGGTCTCTTGTTTCATTGTAATGTTGTATTCTGTAACACCTTAGCAAATGTACTTTTATATATTCATCAGCCAGTGAAGAGCAATGTAATTCAGAAAGCACAACCAAAGGTTTCCAAAAGAAAATTTTCCTTATACCACAATATTTATTTGAGTCGATCTGCACGATTTGTTCATCCAAAGGAGCCCAAAAATTTAGAGCTTGAATGACAATTCCAAATTAATATCTGAATCTCATATCAAGCCTAGTCTAATATAGGTAAACCAAATAAAAGCAATAATCCAATAAGGAAACAAATGCATTGTTGCAGGTATAATTTGCCAATTTATAGTCTAATCTGTCATCAGGGAATTTTTTCCTCTCATTTGTCATTTTGTAAAAGTATAAAATAATGAGTTTTATTATGGTTTCCAGGAGGGAGCAACCCACTTAAAGGGGACATGCTAGTGATAGCTGGGTCTACACTTTATGCTATCAGTAATGTCAGTGAGGTAAGTTTACCCTATTTTTTCTCAAAGAACACAAACATTTTATGAAAGGGTACGTGTCTGCAGGTATATTGGCTTCTCTTTTTCATTTTTGTTTTATATCTCAGCCTCAAGGATTGCTTTAAAAATAGTTTTTTCCTTATTATAAAAGCTTTTTTTATTTTATTTTAATTGAAAGAATCTTCTCTCCATGTCTCCTGCTTCCCAATTGTTAGAATATGCTCTAACTGTTTCTCCTAGCTCTACTTTTTCTTGGAATCTCCTTTTGCTTGTTTTTCAACACTTCATTTCCCGTTCTTCTTGTTAGGATCAAACACACACAGAAAATAATCTCACACACACAGAGCACACAATATTTACGTGGTTCGGCCCAATGCCTATATCCACGGATAGAAATGAGAATTTTCACTAAAATGAAGCAAAAATACAAAACAGAGGAGGAGATAAAATCTCTCACTCAACTCACAGCTCTCTCTCTCAAATTTCTGATACAATACATCATCTCCCTCCCATCTCTATTTATACACAAAGAGAGGGAGAGAGAGATACCAACCCACCAAAAATGTCTACCCTCTTTAATGGTGAATGGCGAAAATCAACAAACATCAACAACGTGAAGAGAAGGTCGGGTCTTGCAGATGCCCAATTCAAACTTTCACTTCCAGTGGAGGTCTTCCTATGCCATCATCCTTGACTCTATATGTATGGTTTTGCATGAAATAAGGATCACCCCTTTTCACATGGGGTGACCTCCAACAATCACCCCCTCAGCCCATGTAAGGTGATCCACAACAAAACCTGCTGCCAAGGAATCAAGCACCCCCTGATTGGATACCATGCACCCCCTACTCAGGATACCCTGCATTGCCGTGCAACTCCTTGCATGATGAACACGGGAGCAACTAGAAAACTTCAGAGTTTGACACATCAACATCCTCACTTTTCCTTGCTTGGAACTTATTTCTGAACAACCAGTCTTTGCTTTCTGCACTTCAGAACAACTTCCCAGCGATCTTATACGCCCGTTGTCTGTGTTGTAATCCCTGATGTTCGGTTATGTCTCACTTGTACGTCCGTACTGATGTTTGACAGTTAGCCCTTCTGCCAAGACAGCTTCCACTGGTCTGTACAAGCTACCACTATGCAACTCTGTGCATAGTGCTCACACCCCCTTACTGGGGTGCCATGCAAAGCTCACTTTGTGACTCGAGATTGCATCCCTCCCTTCCATGCATCTTTTGAGAGGTTGCAAAATGTCTCTAACACAGGAGCAAAAGAAACTCTCTTCTTCACTAGCACAGTCTCTATCGACTTGGTTTCTTTGCTCTGAACTATATCAACACACTGCCGCAGCAGAGGGAAAAGGGCAACACACACAACGCTTGCTTTATTTATTTATTTATTTCTTTCTTTATTTATTTCTCTCTTTCTTTCTTTATTTATTTCTTTTCATTCCTTTATTTATTTATTTGTTTGTTCATCCACCGCCCACATCCCTCACTTTCTTTAAACCCACTTTTATTTTATTATCTACTTTACATACCCACCATGCTCCCTTTTTTATTTTTAAAACCCATCTTCTCCACTGCCCCATACATATATATATATATATATATCTTTTTTTATTATAATATATTACTCAAACACACTCTCTCTCCTCCTATCTCCCATCACTTTGCTGGACAATGAGCAAATTCTCATTATCATTCTTATTATTTTTATTATTATCACATGGGCGTGTTCCCCCTCTTAACAAAAAACAAAAAAAAACAAAAAAAACCAACCAATTTACCAATTTGCACACCACCCATATTTTATTCATCTCCGGGATCAACCCCGATCACAATTTTACACACACAAAAAAAAAAAAAAACAAAACAAAACAAAACAAAACATCACCCACAAACACCCACCCACAGGCGGGACTTTTTTCCTTATCCCTTCTCTACTCTGCCGCCGGTCTTTTCTTCTTGCCTCCGTCCTGGGCGGCCCTTGACGGTGCTGCCTCCGTGTTTCCCACGCCGCCGAGCACGTTCACTCCCCCCTACTCCTCCACTACAGCATATGGTGGACCTCCAAATCGGAACATCACGGTGGCCTTCCGCTTCAGCTCCTTGTTTTCTGCCTTTAGCACACTTATCTCTGCTTGCACATCCTTATACATGCGCTGGAGCAGAGCCAGCTGGGCATTTAACTGCTGCACCTCATTTGTCCTACTCTGAAGCTGGTGCGACAAGTTTGTGACCGCCGTCATGGTCTCTACACATGACTTCAATGTATACTGATTGGCCTCAATATCCGTTTGCACTGCCATTTTTTGCTCCACCGACCGCATCGGAAAGTTCAACGGAGCAAAACCAGAGGTGTTTGGTTGAGGTTCACGGGCCACCGCACCAGTTATCTCTCTTGTTGACTCGTTGAGGTCTGGAAAGAGAGTGAGCAGACCACGGGAAGACGAGGCCATTTTCTGGGCTACAGAGTGTTACAAAGTTTCTCTCTCCGAAAACGCAGAGTTTTTCAGAGAAGGGTTGGATCCAGAGTATTTACAGAGTGTTTCAGAATGACAATATTCGGAGGTTTTAGCCTGGTTTGGTTTCCACAGCCTCCGCATTGGTTTATATCGACACTGACGACGCGGCCGACACGCCGCTCTGTCGCTCACGTGCCTCGCCGCGTCTCCGGCTCACCTTTTGATGGCTTGACGCTTTCTGTCGGGCACGACTTTTGATGAAGTGGGCACGCCTTTTGAGGGCGCGACTTTTGAGGGCTCGATATATATATCCATGTATATATATATTTGGGCAGCCTATATACACCATCATACAGTGTATTTTCCAACGGTCCGACATGACCCCATAAACTGTTCCGACATTTGATTCCGGTTAGCTTCTCCATCGGTCCGGTGTGACCTCGTCACCTGTCCCGACTTTATCTGCTACAACGGTCTGCCACAACCATCCAGTGTCCTCTACAACGTTATAACACATGCATCCAGTGTCCTCTACAACGTTATGACACACACATCCAGTGTCCTCTACCACGTTATGACACAACCATCCAGTGTCCTCTACAACGTTATGACACAACCATCCAGTGTCTTCCCCAACGGTCTGACACGACCATACAGTGTCTCCTATCCTCTTTTATTTTATGTATTAGTCTATTTTCTTGTTTTGTTACTCTCTCCAAACTCAAGTTGGTTAGTTCCTATCCCCCTTGAGTTTGCGGGGGGCTGTTAAAACCTACCAAAACCTACCACTACACCTACTCCACCCACTTCACCTACTCCACCTACTACTCCACCTACTACATACCTACCTCCTCTAATCTTCTATATATAGGACTCATTGTAAACATAACATAAATATCAATCAATAATACATCAATTTTAACAGATTTGACCGACAATCTTCCGGTTGGTTTTTATCCAGTCCTCATCCTTGTCTCCATCTGGTTTGACCCCCTTTAGCACTATAGGGTCAAACAAATCTCTACAATACAGGATGTCCTCCATCCGCGGCTTCCATATCGCATAATTAGAAGCGTTCAACCAAATCATCGGCCCTGAAACTAATGTGGATTCCTCCATCATACAAAAAGTGATCTCTGTTTGAAAACAGGCTCCACTGTGGAGTCCGAACTGATCAAATTAGTTGGAAAATCACTTCGGATTGCCAAAATAAAAACTGCAAATTTTTGAAAGTTGATTTGCAAAATCTGACCATACGGATGTGTCCGGAATATTCCACATAGTTGGAAAGCATTATTGGATCATCAAAAATGGACCCAGAATGGCTCAGATCAAGCCAAAACAGGTTGGACAGCTCAGATCGGCAAAAGCTTGTGCGGCTGAGAAGCCCCGGATAATTCCTCCGGTTCGACTTGCGTCAACGGCTTGGTCAATCGGCTCGGTCAGCGGCTTCGGCTCCGACTCGACTTGGTCATCGGCTTGGTCAACGTGGCTCAGCTTGGTCAACGGTTTTGTCTTGGGCGGCTCGGCTGAAGTGAATTTACAAAAAAAATTATTATGTCTTGTCTCCATGGAGTTTTGAACTCCGGACTTCCAGCAACAACACTTCGACTTTAGCCACTACGCCAACACAACCCTTGGGTTTTATAGCTTCACCAATATGTATTTATTACATAAAACAGAAGGGTCGTCTTCTTCCCTGGGTTCGCGCGTGAAGCTCGTGCAGCCAGTCACCGGCGCGTGAGAACGGCGTCAAGTGCGCTTGTGGCGCGTGCGGTCACCTCCGACCTCCATTTTTGACGCGGTTTTCACCTATGTGCTCATCTCGTCTAGAGCTTCAAGGTTATGTGATCAAAAGTGGATTTCGACCACTTTGATTTCTGGGCAAGTTTTGAAAAAACACTTTGTTTTTCCGAAAACGCACAAAACCGGCTCTGATACCACTTTGTTAGGATCAAACACACCCAGAAAATAATTTCACACACACAGAGCACACAATATTTACGTGGTTCGGCCCAATGCCTACATTCACGGACAAAAATGAGAATTTTCACTAAAATGGAGCAAAAATACAAAACAGAGGAGGAGATAAAATCTCTCACTCAACTCACAGCTCTCTCTCTCAAATTTTTGATACAGTACATCTTCTCCCTCCCATCTCTATTTATACACAAAGAGAGGGAGAGAGAGATACCAACCCACCAAAAAATGTCTACCCTCTTTAATGGTGAATGGTGAAAATCAACAAACATCAACAACGTGTAGAGAAGGCCGGGTCTTGCAGATGCCCAATTCAAACTTTCACTTCCAGTGGAGGTCTTCCTATGCCATCATCCTTGACTCTGTATGTATGGTTTTGCATGAAATGAGGATCACCCCTTTCACATGGGGTGACCTCCAACACTTCTTGACCTTTTTTTTAATTATTTCCAAATCTCACCCTTTGTCTGGCTGTGGTTTTGCCTTCATGCACCCCCTTATACTCTTTCCTTCTTTTTTCTTTTTCGTTTTTTCCTTTTTTTCCCCTTTATTTTATCTTTTGGCATTTTTGTAAAGCCTGTGTAGTCGGGTGTGGACGTGAAATAACTGCACAGGCTTTAATAGATGAGTGTGGATGTTTTTGATCTGTATAAGGAGTATCTATGAGTCCCTTTTATTATTATTTTCTTTTTCTTTTTATTTCATTGATAAAGGCGGTGCCCCTCGGCACATTCTCTAATACAATTCTTTGTTTTATTTTATTTTTTTATTTTTTTTGTTGCTAATAAAAAATGTGTAAAGCCTGTGTAATTATTTCACATTCTCCTGGCTGCTTCTAGATGTTTCTTTCTGAACTTTATTCTGTTACACAAGCAATGTTGTTAGATGTTTCTGGTTGCTTTATTGTTTCAGGTGAAAATGTGCAATTCCTTTTTTTCTCTTCAAATTATTAGTTTATAATCAGTTTTTAATGATTTTGAACATCTGCCTTCATAGGGAATTATTAATTGAAAAAGAAAATATTGGTCTTCCATAATTGTTGCAAGTTTGTTGGGCTACGCCACTCAGTGGTTCTCATAAGTCTTATTTATACACACAGCCTATTACATAAATGAAGACGTGTACGGGTGTTTGTATGCAAGTATTTGTTATTTATTCATTTTGAACTGCAGTGTATCTAATTTTGCGTCATTAATTCCTGTTTTCTGTCTTTTGAAGGAGTTTTTTGTGAAAAGTGCTGATAGGGTTGAACTCATGGGAATGTTGGGCCTTTTTGGTGCTATTATCAGTGCTTGCCAAATGTATCCTACCTTGCATTGTTATGGAATTTCTGATTATATCCAACATGCATTGCTTTAAAAATTTAGAGGTGATCAAATAGTTGCCAAAGCTTAATGATAATTTGACATGCTTTACTTCATATATATTCATTGCTTTGTGCCGTTAATATTTTGTTATGTTCATATCCTTGAATCTTTCAATATTGTATAGAAATACAGTGCAATCTTTATATTTTATTTTCCCTTCCACTTGTATTCCTTATGACGTTTTTAGAATCATACTCGAGCAGAATGAGCTCAAATCTATCCACTGGTCAGCCGGAGCAGTAAGTCTGTTGTTTTTCATCTAGTAGATAGACAATTTTTTATGAGAAAATTTCAACCACATTCGTAGGCATGATAACAGAGGGAGACATGCAAAATTTTAGAGATCAAAATGAATTAATTTAAATTGATTCACATTGCATGTCTATGTCTAATATAAGAGGTATTTTTTTTGTTTGTAAGACGGACTTAAAAATGTCTTTTTTTTACTAAGTTTCAGTTTAGAAATTACCACTGTGAATTTAGTTTGATGTTTTTTCATACTTTGTTTTAGTTCCTGCTGATAAGGAAATTTTAAGAGCTTGAACTAAACATGATGTTTATAGTACATAAATGTATGGAGTGTGATGGAAATTCACACTGAAGGAGAGCTGGTGCATTTTATAGTAATAGCATTTATTCACGGGGTCAGTAGATTTTTATCTAGAACAACCCCGACCGGAACACATGCATTTCCCTTCAAAATTATGGCATGAAAAGCCTAATTCCAACCCTTAATTAGTTTAATTTTTTAAGTGAACCAAGTTTAATAAGACTTCTAACATCTGAAACCTCGAGTTGTTTGAATTGATCTTTCAAATTTTGCTTAGTGGGTTTAAAGTTCAAACCTAATGAGGTTTCTTGAAGTAGTTTCTTTTTGTCTATGACCAGAGTTCCCCAAGACAAAGTAATTAAAATGATGTAGTACTCTCTCTCTCTCTCTCTCTCTGTATTGTTTATTCATGATTGTTACAGATGAAAATTCATTAATATATTGGTTTTATTAAATAAAATGGTGTGCAACTGGTGGCTAACTGAAAGAAAAAATAAATGTATTAAATTCCTCGTGGGTCATAGTTGGCATAATGAATTTTGAGAAGAACAGTGGTCTAGCTTGTTCGAAATAAATTTCTGTTTGGATACATTTTTCCTCAACAATATGCTAATAAGTGAAATAACATGCATAAGGAATTTATCTAAGAGAGAATAGTTAAAATAAAATCAAGAGTGAATTGTCTGTTATGAAGCCTATTCCTCTGTTGGTTTGCATGCCTTTTAGTTCAGTATGTAAAGAAGTTTGATCATTTTTCTTGAACAGAGTTTAATTTAATGTGTATCATGATCTTTCAATTTTAGGTGATTCCTTTTATTGGATTTGCATTGGCGATGTTTCTGTTTTACTCAGGTGTCCCCATATTGCTGAAGGTATGGACTTGAGTTGCTGAAGGTTTACAATTTTTAATTTTTTTTAGCTTTAATTTTCTCTCATCTTACATGTGGTTGAGATTTCCATTTCTTATTCTGGTTGTTACTGTGAATGTTGTATTATTGGTTTGTGTATAGTGGTTTTTTTGTATTTTTAGTGCTTGGAGTTTCTCTCTATTTAATTAAGGGAAAATATCATTTAAGTGGAATGTAGAAAAAATAATAACATATTAATGAAAAATTTTAGAACATTAAAAAATAATTGGGTAAATTAGAAATACACCACCTGAGATTTGCTTAAAATACGGATTACTCCCAAAATTACAAATACCTACTTGGAATTTTTTATTTAACAACATTAACGGAGAAGGGAGACTTATATGTAGGTCCTAATTGGTGGACTTATTATCCAATAAGTCCTATGATAATTAATGACGTTTTTTATCAAATAATATTAAAAAACGTCACCAATTAATTTTTAGTTACAGTTTGAAAATTGTCGCAAAAAATGTCACTAATTATAAGTTTTAGTAACAGTTTAAAAAAATTGTCAAAAAAAAGTCACTAATTTTCAACTTTCAACAACAGTTTGAAAAATTCGTCACAGAAAATAAAGTCATTAATTGTAAGTTTTACCGACAATTTATAAAAACCGTGACAAAAAAAAGTCACTAATTTTTAATTTTCAGTGACATGTAAAAAATCGTCACAAAAAATTATTTTTAATAACGATTTTACTAGAACTTATTTTCAATAGGACTTGATGGAAATTAAGTCCAACTATTAGGTCCTATTGGTAGTTTACCCAATTTTTAACTGTTGTCGTATACAATAATAAAATTATGTGATTTATTAATTAAAATAAATTTCTAACATCATTAAAAACTGTTAATTAACTTGATGGTTTATTAATAAAATGAGTCATTTGTTATGAAATTAAAAATTTCAAAGAGCAGGATGTAATTTCCAAAATCATAAGGGGCAATTTGTATTTTAAGTAAACTTCAAAAGTTGTATTTGTAATTTATCCAAAATAATTTTATAAGTTTTTCCATGAAATTGTAATTATTTTTACTTATTACCTCTGACATGTTATTTCCCCTTTAATTAATGTAAACCATCTTTGTAATTGAGGTTAATACAGTAATAGTATAATTTTCTCTTTATTCTCACATGGTGTCAGAGCTCCGCCGGAAACGTAGTCGTTGAAATCACACGATGCTGGACTTTTGAAGTCATCTCTCTCTTCTTTTCTGGTGCTTTCACAAGTCTTCATTTCAGCCCTCTTTTCCGTCCTTTTGTCACAAGCCTGCATTGCACCCTTGTAGTTCACAATTGCAATTCACAACTCTTTATTGCACAATCAATCAGAGTCACAGAGACCTCCCTCCTACCCTCATTGAACATCTTTACTTTCACAATTCTCTCATTGAAGTCATGCATGTCTTTGTCTCTCTGTTGAACTTCGTTGCATCATCTCTCTCCCTCAGATTCTATTGCATCTCTGTAGCCAAAGAATCAAACATAGTCGACCCTTCGAATGTAGCCATCACCATGTTCTCTGCTATGCAAGTGACGAGATTGATTGTTTTTTTGTTCGTCAACATTTTCAGTTGGTATTCACCCAAAAAAAAAAAAAAAATTTCAGTTGGGTACACCATTGATCTGCCCTTTACCTTCTCCTCCTTGCAGCTTGCAGAATTTTTCATCAAGACTCACACTGTAAATCATCTTTGTAATTGAGAGTAATCTAATAATGGTGTAATTTTCATTCAGTATTCTCACATTCCCATGTATCGTTGTGCTCTCCAATAAGGTGTTGGTTATTGTTCTGCCTCTCTTTTCTCTAATTTCTTCTTTGCGGTTGCACAAAATAAGAAATGAGTGTCTGTAAAATTTAGTGGGCTCTATTTGAAACCCAACTGAACTAATGTCTTTTAAGAGAATGATTATTAAAAAGTTACTCCTTTCGGGTCTTAAAGAAAAAAGTTAGTGACTTGAATAGTTTTACCGACTACAAGCAACGAATAACAAAAATTTGGATTTCCATCGAATAAATGTCCACTTATTTTAAGTGAATCTTTGATATCAACAGTTGGATCATATTATTTTTGTTTAATATTCTCTCTTTTCTTTGCACAGATCAGCGGGTCCACAATGCTAAACCTGTCTTTACTGACTTCAGACATGTGGACTGTTTTAATTCGCATCTTCGCTTACCGTCAGAAGGTTTGTGAGAACAAAATTTATTGGGGTATTACATTGGAGATCCAGATTAATTCTAAGTTTAAATATTGAAGTTAATAATTGTTACAATCTAGAACTGTCAGTCTGAATCCAGAATTCCTCCTCAGGTTGATTGGATGTACTTCATAGCCTTTGGTACTGTTGCTGTTGGGCTTGTTATTTATTCCGGGTATGTAATTTTTTGATTTTTCTTGAAGACTTACCCTAAATCCTAAACCCTAACAAGGAGCAACTTGAAGCTGATTATTCAGCTGGTTGAGGCACATTAGCATGTTAACAAGTCAAGCTCAAGACTGGAGCCCCTGTTTGGTGCAGCTTATAGCTGCTTCTTTTTTTGTGGGAAACTGTGCTAGAGTATTTGGTGCAGCGTCTTCTGCTTACAGCTTTTGAGGCTAAAATAGAAAAAAGTTGATTATTGAGAAGTAGGAGAACGGGTGCTTTTATTTTCGGTACAAGAAGTGATAACAAGTTAATTCCTTATTATGGTTAAATAAAAAACATATTGACCTCTAATTTTATTGGTATGAAATGTCAGATTTTTCCACACTGCAAAATGTTGGATTTTGTGTTAGGCCTTGCAGCCATTTTGTTTTTCTTTCTTAGGGCTGCAAAACAAGACGAGTAGCTCACAAGCAGCCCAAGTCCAGATCATCTGCAACTTGTTAAGCCAGCAGAGCTTGAGCCTAATTTTGAGCTTGTTTTGATTGTCAATCCAATCTCAAACAAACAAGGATTCAGATCATAAAAGCCTCAGAAATATATAATTTCAAAGTGGTGTACGAATGTTGATTTGATTAGTTAACCATGGGAGTAAGGGCCAATATTATGCTCAATAGAGGTCAGATTTTGGCAATTAGCCAATCTAATTTCATGATCAGCTTGAAATCATGTTAAATTTATCAACTAAGAAGCACATATACTTCTAAGCAGGTGGTGTGTTTGTTAGAATTTACCATCACCTACCACCACTACCACCTCACCTACTCCACTAAACCTAACCCACTACACCACTACCACCTCACTTACTCCACTAAACCTAACCCACTACACCACTACCACCATCCACTACACCTACATCTATATAAGGAACCATTTGTAATAGACAGAACAACAAATCAATCATCAATACATCAATCAATAATATACATCTCAATTTATTTTTTACATGGTATCAGAGCAAGGTTAAGAATTTAGTATTTTTCGCTTCACCGGCGGGCAGCAACCTCGCCTTGGCCGCCCGCCGGACCTCAACCTAGTCCGCTAAAATTTTCTACACATACCTTCACTCTTCTTCACCACCTCGCCGAAGCAAACCCAAACCCAAAATCCCTCTGGGACATTTCGTCGAACACCATGTCTGCAACAATGATAGTCCACCAACAACACCACAACTCCGACTAACCCCATTTCTCCGGCGAGAACCCGAACTCAACCCATCATCCCCTTACTCTCTTTCCAATATCTACTCTTCTCATTCCTCTCAATGGAATAGAAATGTAAAATGTGCTGATAGATGTGTATATATATACACACACAAAACAAAAGGGTGATGTTTGATCCTTGTTCACCAACAATGGCTTCATCTCCATCTCTGTGTGGTGCAGAGAAGAAGCACTGGTGGCTTAGCAACAGAAAGATGGTAGATAAATATGTGAAAGACGCAAGAGTACTCATTGCGAGTCAGGAACAGAGTGAGATCGCATCGGCTCTCAATCTTCTCGACGCTGCTCTCGCTATCTCTCCACGCTTCGAGCTTGCTTTGGAGCTTAAAGCTCGTTCGCTTCTCTATCTCCGGCGATTCAACCACGTCGCCGATATGCTTCAGGACTACATTCCCCGTCTCAAGATGGCCTCCGATGACTCGTCTTCTCTCTCATCCGATAACTCGTCCAAGGATCGAGTCAAGCTTCTGTCGTCGAATAACTCGTCCAGTGACTCAGCGGATTATCCCTCTTTCAAGTGCTTCTCTGTTTCGGATTTGAAGAAGAAGGTCATGGCTGGTCTCTGTAAAAACTGCGACAAAGAAGGGCAATGGAGGTACTTGGTTCTGGGTGAAGCCTGTTGCCACCTGGGTCTGATGGACGACGACAGCTTCTCCTTCTCCACCTCCGATTTCCCTACTGTCACTGCTTTCTGCTACCTTGTTGCTGCTTTAGGCTTGCGAAGTTTGTGGAGTTTTTCGCTGGCTGCAGTTGATATACACACCCATTTTCAGAGACATCCATCCACACCACACCACACCACAGACTCATTATTACGCATCCCACTATCCCTTTTATATTATTTTATATTATTTTATTTTATCTTTCTTCTTTCAATTAAAAAAAAAAAAAAAAAAATGCACCGCCCATGACAGCAATCATGCTGTTCTTATCTCCTTTCACTTTCTTTATTTATTTATTTTTTAACAGCACCTTTTGTCCACACCATTTCACACTTTTCTTTTATTTTTCTATATTACCATCATGCACCCTACAATCAACACCATGTGCTGGTTCCACCCACTTTTCTTTTATTATTATTATTATTATTATTATTATTATTATTATTATTATTCTTATTAAAACAAAAACAAAAAAAAACAAAAAAACAAAAATACCAAACCCCATTGCACCCATTTTACAAATTTGCACAACCAACCATATTTTATTCATCTCAGGGATCAACCCCGATTACACTTTTACAACCCAAACAAACACATCCATAGACGGGATTTGTTTTTTCTTATCTACTCTGCCGCCGGTCTCTTCTTCTTGCCTCCGTCCTGGGCGGCCCTTGACGGTGCTGCCTCCGTGTTTCCTACGCCGCCGAGCACGTTCACTCCTCCATACTCCTCCACTGCAGCATATGGCGGACCTCCAAATCGGAACATCACAGTGGCCTTCCGCTTCAGCTCCTTGTTTTCTGCCTTTAGCACACTTATCTCTGCTCGCGCATCCTTATACATGCGTTGGAGCAGAGCCAGCTGGGAGTTTAACTGCTGCACCTCATTTGTCCTGCTCTGCAGCCGGTGCGACAAGTTTGTGACCACCGTCATGGACTCCACACATGCCTTCAAAGTATACTGATTAGCCTCCACATCCGTTTGCACTGCCATTTTTTGCTCCACCGACCGCATCGGAAAGTTCAACGGAGCAAACTCAGGGGCGCTTGGTTGAGGTTCCAGTGCCACCGCACCAGTTTTCTCTCTTGTTGACTCGTTGAGGTCTGGAAAGAGAGTGAGCAGACTCCGGGAAGACGAGGCCATTTTCTGGGCAACAGAGTGTTACAGAATATCTCTCGCAACAGAGTGTTACAGACTCTCTCTCTCAGCACAACGAAGAGTTTTTCAGAGGATTTCGCAGGTTTTTTGCCTCTGCCTCGGCCTCAGGCTCCGTCTTGGTTAAATAGCCGAGGCAGCCACGCGCATCGCGCGCCTCATGACGCCCGACAAACTGGCACGCCTTTTCATGGCACATCTTTTGATAAAGTGGACACGCCTTTTGATAGCACGCCTTTTGATGAATTGGGCATGCCTTTTGATGGCACGCTTTTTGACAAAATTGGGCACACCTTTTGAGGGTGCAACTTTTACAACGGTCCGACATGACCCCATAAACTGTCCCGACATTGATTCCGGTTAGCTCCTTCATGGGTCCGACAAGACTCTGTAAACTGTCCCGACATTGATTCCGGTTAGCTCCTTTATGGGCCCGACAAGACTCTGTAAACTGTCCCGACATAGATTCCGGTTAGTTTCTACAAGGGTCCGACAAGACTCTGTAAACTGTCCCGACATTGATTCCGGTTAGTTTCTACAAGGGTCCAGCAAGACTCCGTAAACTGTCACAACAACTGTCACCACATTGTCTGCTACAACGGTCCGACATGACCCCATAAACTGTCTTCTATAACGGTCCGACATGACCCCATAAACTGTCTTCTACAGCGGTCTGACACCGCCATCCAGTGTCCTCTACACCATTATGACACCACCATACAGTGTCCTCTACAACGTTATGACACCACCATCCAGTGTCTTCACCAATGGTCTGACACGACCATACAGTGTCACCTATCCTTTTTTATTTTTATGTATTTTCTTGTTTTGTTCCTCTCTTCAAACTCAAGTTGGTTAGTTTCTATCCTCCTTGAGTTTGCGGGGGGCTGTTAGAATTTACCATCACCTACCACCACTACCACCTCACCTACCATCACCTACCACCACTACCACCTCACCTACTCCACTAAACCTAACCCACTACACCACTACCACCTCACCTACTCCACTACACCACTACCACCATCCACTACACCTACATCTATATAAGGAACCATTTGTAATAGACAGAACAACAAATCAATCATCAATACATCAATCAATAATATACATCTCAATTTATTTTTTACAGTGTTTGTGCCCGAAACTTGCTGACACTTATCAGACACTTCTGAAATGTGTTGGGCATATTTCCAAACATGTCCTATTATTATTATTTTTTTTTTTTTGAAATTTAGACTTGGACACTTGGGGACACACATCCATCATTTACACACATGAAACACATTATAAGTTTGAACAAAACA
The DNA here is from genome assembly GCF_055761805.1 of Camellia sinensis. NCBI lineage: Eukaryota > Viridiplantae > Streptophyta > Magnoliopsida > Ericales > Theaceae > Camellia > Camellia sinensis. The sequence goes on from NC_138967.1 coordinate 68,688,983, forward strand.
ACATAGGTTCTAATAATAAAAGAAAAACAATGAAGATTTATACTATTAATCCATCGTCCATTTTAACTTTAGAAATTCATAATACATTGCATTTTTAACTTTGAATGAATTATTCATATATGGTATATAATAAATATATAGAACATTCTATTTTTTTCATGTTCTCCAAATGTCGTGTCTTGCATTTCAAAAATATTGTCTTGTCAAAATGTACATGTTGCGTCACGTGTCCTTACTTCTTAGTTTATCAACCATATATGTGGATCAGATTATGGGACGACCTTGGGACTGGTTGATTTGAGGTATGTCTGAAAATAATTTTGGGCCATCAAAAGATGCAAATGATCAATTCGATAACCTATATCGCTACAAGGACAGAAAATTCCTTCTCCTTATAAAGTGATTGGATGAAAATATATTGACAATAGCCAATATAAATGAAAATCACAACCCAGTTCGCAGAAGTTTTTGTGTTTTGATTTTATTTTTTATTTTTTTATCTGCTCTGGAAATGGCATAAGGACCAATTCTACTGCCAACGAAATTTTAGTTTGGCACTTGAAAAAGAAAACAAAAGTGAGTGTTGGTCTAATATTTGAACCTATGCTTGTTGATATCAGGGGTGACAAAGAAGAGGATCAAAACCGCGCTGAGGTTGCAGATGAAGAGGCTGAGCGAAGCAAGCATTTTGATGAGGAGGCTGGTTCGGGAAATCCTAATCAGAAAACTACAGCTGGGTGCTCAAAAACTGGAGATAGTAGTAGTAAGAGTGAATTTGCTTCTACTAGCAGTACTGCAATAAAGGACACTGAAAGTAGGACACTGGGAAAAGATACACAAGGGAAGAAGATATGAATTTTTTTTTTTTTATTATATAGGAAATGATACTTGCGTCGCGATTGAGTAACCGGGGCATTGGAACGATGCGATTCAAATAAAAGAATTGAGGAAGTTGTGAATTGCAAAATTGAAGCTTCTTTTCTTGCTTTATGTTTCAATTTAGGTGGAACTAGAAATAATGCATGCGTGTGGAGCTGAGTTAGATTTTCTTACTCTCCCTTTTCTTTTTTTTGACACGGTGTACTTGTGAGCCCTAATTTGGGAAAGAAATAAGGTAAAAAAAACCAGCTGATCATGATAAACTGGCATCGATTAGATCAATTTTGTGGAAAACAACTGGTTTCTAGCTTTAAACGATTGCCGCCAGTTCAGCTGGCAAGTCCAGTTTGATTTTCAAAACCTAGTAGAAATAATTTGTTTGAAAGTGCAGTATGGTCGTGTTGTAAATGGAATTTGCCATGTAAACAATAGACTTGAAAAAATAAGAAGGTAGTTTTTTTCTTTGTGTACTTTTTTCAAATTTGGTCCTTCTTAATTCCCCTTCTCAAGGCTTTCTAGCCTAGTACGACTCAAAAAGTAGAAAAAAAAAATGTCAGTAGAGATTAAAGGAGAATGTTTGGTAGCCACAAATTATGTGGCTCAAATGGCTCAAAAATGCCAAAACGACGTCGTTTTGACATTTTCGGAGTTGTTTTGTACCAAAAACGACATCGTTTTGACATTTTCAGGCCATTTGAGTCACAAAATTTGTGGCCATCAATCATTGCTGTAGATTAAAATGCCCACAAGGGATTAAATAAATAAAAAAAAAATGTGCCTAGGCATTTCAAAAAAGAATCTTTTGCTTTATTTATTTACTTTCAGCTTGGTTTACTTTTATGTTATTCAATTTTTCTTATAATTCTTGTGGATTTGATTTGGTGTAAAGATTGTTATTATGGGGGTTTGGTTGCTTACAAGATTGGCGGGGAAGTTTATGTTTGGTTGTTCTCATGGTGGCTTAATGAAGTTCGCTCGTTCGATGTTCCAAAAACTAAAAATAAAAAATTAAAAATGTAGCACAAGGTGGAAGAACAATATTTGTCTCCATTATGTATAATTGGGAGGAGATAAGAAAATTGTAAAATGAGACAACTGTTATAAATGAATAAAAAAATCATTTTGCTACTTGGACAAGAAAAATTCTTGTATTCCACTCTAAAAATTGAGCCAGATAGCTCAGTTACAATGCTGATATGAATTTTACATAAAATATATTTATTTATTTATTGGACTTTTCACCACAAATGCTAAACAAATGCCAATAAAAGAGTCCCTTTTTTTTTCCCTCTATTTCTTGCATTTTTGTACCTGTTTTCATTCAAACCAAACTCACCTAAGATGGAGCAAAATTGTATGTTTTTTCTACTTCCGAAAAACAAAAAGAAGACTTATTTTTATCGTCAATCAAATACATGATGATAAATGGTTTCTGTCAAACATAGTGAAGGCAATCATCTTCCGCTACAAAGGCTGCTAATCAAGAAGGAAATCACCAAAATAATATATATATATATATATAAAATATGAGAAAATTGCAAATTAGGCTGGTGTTGCGACAGATTAGCATTAAAGACTTCACAGGTTTTTATTTTTATTTTTATTCCTCTGTACATGGTAAGACTAACAAACAAAACCGTTTAATGTCAAACTCTCAGCTGAATGATTAATGATTTAACTTAAGCTAAATTATAAAAAATAAAAATAAAAATAAAAATAAAAAAAAAGAGGAGATTTAGAATGGATCTAGATCTCTAAGTCCATCACCATGAGTCCTGAATTTTTTTCGTCGAGCCGGTGGAAACAAGAGCTGATGGATCTGTTTTTCAGCAGCCCCCTCAGATGTTGCCTGCAGACACGGTATACAGAGTTATATCAACCCATGAACATCATTCTTTCCTTTTTTTTCCCCAAGATGGTTGATGTTACTATTTCTAGACAATAGGACATGTGTTGTCAACTAGTGTCATCGGCTGTTTGGGCAAACACAAAAATTTCACATAATTTGGTTCTTCAAATTGTCAAATAATTGTTTCTATTCATCATTTTTGGACGATAGCAATGAATTTTATCAAAGACAGTAGTAAAGATGATAATCACTATTCAAAACAGGAAAACTGTGGCAATAGCACAAAATCTGCATCTGAAGACTAATCTTAAGATTGTTTGTTACAAGCTAAAATATATATAAAAATTGCCTCTTTTGTGCAGTTTATAAGAGTTGTTTATAGCACTTGATGTACAGGGCTTTTCTTTTTGTTCACCCTCTTGATGGCAATTTTTGGTTAATATAATTTTTGCTAATCAAAATAAAAACAAACAAACCGATCAAATAAAACTTCAAGAACTAAGCATCTATGGCATTTTCATTTCATCATCATTCAAAATTTCTTAAATTTTTAATTGGCACTAAAAATTCCATTAGCCTGACAATTTGACATATATAATCAAAAGATTTGCCATAAAAAATTAGCCAACTACAACTTATATTGGACGTGAGAATTAACATTTCTAGTTTCCTCTCTTTTTCCTTCCCGGTTAATAATATCTAAATTTTTTTCAGATCCAACAGTTGTCAGGTAGCAAAGCTTATTTTCCTTATTTTATTTTGTTAGTATTTATTTTGGTTTTTTTTGCTTTTTTTAATGTGTCCTATAAGCGTCATCAATGTGTCCCTAGAGTGTCTAGAATGTGTTCATATCACATCCTCAATGTGTCCCAACATGTCTAGAATTCAAAAATAATTTTGGACACTTCCACATGTCCAAGCATGTCTATGCCTCAGATGTGTCCAACATTGATACATAGGTCTAGGAGAGGTGTCTGTGTCCTAGGTACAAGCATAAGAAGTTAATAACATAAACCTATTGAGGATAAATTAACATTGAGAAGTACAAGTAGTTGAGAGATCAAATTATTTTGGAAAAACTATTGTTTACCTGGACTTTGAAGGGAAAACGATGAGTTCGTACTTCCACCCCAGAGAAAACCCTAACATCCATACCAAGACTGTCAACTCCAATCAAATTTGCTCCCTACAAAGAGCAGATTAGATAAGAGATTCAGAACAATTACAAAAAACAAGTAAATTATTCACATGTATGTGTACATGCACATGCACACACACACACACACACAATGAATAACACAATTCAAAACATCACAGATGTATGGAAAATGATTTACAAATAAAAATTTTAGACATAAAACTCATACATAATGATGTGGCCTTCAATGGTCCTTTCATTTCAAGCTAAAACAAAAATTATTATAGCCCAGAATTGCAACTGCCACATCATTTTGTATGAAAATTTTGTAACCCCAGATGTATTTCAACAGCATTTTTTGTTTTGTTGTGTGTTCATTTTTATTAATTTGTGAATACCATTAAAGACAAATATATGAATTTTAAAAGTTAAAACTATCTAAGAAAAGACTTAGATAAAAAGGACATATCTGAATATTATTAAAGAGTTACAAGCCCCCACAACAAGAAGTGGATGAAAGAAGGCATAATGAATATATTGTCTTCATGAAAATTAAATGGCTACATCGTTTTGTTGTCATATGCACTTCATAATTCTCATTGTACAGCAATTCTCATCAAAGACCATTCTAAGGAAGACAAATAAAAAATACCAATAATAATTATAAATAAATAAAAATAAAAAAAAGAAAGACAAGAAATTTGAACCAATTTCACACATTGACAGAGTTTTTGAAAGGTGCGAAGCCCATTTCCTTATTTTTCTCATCTAACCCACCCTTGATCATTTATTTATAGGTTAATTAGAAGCTGTAGTGGCTTCTTATTTGGGTGGGGGTGGTGAGGTGGTGGTTTGGGATGTTGTGTTTCGTTGGTAGGTTCAGGATTGGGAGGTTGGGAGTTGGTGGACTTGTTGAGTTTTTTGTATGGGGTGAAGGTTGGGAGGGTGGGGGAGGATGTTTTGGTTTTTTTTTTTTATTATTATTTTTTTTGGCTAGCGGGCCGGGGGGGGGGGGGGGTTGTGTTTTCTCAATTTTGTCGTTTTATCGGATTTTGTGTAAGGGTGGTGGTGGGTTTTCCTGCGGTGGCGGGTTTAAGTTCCAGGTGTTCCGTCAAAGGTAGCTTTCTTTGTGTGGACGACAGCTTTTGATAAGATTGACCATTGACAATTTGATTCGTCGTCACCACATTTTGGTCAATTGGTGTTGCATGTGCCACGCTGATGCGGAGACAGTGGATCATTTGCTTATTCATTGTCCAGTGGCTACTCGGTTGTGGGTGTTCATTTTTTCTACGTTTGGAGTGGTGTGGGTTCAGCCCAAGAGGGTGGTGGAGAGGTTGGGCTTTAGCTCCTTTGTGTTTGATGTGGCTGCTTTGGTTGGAGTAGAATCGGCGTATTTTTTAGCGGATTGCTCAAACGGTGGCTCGGTTAGAGACTTGGTTTTTTGGGTTTTATACAAGTGGGTGTTGGGTAGGGCGGATCCGGATCTTTTTGTATTTTCGGACTTTATAAATGACTTGATTGGTTAGGTTTCCCCTATTCTTGGGGTTTCTGTTCTCTTGTTTTCTTTAGCATCTTCTTGATGCTTTGGCAACAAATTCTATTTATCAAAAAAATCACATCAAGACCCCCTCAACTATTAGCAAATATCACTTTCCCCGTTCATCGAGTGCGTAAGGTTGACCACATGTCAACTATCTATAAAAAATGGGAGTTACATTTTCCTTGCATGTAACACAATTTTGATTTCATTTTTTCCCTCAATACTATCACAACATTCCTATGAGATACTCAAAATTTGAAATATTGACACAAATGCCACCCATTTACCACATTTAAATGTAAAACTTCATGCCAATTTCAAGCATGACAACCTTATAATACTATTTTAATATGCACAATAAACGAGCATCGTCATTCAAAGGGAATTGTTATCTTTGAGCATAGGCTTAAAGGCAGTGGTAGCCATATTCAAATGTATGACTGAAGGGTGAGTGGACTGGTTGTGGAGCCCCCTATAAAGTTAAGCTTGGCATTGAGATGGTAAAGTAGGTGAGGTGAGACCTAAGGGGATCTTGGAAGGAGAGTGGCAGTCGAAGAGAACCAAAACCTCTAAGCTTGCAGGAGGAAATGGAGGTTGTGACCTATTTATAGGAGGGTTGGCCTTCAAGGCTTGCTCACCAAAATGCATGGTGTCATTTGCTTGGGTAGAGAGAAGGGCACATGTGGCTTCCCTTCTTTTTCTCAATACCTTAGAGGTAAAGACCAGTACTACTTAGAGGCCTCAGCAGTTGTAATGGTGGTCGAGTGTGCTCCTCAGGTACAGAGATGTATGGAGCATAGTGTCTTTATCATGATCTAAATTTGCCTTGTGAAGATCTCTGCAAGACTGATACAGGAAGCCCCTCAAGGAGGGGAACGAATGCCGTGACTAACCTTCAGCCTAGATATTGAGCCACAAGACATCGGAGGTTCCGCACAACAGTCATGGGGTTGTTCGAGCATTCCATAACTGTGGTACCACCTAGGGGTGTTCACGGGTCAATTTAGCTCGGGTTTACCCTTGGCCCGTCAGCCGAACCGACACATCCGGGTTGGAAAATCAGTTATCTATTGTCGACCGAACTACAGTTCGAAATCAACCGAATGAATAGTCAAGGCTTGGCGGTCGGTTCAGTCGATTTCGAAAAAGTAGTAGGGATGGAAAGAAAATTTTGCGAAAAAATAGAATTGAGAAATCAAAACAACAAATTAAACTCATGAATACAGATCAGTGACAGAGAGTGACATAATACAGATGAGTAACAAATTACAGATTACACTTGATGTATATACATTTAGAAATTACAGATTATCGCCGCAGCCACTATCTTTGCTCATCGCAACACCATCGCTCATCGTCACTAACATCGTTCTTCACTAACCTTGTCTGTCACTACCACCACCCCATCAACAACGGGAGAAAGAGGGAAGGAAAAAGAAAAAAAAAATTAAAAAACAGAAGCAAAGATGAGGAGAGAGAATGAGAGATGAGTTTGTATATGAAGGAGAGAAGAAAGAGAGGAGGGTCGGTGACAGAGAGACACAAAAGGGTTAAGAGAGAGATGGAGATGAAAGGTTGGACAAAAAGAGAGAAGAAGAAAACAAAAGGATTGAGGAGAGAGAGAGACACAAGAGTAATGAGTTGTCAGATTTGAGAGAGAGAAGAATACATTGGAATTGAGGAATAATTTTTTATTGAGAAGATAAATATGACCTTGGAAAGATATGTATCTCTTAGAGAGTAAATACTCTCAGATTTTGTTTTTTTTTATAATAGATATTGGGTGTATATCTCGACTTGGAAAAGAAGAAAAAGGTTACAGTTGATTGATTGATAAGGGTGAGCTGTCACACAAAGAGACTTGGGAAGGATAACTTTGTATTGGAAAATGTAAAGTCTTTGGAAAAAAGGATTGACAGAATGCCTTTAGCTTGTTTATTTTAAAATAATATATAAGTCGGTTGGATCAGGTTAAGTTATTATTTTTTTATTCAATCCGATGTCCGACCAAAATTTCATTTTGTTTTTAGATAATACAACTGCAGCCGACCGAAAATGCGTGTGAAACCGTCCATGGCATACACGGGTCAGTCGGGACCGGGCAGGTGGGTTCACAAGTGATTCGGTTTTTTGAACACCCCTAGTACCACCCTTGAAGGGGTCCCTAGGCCCTATTCCCAACCTACTGGAGTGAGCAACATGGTGTCTTTTGGAGATCACTGGAGATAGCTCTGCAGTCAACGAATTGAGATATAGGAGGCTATGCTAGGGTGGAGAGTCACTCAACCATGCTAAGGGTGTCGAATGTGTCATAGTAGGTTGGTGTCTTTCTTGCCTTTCTTTTTTTCTACATCATGGAGGTTTCTTGAATTGGTGGAGGTAGATTGGGTGTTACCCCCTTCTTGTGTCAAGATATTATTAATTAATTTTAGGGTTTTCAATTTAGCCTACCAAAAAGCCTGAACTCCTTGGAAATGTGTAGTTTGTACGGTGCTTCGGGTGAAAAAATATAACTTCTTTTTGTTTTTACTTTTCTTGTTGGACTTCTTGTCCCCTTTGTACTTCTTTTCCATCTATTTTTGCTTTTATGCTAATAGAATTTCTTTGTTTCTGATAAAAAAAATTAAAAATAGAAATAGGAAACCACAAGGTGCAACAAACAAAAAATGTGGAACTTGATGCATAGTAAATGAGAATGGAATTAAACCAAAATGTACAACATTATAAAAATAAATAAAAATAAAAATTTACCTCAACATAGAGCCCCTTCTTTTTGCACAGAGCTTTAAGAGCAAAATTGCACCTTGTGCCCTTCTCACCAAAGCGCTCTACAATTGCTGGAGTAGAGTGTACAAGAACATCAGGCTCGGCCTCCTGGAAATCTTGCAAACCAATCGCTGACTGAAGAATATGAAAAGTAATAAGAATTACAATTTATCAAGGTTGAATCTCATAAGAAGAGCATTCCAATCTTTGAATAGTTTCCTATGTTGAGACACAAATAACATTTTGCGCATTTTGGTTAAACAAGATATCTTTGAAGTTTTTCATAAAGATACAAAACTAACTGAATTGATAAGGAACCATGCCTGGCTTAGACATCATTTAGGTACAATACCCTTCTACTTCACGGCAACTCTTAGACATGCATCTGCCACACCTAAACTGTAACACCCTAGGTGTTATTGCATGACATATGCATATTTTCGTACTTGAATGCTTGGAGCTAAATTGAATACTTTTGTTATGTGAAACACTTGGAAACATGCTTTCATAATCTTTTGATGTGGCCTAGAAGTATTTGTTCTTTGGGCAACATGCCTAGTCATGCTAAGTGAATAAAATAATTCTTAGATCTCTCTTCGATATGAAATGAAAAGAAACTTAGAGACAAGAAAGAAAGACTTTTATTTTTGCATATGGAAGCTATATGTAATTATATTTCCTTAATCAATGAGCTTAATTGATATGGTCCAATGTGCCTAACATTTCTATGCAATGTGTGAACTTAATCGCACCCTAGGTGTAATTTCATGACATATGCATATTTTCGTACTTGAATGCTGCTAAATTGAATTCTTTTGTCATGTGAAACACTTGGAAACATGCTTGCATAATCTTTTGATGTGGCCTAGAAGTATTTGTTCTTTGGGCAACATGCCTAGTCATGCTAAGTGAGTAAAATAATTCTTAGATCTCTCTTTGATATGAAATGAAAAGAAACTTAGAGACAAGAAAGAAAGACTTTTATTTTTTGCATATGAAAGCAATATGTAATTATATTTCCTCAATCAATGTGCTTAGTTGATATGGTCCAATGTGCCTAACATTTCTATGCAATGTGTGAACTTAATCGGGATAAGTGTTAATTAAGCATGATTAATAGATTTAATCAAGATTAATTAACCTTAAGCATGATTAAGTAAGATTGAGTATGATCAGTTAAACTGTTAGAATTTACCAATTTACTCCTCCACCTACCATCTCCACTAGCACCCACTTCACCTACCACCTCCACTACACTACACCTACTACCCAAACCCTCTCCTATATAATGCCACTCTGATTTGTAATCCAACACATCAATACAACAATCTTGTAACATCAAAAATCAATCAATCAATAAATACATAAATTTTTACATGGTATCAGAGCAAGGTTAAAGAAGCTAGTAATTCTGCTTCCCCGGCGGGCGGCAGCCTCCCCTTGGCCGCCCGCCGGACCTCTACACACTAACCGTCTCTCTTGAATACTGCCTTGATGCTTTTCTCCAATCCGTCCCGGCCTTCATCATTGATGCAAACTCTTCATGACTTCTACGTCCATCCTTGTCGGTGTCCACATCCTGCATGATGGCATTAATGACTTCTTCATTGTTGGTCTCGACTTCATCAGCCAAGAAATAGTAACAGCACCCCGATTCAGCCTGCGATCTGGCTTCCCTTTCTTCACGGTGGCCATCACCCTGTCTCCAACGCAGGCCGAAGGCAACCGATTCAGCCTCTCCTTGATAACATGGTGGGGAACCAACCTTCAAAGTGGTGACGGCTTCGGTTTCCACCACGACAGATCTGGACAGATCTACGTAGATCCCATCTCACATCTCAGATCTTGATGATGTTGCCGACGGAGCTACGGGTTCCAGGGGATGTGGTTCTTGACCTCTCAAGTATGGCTAATCAAACCATCAAGCTTGGGGTGGAACTGTCATAAAAGAGGGCTTGGAGACTTCAGTTGGTTGTCCAAAAAGGGCATGATGAGGGTGGAACCAGAACCTTGGGAACTGTATCCAACCCTCTCATAGGAGCCAACAGCATCATATGTGAAGACACAACCCTTTCCTTCAAAGGACATTGAAAGCATAATAGGGAAAGAAGCGTTTGTAGTAGAGGGTGTTTGAGAGCAATTGAGCCATTACAGGGCAGCTCATCTGCTTGTTGTGTTGATGCTGATAGATCAAGTACCTGGCTGCCAAGACCTTTTGCAAAGCTCTAACGTCAGCCTGGAAACCAGATGAAGCCATCACAGATTTGTCCGCTAGTTTGCAGATTTTGGAGTAATCGCGAGTAAGAATGTTGTAACCAGTCGACCTTCGTGTATCAGCCGCAATCACGCAGTAATCGCCACCTGCGATAGCAACGCAAGTTCCGCCATTGTTGAAAAGCAACCGACACATGGTTTACACACCCCAAAACTTTCTTTTGTTTTAATTATCCACCGCCCAAACTTCACACTCACTCTCTCTCCTCACTTTGCATCCACCGCCCACAATTGTTTTTTTTTTATTAAAAAAAAAAAAAAAAAAAAAAACTTCTTGGTGCCCTCATTGTTCCTACTTTCCTTTTCTTTCTTTTATTTTATTTTATTCTTTTCTCTCCACTCAAGAACAGTCACCACACCCCACTTTCGTCACCATTGCCCCATTTGTATATATATATATATATTTCTTTTTATTATACTATCTTACTCAAAACCCAAACCATTATCATTATTATTATTTGTTTTTGGGCGTGTTCCCCCTCTTTAACAAAAAAAAAAAAAAAAAAAAAAAAAAAAAAAAACAACCACAACCCTTTTTCCATTTGCACAACAACCATATTTTATTCATCTCCGGGGCTCAACCCCGATCACACTTTTACACCACCAAAAAAAAAAAAAAAAAAAAAAAAAACAGCAACAAATCAACCACATCCACAGGCAGGATTTTCTTCTCTACTCTGCCGCCGGTCTCTTCTTCTTGCCTCCGTCCTGGGCGGCCCTTGACGGTGTTGCCTCCGTGTTTCCCACTCCACTGGGCACGATCACTACTCCCTGCTCCTCCACTGCAGCATACGGCGGACCTCCAAATCGGAACATCACCGTGGCCTTCCGCTTCAGCTCCTTATTTTCTGCTTTCAGCACACTTATCTCTGCTCGCGCATCCTTATACATGCGTTGGAGCAGAGCCAGTTGGGCATTTAAATGCTGCACCTCATTTGTCCTACTCTGCAGCCGGTTCGACAAGTTTGTGACCGCCGTCATGCTTTCCACACATGCCTTCAGAGTATATTGATTGGCCTCCACATCTGACTGCCCTGCCATTCTTTGCTCCACCGCCCGCATCGGAAAGTTCAACGGAGCAAACTCCGGGGCGCTTGGTTGAGTTTCCAGTGCCACCGCACCAGTTCTCTCTCTCGTTGACTCGTTGAGATCGGGAAAGAGGGTGAGCAGCCCGCGGGAAGACGATGAAGCCATTTTCTAGGCAACAGAGTGTCACACAGTATCTCTCTCAGAACTCTCTCTCAGAAAACAGAGTGTTACAGAATCTCTCTCAGAAATCTCTCTCAGACTATCGCTCGCAAGTTTTTTTTGCCTCAGCCTCAGCCTCCGTCTTATAGCCGAGGCAGCCACGCGCATCGCGCGCCACTTGCCGCCAGACGACAAACGGGCACGCCAACCAAGGCACTCACGTGCCTCGCCATCATGTCCGGCACACCTTTTGATGAATTGGGCACGCTTTTTGATGGCACGCCTTTTGACAAAATTGGGCACGCCTTTTGAGGGTGCCACTTTTACAACGGTCCGACATGACCCTATAAACTGTCCCGACATTTGATTCCGGTTAGCATCTTCAACGGTCCGACATGACCCTATAAACTGTCCCGACATTTGATTCCGGTTAGCATCTTCAACGGTCCGACATGACCCCATAAACTGTCCCGACATTTGATTCCGGTTAGCATCTCCAACGGTCCGACATGACCCCATAAACTGTCCCGACATTTGATTCCGGTTAGCATCTCCAACGGTCCGACAAGACCCCATAAACTGTCCCGACATTGATTCCGGTTAGCCTACAGTGTCCTCTACAACGTTATGACACCACCATACCGTGTCCTCTACCACGTTATGACACCACCATACAGTGTCCTCTACACCATTATGACACCACCCTACAGTGTCCTCTACAACGTTATGACACCACCATACAGTGTCCTCTACCACATTATGACACCACCTTTCAGAGTCTTCACCAACGGTCTGACACGACCATACAGTGTCTCCTATCTTTTTTTTATTTTTATTTTTATGTATTTTCTTGTTTATTTTTATGTATTTTCTTGTTTTGTTCCTCTCTTCAAACTCAAGTTGGTTAGTTTCTATCCTCCTTGGGTTTGCGGGGGGCTGTTAGAATTTACCAATTTACTCCTCCACCTACCATCTCCACTAGCACCCACTTCACCTACCACCTCCACTACACTACACCTACTACCCAAACCCTCTCCTATATAATGCCACTCTGATTTGTAATCCAACACATCAATACAACAATCTTGTAACATCAAAAATCAATCAATCAATAAATACATAAATTCTTACAGTTAATTAATTAGAAACTAACCTAGCTTAATTAGTATTGATCTAGATTAACAAAGTTTGTGGTGTGATTAGTAGAGACAAGTAGGCACACATCCGTATTAGGGCCATGCCACCTCCTACTTGGAGGATAGACACGTATAAAATAGAAATAAGTGTCTCTATGGAAAAATTAAGGAAAAAACAAGAAAAGAAAGTGAAAATCTGCCAGGAGAAAAAGAAAAGGGAAGAGGGGAAAGCTTGGATTCTTGCCCTAAATTTGTTCCTAACTTGAATTGAGGTAAAATTCATGCCTCTACACCTAATTATAACCTTTTAATTGAATGATTTTGTTTGAAAACCATCTTTGAAGAAAGAACTGAAAAGCTTAAGTTTTGAAACTTGTTTTCATTGAATTCAAGCATTTGATTTGGAAAAGCTTTGAATTTACATCAGAAATAAGAAATAAAGAAAATGAAGGGTTGTAGCGTGTGTGGCTAGCCCTTTGGCCATCAAGTCTCACATAAGGGGAGCTATTGGGTTCCACTCTTAGGAGTGGAATGGGAAGCAAGACTTAGTACTTGCAAGGAGAGGGTGTGAGTTCAACTCTCCCAATGTGCTAATCTAACAACTAACCACTAACTTTTGCCGATCAAAACAATAAATAAATAAATAAATACTTTTTCCATGTTTTTATGGTTTTAAAATGCTTTAAATTAAGTTTTTAAACCGTTGGAATGATAATTTTGAGTTGGCAGCAAAACTGTTCAGAAAAATTTAAAACAGAGAGCAAAAGCTGAGGGACGAGCTGGTTGCTCGAGCGGTGTGGGACAGCTGCAGCATTTTTCTTTTGTGCTCTGTTTGAACTCCTTATGACCTGCATAACCTAATTTCAGCATCAAAAATCAAACTTAACACTAAAATAAGAGAGAAAAATGAGATACCTAAAAGTGCAGATTTTTTATGACTTGTTTTGAAGAAAAAAAATCTAACATGTATTGTACACTTAATTTTACTGCATTTAGTGCAATGACTTATCAATTGCATTGTGTTTTTCATGCTCATGTAGGTTGAACTACTTCGTGGAACTAACCTACTTTCTGAAAGGGAAAAAGGAGTAGTGATATATCTTAGTTTATTTTAGTAAGTCTTCTTAGGAACTTAAATCTATGCTATATTTTTTCGAATATGAAATGTTTGATCATTCAAGATGATCATGTTGGTTATATATGAATTATAAGATTCTATCTACAGCTTTAGTCCCAATGGCTATTAGGAACGTAAAATATACTAATAGTAAATATATTAATAGTATTGGTATTACAAGCTCCCCCCTAGATTGTGGTTTTGACATACAGAGAGTCGACCCAATTATGTTTTGTTTCACACCCTCTAGATGGGCATTATTATTATGTTTAGAAATGCAAATCCACAAAATATGTTGTGGTTCAAATGCAAATTTAATTTTTGGATTGCTTACAATCATTTGAAATGAAGATATTCTTGTCCTAAAACAGCTTCGATATATCACTGTTCATTGGGCTTTGGCTCACCCCTCTTCTCTATATATGTAGGTGATGTGGATAAAACATGAAGGCTTCATGTTTGAAGTTAAGTGTACAGATGAATAGACATGGAAATCTGTATGCGTAGTTGTTGGACAAAAGACTTGAAGTTTGAAGTGTACACGTTCAACTTTGGAGAGAACAAGTAGTTCTTCTCTTGTAAAATATTGTACTCTGTGTTCAAGCTTGGAAAGGTACAATTAAGAATAATGTATGTTTTATTTTATTTACTTATGCACTTGCTTTGAATAGATATTGTGGAATAAGCAAGTTATATAATTTAATGGCTTCCGCTATCCAAAGCAGTTTTACCCCAAATTTTACAGGAGTGCCATATGCTTGTTTAGTAAGGCCTTTGATAGTCTATGGCTATTAGCCGGTCACTACTCTATCTCAGTTTGAGATGGGATGGGGTTGTGACATAAACAGTGACAACATCACATGAATCTTTTTTGACAAGCATACGTATCCGACCTTTTTTGACATAAACAAGGACAACATTTTAATTGTGTCAGATGTTCAAATACGACGATGGCGAGTGCAATATATACATGCCTGAATACCGTATATGGAGAATAGCTCTATTCTCATGATCTCCAACCTATAGAGAGTTGAGCTAGTGCAGTTTCCATCACCTTCGGTTCTGAAGTCCCAAACTTCACCATCTAAAGAAAATTTTGAGAAAAGTGAAATGAATGAATCCAAAGATAAATAAGTCAGCAATTTTCAAATACAAGATACAAATTCAAATTAGCAAGAATAATAGCATGCTAAATTTCTATTTCCTGTAGTTAAAAAGTAGAGGTTTCCATCAGCTAACAACTACGATAAGGTGGTAAGGTAAGCAAGCAAAGCTATCCAGCCAAGATTTTCAAATAAGCAGTTCCAAGCAGATGGAAGAAAAGTATACTATTTGTTTGTAGCTCCCATTTGATACCAGATAAAGAAAATCTTGGTTCATCTTCCTCTTGTATGGACTCAGCTCAGTAGTTCACCATGTGGTACAAAATCTCTAAATTACTCAAAATTATAAATAAAATTTTAAAATTTAGGGCCTACTAGTTTAGGAAAGGAACTAAATAAATGTGCGGTAAGAAATGTCACAAATACCAAACCAAACTAAGAAGGCTTGTGTCCCAATCAAGTGGGGTCAATATATCTTAACCAGAGTCACCATCCCACTGACAGATAAAAAGTAAATTGGACCTAAGTAACAGGAAACTCCTACTTGGGTAACATTTCTTACTTAGAATTGTAATTCCTAGCTCCCAAGTAAGAAATTTGTATGAAACTCGCTCCCAACTGAGATAGAACCTCTCAAACATACAAATTTCAAATAAACAAAAGAAAACTATTTATTCTAGTACTTTCTATTTACATAATATATTTATTAATACTTAACGAAGACAATTTGTAGTTGAAATCAATATCTGTATTTATTCATATTGTAATACATATATTACAACTAAGAAAAAAATTACTAGAACATATTTTCACTTCTAATATGTAAAATATTTATATGCTCCCATAGACACACCTAACTTCAGAAACTTCTATACACCCCCACTCCCCCATCCCCAGTCCCTGCTCCGTGCAAATAAGGATTGGACACCCCACTGAAGAGAACTGGTAAAGTAGTGAACAAAAATAGACAATAACTGAACAGAATCTCTAGATAAATGGCCATATGATTCACAAAAGGAATATAGGCCCTAAGCAAGAGGCAAAACTGAATATCTGTTGGAAATTAACAGCAGATTATGCACACTTCGAAATTCATGAAACATAAAGTTTCACATTTGTCAGATAAATATAACCTAGAATCAACCAATAATATTGTTCTGGTGCAATCCACCTGATTTGGTGATGCCGACAAATCCCCACTAGTTGATGGAGTGAAAAATAAATAACCAAGAAAAAAGGGAAGATTTAGCTCCATAATGTCAGTTACATAATTAAATCATCCCAATACCTTTCCAGTCTGAGTTGTAGCCATCACTATCTTCACCACTGAAGAGTCGCCGCAAATATAATTCTTCATCAATGAAGACAGGCCTGAGGCAACCCATAATGGAAACTCCATTTGACGGGTGGTCCATCTTTTTAGCATACTCCAAATTAACAACCTAAAAGAAAGCATATACTCAATAGAATATTGCAATATGAAATTGCAATGTTGAATAGATGCCAACAGAAAACCAAAATAAAGAAAGCAAGTACGAAAAATAAGGGAAAATTACAAATACACCCCCTGAGGTTTGCTTAAAATACGGATTACCCCTGAGTTTCTGAAAGTTACATCCCGCCTCTTCAAGTTTCTAATCGCATAACAAATGACCCCTTTTATTAATAAATCATGAAGTCAATTAATAGATTTTAATGATATTAGAAATATATTTTAATTAATAATTCAAGTAATTTTATTGTTGTATAGAAGAATAGTTACGAATTTTATTTTTTCTGTTAATTCCATTAACTAAAAAGGTTCTGACAAGGCATTATTCGTAATTTCTAGAACTACAGGGGCAATCCATATTTTAAACAAACCTTAGGGGGTGTATTTGTAATTTAATCAATAAATAAAGAAATAAATGACTAATAGCTTCAACTTCCACTTAAGAATTCATATCAATCAAGGTTTCATTAGTAGTTTTGAATACGACGTTGATGATAAACACCAAAGTATTTTGAGATGTAAACCAAAAATTCATGACTTTTAAATTGGCAAGAACATGCTTCTGTCAGGGGAAGGGAGGACTCCAATCCCCAACGACGGGCCCATATACCAACTATGCCAGAAGGTGCAGTGGTAAAAAATTTAGTCATTACTGATAAAAATTGTCATACTATTTAACGAAACATTGGGGCCTAACAGATAAGCTAAACATTAGTTATGGTTATGACCAAAAACATCTTTAAAAAAGAAAAAGAAAAACAGCTTCAAAAAAACCCTCATAATACCTTTGTCAAGCACTTGGCAAAATATATTGGATGAACACCACTGGCAGTATCTATTGGCATGCCCCACTCAACTGGGATATCAGACATTTCATTATCCTCAACCTATTTTACAGCAAGATGAAAAATCAACAACCTAAAAATGTGAACTCCAACTGTAGAATAGTATTCAAGTGTAAATGGTTCCTCACCTCAAAATAATCATCACTGAAAGGCATATCATCACTAGCACCAGTTTCTAAAATGTTATACTCAGCAGCAGCTACCCTTCTGTTCTCGTATGTAGTGATATCCATCCCAATTAAAACATTCTGAAGGAATGCCACCCTTTTTAACAATTAGTATAAAGATTATGTATGTCCTATGCAATTCAAATCACAAAATCAGAATTCTTCATGCTATCAAGCGGGACTGATGTGCTATCAAGAAATAAGGTTAAAAAGTGTTCAACTAGTCTCCAACTTAGCCATGAACCAATATTGACGGCTATAGTACTTATGTAGTTGGTTGGATGTATTTATCAAAAAAAAAAAAAAAATGTAGTTGGTTGGATGTTCCAACAACTACAATTGAAGGTGGACCAGAACTCAAATCAAGGCCGAAATTATACAAAAATCAAATTTTAGGTTTCACAGAGTTATGGTGCTCAAAACAAAGCCTTAAGAAGTAGCAAAATAAGGCTACAACAGAATAAAAAACACTGAAATTTTTAAATACCTCAATCACCCACCTTTGAAAGAGTGATTACAATCCTACATATAAGTAGCTAAGGAGGTTACTTAACAGTGAAGTTGATTTGGAGGCTTCATAGTAAAAAGCAGGCTTCAACTCTTGAAAATAAAAATAAGAAAAGAAACAAAAAGTGAAAAGCAGAAAGAAAAACAGTACAATTCAAGAATTCAACAAACATTCTTTGTCGTTTGACAGGTTCTCTCAAATGAATTTTCACATAAGCTTAAGTTAATTTTCAAGAATTACAATTAAATAGACACAGCATATTGGAGTTTTTAAGGTCTAATTTATTACATCTAATTATTTTACTAGATATGCATCGACCTCCAACAATGATGGCTCAGGAGCAACCATGTTTCCTTGCCATATGGAGAACAACATTAAAAGAGCATGCAAGTCCTCACCACAGGGTTACTTGCTCCACGATCTTGCAAGATGTTTTCAGCATCAAAGATTTCAAAAAATATATCTGGGAGAAAGTAATCAGAACAATAGTCAGTTGGATACAATAGACCAAAATTAAAATGAAAGTTTAAAATAAAAAAACCACACCTCCATACTCATCAATAACATACTGAAATTCAGCCCATGAGATGTGTTCATGTGGTTCACAGTGTACCGTAGAAGGGAAGATCAACAAGGCACTGCTGTTAGCCTAAGACAAAAGCAAAAACAATACCATGCATTCCAAATTAATATAGTGCATTATCATTACTAAGCAATACCGAGTATGCCAATCATTCTTGAGTTTTGTTCCATATAGAAAAAATAGAATTTCACATTCACATGGCACAAACTTTCTAGCCCTCTAACAAAGAAATTTCAAGAAGAAAAGAAAACACCTCAACAGTAGTCCTTGCTATTTCAGCAGGGGTGAGCTTAGTGTCACGGATTCTTTTTCGAACTTTGAGATCTTCGAGAGGATGATATCCATGATTATGAACATAGTTAGATGAATCAGAAAATGAATCTGAATAATCTGCAGCAACCGAAACTTTTGAAAGGCAAATTTCACGTCCCACAGGCAACCAATGTAATTGTGTGGCTCCAAAAAATGGACTTCTGCATCTGTAACTAGATATAGAGAGAGCTACATAATTATTTTCCTTTAGGAGTGTAACATTGTTAAAGGTACAAACATTTGAAAACTGAAAATTGTTATATGGCATCAAAGCCATACATCACCACTACCACCAGCAAACAGACAAAGTAAAAAAGGACAAACATTTTGTTAGAAAGTTAGACTAAACCTAAAGTCCCAGTGCATGAGGCTCCCTCATACAAAGAGGCTTTTTCTGTGAAGGACAAATATTTTTTTTCTAAAATAAATATATGTTTAATCTTAATACAGTTTCCAAATTACTCATGCTGCCTCCTTTTGAAGCACAGAAGTAAATAAATTAAAATAAAATAAAAAGTCATTCATAATTTTAATAGACATTTAAAAGTACAATGCTGCAGTGCCACCTTGATTGCCAAGGGAAACAGCCCTATGAAGCGCAAACACTTCATTTTAGTCATTTGTAACCGTGTCTGACACAGACACTCCTTGGACATGCCAAGACACATGTTGGACATGCCTCATGGCGTTTTATTTATTTTTTTAATTATTTCTGAATGAACCACAAACTCATAGCCAAGGGGCAGTGCAAAAGAAGGTGATCAATATGCTCCTCATCCCTCCTGCACATGACAGACCACCGGAGACAAATGGCAGTTAGGCCTCCTCTAAACCATTTATCAATGGTATGGGGTTTTCCTTTAACCATCGACCACACAAAATTTGAACTCCCTTTCTCAAATAAACACCCTCAAGAATAGACAACAAGGACACTAACTCATATGTCTCTTTATCATTAAGATATATGGAAATTTTGAAATTCTAAGAGACCTAAGAAGAATAGGAAGAAACCAAAGAAGCAATAGGAACACCATGAAACCAAGATAAATGATACAAGTGAGGAAATGAATGAGCAAAAGAATCCTCACCCCTACAAACATCTTCTCAATAGCGGACATTCTCCCCATTACCCATAAATTATCCTAATATTTCTAGAGAAAGAGAAAGTTCATGAAAAATAAATTTCCAAGGAGATCAAAAGTTTCCCCCATTAAGATATCTAGAGCTATGTTACCTGGAATGTGGATCGTTCTGGTACGTCAAAAAAACAGGAACATGGTACGCCACATGCTCTAAAATGTGGTACAATAAGAGTAGATTTGTATATATATTATACTTAAGAATTTAAGATACTTCTAGAGTAATTTTTTTTTTTAACTATTAGACATCCAATAAAATGTAATATTTTTTATGAGCATTATGACCCATTTTTTAATTTTGTGTACTGTCAAAACTTAACTCACCTTAAATTTTAGTTTATTATATTTGATTTTTTTCCTCCTAAGATAACATTTAAGGACATATATTGAACAAAACTCTTGGGATCGCTTTGGATCACTAAATTTATCGTTTTGGAACGGAAGTGTACCATATTTCGGAACGTGCGTAACAATATGTAATTCGCTAGGGTATTAGCATTTTTTGGTAACATAGATCTAGAGTCTCATACATTTTCTTGAATCCCATATTTGCTTCTAAGAGTAGCTCCAATGGCTTGCCATAATTTGGCAACTCCAGCAGAGCAGTGTGCTCCGATGGCAAGAAATAGCAGCTGCTATATTTAAGAAATGCCAAAGCTTATGTCAAATTTGACACAAGCTTTGGCAACTACTATTTATCCCAAATCATCAAGAAACACCTCTCTCCGCCAAGCAAAACATCCCTCCTTCCCTCCCGCCTGCCCGCCATTCCGCCATTTTTGCAGAAGAAACACAAAAACTGGTGTGTCTAGACAACTGGCCGCAACTGAACCATTGGAGCACCATTGCTATTTTTCATCCATTTTCTAGTATTCATTGCCACAATTTGGCAATGGCAATGCTATTATAGCATTTACCATTGGAGATGCTCTAATAACAACATGCCACAAAGAATCACGCTCCACAAGAAATCTTCACACCATTTACCAAGCAAAGTAGTAAGTTTAGAAACAATATTTCCCATCCCAAGACCCCCCTTATTCCTAGCCGAAGAGACTATCTTCTCCTAACTAACCAAATGATGTGTCCTCCCCTCCACACTTCCCTCCCACAAAAAACCCCTAGTCAACTTCTCAATTTTATTTGCTACTCCAATCAAAATTCTAAATAATTAAAAAAAAAAAAGACAGTAAACCGAAACACTAGCTAAACCAGTTAGAACTAGAGTAAGCCTCCTCCTTTAGATAACATTGCCCTCTTCCAACCTCCCCAACCTCCCAACCTCTTACCAATCCTCTCAATCATTGGGGCCCACAAAATTTATGATCCAGGATTGTTCCCCACAAGAAGCACCAAGTATTTAATTGACAAAGTGTGACGACCCCAACGTACATATCATTTTTTGGCATATTATTTTATTAAGAGAATTTGCATGATTATGTGTTTAATTTTGTATATATCTGTTTGATTATGAAATATTTGTTAGAATGCTCACTTTGAATCATAAATTGAAGATCTCAATGAATTCAAAAACAAAAATTGACAAGTTTAATAGGCTAATTTGAATATTTAGAACTTTTGGAAAAGCTTAATTAAAATTTGATTCGGATTAAAAATAATTAGAAATAATCAATTAGAATTGAGTGGGATTAATTAGTCTTAAGCTTGCTTAATTAACTTAAGCTAATCTAACCTATATATATATATATATATATATATATGTTATAAGAGAAAAGAAAGGAACTCATATAATCAACATTTGTGCTGAATTTAGAGTAAGAAGAAGAGAGTTGGTGCTAAGAGAGAGGGGGCTAAATTTGAAGAATTTGAGGAATTGATTAGAGAAGCTAAGGGAATTCAACTAATGAATCATCAATTCAAGCTCTAGGTGAGTAATTAATCCTTAAATCTTATAGATAATCAATCCAAGAGCTAAGTTTATGAATTATTTAGGATCATATGCATGTAATTCGAAGGAGTTTCCAAGAAGATGATGATAATTAGTTTGGAAAGGACATGCATGCATGATTTCATCATGTTATCCTATTTTGGCGATGAACTCTACCATCTTTGTTGGAATTCAAGTTAACTTGCATCCATATTTTTGATTTTGAGAAGTTTGAGGGTGTGAGTTCATGAATTTAAAGGATCAAATTCATATTTTGAGAATTTTGAAGAAAAGAGTTTGGAACTCCTCATGCATGGAAGTTTTGATTTCAATTTTGACAAATTTGTTAAGTTTTGAGTTGTTGACTTCAAATGGATACATATTCATGTTTTTCTAAGAGTTTTCATATGTTTGTACCAACCGTGCAAGCTTTAGAATTTGAAACTCATGTTTTGAGCTCAAAATTTTGTTTGGAAAATCCAGAATTCGGCCTCATCGCTCGAGCGATGAAGTTACCGCTCGAGTGCACTTTGAGACCATCCAGTATTTTTGCAAATTTGCACAATCACTCAAGTGACCACGAGCCCACTCGAGCGAACTCAGTTTTCATTACACTTGGCTCGAGAGCCCGTCAAGCCTAGATTTTGAGCATCCAACACTTTTGCAAACCACTCGAGTGACCAAAGGACCACTCAAGCGAACTGCCCTGTTTCAGCAACTTTTGAAAAACACTTTCAAGTGCATATTTTCATTCTCATGATCTTTTAGGCATTCTTGGGCATTGTTTAGGCATCATTAATGAGGGAATAAGCTATGAAACCGACTTAAGGGACTGAATTAAACCGGAATAGGCTTTAATCGATTAATTGTTGTATGATATGCTTCATTGTATCTTTATTATATGTCTTGTGTAGGTTAGTCACCCGAAACTTACATCAAATCAAGCCCACAGTGAGTAGTATCTCTATAAAGATATGTTTGAAATGTACTTTGAATTGTTTCAAGAATGATATCTATGAATGTTATTTTTATATGAATGAATGAATGTCCTATTTGAAAAGTATTCATTGCATCTTTTAGTGAGGCCCTCGCCTGAGAGAAACAATACCATGGCCCTTCGATTATTGAATTACAGAGATCTCTGATGATTGACCCGAGTGGTCCGTTCGCTAGACCTTTATGGTCCCTTTGTTTAGACCTTGATAGTCCCTTTGCTAGATCTTGATGGTCCCTTTGATTTAGGCCTTCAGCCCCTTTGTTATTCTATTGGATGTACCACATATGATGCATGATTAATGGTTTTCGATTTGACAAAGTTCGATTGAAATTCGTTATGTGATTCGTTTTGAGAATATAAGTCATGTTTTGTATTGTGTTGGACTTCATTTGATATTACTCACTAGATTTTAACTCACCCCTCCCTTATATATATGTAGATGAGCATGAGGATCGTCAAGTCTAGAGTTGCTTCGGGAGTCCAAAGTCGAGAGAAGGAGAAAAGCTCTTGAATCTAAGGGATTCCAGATAAGTAGAACTAAAACAGAGTACATGGAGTGTAAATTTAGTAACAGTAACAATGAAAGCAGAGGAGAAGTGAAGATTGAGAACCAAGAACTGCCTAAGAGTGAATATTTTCGTTATTTATGGTCAATTATCACAACAGCGGAGGAGATTGATGCGGATGTGACCCATAAGATTAAGGCGGGATGGTGTAAGTGGAGAAGTGCATCTGCGGTATTGTGCAATAAACGAATACCCACTAGACTAAAAGGTAAGTTCTATAGAACGGCTATTAGACCAGCGATGTTATATGGGACGGAATGTTGGGCAATCAAGAAATAACATGTAAATAAGATGAGTGTGGCTGAGATGAGGATGCTAAGATGGATGTGTGGTAAGACTAGACAAGACAGAATTAGAAATGAGTGTATTCGAGAATGGGTAGGAGTAGCACCGATAGAAGATAAATTAAGAGAGAATCGATTAAGTTGGTTTGGTCATATTCAACGGAAACTAACAGAGGCAGTAGTAAAGAGATGCGATGCTACAACGGTAGATGGAAGTGTTAGGGGATGGGGTAGGCCTAGATTAACGTTGACTAGCATTGTAAATAGAGATTTGGATCTACTTAATTTGACTAACGAAATGGCCTTTGATAGGGCCACGTGGAAAAGAAGGATTCATGTAGCCGACCCCATTTGATGAGGCTTAAGGCTTGGTTTGGTTTGGTTTGGTTTGGTTTTGTTTTGTTAGTTGAAGACTTTGTTTGTATGTTGGAGCCTATGTTACCTGGAACGTGAATTGTTCTGGTACTGGGAACGGGAACGGGAACGGAAACGCAGTACGCCACATGCTTTAAAATGTTGTATGATAGGGGTAAACTTGTATATATTATACTTAAGAATTTAAAGTACTTCTAAATTAATTTTTTTTTTAACTATTAGAAATCTAATAAAATGTAATATTTTTTATGAGCATTATGATCTATTTTTTAATATTTTTGTCTTGTCAAAACTTAACTCACCTTAGATTTTAATTCATTATATTTGATTTTTTTCCTCCTAAGGTAAAATTTAAGGACATCTATTGAAAAAAACTTCTGGGATCATTTTGGATCACTAAATTTACCCTTTTGAGAACGGAAGTGTCCCATATTTCGAAACGTGCGTACTAATACGTAATTTGCTAGGGTATTAACGTTTTTTGGTAACATAGATTGGAGTTGTGTTAAAAGTTTAAGTTTATTGTGTATATTACTATGATCAGTTGAATGGAGTTTAAGTCCATTTGGATTTTGGCATATAAGCACCGCTCAATGGACTTGTTTAATTAATGTTAATGCTTCCGCTAAGCCCCGTTGTCTATTATACAATTTGTATTTGTCTTTGAGGCCCAAAATAATTAAAGATTACTGGCCGATCATGACCTAGACCTCTAGGTGCAAGTTCGAGTCGTGACACAAAGATTCAGACACACCCCATTTGACCTGCCACCCTTCTTAATTTATCTTGTGGAATGTTAATACCAATTAACCTATACTTCAAAGCCTCTAACATATTTGTGCCCAAAATTTATTTGAAAGAGGCCGAGTAAATTTCCTACCATTATAATTTTCAGTTAATCATTTAGTATGTTTGTAATCATTTATGATCATTCAAAATTTTTTGCTTTGCTTGGATCTTTATTTAATTGCCAACAAAACTATTTGCTTGTGTTTTCCTCCTTCTTAGATTTTAATGATGTATTGGATGATATCTTCTTTAACATGTGATATACAATTTTTTTTTTTTTTTTTTTTTTGAAAGTATCCCTGTCGTGCCCTATCCTGATTGTTTTGAAAATTTCCCTATCCAGTGTTCGTGTTCGTGCTTCTTAGGGATACATGAGAAGAAAAGAAACCATGGAAACATACATTTTTACTACTTGAAATTGTTAAGTCACCTATTTTCCCAAAAGCTTAAACTTATTGGAAATGGGCCCAACTATACATATCAAGCTATTCAACACCCTCTTGCACGTGAAGAGAGACAAACAGAGAACCAAACAAAAAGAGAAGCAAACAACCAAACAAAGAAGAACAAACCAAAAGTGGACCAAATACCAAATGCCAATAGAGAGACTTAAACCCAAGACTTCTCTCAACCTAAGATCTAATGCCATGTTAAGTCACCAACTTTCGCAAAAGCTTAAGCTTATAGGAAATGGACCCAACTATGTCTATTAACCTATTCAACACGAATTGCATTTACATCAATTTCTCCACTGAAACAAAAGATTCAAGACTTTGTTTTAATTCTAAAATCCAAGTGCTTGGCAAGAAAGTCCTCTTCATGGAGGCAGATTAGACCACTTTGTTTGATTTTGAGTTTCCAATTTAGCTTTTGAGTTTTTTGTGTTTTGTTATTTTCAGTGAATTTTTTTCATATTTTAGACATTTTTTTCTTTTTAATTTATAGATACACTTAACCTAGATGCATCTAAAAAGTAAAATATTTGTGGAGAAATCTTTACAAAAAAAAAAAAAAATCAATAAATATATATATATATATGTACTTCTTTTTTTTTCCTTCTATTTTTTGGTATTTAGTGCATTTTTAAAGATTTTTCACAAATATTTTACTTTTTAGGTGCTTCTAGGTTAGGTGCATCTAAAAGGTAAAAAACTTGATTATAATATTAAAAAAATTCACTAAAGACAACGAAATATGGCAAAACAAAAAAGTCAAAAATTGTGTTTGAAAACTCTAAACCAAACAATATTATTTA
Organism: Camellia sinensis; assembly: GCF_055761805.1. Classification (NCBI taxonomy): domain Eukaryota; kingdom Viridiplantae; phylum Streptophyta; class Magnoliopsida; order Ericales; family Theaceae; genus Camellia; species Camellia sinensis. The sequence continues at coordinate 68,715,176 of NC_138967.1, forward strand.
CTAAGTTGGAAGCAAGACTCTAAATTCTTTTAACTTCATTCCATTTCCCGACAAACAACAGAAATCCTAAGGTTTGAAAAATCACGAAGAAATCAACAAGAAACAACCAAATTCAATTTCACAAAATATACAAGGTTGCCAACTTCCACCTTAACTTAGATATCTCAATTAGGAGCTTCAATTCACCTTATGCCAGAACAATCAGAAAATCTTTGACTCTCAAAAGGAGATTTGATCCTATTGCTAGTGACTGCATATGACGTAGAGCAACCAATCCCTTCTGCATGGCAGAGATGGCAATGAGTGGGTCCTGAAACACAAAAAATAACGATAAAGATATTATGCAAAAAAAAAAATTATATATATAAAAAAGGAAAAAAAAAAATGAGGGGGTGATTTAACAAGAAAATAAGTTGCAACCAAAAAAATGCATATCAAATGTGCATATATATTAAATATACATTATGAAAACACCATTAGGTTGCCACAAAAACTAACAAACAGAAAAATAATGATGTAAACTTGGGGATAATGGTCCTGTTTGGTGTAGCTGTTAAAACAGATTATAGATTATAACTTAACAGATTATAGATTATGACTTTAATCAGAAACTGTTAATCTGTTTGGTGTAACTGTTGGATTACAGATTTAAGTTACTGAGTAGTTTTTGTTAAATAAGCTATGAAGTAACTTTTTCAATTAACTTTTATTTTTTATTATTCACTATTTGTCTACATTTCTCATAAAAAATAATAATAATATTCTATAGTCCATTTGGGTTTTTTTCTATTTTTAAAAAATAAAAAAAAATCTAGGAGTATAACCGTGAATTAATATGTCTACAGCAAAAACTGATAATCAGAAACAAGGGTGAGCAGCTTCTCAAAATCAGTTTTTTTTACTTAAAATAAGTTGTTAAAATCAGAAGCTGTTTGAAATAAGTTTAACCAAACAGTCCAAAATAACTTTTTAAAAGCCAGAAGCCATAAGTTGGCTCAAAAAAGCCCCACCAAACACCCCCAATATAACTTATGCTACTTTGGTTCCCAAGAAAAGACAAGACGTTATTAAACCACATCCGATATTCTTAAATAATATGTTCTATTTTCCAAGCAAACATCTGATGGGCTAAAACTTCCGAATAAAACAACTAATGAGAAATAATTAAACTCTATTACTCTAATGACATTTATTGTAGATTTTGTTTTGCACCTACAAAAGCCTGGATTATATGGTTTATGAATGAAAAAGTTTAAAATTGTTAATTTAAAATGAAATGAATTCATTTTAAACAATTTAAACAAACCATAATTAAATTTTTTTTTTTTTAAAATCAATTACTTCCTATATGGTGCACATGTGTAGGAAAAGAAAATTACCTATGACTTGAATTTTCATTTATCATAGTTGAGGACTTGAACAAACTTAAAAACTAGAAAAATACCCCTAACCCCTCCTCTTCCTTCTCTGATTCCCCCAGCCCCTCCCTCTATTTGGTGACCCTTCCCATCTCCCCCTACAACTCCCCCTCCCCTATCCCCTTCCCCCATCGACAACCCCTATTCCCATTGCAAACCCCCCTGCAACTCCCTCCTCCACTCCACCATTCCTCCCCCCAACCTTTCCATTCGATGGTCAATCACCAAACGAACACTATCTGCTCAGCATGAAGAAACCAAAAAAACAACCATTGGTTAAGCTTTAGCTGTCTGGATCCAAATATTGGGTGTTGAATTGACACCATGAAAATGCACAGATGCCATTGGTTCGGCTCTGATTATAAACCCTAGATCTGGGTGGTTCTCACAATAGTGGTGGAAGGGAGTTGCAATGAGGGAAAAGGTTTCACAGTGGGGGAAAAGGGCAGGGGAAAGTGTTTTGCGGTGGGGGAAAGGGGTCATAGTGGGGGTTGTCGGTGGGTTAAGGATGTTGGTGAGGGGGGATCGCAGTGGTGAAGGGAGGCTGGGGTGTGAAGGGGGTTGTAGTGGAATAGGGGGGTTGCTAGTGGGGGAGGAGGGGCTTGGCAAAGGTGGAGGAGGTGGTGTTTAGGGGTGGGGGTAGGATTAGGGTTTGAAAGGTTTGAGGTATATTGATGAGGATATGTTTGGTATTAATTATGGTTGGGAGTAAGGTGAGTAAATCAATATTTTAATTTTTTGTTAAAGGTGTAATTAGAAATAGGGTGTAAGAAGACAAATTTGTGGTGTAAATAGAATCACTCATACATAGCAAGCCAATGAGAACACACCATGTGGCAAGATGGTTAGAGGAGAAGTGAAGCCTAGCTGGATGTGGTAGTGGGGAATTGTTAAGAGTGGCAGTTATTGAGATAGTGGGAATGAAATCCCATCCCATTATCTCTCTCTACCTGTAATAGTCTACCTATAATATAGTGATGTTTGTTGCATGTGGGTGGGTATTGAAGCAATGGGAAGATAACACGTGAGCATTCCAACAATGCAAAAAACAAAGGGTCTTTAGGTGCTTCCCAAGAAAAAGAGTTGAGGGACATTAGGCAGCCTCTAAGATTAAAAGGAGTTGTTGCATACAAGATGATAGTGGCCATTTGGACAGAGGACATGTCGAACTCTTGAAGGATAAAAACATGGGCCATGATTAAGAAAAGGATAAGAGCCAATGGTCATGTTCAGCATCTATAAATACAAAAAATGAAGACTATGCAAAAGATCTATCACGACACAAATTATCAAAACTTTGTAAAACTCAATCTAGCATTATCTTTACTCAATTTCATATACCAAGCCACAATTTCTAGCTTTCCCAAGCTTTACATTCGGTCTTTGTTTTCACAAATTTTCTCAAGCTTTCGTTGAGCAATTGCACTCCCTGTTTATTGGACTAATTGTAAACTTCATTCCAACCAATGGTAATCCTAGTAAGTTTATTTTCCAATGTTGTCCTTTTCCTTTAAAGCTCTGCACTTTACTTTATTGCACAATACTTTCTTTTAGAAACCAAACCCGATGCTTATGTCAATTTCTCGCACTTAGAAAATAGTGAAGTCCTTGTCTACAACACAAAGAAAGAACCATGAGTTTTTCCCTTAAACACAGTCTAAACATGTCCGGCTATATTAAAATATACATATATATATATTTGGACTCAGCTGACTTCAAACACTTGGGGAACGCGTCTATCACTTAGACACACACATAAAACATCTAAATTATCTATCTATCTATACTACATATAAATTGAACACCCCTTATGGTGTCCGAAGCCTTGGCTTCTTATGCTGCCAAGTGTTCACGTTTCTATTTGAAATAAAAAAAATTAGAAAGATGGGATGCATGAGACTCGAACCTTCGACCTTCAATTGAATGGAGAAAACACGTACCACTTGAGTGACACACTATATATAATAAACATTTCGTTTATTTTTACTTATTTGAATTGCACATGCATCGCGTGCACCAACCACTAGTCTATACACGTGTCCCGACTTCTAGTATTACAAGTTTTCATGAAATAAATTGGAATTAATGATAAAAGAAAAACAACGAAAATTAAGACCCAATCTCTTCATTTAGATTTAAAAAAAATTATCTTTGAATTAAATATTCATATATATGACATAAAATAAATACATAAAACTATATGTTTGAACATGTTCCCATATGTTGTATCCTACATTTTTTTCAAATATTTAACCTGGCGTGTCCATGTATATGCTTCTTAGCAATCCAAAGATCTTATGAGTAATTCTAAATCATCTAGTTAAACTGAAACACTTACAAATCCAGAAACGACATCAATCCTTGTAGTGCTTGCTTCCTTGTGGTGCTCTGCTCTAAGCCAAGCAACCAAGTCAGCACTGTCCAAACCAGTATTGTCAGCAATGATTGTTGGAATGGCTAGGAGTGCCCACAAGATTGGTTCACATCAGTGGCAGAGCTGGTAACTCCTGCAGTTGCTGCTTGTGACACCATGGATGGTGAAGGAGTAGTAACCTTATAGTAACCTTCTCACCCAAAACAGCTATCATCCTACCAATAGCCCTCACTAGCTCACTTTAAGCCTCCTTCATCTAATACAAAGTTGAAGCCAAGGAGTGAGATAACTCCTTGGAGAGCTATCGATTGGTTAACAATACAATTCCTTACATTTGTAGTCATTTCATGCAAATTCTCAAGACTTGGTTGTTGGTTTGAGGTGGTCCTATTGGATTTAGCGCCAGAACTGTCTAGTGCGATATCTACTACTGAACAACTTTCCCTCTTCCCTTACTAGTCATTGTGACACAGGATTAGGGTCTAGGCATGCCAAAATATGTTTCACCTCCTAAAGAATGAAAACATAAAGGTTGTGTGTATGTGTATGCGGGTGTGCCAGGTCCAAGTTTGATCCAAATGCGAAGACGTGTATGTGCACCAAATCTAGGGGTGGTTTGGGATGATCTAAATAAGTGCACTTTTTGACTTTTTATGAAATATGGGTTGGATATGGGTTGGGTTTGAAGTGATGTGTTAGAGAGGTGATGTGACTTAAATAAGATGATGTGACTTAAATAGGATAGTGACTTTTTGACTTTTTAGTTTTTTTAGATCATGCCAAACAAGGCCTAACTTTTACCACATGAGCATGCCGAGTTCAGGGGAGAACTCCTGGTTCTTTCTTTGCGTTGCAAACAAGAACTTTACTATTCTATGTGTAAAAAAACTAAGCACTAGGCTTCTACAAGAAAAATATTGTGCAATTAAGTAAAGCATCACCATACTGTCAGCCACCCCTCTACATATGGACCACCCCCACACCTGCCCAAACCAACAACACCGAGTCTCGAAGTCATGGAGTCTTTGTTCCCCAATAAAATATTTTCTTACTAATTTCAATGATGCATTTCTCATTCCTTATTATGTTTGGGCGCCACAAATCTCCAGCATAATCTCTCCCATGTTCACATATATATAATATGTATGTATTTGGATAATGTATTTTACATAATTGAATGGTTTCGATTAGAGCGTGAGTGATTTATTGGCAGGTGGTATTGGTTGGTGGAGTTGATTATCCAGATCCACTTTACCATCACTTCCCAAAATAATGTTCTTCTTCTCAATGGTTTATTTAGCATATCAATATATACATATATGCTAAAGTTCCAATCTTTAGACGTTGAGAGATAAGAAGCGAGACAGAAGGAGATGGGTGATTAAAGGTTTAACAAAGAGATGGACCCATTTAAATCAAACCCAAAAACCGATTGCTTCATCTGACTTGTAGCTATGACCAACTCCAATAGTAATGACGGTCTATTTGTGGAAGGGAATGCTCTTCAATTCCCTCCATTTTCAGTCTAATTTAGATTCATGCTCGAAATTCATTGTCATCTTTTGAGCTTTTGACCAAAATGCATTATTTACAAACAAGATTGGAAAACCTTTAAAAATGTTGTCATTGCATTTAATGAATAGGGTTATTCCAAAACAAAAATTGAAAAAGTGATCCAACATAAAACCAAATGATAGGTCTGTGGTGGTGAGTGACGGAGTGGCGGCACAGGGGCTAGAGTTTTCAATTTTGTATTTGAAAGGTATGGCCAATGAGGGGGCTTCGGGTGGTGGGTGTACCAGCGGCCAAAGGAGGCTTTGGGTGGTGGGGGTACCCACAGCCAATGGGGCCCTCTGATTGATTGTGATAAAAGGTGGAGAAGAAGTTTTGGTGCAAAGAAGAGGAGAGAGAAAGATAATGAAGAGGAGAGTGAAAGATAATGGAGAGGAGAAGAAGGCTGTTTGGTTTTAGTTATTAGGAAAATTTAGATGTTCTTTGGGAATATAATTCATGGAACTTCGTTTTATAAAGGGACAAAAGGGCAATTACACAACTACTGTTAAATTCAGTAAGCGGGTGCTTCTATTTGCACCACAAAAAATTCATCACCCCTTCAATTTTTTATTTTTTTATTACAATTTCATCCCTATCAAAAATCTAAAATAACCAAAAAGTACTCAAACTCAAAAAAATAAAAACCCTAATCTCCCATTCCACCTAACCCCTTCCCCACCATCTCCACCTCCACCTGATCACCTATCTCCCTTTCCCCAGCTACCTCTTCTTCTTCTTTTGAAAACCTTAGATCTCTCTCTCACCCGCTCTCTCTCTCTCACATTCTCTGCAAAAGGTAGCAATAGTAGTGATCTTAAGGGCAGGGGAGGGTAGTAAGGGGTGGTCACAGGGGTGGAGGGTCCTATACGTATGGTAGTTGCGGGGTGGGGGAGGGTTGCAAGAGTGGTCAAGGGGGTGGAGAAGAGTTGGGAGTGGTGGTCGAAGGTAGAAGTGGTGATGGTTGTAATGGTTGGAGGTGGTGGTTTGGATGGGTATGGAATAGAGTACAAAACGTTTGTGGGTGTAAAGAGAAGATAACAGGGTAGAGATGATGGTATGTTTGGAATTATGAAGGGAATAAGGAGATAAAAATAAAATTTTGAATTTTTTAAATAGTTTAATTAATTACAAAGTGGGCATGATGAACTCTTTTGTTGGGTAAATAGAAGCTCACTCACTTAGCCAACAACTATGATTGCGGACGGCAGTGTAATTTCAAAAAGAACGGGGAGATCCATGTAATTATCATAAACTTTTAGGGGAGGTCCATATATAACTAGCATAAATTGTAAAAATCAACTACATATTCTCAACCACATAAACAAACATATTAAATGATAAATTTCAAAACAAACCAAACCAAACCAAACCAAACCTTAAGTCCCATCAAATGGGAGCGGTTACATGAATCCTTCTTCTCCAAGCGGCCCTATCAAAGGCCATTTCATTAGTCAAATTAAGTAGATCCATATCTCTATTTACAATGCTAGCCAACGTTAATCTAGGCCTACCACGTCCCCTAACACTTCCATCAACTGTTACAGCATCGCATCTCTTCACTACTGCCTCTGTTGGTCTCCGTTGAATATGACCAAATCATCTCAATCGATTTTTTCCCAACTTATCTTCTATGCGTGCTACTCCTACCCATTCCTAAATACACTCATTCCTAATTTTGTCTTGTCTAGTCTTGCCACACATCCACCTTAACATCCTCATCTCAGCCATACTCATCTTATTTACATATTATTTCTTGGTTGCCCAACACTCTGTCCCATACAACATCGCTGGTCTAATAGCCGTTCTATAGAACTTACCTTTTAGTCTAGTGGATATTCGTTTATCGCACAGTACCCCAGATGCACTTCTCTACTTACACCATTCCACTTTAATCCTATGGGCCATATCTGCATCAATCTCCCCCGCTATTGTGAAAATCGACCTTAAATAATAAAAATGTTCACTCTTAAGCAATTCTTGGTTCTCAATCTTCATTTCTCCTCTGCTTTCATTGTTACTGTTACTAAATTTACACTCCATGTACTCTGTCTTAGTTCTACTTATCCGGAATCCTTCAGATTCAAGAGTGTTTCTCCAAATCTCCAACTTTGTGTTAACTCCTTCTTTAATCTCATCCACTAACATGATATTGTCTGCAAAAAATATACACCATGGCACGTCATCTTGAATATTTCTCGTCAACTCTTTCATAACTAAAGTAAAAAGATAAAGACATAAGGTAGATCCTTGGTGTAACCCTACATTGATAGGAAATTCATTAGTCTCTCAGGCAATCTAATAGTGGTCACCACCTCTTCATACATGTCCCTAATCACATCAATGTAACCTTTTGTCACCCCTTTCTTCTCTAACACCCACCATATTATATCCCGGGTCACTCTATCATATGTTTTCTCAAGGTCGATAAACACCATATGAATGTCTCTTTTCTTTTCTCTATACTTTTCTAATACTTTCCTTAAAAGATAGATCACTTTCATTGTTGACCTACCAGGCATAAACCTAAATTGATTCTCTAACACCTCTGTTATATCTCGCAATCGGCGTTCCATCACTCTCTCCCACACTTTCATTATATGACACATTAGCTTGATTCCTCTAAATAGTTGTTGCAATTCTAGGCATCTTCTTTGTTCTTATAGATTGACACTAAAATACTCTTCCTCCACTCATCTGGCATGTTCCTAATCAACAAAATTTTACTAAACAACCTAGTCAACCAAACAACCCCTTTTTACCCAAACACTTCCAAGTTTCAATAGGGATATCATCGGGTCTTAAAACCTTATTCGATTTCATCTTCTTAAGTGCAATCTGCACTTCAAAATTCCTAATCGCAACCTATAGTCCTGGTGTTGTACAAGAAGAATAAGCATAAAACAATACTCTAAGGAAACCACAATCTCTGCAAATAATATTAACTTTTCAGAGAAAAATCAAAATGGGCTTCCTAAAATAAGCAAATATCGAAGTGGGTAATAGGAGAATTCAGCAGAAAAGTCAATTTTCCTTTGCATATGTTCGGCAACTTAGGTTTAGGCTAAAACAGGTAAAGAAAAAAAAGATTAAAATGATCAATAATACAAAATATCACGTTCAAATCATAATCATTTTACCATTTCTTTCGCCACTATCAAATCCACTAAAAAAACAAACCATCTATCATCAAAATCACAACGTTTTTTTAGCCAAGTTAAAATAATAAAAAGTCAACTAAAATAGCCAAATTCTCGAGCCAGTCCATTATATATATATATATATATAAAGAGAAATATTGAGTAAACCGAGTAAAAATTATTGCATGAAAATGGGGTATTTGACAGTACTTACCAAGGGAAATCGACGGAGCCACTGCGATCGCCATAGAGAGATATGTAGGGTTGGGGGAGAGGGGGTATGATGATGGAGTGAGTAAATTGAGGTGTTTTTGTGTGTGTGTGAGTTGTGAGCAGTTTGATTGTGTGTGTGTGTGCGCGCGCGCGCGCGCGTGTGTGTCAGTGCAGTTCGAGGACGGCGAAAGCTCTCTCGCGGTCTGATACCTCACAATGCGCTAAAAAAAAGTGTCCTTTTCTGCCCTACTGTCACGTGGTTTGCACCATTTGTTCGACCAGCGCCCAAAAAATTGGGGGCTTTTCCCATAACCCAATTTACTATCTTAATTTTCAAATTAGATTTAATATAGACAGAATTTTCAAATTAAGTTAAAGCATCATTACAAATTACGTTTTCACTCTTTAGAATCGAAAATGTGGTAAATAGTGAAAGCGCTATTATAAATCAAGTTTTTAATTAAGAAAGCGTGGTTACAAATCACGCTTTTAACATAAATTTTTTTTTTCAAAAAACGTGGTTAGAAAGCACGCTTTTAAGTAAAAAAAATTTCTACAGAAAACGTGATTCTAAATCACGCTTTTACTGTGCATATAATTAAATTTTATTTTTTGAAGAAAACGTGATTCTAAACCACGCTTTCATCGTGTAGAATTATTTCCTTAATAAAACTTTTAATATATATTAAAATGTGATCAAAGCAAGACTTGAGTTCTTTGTACCTCAAATGGTATGCAATTATTATGCTTGGTCGAGGCGCGGGTTCAATCCATGCCAACTCCTTTTTCTTTTCTTTTTTCATTTTTTTTTTACTTTATACTTTATATATTTATTATGTAATTTTTTTATCAAAAAAAAGTAAAACATTTGTTTGGTTAACTAAATTTTTTTTCTATAAAATACAATTTTTTTCAAAATGTCAATATAATTGTTTAAAAAGTATTCAGTGTATTTGGTTTGAGTTTTTTGGGTTAGTTATTTGAAAATTGAGTTTTTCGATTTTCGTATTTTTTTTGTTTTTAGTGAATATTTTTAAAATTTTAAACATTTTTTTTACTTTTTTAGATACACCATAGTTAGATGTATCTAAAAAGTAAAAAATTTGTGAAAAAATATTTTAAAAAATTAATAAATACATAAAAATACAAAAAATATACTGAAAAAATATTTTTAGTATTTTTTCAGCAAAATGTACTCAAAAAAATATGCACGGTGAAAGCGTACTCAAAAAATGTACTCAAAAAATATTTTTTCAGCAAAATGTACGCTTTTAAAATGTACTAAAATATTTTAAAAGCGTACATTTTTTGAGTACATTTTGCTGAAAAAATTCATATTTTGCTGAAAAAATACTAAAAATACAAAAATATTTTTTCAGTACATTTTTTTGTATTTTTATGTATTTATTAATTTTTTAAAATATTTTTTTCATAAATTTTTTACTTTTTAGATACATCTAACTAAGGTGTATCTAAAAAAGTAAAAAAAAAATGTTTAAAATTTAAAAAATATTTACTAAAAAGAAAAAAAATACGAAAATTAAAAAACTCAATTTTCAAATAACTAAATTCAAAAAACTCAAACCAAATACACTAAATATTTTTTAAACAATTATGTTGACATTTTGAAAAAAATTGTATTTTATAGAAAAAAAAATTTAGTTAACCAAACAAACGTTTTACTTTTTTTGATAAAAAAATTACATAATAAATATATAAAGTATAGAGTGAAAAAAAAAAAAGGAAAAAAACAGGGAGTTAGTGTGGATTCAACCCGCGCCTTTGCTAAGCATAACAATTGCACTACCATTTGAGCTACAAAGAACTCAAGTTTTGCTTTGATCACATTTTAATATATATTAAAAGTTTTCTTAAGGAAATAATTCTGCGCAGTGAAAGCATGGTTTGGAACCACGTTTTCTTCAAAAAAATAAAATTTAATTATAAGCACAGTAAAAGCATGTTTGGAACCACGTTTTCTGTAGAATTTTTTTTTCACTTAAAAGCGTGCTTTCTAACCACGTTTTTTGAAAAAAAAAATTATGTTAAAAGCGTGGTTTGTAATAGCGCTTTCACTATTCATCACATTTTCGGTTCCAAACAGTGAAAGCGTGATTTGTAATAGCGTTTTAGCCTAGTTTGGGAATTCCGTCTAAACTAGACCTAGTTTGGGAATTAAGATACTAAATTGGCTTAATATGGGAAAAGCCCCAAAAAAATTGACTCTGTTGGGTTTAATTTTAAAATTATAATTTGAATGTGAAGTTATATTTTAAGTTATAAATTTTAAATTTAATTTTAAAATAAAAAAAAATTGTTTTATTATAAGTTTAAAAAGAATATTGAGTTTTGAAATTTTTAATTTTGAATTGTATTTTAAACTTTTTATATTTATTTATTTTTTAACTATTCAAAAAATTTCTTAATTTTATTTTTTTTAAATAAATATTTTTTATTGTAAATATTTATTTTTTAGAAAATTTAAAATGAATTGTATTTTTTATTTTAAATATATAATTTTATTTTAAATATTTTATTTTATTTTTTAATTTTTTAAATTTTTTAAATATCTAAATCATAACAAATTATTTGGCTAATACTTAAAAAATAACAAAAAAAAAATTTCAAAAAAATTAAAAATGATAAAAAATATTTTTCTTCAAAAAAATAAACAAAATATTTTTTGAAATTTTATATTTTTCAAAAAAATATAAAATAAAAAATAATTTTAAAGAACAAAATAAAAAAATTAAATTTTTTAAATAGAGTTTTGAAATAAGTTTGGTTTTGAGTTTTAAAAATAATTATTGTGTGTTTAGTTATGAGTTTTAAAAAGAGTTTTAAATTTTTTTAATTGGAATCATAATTTCAAAACTAAATCAAACACTATCTTAGATTTTTTATTTATTACAAAAAAAAAAAAAAAAATCTATAAAATGTAAAAAGGTAATGTGACACTTCTCAAAAGAAGTCATACAAAGATCATATACAGAATATGATATGTCTTACAAAATATTGATCTGACATTATGCTCACCCGTTATGCGAAATTTGTATTTCATTGTGTTTCACTCATGTAATGTTAGCACCATAAATCTGCAATTTTTATTATTATTTATTATTTATATAATCGCAGGACACGTGGCATCCTCTTATTCATTTGGAAGTTAAAAGAAGTTATAGAGATAATGGAGAATATAAAGGACAAAGTGGATGAGTGGGAGGACAAAGTGGATGAGTGGAAGGACAAATGGCAAGACAAGAATGAAGATGGAAGAAATGGGTAGTTACTAAGTAGTTATTACTGTATTTTTTCTTCTATAAATAGCCATTAATGGCTACATTGTAATGGATCCAGAACTTAAATCAAAGATAATTGATTTCAATATTTCTTGTCATTTTCCTTATCTTAGGAGTAGTTTAATATAGATTTATATTTCGAAGCATTTATTCTCAGTATTTCCATTTCGAAGCATTTCATGCAATTTCTTTTCGAAGCACAGGAGTAGAGGTAAGTAATTATTACTTTGATTGTTCACTCAATCGTCTTTCTCCGTCCCTCTTTCTTCTTTTACTTTTTCTTTTCTCTACACTTGGCAAATTTGAAGTCCTCTTCGTTGAGGCAAAAGAACCGTCAACACAATCGCTTGATAATTGGCTTGAATTTAATCTGTAAGGATTTTTCAATCCTTGCTGGTACGCTCGCATTTATGATATTTTCCTTCGTAGGAAAAATAAGCCAACAACTCATGTACATATAAATTTATTATTTGTTCAATGATGTCTTGCTACAGCATTGCAAGAAACAGTATCTATGAACATATTTATATGTTTATTGGTATGGGAATTGCTATGGTACACCTGTTGGAAAATTTGATTTTATAAGGCTTATTTTAGACTAATTTTGAGCCCAAAATTGAGTGGGCCTCAAACGTCTTTTAAGGTGGGTCCGAAGAGGTGACGTGTTCCTTGCCGCATGGTGAGTCATACGGCGAAGACGGTTCGTCAAAACCATTTATGAGTAAATAAGAAGTTGACGTCGTTTTCGGGTTCGTGGAATGGACAATTAAATAAATAAATTGTGGGTTTCTTTGAAATGGGTTGTCCCACGTTAAAACTTTAAGAGAGTTTTTGTGTGTATATAAGCTCTAGATTACAACACTAGGGTTGGGCCCTAGGGGGCACCCCAAGTTTGTAAAAGAGAGGAGTTATAGACAAAGTGAACCTTAGCCCAAACCACCACGCGCGCGCCACCGTCCGTGCTGGGTGTGGGTAGGGTCGGTTATTATATTAATTTTTTGGAGAAAATTTATTTGAATTTTTTTCCAATTAATTCAAAATTTGAATTTAATTTTTTGACCTTTATTACCTCTTCCAGTCCATTTTTCCAAAACAGATTAAACTGTTCAAACAGTTTTCAAATCTGTTTGAACCCAGACATATTCATTTCTGCCAGGCAGGTTTTTGAACTGCAGCAGTTTTCCAACAGATAGAAACTACTGGGCAATTATCCATTGCACCTGTCCAATTTGAATTTGCATTTGTTCACTTCAAATTATGTACCTGTTCGGGTCTACATATTTCCAGATCTGTTCCGGCATTTGGCAGTCTGAAAAATTCATTTCTTTTGCCTTCTTTTTGCTCTTTTGCATCAATTATTCTTCATATTATTTTAGGAAAAAATTCAGAGAGTTTAGAACATAGGTTTTGTTCGCCGAGCAAATTGTTTGAAGTACTACTACAATTTGTAAAGATCATTATATCCTAGGAGATAGACACCATTTAACCGTAAGCATCGTAGCGGGGCGAATCTGTCTTAAGGACAGAGTGTCACACACTCGACTTGATCTTTTTATTATTCATTCGATTCGATGAAATAAATTTGTTACATTATTTATTTTGTTTGTTTGATTTGGTGTCAATTTATTTTTTGTACACAGAAGATTGTTCCAACAACACCCTTATTATATATTTTGTGGTGTACCACCATATACACCCTTATTATATTTTTTTGTGGTGTTACATATTTTTTCTGATGGAATTATAATAATTTGTAGTTTAGAAATGAAGTCACGTATTTTGAACAAAAATAAATATAACATTGTCACAAAAATACGTAACATGATTTTTGAATAACAAATTATCGTAACATTTATCACATATATACATAATATACACCACAAAAAAAATAAAAATAAATAACAAGGTGCATATAGTACACACTTTTTGAAGAGTGTATACTATAACATCTTCCTATTAGTATACTAAATATTGTTCTTAAGAGCATCTCTATCAGTGCATCAATTTTTTCACCAAATTTGAGTAAAAACTTCATTTGATATCAAGTGCTCTAACAGAGGGTTTTGGAGTTTCATCAAACCATCAGTCGACCGGCCAGTGTAATTTTTTCACAAATTTTAGCCTTGAGATGGTTATCTGAGGGAACGATTGGGCAGATATTTGGGGGGACATTCGGCAACGGCAATGAATAGTGATTTAATAAAAGGCACATTGATCCTCAGTTTGATGAAAGAAAAGTGAAATTCTCGATTTGATACCTATTTGATAAAATCGTTAGAGCAAGAAAATGAATCATTTTTCATCAAATTCAAATTTAATGAAAGATTTGAGCAACTATTGGAGATGGTCTAACATTGTTCTAATTGCTAAGGACATTTGTTAGGCATGCTTCCATTTACACCACCACAACTTATTACTCCTTTCATTTTATCTTTACATTAATTTACCTAAAACTCCTCAAACTTTAAAATTTGAAAAACCTCTTTACTCACTAAATTCATTCCTATCCCCAACCACCACCTTTAGCCACTACTATCACTATTGTTGTTATAACCTTCACCTCCATCAAGCCTTTCATCTCCCATAGGCGACCCTCTCTCCAGCTCTCTTTTCTTATTAGTGAACCCCTTACCACTACAACCTACTTCCTGAACCCTGTACCCCTATTGCAAAATCATTTCTCTCATTGCTAAACCAGTATGACCTCTTCACCAACTCCTTCCACGGCCACTTTCTCCTCACCATTACAACCATTACCTTCTCTACTACCCTTCTTTCTCCGCTCGATGGTTGGTTTTCAAATGAACACCCTTAATTCAACATAAAGGAACCGAACATAAGCCATTAGTTTCACTTTGGTTGTCTAAATCTAAACACTAGACATTGAGAATCAATGTTATGAAGCCGAACACAAGTTATTTTGTTGGTCTGAACTTCTATTTTTCTTCTTCTTCAAACCTTAAGCTCGTATATGAATAACCCTAGGTCGCAGAGAAATAGGGCACTGTGGGATGCTTTTGGGGTTACCAAGCACACCCAACAGTTTAAACTCCTGATCTCGTGATCTAGTTTCACTAGGGCAATGTGAAACAAAAAATAAGAGTCCAAATCCAACAATTTTTATAGAAAATCCATTTATTGCAAAAATATGCCAGAAATGGACTGCATCACCAAATCTCAGAGTCGCCACCTAATCTTTTGAAAAAAATTAGGAAACCCATGATTTGTACCTCGGTTTGGAACCTTATGTATGAGAGGGGAAGGTCATGAATTGAGTACCCCTCGCTCACCCGATCAAAAGATTGGCCTTTACTAAGCTATGATATGAGTTTTATAAACATTATATGCTCATGTTCTTATTTTAATAATGCTAAAATTACTATGTGAGTCAAGCAATTTATAGATTATGTTACTTATTTTGGTATGCTTTGATTTCAAGCATTTTTGAAAGACCTTTTAAATAAATGTACAACTCAAAATGAAAATTGAGCTCACATGCCTATCAATTAGTATCATTCCAACCTATGCAACACAACATTCATCCACTATCATCCAAGGAGGTATATTATTTAAGCACTTAGCCACATGATAAAATGCTAAACATGGTAAAATAACATACACAATCAGGACGCTACAACAGTAAATACTCACCTAGCATTCATTTATGGCAAGCCAAAATAATATGCTATACACATATGCATGATCCTATATGTAAACAGCTAGTACAATACATGTACAAGAATGCAACTATAGATTCAGCTACTAACATTTGATATATAAATTATCTCAAGGCATGAGTTAGCGCATAAATGCACATAAGAATTGATAAAACCCACAAATTCAAATTGGTTGAATCCTAATGCATAAAAGATGGATGCAAAGCGTGGACATGATTAATAAAACATGATGCTATGTATATACAGAAAGCACGTAAATAAACGAGATAGAAAGACGTGGGGTTAGAAGTTATTACAACAATTAAAATGAAAAAGAGGCGAAGAGAGAGAGAGAAAGAAAGAGAGAATACAATAATTAAATGAATAATATAAAAAAAGGGGGGGGGGTTAGATAAGTTATTACAACAATGACTAGATTCAGCCAAATTACTGCTGAATCTAACAAATCATATTAAATAAAAAAAAAACTTGACCAGCAGCTCCAAAACCACCCCAGGAGACCACCCCCTAAAAGTTGTCTGCTCTATTCTTAGAAAAGTTAGCCGCCTATACATAACAGTGGTTGGCCGAATAAAAAATGGGCCAGTTGAACCTCTCTTCTAAGTAGAATCTAGGTTGGTGGAAATTTTCCAGAACAGAAGCCAAGAACCCTTTCTAAGAAGTGTTCATCCCTTCTACCTCTTTCATCCATAGAAATCACTTAAAGATAAGGTAGATGGGCTGTAACCCTTAACAATGATATAACAGATATATATACAATAGATATTTTGCCATAAATTAACTAGTTAAATGGATCAAAAGTAAGAACAAATTCAAACCCAAGAAATGAATAGGAACCTCCATCTTCTTTTTGTGAATAAAGGCAAATCAATACCAAAATCTATACTATTAAGTAAGGAGCGTAGATTAATGCAAATCATTTCTTAGTGGAAGCTTTGCTTTTAAAGCAAGGGATTCATCAAAAACTATTGAGAACTCTTCTTCTATTCATGGAATAAGGATGTTTCCACCCATTCCCATGTTCATGAAAGATTGAGAAGAGAGATTTCAACATTCTTACCATAGAATCTCTTGTTTTGCTTCCAAGGAAAATCAATAAAAATGAAAATCAACCACTTTCTCAACATCAAATCCCAAAAATCATCTAACTAACCCCATGAAACAACCTCTACTACTCATTAAGATTGAGCATGGGTTGAAGCATATAGGCCAATATGTTAAGATGATGAGATATGTGATGAAAAAGTGTATAAAATGAAAAAAAAAAACTATACATAATCAAATTTGTGGATCGGTGGCTACTTTCTACTCCCTCCACATCCACAAGGTTCCAAGTATCACATCTATATACAACAACAAGAAACTAAAGGACTAGAAATCAAGAAAAGAGTAAAAAAGCATAAGAAAGTAAAGAGAACAATCAACTCAATGGATGTGTGGTTATATCCTAGTTCCCTCCACATCCATGAGGACCCATCACATGATTACAACAAGTAATAGTGAGATACAAAGCTTATCAATGAAGAACAAGAGAGAGAAAATGAAAATAGTTCAAAAGTTTCACCTCTTGAAAGAGGGTGAATTTCTTGGTTGTCAAACTCTTTCTTGGCACCCTCAAGGTCATTTAGATATGGCTTAGAGTTCCTAGGGTCTTTAGCAAGAAGCTTGGACTCAAGCTTTAATGGAGTTTTGATGGTTGGTATATGAGAAATGGAGGTTGAAGATGAGGTGTAAGAGGTAGGCTTTTAAACAAATCTCTTAGTCTTTTGAAATATTTTGTAACCTCTCACAAATATTTCTCAACCTTGATTTTACCTTTAATGGAGTTTTGGGTGGTGTATCAATGAAAAAATAGTGAAGAGAATGGATGAGAAGGTTAAAGATGAGGTGCAGGTGTAAACAATTTTGTAACCCTTTTGAAATGAAGAAGGAGAGGTGTATTTATATACTTTTGAGGGAAATAAAAATATCTAAGAAACTTGCAGAGGAAGCCCAAGGTAAAATATCTAAGATATTTGTGTAAAATTCGAAGAAAATGCAGAATTTTTCGAAACTACTCTGTTTCTTCAACAAACCTTTGGCCAATCAAAAAAGTGTTTGGCTAGACAAAAATTCGTTTGGCCGGACAACTTTTCAAAGGGGAAAATAGGATTTTTTTTCCATAAAATTTTCATTCATTCCACTCATTTCCACTTTGTTCTTGCTCAATTTACTAAGAAAATGTAATACCTGAATTTTGAAAATGCAAGCCTCGGAACTTTGTAGAAATGTTTGAAAAGGGATTTAAGAGGGTCTAAAATACTTTAGCCAAAACGGGTGCAAGGTTGGGATTAAAGCTTGAAACTGGCTTTCCTACGGAGGAATTCATAAGATAGCACATTCTAACTTTCATCATCGGGTGTTCAGAAAATAATGCCCAAGTCTTAGGGCTAGTCAAAATGAGGTGTCTACAAGCACGAAGGTGGAGGAATGTTGTAAAAAAAGGGGTTCTATTGGTAGGGTCGTAGGTTGCGGGTATGGGAAAGGTTGTACGGAAGTCACCAGTGAGGAAATGATAGGGGATTTGTAGTAAATAAAGGGGGAATCATGGTGGTTGGGAGCCGAAATGGTACTGTTGGTGACAGTGGAGGGATTACGATATGGTAGTCGGGAGTAGAGGTGGTGGTGGTCGGGTGGGTGCAAGAGTTGGGCTTTGAAATGTTTAGGGTTGTAAATTAAATGTAGAAGGTTAAGGATAAGGATTTGTTTTTGAAATTATGGAGAGTACTTGAAAATTTTGAATTTGAAAGGATGCATAAATAGAAAATTGGTGTAATGAGATAGAATTATTGTGTAAATAGAAGCTCCTTACTTGTTAATAAACTTTAAATGGATAATTAACTAAAAATTCATTGTTTAAGTGAGTTAAAGTCATTTTATTCCATTCCAAATTCACCTCATTTTTTGGTATCATGTAATTTTATGAAACAAATTTATCTTCTCTCTCTCTCTCTCTTCTCATACACTACGGTCCTCACCAGCTGCAAGGCATCGATCGCCAATGATAATTTACGGTAACCATTTTTTGGGTAATTTTTCGACGTCGAATTTTCAACAACTTCCTAACGACCATGATTGTTAGCTATAGTTGGCTGATTTTCATTTGTACAAAACCTATAGTGTTTGTAATTGTTTGGGGTGCTTTGTAGGTTAATAGTGTAATGCCCTACTACCTGCTGACCCAAGTAACATGTGGGTCTACCAACACAACCAAAAAGCTTAAGTCCAAGTTCCTTAATAGCAAGGTAGTGATACTTTATATGTCCAAGATCACCCATGCAAACTTTTGATGTGGAACGGGGTGTTACAAACTCCCCTACTTATAAATACTCATGTCCTCGCAAGGGTCCATAATCAATCAGAGTACCACAACAAGCTCGTGGCCAGCCTAGAATAAGTGGCCCACATGGTTGTGTGCATGGGCCGACTTTGATATCATTTATAACGCCCTACTATCTGCTGCCCAAGTAACTTGTGGGTCTACTACCAACATGACCAAAAAGCTTAAGTCCAAGTTACTTAGTAGCAAGGTATGCCCAAGAACACCCATGCAAACTTCCAATGTGGAACGAGGTGTTATAAATAGTTTTAGAAAGATTGAGTTTCCTATTGTCTCAGTCTTCTTTGTTTTGTGATTATATTTCATGGGATTTTGATTAGCAAAGATATATGACTTGTCCAAACCCTCTTATACATGTCATAGTGTTAGAGATCTATTTCAAAAAAATAAAAATTAGAACTTGTTCACTTAGCGCTTGACAGAAGCTCAAGAACCTAAACTCTTGCAAGGCACGCTTTATAGGAGACTGAGCGCCTGATTTTCTATGAGTCGTATTCGCTTTGCATTTGACATGTGACACGCCTCGATATTTATATGATTTGGAATACACGAATTGGTAGGACAATTAAACGATAACGAGAGAAACTAAATTGATAAATGACGAAGTGTTAGAAATGAAACAACCCATACTTCGTTTTGTTAATCATGTGGTTTATTTGATAATGTCTAAAATATTACGTGATAAATTATGATTTTTTAATATACATTCTTTATATTGTTTGGCATAAAATATTATCTGTTTAAAATATATGTTATATGATATATTTGTTATAAATATTATTTAAATAGAAATATTTAAAAAAATTTACTATTCACGGTTTTGAAAAATCCAGCTGATCACTATTTATCTTCTGACAAATTTGATTTTGAAGAGTTCTTCTTTTGACAAAATTGATTTTGGTGAGTTGTTATTTTTTGACAAATTTGATTTTGGTGAGTTGTTATCTTTTGACAAAACTTGATATACCCACATGGGTGGTGGGTCATTTTTTCACTAATGTGTATTTAAAATTTCTACAAAAATTTTAAAAGGAATATATATTTTCAGATATAATATAAATGTTATTTAAAAAGATTTTACTTTGCATACAAATATTTTAATAGAGAAGTTACTGTGTAGTCAAATATTTTAATAGAAAAGTTAGTATGCAGTCACTATGCATTTTTGTCATTTACGGGAGAAGTTTGAAAAATTTTGTTGTTACTATTCATCGATAGCAACCTGACTATATTTTTCAAACACAACGTGTGGCGTGCGTATCTAGTTCGCGTGAAGGAAAAAGTCAAAGGAGGAGCGTCTTGCGCTTCGTCACCTTGTGATCCGAAGAGCGTCCGCCTTCTAACGGGTATATTTTTGAGTATATATAGAAGTGTTTTGTGTGGAGAAAAATTAAGAACTTGAAGAGAAAAAAATTTGTGTGCTCCAAAATTGTGATTGTATTTTTCACTCTGTTCTTTCATTTTAAAATCTAAGTGTTGTTTTTGTTCTTAAACTTTCATATCTACTCTTTGTGGGAGAATTATTGTAAAAGATGGCTTAAACACCTCTTATCGTTATTGATTATTTTGTGAGAAAAATTTTGTTAGGGTGAGGCATTTTCAATGGATAAGAGTAAGACCCACAAGCTTGGTGAAATTTTGGTGGTATATTGATTCAATTTGATAGTGAAGAAATTCTCGAGGAGGTTCCTTGAGGAGTGAATGTAGGCTTGGTGGGCCGAACCACTATAAATCTCAGTATTTGATTTTCTCTTCCTATCTCTCTTACTTTTATATTGATAATTATTGTTCTGTTTTCTTATTTGTTAAAATTTGAATATTGTGTTTATTAATTTAATATTATAAAATTAATTTTAATAACCCAATTCACTCCCCTTTTGGTTGTCTACATGGGATAACATGTTTATATGTGTAAATGTTTTTTTCATACAAACTTGGATTACAAAAACAAAAACATATGTAACTTATGTTCATAATACGAAACAATCTGAATATATGGCATATGTGTCATTCATCAACAAAACAAAATGAAAGCATTGCCCTAAGCCTTACACAAAAGAGAGGGAATTTCCTCTATCAAATAAAAGTGCCCGACAATTTAATTTACAAATATAGCCCTAGGCCTTTACACACAAAATCAACCAAAAAGAGGCATTTGAGCCCACAATCTGCACCATCAACCTTGCGGTGGCGGTACACCGTCTAAACTTGAAAAATAGTTAATCATGAGGGATGAAAATCTCTATACTCAAGAAATATGTGCAATAGTGGAACATGATTATGATACAAGTGATACATAATATAGTTCTCTTGAGATTTTATCTATTTTTATTACTACTTTAATAGTGTGTTTGGTTGGGGGATTTGGGGAGGGATTTGGAAAGGGAAAGGGAAAAACTGTGTGAAATTATGTGAAATATAGGCATAATTTATTCACATTTCACCTACCTTTTCCATTTCTCTTTCCAAATCCCTCTCAAAATCCCCCAACCAAACACAACATTAAAAGACTGAAGCAGCCCAAGTGTCTTTTACATTTTTAGATTCTGAAAATACCCATAATAAATTCACAAATTATTAATGCTTTCCAAACCGCCTACTAGTGCACTAACCAAAAAAAAAAAAAAAAAAAAGAAATGTTTTATGAACCGTTTTATGCCTATCCTATTCATAAAATTGGCATTTTTCGAACCGTTGCATTTGACAAAGCATTTATTAAATGGGCACCCCCTTACCACTTCCATTCTCTTCAGTGCCCTTTCTTTTTGTAAATCCCTATTCTTTTCATCTCTCTTTGGCGTTCTCTATCCCCAAAACCAATCAGGCTCTCTCTCTCTCTCTCTCTCTCTTTCTCTCTTTCAAACCAACTTCTTTCTAAATATTTCTGTGTTTTTATATTTGGTCCCAAGTCCTACAACTAGAACTCAATGAGATAGCTTCTTGGATGAAATCATCTTACCAAGTTCAACAATTGCTTAACGCTTGGACTATTTTTTTGCCATTCTCCTACCAGAAATCAATCTATAATGCATTCAAGACCTTTTCAGAGTTCCACCTAACCCATCAATCCACATCAGCGACATCGATTTGAAACCACATTAGATTGTGTTGTTTCTCTCCTTTTGTTTTTCTATTTTCTTAGAAATATTAGCTCCAATCAAGATTCTGTAGAAAGAGAGGTATTCTTTGGCTCATTAGATTGGTAATCCAATAGAAACCAACAATAATTAAAGTACATATTTGTCATATTATATATGGATGCTGTTTGTGTATGTGGAATTTTTTGATGTGGATTATAATTTTTATCTTTTGTTTTGTTCTGTTCATGCCATCAATTATATGTTTCAAGGTTTTTTTTTTTTTTTTTTTTATTTAAATCTCAATACGTTGATGTTATTAAAATAAAAATGCCACTATAAATCAATGATTACATCAGTTGTTGGCTGCAATTTGTTGCTTCCAAGACTGATACCATGGTTTTGAATGTTGCTAAAAATGTTAGTATGGTGTTTAAGACATCGCTAACCTAAGATAGTGGCCAAATAGTGAGGCTTTGCCTTTTAGTTGCAATTTTGAAATATCGTAAAATTTCAAAGTTTTGTAATGATGGCATGATGCCTCCCATTAAAATATTCTTTCTAGAACCATACACATTATAAGATTATTTGATTGTATAGTGTATTGTTTATTCTTCTTTAGAATCAAATTTATAAATTTGCTAAAGAAATACACCTTCACTACATTGTTGATATAGCCAACGTAAACCATGATTATTTATAGCAAATTATTCTATTTATTTTATTTTATGTATATAGTATTTTATCTATTTTAGGATCGGATTTGCCATTGGGCAACCTCATAAATTTTCTTTTTCTATTTTTTATAATAAGTACTACTTCAATTACTCAAGTAACAAAGGTGTTGGTGTTGATTTCCTACTACACAACCAAAAGGGGAAACTCAGCTAGAGAGCACAGACAGAATAGATTAAGCCTAATAACCTGCACAAGAAGATGAGAATCCGGCGGTGGTTCGTCCACTTTGGGGCACTCCGACGATCAAGTCAGTAATATCTCTCACAGATAACAAGTCGTGCTTAAACTCACAAGAAAGAACTTACTCTAGACCCACGAGGGTGCCTTGCTCTTCTAACCAACAGTGACCTGATCTTTTTAGAAGCCTTACTTCAATAGACTCAGGCTCAATGCTTATCCTAGACCCCCATCTAGATAGAGATAAACTCTTCTTGAGTCTTATCTTTATCCAGATTGAGATCCTCCCCTATTATAAAAATCTTGTCCCTTATCTGTTTATCTCGAATTCTGGCATCTTCGCAGATGACCTCGACCTAGCCGAGATCATCTCGGCAGCGTGACCAGGCCACGTGGCACCTTGCCTGACACTTCGACGTCACCTTAGCTACGTGCTGTCATTCATAAAATACTTCCCCACAATTGCCCCCTAGGTTCTATTACCTCGGCAACCTGAGGTGATGAAACCAACATTGTTTGTCCACACTACATGTCAGCTAAAGATTCATTCTTCTCTTCGTCCGAGATTAAGACTCGTCGGCTTCAAGTAACCTGGACTCAGTTATCCACTTTATCTAGGATTAAGAACCAAGTTCATAAGTTCATTATATATCTCAACCGAGATCGCTTCTCTAGCCGAGGTTATGGCCTCATTATTTTGAGAATTTCAAGAGTTTTAACTGCACATGAGTTGTCACACATAACCTTTCAACCGTTTCATCCACCTGTCCCCTCCTCATTGGTTCGTACTTAACACGCACTGTTAGGTCGCGTCATTTCTTTCCACGTCACCTGACAAGCATGTCGTCCAAAGCTAATTCATTACAGTTTGCCACCTGTTCGTATTTTTGACAAAACTCTTTCTCTCTCTCTTCATCTTTTCACTTTTGCAAATTCAATTTCCCTCTCTTGCTTAAGATTCTCTCTCTTCGTTTCCTAGCCTCCATCGTCATCTCTTTGAGTTTTCTGTAACTGTTTTCGCTCTTCACCTCCGACAAGCTTGCTGTCATTCCGTTTCGACTGTTTCGGTCGTCTCACTCCGGCATCCACTTCTTCGGCTTTAGTCGATAAGTTCTCTATTTGTTCTTTCTGATTTCTATCTTTATTGTTTTTTCAATATGCTTTTTTGCCACATGTTTACATTGTATCTGCCGCCATTGAATCTGTTATTCATAGCTACACTCTATTTTTCTTCATTAATTCCCTGATTTTGGTTGCCATATTTCATTTTGCAAATCAATTTTTGCTTCTTGGATCTGTTATGCGCTTTGAAATTCATCACTATGTTTCTGGAACGTCAATTGTCTTGCTTGTGATTTTTCGTACATCTGCACACACTTACTCACTGTTTATGAATTTGTAAGTTTCCATGCTTCTTAAATGTTAGTTTCTTGATTCTGAATCATGTTCCTTTTTGTTTTCTTGGCTTGTTTTCTAGATTCTTTCCCTTGCACCTTTGTTTGTGTGTTTAGTTTTAGGCTTGGGATTTGCCTAGAAACCATATACTTCGGAAAAACTGAAACAAATTTCCCCTTAGATTTTCAAAATCCTTGCCCTAGTGCCTATTTAGGGTCTAACCGAGGTCTCAAACCCCCTACCAGTGTCTTTTTTTTTGAAATCTAGCACCAAACACTTCAAGCCAACATTATGGGAATGTTCAGATAGAGGGTAGATACCCCAGCCAAACTAGAGGACTTTCGTCAAGAGTTCTCCATCGCAGTCGATGTTCAAATCAGGTTGACTGGGAAGGAGGACTCTATCATGCATGATGAAGACTCCATGCCCTTCCCCGTAGTTGCGTTCATTAAATGTGGACTTCGATTTTCCCTAGACATTCTTTTTCGAGAAGTCCTCTACTACTACAAACTTAACCCCGTGTAACTAGCCATCAACTCATATAGGGTTATCAATGACATAATCGAACTAGCACATCGAGAAAATGCTAGGATTACACTAGCCGACATCCAGTTCTGCTACACCATGTGTGGCCTGAAGTCTGACAAAGGTCACATATACTACCTCAAGCCCAGATCTATCGCCTTCAAGTTTATAGCCGACCTTCTTGACTCAAACAAATGTGCTAGAGATGACTACCTGATTGTCTCGGGCAATTGGGAGTTCACACTTGATGACGATTTTCATCTCTTTCCTCTACGCCGAGCAATTTTTAGAGAGGATGAGGGTAAGAACTTAGTACAAGTATGGCTTTCATGTTTCTACTAAGTCTTGTCAATTTATTTCTCTTATCTATGCTAATGTTAGCTGTTTGCTTTTACAGTTCTTCCTCAGCCAGCGAAGGGATTTCGGCAGTCGTATTTTCCTAGCCGAGATCTAAAGAAGCTCTTGGATCTCCCGATTCAAAGACATAAGGCCCTATTGTTGCTCAACTACATACCAACGTACAAGTTGTCCTTGCCCGACGTTCTAAAACGAAGCAGAACTCCTCCTTCTGCCACAACTCCACCAGTTGCTTCATCACCATGGCTAGATCAGGCCTCCACATCGAATTCAACAGACTAGCCGTCCATTTTTACCCCAGTTGATTCCACCTTCTCAGCGCTGTCGTTGACACCGAGCTCTTCCGAACGCTCATGGTGGTAGAACTCGCAGTCGCAAACGCCGAGAATCTGAGGCATCGGCTTACGATCCACCCAACCCTCCCATAACCCTTCCTGCAATCCATTTCGGCACCAAAGTTACCGTAACTATAACAGTCGACGAGATAGGCCGTAAACCAGCCATTGTTGAAGACCTCATTGCCAACATTCTTGGGGTTGTGACCATCCAGTCCTCTTCTTCTCCATCCCAATCCAAACCAAAGCCAAAAAGATAGAAGAAGGCCAAGGCCAAGGCCACAGTGACTTAGGTTCCTTCTGAATCTAAGAAGGATCTTGAGGACTCTGGGCTAATATCAAAGCTAGCCCAGTCCGAGAGGAGGCTAGCCGAGGCCGCAACATCCGACGTCCCACCACCAAAGAAGCCGAGGTCTGATCGCCTAGAGGGTAGTAGCAGCTTCCCATGCAATCAGACTTGGGTGCCCGAGATCATGGTTGGGGATCGACCTTTAACAACCGGCAATAGTGCGATCGAGAGCGTAGAGGTCGGCGTCGCCCTATCAATGACCGTGCTCCTCCTAGTTGACATGAATCATATGCTCGATCTTCATGTGTACAAGAACTTCGGCCTCATGATGCAACACTCCGTCTTTGTAACACTCCGTCTTTGTAAATTTCTTACTTTATCCTTTAAAGTTTTCCAACACTTAGCCAAATTTTACGAATCTGTTTCATTTCTTATAGGCCATCTAGCATGCACATTCGTATGCGATCAAGACCGAGATGACGAGAAAGGAGTTAGTGAAAAAAACTCAGGAAGTTGCCAAGCTCCTTTCCTCCCTGAACAATGCCGAGGTCAGCAACCGAAATCTCCTGGATCAGGTCAAGGCTGCCAAAGTTGTATAAAACCAAGCCAAGGTAAAAGTCGAAGCTACTGAGGCCTCTGCATAAGCCACCAAGGCCGATGTTGAGGCTACCAATGCCAGGGTAGTGGAGTCCGAGGCCAAGCTCAAAGAGGCCATTGAATCAAAGGAGGTCGAGGTTAAGGCGGCCGATGAGAAGGCATTTGAAGAAGGCCAAGGCGCTGTCCGTGATCAGTACAAGGAGCAAATCAACCTAGCCTGCAACAGAGGCTACTACTTGGGCTGGGTGGTTGCTCTTGACAAGCTGGGGGCGCCCATTGACTCGCCACTTCGAGATATTACCCAGTTGCAAGTTCCCTTCCCCCATTCTCCGGATTCTTCCGATGTTGGGATCGAAGAAGAAGACGAGGTTAAAGTTACCACTCAGGCCGAGGTTGATATAGTGGCCAAGTCCCCAACCCTTGACGATCAAGTCCTGGACTTGACCGGAGAGGATAAGGACAAGGTCCCCAAAGACACCTCTGGGGTAAGCTACATCTGAAGCCAAGATCGCCTCCGCCAAGAAGAGTCTTGACCAGACCGTACTCGAAATCGATGCTGAGATTTAAGCTAAAAAATCTGCCCAATTGACTGCCGAGGCTGAAATAACGCCAATTGCCAAGGCAAGGCAGTTTAAGGAAAATATTAGAGACTCATGTACTCGGGATTTTTTTCCTCTTTTCTCTGAACTTTTCTCTTTTTATTACTTGTAAGCTTTTTGCTTGTGAACAATGTTTGCTCTTGTTTGGCCGATGTGCCTTTTTTTGTATCTGAACTAGTTGCCTTTTTTAATACAAGTCTTCTTTTTTACTAGTGTTGAATTGTATTTGTCTTTACTGTCTTGTATGTTTCCATACTTAGAATATTTTTGTACTTTTCCCCAGTATACTTTAACTGTATAATCACTTCGGGTTAGAACACATCTGTCATGTAATCATCTCGAGTGCACCCTTAGTTAGTCACCTCGGACCAACTTACCTCGGAATTCACCTTTTACTGTGATCTTGGCCAACAGGCACTTTATAACTATTCTTTGAATAACATTCAACAAGTATTGTTTCCTTACTTGTACTTGTTATCTTTACACTTCCAACATTTCCAGGTTTGACGACTTGGTTGGTGATCTCGGGTAACAAACAACTCAAGTGTCCCCTCATCTGGATACCTCAGCTGACTCCAACTTGTAAATTTGTTTTCAAAAATTTCAACAAGTGTCAAACCTATTCCTTATTCCTACTTCCTACCCCCTAATGTGAACCTAAGTACCACTGATGTTCACATTAAGTCTGCATCTCTATTTTTTGCTGAAGTCTAATTCGAACAAATCTTAGCCGAGGTTTTCTACCTCGGTGTCTCTATTAATCTTACTAGATCAAACTTATTTCAAATCTGTCATCGTGGCAAGTCTAAGTTAGTTGTCATGTTTCATTCAGAAACATCGCAAGTTTAGTTCAACTCTACCATATGGCAAATCTAAGTTATTCGTCATGTCTCATTCAGAAACATCGCGAACTTAGTTCAACTCTATCATATGGTAAGTACAATCCAACTCTACCATGTGATAAGTCTAAGTTATTCATCATGTTTCATTCGGAAATATCGCCAACTTAGTTATACTCAATCATATGGTAAGTGTAATTCAACTTTACCATGTGATAAGTCTAAGTTATTCGTCATGTTTCATTTAGAAACATTACCAACTTAATTCAACTCTATCATATGGTAAGTGTAATTCAACTTTACCATGTGATAAAGTTATTCATCATGTTCACCATGGGAACATCATCATAAGACTATTTCAGTTCTATTGCACAAGTTTTTCAACAATAATTACAAAAACAAGATCGAGCTAGCATTTTATTAAAACTCCGGCTAATAAAATCATTGCATAAATTTTAAAAAACAAAAACTAGTAGTAGAAAAACTTCAAATTGCAAGTGTTCCAGGGTTTTGGCAACTCTTTGCCGTCACTGTCTTCTAGCCGATATGCTCTATTGTCGGCAACCGAGATGATGCGATATGGTCCTTTCCAGTTTGGGCCAAGCTTGCCCTCCCCAGGAACCTTCTTATTGTCGACAACCTTCCTTAAGACGAGGTCTCCAACTTTGAACTCCTTTGAGCTGACCTTCTTGTTGTAGGCCCTAGTAAGCTGCTACTAGTATGCCCCCAGCCGAATTATTGCTCTCTTCCTTCTTTCTTCCAAAAGATCCAGATCTCGGGCCAGGAATGCCTCATTGGTCCCGTTTTCCACTCTCTAGGTTCTGACTTGGGGGATACCAACCTCCAGTGGGATGACTACTTCAGTGCCATATGTCATAACAAAAGAAGACTTCCCAGTTGATCTTTTTGGCATAGTCTAATATGCCCACGGCACATTGGGCAATTCTTCCACTCACTTTCCCTTGGCTGCTTCTAGCCTCTTCTTGATCCCATCCAAGATGGTCTTGTTATATGATTTTGCCTGACTATTACTTTAGGGAAAACTAGGAGTAGAGTAATAGTTCTTAAATTTGTATTTTGTACAAAAGCCCTTGATCAATTTACTGTCAAACTGGGTGCCATTATCTACTATAATGGCCTTTAGGATCCCGAACCTGGTGATTATGTTCTTCCAGATGAAGTTCTTCACATCAATATCTCGAATCTTCACAAGAGGTTCAACCTCTACCCACTTTGTGAAGTAGCCCAGTTGCTTGGGGTAGTGGTCCCACTAAGTCCATACCCCACTGGGCAAACAGCCAAAGACTGGACACTGGGTTTAGATCTACTACTGCTTGATGTATCAAAAGTGCAAACCTTTGACACTTCTTATACTTCCTCACATAGGCTTCGGCATCATTTTGCATGTATGGCCACCAGTATCCTTGGGAAATGGCTTTGTGGGCAAGAGATCTGCCCACTACATGGCTTCCATAAACTCCTTCATGGATCTTATATAAAAAGTCTTCTACCTGAGAGGGGTGCACACACCGAAGTAGAGGTCCAATGAAGGATCTTCTGTACAGATGGCCTTCTGTTGACATGCAAAACCTGACTGACTTCAATATGATTTTGTGTGCTTCTTTCTTGTCTGTTGGCAGCCTGCCATCTCTGAGAAACACAACTAAGGCTTCCATCCAGCTGGGACCCATTTCCATGGACATTGCTTCGTACTTCGTTATCAGAGTTCTATATTTGGTCCTGTCAGATAATCAACCATGATTGTCCTTAGTTCCCCTGACTTTATTGCACTAGCTACGTTTGCCAGGGCATCGGCATGACTGCTATCATCTCGGTTAACCTATTGCAGCCGGTAGTTTTCAAACAGTGTTAGCAACCTAACAACTTCCTTGACATAGGCTATCATTCTTTCATCTCTGGCTGCATACTTGCCTATTGCTTGATTTATGATGAGCTGGAAGTTGCAGGAGACTACCACATCACCGGCCTTCATTGTTGCTGCTAGTTTTAACCCCGCAATCAGTGCCTCATACTTTGCTTCGTTGTTTGAGGCCTTGAACCCCAAACGAATAAACTACTCAATCATTCGCTCATCTGGCGATACCAATACTACTCTGCCCCCGATCCCTGCCGGTTGGAGCTGCTGTCAACAAAGAGCTGAAATGAGTCTCTGATGTAGATATCGCAGGGCTTTGGTTTTTTTTCCTCCTTCTGCACTGCGAGATTAGGGTTCTTTGGCCCCAGCTGGGTCTCTTCCTGCTCCCTTGGGCATCCTAAGCTGAGGCTCACCGAAGCCTGTCTCGAGATTGCGCTAAGAGTGAACTCGGCCATGAAATCAGCCAGCACCTGGCCCTTGATTGTTGTTCTAGGCCTGAACTCCAAGTCGTATTAGCCCAGTACCACTGCCTATCTGGCTATTCTGTCTGTTTGATCTCCTTGCTGTAACATGGATTTTAGTGGGTGCTCTGTCAGTACCACAACCTTGTGGGCTTGGAAATAGTGATTCAACTTTTTGGAAGCCATCACCAAGGCTAGTGTCAACTTCTCCAGGGGTAGGTACCTAGTTTCTGCACTTGCCAGGGTCTTGCTCATGTAGTATACTGCCTTCTGTTCTCCTTCTTCCTTGCGGGTTACGACCACGCTTACGGCGTGGTCTGAAACAACCAGGTATAAAAACAGTTCTTCTCCTAGCACCAAAGTTGACAAAACTGAAGCTATTGTCAAGTATCTCTTCAAGTCGGTCAAAGTGACTTCACATTCCTCTGTCCACAGAAAATCTGTGGCA
The DNA here is from genome assembly GCF_055761805.1 of Camellia sinensis. Classification (NCBI taxonomy): domain Eukaryota; kingdom Viridiplantae; phylum Streptophyta; class Magnoliopsida; order Ericales; family Theaceae; genus Camellia; species Camellia sinensis. The sequence continues at coordinate 68,745,940 of NC_138967.1, forward strand.
TTTTTCAGCAAATTAAAAAATGGTTTGCACTTGTCTGAACGTCGACTAATGAACCTGTTCAAGGTCGCTGTTTTCCCAGTCAACATCTGTACTTGCTTGGCTGATGTCGGGCTTTTCGAGTCAATGATGGCCTTGATCTGATCTGGACTTGCTTCAATGCCCCTCCTTGTGACCAAGTATCTTAGGAACTTACCGGATCCAACTCCAAATGAGCATTTTGAAACATTGAGTCAAGCCGATATGTTTTCAAGTTGACCAAATGATTCCCAAGTTCTTTGGTGTTCATGACCATGTCATCGATGTAGACCTCTACTGTCCTCCCAATCAGATGTTTGAACATTTTGGTCACTAACCTCTAGCGGGTTGTTTCTACATTCCTCAACCCGAAATGCATCACTCTGTAACAATAGAGTCCTTTTGAGGTAATGAACGTTGTCTTCTCCTCATCTGGGGCATAATTGTTATCTGGTGGTAGCCTCTGTATGTGTCCAGGAAATTCATCATCCCATGCCCTGAAGTGGTATCCACCAGCTGATCAATCTTAGACAAAGGAAAGCTATCTTTGGGATAAGATTTATTTAGACTCGTGAAGTCTACACAGACCCTCCACTTACCATTTTTCTTTTTCACCACCACTATGTTGGACAACCAAGTAGGGTAGTTCACTTCTCGAATGGCCTGGGCTTCCAACAGCTTATCCACTTCCTCCTAGACTGCCTCCACATATAACAAGGTCAGCCTTCTTGTTTGTTGGATGACAGGCTTAGCCGACCTGTCCACATTGAGCCTATGGCAAGTGACCTCGGGGTCAATGTCAGGCATCTCATAGGATGTCCAAGTAAACACTTTTGTGTTTGCTCGTAGGAAAGTCTCTAACTCCTTTTTCTCCTCCTCAGCTAAGCCTGAGTCGAGAAGAAAGAAGTGTTCTTTATCACCTTCTTTGACCAGAATCTTCTGCAAAGCTTCTTCACTCTTGTCGGCTGGTTCTTTGCTGACATCATCTAGGACCTCTCTATCCTCATCTTCAATTTCTACTGTTTCTACTTCTCGCACGTTGCAAATGTACTTCATTGCTGCTATGGAGCAATTTTTTTCCTACACCTGATCCCCTCTGACCTCCTTAATCCCCATGTTTGGTTGGGAAAACAACAGTTGGTGCAGCGTTGAGGGAACAACCCTCATTGTGTGCACCACCGTCTCTCCAAAATAACATTGTAAAGGAAATGGGTGTTAATTACTGTAAACTCCGTACTTACCTTCTTGGTGCCTGCCTGCACCTCCAAATTCATTGCTCCTAGAGGCCATGTCGGCATCTTGTTGAATCCAACCATCAGACTGTCAGATTGTTCTAGATCATCTGGGTGAAGGCCAAGCTTCTTCTAACATCTAACATACATGATGTCATAAGAATTGCTTTGGTCAACCAATATGCACCTTACCTAGCATTCTTCAATCTTCAGTGTTATCACTAGGGCATTGTTGTGTGGATGTTGCACCATATCCAAGTCTGCCTCAGTAAAAGAAACCACAGGTCCCTGGTACTCAATTGTCTTAGGCTTCTTTTGCTGGACCTGATATACGTGCTACAGATGCCTTACTCTCTAGGTCTCCCCTCGTATATCATTCTCATTGACCTTCGAATGAATCACATTGATCACTCGAGGTTCATCTGCTTGCTGTAGCGGCGGCGGTGGAGGTGGTGCCGCTGTTGCTTGGGAAAACCTTGTATGCTCTTCCCTTGTCTTGGCCTCATCTACTAGGTCTTTTAGGTGACCCTGTCTGACCAGATCCTCCAAGTGCATCTTCAGAACCCTACATCCCTGAGTCAAGTGCCCATCCTTATTATGGTAAGCACAGTGCTTCCCAAGGCTCCTTTCCATAAACTCGCCAAGGATCTTTTCCGGTGCTCTGTAATACGACTGGTTCTTGAACCTTTCCAGAACTTTGTAGAGTGGGATCCTGAATACTGTGGTGACTACCTGCGCAACCCTCAATCCTATCTCCTGCCTGTTTATACCAGAATTACCTTAACCTCGCTTCGGCGAGCCATTAATCTTCTCTTGCTTTGGTGTCCATTTCTACTCTGGCATACTTCTCAATTTGTGCCATGAGCTCCTCTATACTTTTTGGTAGGGTTTTTGCCAATGATTTCTGAAGAGGGCATTCATCATCCAGACCGTTCTTAAAAGATACGACCGCTAGCTCTTGGTTGCAAGCAGGAATTTGGTTGAACACCTCGTAATATCTCTTGGCGTAAGCCCTAAGGCTTTCACCATCGCTAATATCCAAAGCCAGCAAGGAGTCTACCCTTAGTGGCTGTAACTTGTTTGTAACAAACATGGCCACAAACATCTCAATCAGGAATTCCCAACTTTTCACAGTTCCTTTCGACAACTTGTAGAACCAATCCGATGCGATTTCCCTAAAGGATGAGGGAAACACCTTGCATAGCAACTGCCCATTCCCGCTATACAAAGCCATTGAATTTAAATATAAGCCAACATGAAAGTTCGGATCAGACTTACTCTCATAAATCAGGAACCTCGACATGTGGAACCTCTTTGGGGCCTTGAATGTATCCAACTTCACTGAGAACGGTGTCCTCGGCTTGAAGGGGGATGTGATCTCAGTGTTGAGCCACTCTTTCTAGAGGTAGTCTCTCAAGTCCTCCTTTGTTCGACCGGTAGCTCGGCTATTAACTGATTTCAGCCTTTTTGGTGCGCTGTTTTGGGTGTCATTATTTGTCCTCTTGGACTTCTCTTCATTCGCTGTATCAAAACACATGCTCTTTCCCTAGACATGCTGAGGTTCTTTGACATAAGTCCCCTTGGTTCGCGGTGTCTTCTGTGACTCATCTCTTACTGACTCTGCTCGCCTGGCATCCCGTGAAGGCCAATGTAAGCGCTCATTGCCATGCTGCGGGACTACTAGGACCATTTTCTGCCCCTCTATTTGGGCATCAGTCTTGGCCACTGGTATCGGCGTATCTTGCAATGGGAACGGTGGTTGTATCACGTTGTTCTGCATCATGAAGTTGACAACCGACTATAAGTTTGCCAACTTGTTTGTCATCCCTTTCATCTCGCCATTCCTCCTTAGGCATCTATCCTTCCATACCTGGAGGTCACTTTCATTGTAATACTCATCTCGACCAGCTTTCTTCGGGGTGTTACCCTCTTCGCCGACATCATTCTCCCCAGGATTCGGATCTTGTGCTCCTTTTTTACAATTTTCCTCCTCAACGTTAGGATTTATATGCTCACCACTTTCACTATGGATGCCATCCCCAATCTTTTCTTCCTGTCTGATGTTAGCCATCTATTCTCCTTAAGTTCCCATAGATAACACCAAATTGTGGGTGTTGATTTCTGACCACACAACCAAAAGGGAGAACTCAGCTTGAGAGCACCGACAGAATAGATTAAGCCCAACAACATGCATAAAAAGATGAGAATCAATTAATGGTTCATCCACCCGGAGGCACTCCAACGATTAAGTCAGTAATATCTCTCACAGATAGCAAGTCACAAGAAAGAACTTACCCTAGACCCACGAGGGTGTCTTGCTCTTATAACCAGCAGTGACCTAATCCCTTTAGAAGTTTTACTTCAATGGACTTAGGCTCAATGCTTATCTTGGACCCCCATCTAGATAAAGAAAAACTCTTCTTGAGCCTTATCTTTATCCAGACTGAGATCCTCCCCTATTATAGGACTCTTGTCCCTTATCTGCTTATCTCGGATTCTGACATCTCTGCAGATAACCTCGGCCTAGCTGAGATCATTTCAGCAGCGTGACCAGGCCACATGGCACTTCGGCGTCATCTTAGCCACGTGCTGTCATTCATAAAATACTTCCCCACAAAAGTTTTGACAACTATTGGTGTGCTTTAGCCTATTTGTCATGTTGGTAGATTTTCATACCCTTTGTAACTTGTTTAATAATTGGTATGATGCTAAAAGTTATTCCCTTAATTTGTTGAGATTGTTGGTGTCAAATTATGCTGGTGTTGCATGCTATGGCTATTGACTCCTACAATTGCTATTTGTCAATATATCCAACAAAATAAATTATTAGGTTATTGACAGTTAATATCCTAGTTCACTCACTCACAATAACATGCATACATAAAATACAAAATCCTTAAAAATGTTTTTTTTATAACTGATAAAACTAATAAAACTTCAAAAAATATTTAATTTGAATGGATAATAAGTATATTTATATAAAATTATTACCTGCAATGCAAGTGCACCACCACTAGTAATTTCAAGATAATCATAAGATGGTACATAATCCAATTTATCTATACAATTCCATATATCAAGATAAGAGCAACAATAATGAATCCCCAGACTAGTATATTCCAATGACCCTAGAATACACAGGCCACTAAATAATATCCCTATTTTACCGGTCATTAACCAGAAGAAAAGTGGTACCCACTTCCGCACGGATTGGTCTTTAACTATGAACACTCTTGCCAACTTAGTTTCCCAACTATACTACCTAGATTCATTACTCAACAATCATTAACAATGGCTTAATAATTAATTCAACATTACAACGTGCAATCTTTCACCGATTGCAATAATAACAATATATAATAGTAATCCTCAATTAATTCAATATATATGTAAAGAGGATAATTTCCATATTCTCAACCAACTATCTAAACTGAATGTCCACAATTCTTATCATAGTTTCAATTAGCAATATCCAAATTTAATTTCTCAAATGTTCATTAGTTTCCAATTTCCCCAATTTATACAATTCTAAGAAAATTAGGGTTCTGTCTATAAATTTGGGGTTTTCCCCACTTATCACATATATCAAGATATTCATAACCCAAAGCATGAATTTGAATGAGAATAATGAAGAAAAATCCAAATTTAAACCCAAAAATTCCAACCCTCATGCAATGAGTAAAACTTTAACATTTTCATACAAGGAAATTACCATATATTCACATTAGAACCCATATTTACTAAAAACAAGACACCCTTACCTCAAAGTTTAAGGAGAACAAGTCCCAGGTGATCAAGGTTGCCCAGAGTTGGATTTTTCTTTGATGGATTTGAAGCTCTTGACTTGTTCAACAATATTGCCCAAAGAACTAGGGTGAAAATCTCACTTTTACTAGGTGAAATCAAGGTTTGAAGCTTGTTTTCAAAGAGAAAATGATGAGAAAGGAAGAGAAAATTTTGAATGATAAAGGAAAGCATGAAAGAGAAAGAAGAGAAAAATGCATCAAAACAACATCTCACCCTAGCGATCGATCGTGCAAGGCAGAGCGATCTATTGCCCCAAAGAGGGATCAACCACCTAGAGATCAGAGCCTATTGCTTAAAATGCAATTTATTCTGTGATCAATCACCCAACGATCCCTTACCTCGTAATCGATCGCCTAGTGTCGCGATCCAAACCCGCCCCTATAAGTTCGGTGTCGTAACCGGCCAGTAATTCGAGATTACCAAAGGCCTTCCTGTATAATCAAAAATAAATGGGGCTAGCGGAAGAAATATACAAAAAACACCAATAGTCCAATGAGCTATGCATCTATGTGAACAAATATTTACATGCAAAAACGTTAATTTACCCACATTCAGTACATAACTTATAACTTAACATCTTATACATAACATATGCACATAACAAAAGTGTACTACATGATCAAAAGCCTGACAACGGCCTTCTAGGCCTCAACTCCGAGGCACTCAAAACCACGCGGTAGGCTTCAAAATGGTGGCTCGACTAAAGACTCCTTTTAGACTTGTCCTCCAGAACGCTCACCTATACATATATATATATATATATATATATATATATATATATATATAAATAGTGAGCTAAAGCCTAGTGAATAACATTAAAGTAAAGGGGTTAGTGAACGAATTCCAAAGATATCATATCCGTAAACCAAATCGTGACACAATAATTCATATCAGTCTCATATCAGAGCATAACATAACGGTACATCTCACAGAACATAACACATATCGTCTTCCGACTAGAGTAATCGATTCCGAATACCGATTAAACACATATCACCGCAATGAAGCGGTTCACGAGATCTCGTATCACATATATGTCATGGACCTGCATTTACATGCTGTCCCCCATGACTTGGGACTATCTGTGGATACCATAATAGATTAACAAATAGGACATTCATTCACATAATCAAGTTAGCATTTCAAAAAACTATAGCTTGTCGATAACAATTAAAACATAATTTATATCAACATATCTTTACAGAAATGTTACTCACAATGGGCTTTCAGAACGGTTGGTCAAGTAGTCCTTGACTCGTGACCTACAATCACAAATATGCATAGCACGATACACAATCATCTTAAACATATTTAGTTCACTTAAGCTTTAAGCTTTTAAATATAGATAACAAAAATTAGGAATAAATTAAATTATTAACCACCAATTAAAATATGTTTACCTATGTATTAACCAAACTGATTAAATATGAATAATCTAATCATATACCAACCCTTATTAAGTTCACTAATTACACAATCAAACTTAAATTAGGCTAATACACATTAAATTATAATTATTCAGTCACGTTTAAATTACTGAATCAAAAACTCATAAATATGCACATTTTGCAATTTCAACTCCATTTTCAAGCAAATCAAGGCCCAAATAATTAATCTTCACATTTATCTCTATAATCTTAAGCCTAACTCAATTTCAATTGAATTTAATTAATTCTCAATTAAGGCTTAATATGACTATATCTAATTTTACAAACCTAAATAAGATTTTTAATTGAATTCTTAAAAGGCTCTAAATATCAAATTCAACTCATTCTTCCATTTTTGAAACTCAATTTCCATGTAAAATAAATCAACTCTTGAATTCAAATATAATCCCATAACTTTACATTCTTAAGTTCAAATCCTCTATTTAAAACTTAGTTACATGAAATCTCTGTTTTCATGAACCCAAGCTTAATTCATGTTTAATCTCTTTTCAAACTCTATGAATCATGGTTAAAAACAAGTTTCGAACCCAAGTTCTCTTAAGAATATGCCATGCATGTAAGGATTATGAGTTAAATTAATCAATTCTTCAATGTGTTTTAACATGCATGCCCTAAGTTCTCAATTACATGAGCAAATCTCCTATTTGGGGAAAAATTCAATTCATTTAAATTTATATCTTGGAAGATAATGTGTAATAGAGCTTCAATACCAAGAATTTGGAATAATTTCTTACCGTAATTGATGCTTCAAGACCAAAGTTCCAACTTTTCTTAAGTTTGCTCTTCCTCCTTTTCAATTTCTCTTATATGAGCTTAAGCTTAACTCACTCCTCCCCTCAATCTCTCTCTACGTGGTCTGTTTGGTGTGCAAAAAGAAGACTAACTTAAGGTAACCAGGCACTCTCTCTCTTAGTCTATATTTATGAGATGAGTAGAAATATAATTTATTATTTAGTTTTTCAATTAGTTTGTTAAATTGAGGTTCCAATTAAATTAAATACAAATAAATAAATAATTAAAAAAAGAAACACTCATTTCTACCCAAATAAATTAATCCTCTACATTAAATAATCTCAATTATACTAATATAAATTAGGCTCTAATTCCTATTTAATTATTTGATTCCAACCTATTAAAATTAGCGAATCAGACAGAATCAATTTTTAATTAAACTTTCTGGATAACTCTAAAAAGTTCAATTAACATAGCCTTGTACTCAATTTTGATTTCTGAACCCAGTAAGGTCGTCAATTTCAATTCTAAAGTTGTATTCTCAACAAATAATTTTTCAATTTGGACAAATATACACAAATTAAATCATATAATCCGCAATTAACATATGAATAATTCAAATAATTATAATTTATATTTTTGGGGAGTTACACCTAGTGATCGCACGCTATTGCCTAAAAATGGAACAAATTTGAAACAGAGCAATCGATCGCTCCATGAAGTGCGATGGATCGCTTCCCCATAAATTTCAATTTTTTTTTTCAATTATCTTAACTCCTAAAATCAAAACATCAACAATTCAATTCAGTAAATCAATCACTAACTCAAGTTTTTGAATAAACAAACACAGTCAATCTATCAAATGAAGCAAGAAAAGGGTCGGGTCAAACTCGAGTTGTCACAATAGGAGCTTGAGCGCTTGATTCTTATGAATCACACTCAATTAACACTCAACTCTTATGTTGTGTTTGGTTGGAGCATTTGAGAAGGAATTTGGAAAGGGAAATAGAAAAGGTAGGTGAAATGTGAATAAAACATACCTATATTTTACCTAGTTTCACACAATTTTTTCCTTTCCCTTTTCAAATCCCTCTCCAAATCCCCCAACCAAACACAGCGTTAGTCAAACTATGTCGGCTCTTGGCAGGGTATTTTTGTGGTCTTTTCAAAACCTTTTACCCACAAATTGTTTTGTAAACAAATCTAATCTCATCTTCTTGGTAGAGATTCGTGAATACAAGCTTCAGATATATTTTCTTTCTCTAGAGTTTCATCCAAGCTTGTGCTTCAAGAGTCCATTGATGGATCTATCAACCTAGAATATTAACCATGTTTTCAACCTGTCAATTTCCTTTAGATTGGTTATATTGATTTGAAAGAAATCTAAAAGACTTTATTATTCATCCATAAAACACTATGGTCGATTGAGAATTGAATCCATTCATTTGGGGATTGGAGCTTAAAGCTTCGTGATGATTCTTGGATTTACAGAGCTTGTTGGCGCAAGGAGTCTTGTGGCTGTTGGTATCATGGTATTTATCCAGGGAGATACTTTTTCTATAAGGTTTCCACTTAAATAATTATGAGTCTCTTGCTCTATTAATTCCTTAGATTGTGTTAGATGATTATTGGTATTGATCAATAATTTGTTTACTTTGCTATTGATTAAGGTTGTGTGATTAGGTAGAATTAACCTATATATCCACTTTAGGGTTAATTACTTCTGGTGTGATTGTTTTGATGACAATGCAAAAAAAAATGCAAAAAAAATGAAAATTCCACCATGTGTCTAAAATTTGTACTGATGCATTCCAATACAACTATTATAATTTGAGGGCTAATTTGGAAATTTGGCTATTTTAATTGATTTTTTTTTTACTATTTTAGCGTGGTTAAAAAAAGTTGTATTTAGAATAATAGTTGATTGTTTTTAAAATTGATTTGATGATTAGGAGAGAAAAAAAAATCTATACTATATATATTAAACTCTTTCCTGGCACATCTATTCTTTTCTCATTCTATTTTCCTATTTTTTCCTCTTTTTTAATATATATTTTATTTCACTTTTTAATTACTTAGGGCAGGGATATATATAATATCATATGGATAGGATTTTTCAAAATATTTATAGATAAAAGATGAGTTTGACTCTAATTCAAATTCCTTCATCAAATTTATATCATACTCAAAGATATTTCAAAAATAAATAAATAAATAAAACTATAAATCAAAACCTTACTTTCATGACAATATAAAATTGAGCAAAAATATTGAAAAACCCTTTAGAGAAACTAAACAGGTGATTTAACCAACTATGCAAGATTTTTCTTATGTGAAAAGAAATATATATTTGAAATCTCATATTATGTTTTTTGTTCTATTTTTTCTTTTGCAGAATTTTTTTGTTTGTTTTAGTTTTAGTTTATTTGGTGTATTTAATTTTTTTTCTTCATAATCTAAGTTAGTTGTTGAAATTATAATAATGTAGTAGATGCACTTATGCCTCCAAAATTTATTATTTATTTTTTTAAAATTTTACAACTACAACGTACAGGAAAAAAGTAGCAATGGCAACAAAAGGCTAAAAGACCAATACAAAGAGTGATTTTTGTGATGCAGTTAGAGATCGCCCATTTTTTCTTAAGAAAAATTGTACCAATTGAGAAGAGTATTTGGAACACATTCACGAGTTTGAAAGAAGTTTTTATTCAATCTCATTTATTTTTTGTTATATTTTGTTATTCAATTATATTAATTCATGTGTTCGATTTTGTTGTAATATATAAGGAGGGCACTCAATTTAAATTCAGATGTAAATAAACTTAATTATGTAGTAGCTCTAAAATATTTTTGCTTATATTTTTATTTTTTTATTTCAGATCTTCATGAGTTTAAATTTGTTTCTTTGCATATATGTAGTGAGTAGGATTAAGTTTTTAAATGATAAGTTTCACTTTTGCAGCAAAAAATCAACTTGCACAAAGGAATATTTGAAGCACGAGATTGGATTTCAAAATCCTTAATGAATATACAAATAAATTACTTTGTTTTCAACTCATAATACTCTTTATATATATATATATATATATATATATATATATATATAACGAAAACTAATTGTAGATAAGGTCATTTGGATCCATTCGAAGAGCAAAAACTCAATATATATATTTTTTACTTAATTAATATTTAATAGTTAATTTCAATTACATTATTGAATGTCATGTAATTTTTAAACAGATTGGATTCAATACATGAATTTCTTATAAACAGATTGGATTCATGTAATTTTTAAACAGATTGGATTCAATACTTGAATTCAATAAAAGTTTGGTTAATTTCTTATAAACAAAATTATTATTCAACTATGTTTGTGTTGAAATTATAAACACATTGCATATTAATGATCAAAATTTTAAAATTTAGTTTGAATAAATATGTTTTATGTACTTAGAAAAAATCATAGGTAAGAAATTTTGTTCTATGATTGTTGAATTTTATATGCACGTGCCACTGCCATAAAAATATTCATGTCATGCGCATTCTATGGTTAAGACTTTATTATTTAAAATGAATGACTATATTATCATATAATATAAAGTAAAAATAAAACTAACTAAGATGTTAAAAAAAAAAAAGTGATGCTATTTTTATTTATTTGTTTATTTAGTAGCTTCAAAATACGAAAGTTGTTAAAATTTATAGGGTATAGACACAAAACAAATTTAAAAAAATAAAAAAGAGATCCTTGAATTTTGTTTGTAATTAAATAGCTTTAGAATACAAAACTTGTTAAAAATAGAGTTAAAATTTGTATAATAAGATAACATAAATATTTATTTTTTAACTACACAAAATTTAAATTTTAAAAAATTATAGATTGCATTTAACTCTTATATAATTTTTAACTTACTACCGTTCGTTTTTTTTTTTTTTTTGAGTTCTTTTTTTACAAATTTTAAAAAATTATAAATGACATTTTACTCTTATCTAATTTTTAAACTGCTATTCTCTCTGGTTCTTCTATTATTAGAGTGATATTAGATGTTGTTTTTCTTATCAAGTTTATCTTATCTTATTTTTGAATTTTTAAATTTTAACTTTGATTTTTTATTTTTTTTTTCAATCTTCATTTGATATTTACTAAATTTCTCTCTACCTCATTTTTCTAGGATTTATCTAAATTTCTCTCTCTATATTCTTATAATTTGTCTTCACATTTACACTTGATTTTTTTTTTAATCTTTATCTTATATTTACAGGATCTACTCTTACTCTTGATTTTCAATTAAGTTTATTTTTTTTCTAGGATTTATCTGATTTTCACTTTCTATATTCTTATAGTTCATTTTCAAATTCAAACTTAATTTATTTTTATTTTTATCTTATATTTATAGAATCTCACTCTGACCTTTCTTTTTTAGTTGAGATCAATCAAATCTGTTATTTAAGTACCTATCTAAATTAATATCATAGAATTTTGTTATTAATTTTTAACATATTTACTATTGTTTAACACCTTTTGTTACTTGTTCGTGCATAACACGAGTTACCACTAGTGATTATAATTTGAATGTGACATTTTGTCATATTGACTATTTTAATCTATTTTATTTTTATTGACTATTTTAACCCAAAAAAAAAAAAAAAAAAAATAACCAATCCAAGTTGCCAAACACTCCGAGATATTGAAGACACAAACTAATATAGTAGTTGTTTACCTAATGATAATTATGTAGTTTTTTTTAGAGTGCCAATAGTGTCATTCCCTTGTTTTGTTTGGGGATTGTGTGGGGTACACACAAATCACATTGATTCAATTTTAAAGTAAATTAGAAACTGAACCAGTTCTTAAAAGGGATTTTTATTGATAAATCTCATTTAAAAGTATTTTAACTTAAGAAGTCCATGAATGAATTTTTTAACCCATTTAGTCCCATGTATGTATAGTTTTATTCCATAAAATCTTTTTTCTTGATTTACACTATTTTGTTGGACACTTATGCCCTTATATTTAATTTTGATACCCTTATAAATATTTTTTGAACGGTTAGCAATTTTATGATGTGAACATTCATATTATAAAATTCATATTGGTAGGAATGTAAAATTGGCCCGTGGACGGCCCGAAACCAACCCGCGAGCCGGGGCGGGCTCGGGCCGTTGACAATATGAATATTCACATTGACATGTTAACATTCACATTAATAGGAGTGTAAAATTGGCCCGCTTCCCGTGGCGGCGCGAAACCCGCGCTGCAGCCCATGGGCGGCCCGAGGTGGGCCCGGTTCGGCCCGTTGACAATGTAAATATTCACATTGACATGTTAACATTCACGTTGATAAGAGTATAAAATTGGCCCGCAGCCCATGGGCGGCCAAAAGCCCGCCCATCGCTCGAGGCGGGCCTGGCCGGGCCCGTTGACAATGTGAATATTCACATTGATAGGAGTGTAAAATTAGCCCACGCCTCATGGCTGTCCGAAACTCGCCCACGGCCCATGGGCGACCCAGGGCGGGCCCGGCCTGGCCTGTTGACAATGTGAATATTCACATTGACATGTTAACATTCACATTGATAAGAGTATAAAATTGGCCAGCGGCCCAGGGCGGGCCTGACCCGGCCTGTTGACAATGTGAATATTCACATTGACATGTTAACATTCACATTGATAAGAGTGTAAAATTGGCCCGCTGCCCATGGGCGGCCGAAAGCCCGACCGTAGCCCGCGGTCGGGCTTGGCCCGACTTGTGACAATGTGAATATTCACATTGACATGTTAACATTAACATTGATAGGAGTGTAAAATTTGCCCACTGTCCGAAGCTTGCTCGCGGCTCGGGGTAGGCCCGGCCCGGCCCGTTGACAATGTGAATATTCACATTAACATGTTAAAATGCACATTGATGAGAATGTAGAATTGGCCCGCGGCCGGTGGGCTGCCCGAAGCTCGCCCACGGCCCGGGGTAGGCTCATTTCGGTCCGGGCTTAAGCACGTCCGAGACCCTAGGTTAGGGCCTAGGTCATCACTTTGAAGCCTGGCCCGGCCCATCGGCCCGTTTAAGGCCCATTAAAGGCTTAGTCCAAGGCCCAGCCTGCCTGAGGTGCAATGTATTTTTTTTGTGAAAAATAATAAAATTTTGGTAGAAAAAATTAAAAAGAATTAAAAAAAAATGGTTAGGCCCGCCCAAGCCCGACCTAAGCTCGAGGCTAGGCCCAGGTCCACCGGCCAGACCCGAGGCTCGATCCATCGGCCCGTCCAAAGCCCGAATACCCTTGTGTCAGGGCTAGGGCCTGGGCCTAATTTTTTGGCCTGTGGGCTGGCCCGATTCGGCCCGGGAAAGGCTCGTTTAGGCTCAGGCTCGAGCCTAGTCCGAGACCCTAGGCTAGGGCCTAGGCCATCACTTTGAAGCCCGACTCGGCCCATCAGCCCGATTAAGGCCCATTCAAGGCTCGGTCCGAGGCCTGGCCCGCGCCGAGGCCTAGTGTCTTTTTTTTGTGAAAAATAATAAAATTTTGGTAGAAAAAATTAAAAAGAATTAAAAAAAAATGGCCAGGCCCACCTTAGGCCGCCCAAGGGCCGTGGGCGGGTTTCGGGCAGCCACGAGGCACAGGCTAATTTTACACTCCTATCAATGTGAATGTTAACATGTTAATGTAAATATTCACATTGTTAACGGGCCGAGCCGGGCCCGCCCTAGGCTCTGGCCAATTTTATACTCTTATCAATGTGAATGTTAACATGTCAATGTGAATATTCACATTGTCAACAGGCTGGGGCAGGCCCGCCCCCGGCATTCCACGGGCTGTGGGCGGGTTTCGGGTAGCCACGAGGCGCGAGCTAATTTTATGCTCCTATCAATGTAAATGTTAACATGTCAATGTGAATATTCACATTGTCAACGGGCCGGGCCGGGCCCGCCCCGGACCATGGGCGGGCTTTTGGACGCCCATGGGCCGCGGGCCAATTTTATACTCTTATCAATGTGAATGTTAACATGTCAATGTGAATATTCACATTGTCAACAGGCCGAACCGGGCCAGCCCCGGGCCATCCATGGGCCGTGGGCGGGTTTCGCGCCGCCAAGGGACGCGGGCCAATTTTACACTCCTATTAATGTGAATGTTAACATGTCAATGCGAATATTCACATTGTCAATGGCTCGGGCCCGCCCCGGCCCGACTCGAATTTTTCCGGGCACCCACGAGATCGACATGGGCTGGGCCCCTACACATTGACGATATGAACATTTACATTGATGATGTGAACATTCATATTAGAGGTATTTTGGTAATTATGTCACCCATAAGACTTATTGAAACATAAGAAAATAATGTGAACTAAATGGAATATAAGTAGATGAAAATGATATTTTGGTCTTCTTATCTCAAATAGGACCTAATGGAATAGTCAAAAAGAATATGGGTTGGATGGAATAAAGCTCTTAGAAAGTGGACTTATAAAAAAAGCTCCCTTCTTAAAATTTCAAAAAAAATTGAAATCGTAGCCAAACTGTTAAATCTGTGGAACCAGACTAGAATTGAACTACATAAATCGGTTCGGTTCGATTCGATTTTATGGTTCTAGAAAATTTATATTATAATAAATATGATATATATTTTTTTGTTAATAAATAAACTAACAATAATTGATTTGGTTAAATTGATTACAGTTTATCATTTTCACAATAAAAGCTAGTATTAAAGTCTTATAATTTTTTTTATTTTAATTTTTACATATAAAAATATAAAAAATATAATAAACAAATATGTCACAGTTCAGTTCGATTCAAAACTTAAACCAAAGTCTTGGAATCGAAAACCGGACCGATTTGAACGGTTTTACCATTTTCAAAATCAGCATGAAAACTAAAACTAATAAAAACCATACCAAATCGACAGCTTAGACCGAATTTGGCTAATTTATCGATTCAACTGATTTTTTTTACACCCCTAGGACTGTAGCCTGTCACACTCCTGCATCATAAGAAAAATTCTTTAAGTTATGTTAGCGACTTTAAATAATTTGTTAAATTTTCTACCAAACCACTTATATGAGTGTAAAACTCACATATATGTGGATTTCTATGGGTCCCACACCTATATGAAATGTTTGATAAAAAATTTGATAGATTATTTAAAATTGATAGCATTTTCCATATTCTTTCTGTTATATTGGGCATTGGTATAGTTGGGTCATGCTTAAGTGTGCAACCCCCTTAAGGTTGCACACCATATGCAACCCAATTGTTAGCCGTTAGATTACAATAATTGATCAAGACCATTGAATTGTTTAATCCTGAAAAAGTTGAAACCGGGGCAACCGGCTAATGCTTGTATTTGCATGATTGCATCCCACTCACTCTCTGTATTTCGTCTCTATCTCTCTCTGTTCTCCTCTCTGTGTAAGGTTGAGTCAGTGTAACCGTTGATTTCCATTACAGGGAGAAGCCCCTGTTGGGTTCGTTCCATTGACGAAGCTCTGTAGGGAACAGTATAACGGGCGATTTCCAACAACAACGTAACTAGAAGGCTGTGTTGGTTCCATTGCTGAAGTGAAGCCCTTCTCTCGAACTAGATATGAGGTATGGAGCTGTGTCCCTCTCTCTGTCTCCCTCTCTGTCTCTCTGGCCCGTTCACTTCAGCTATTTTCCCTCAACTAAACCCCCATCCTAACTTCAACCGCTCTACGCTTCGCTCCAACGGAAACCCCTCCATTGGCAGCTAACCTTTCTCTTTCTGTTTCTCAAGCGAGTGTTTGTGTTTGCACAAACAGGTAACCCGTGTGAAAATGTCATGTTTGTGTTTGTGTTAACAATTTTCGGTCATCAAGTAATTGTTGGTAGTAATGTCATGTGCAGTATGGCCCCAGCGGAAGTTAAAAGGGAAGGTGATGGTTATGACATTCCAAATGAAGCAGATGACATCCGTTTGATGAATGAAAGTCGGGCAGAACCTGATCATGGTTGCGAAGCTGGTCCGAGCAATGAAGAAGCAACCAACATGAACGTTGAAGATGGCGGAGCCGATGTGAAAAAAGAAATGGTTGACGATGCTCATCGCAATGACATGGTTGGTGATGTTGAACGTGCTATTCTGGAACAGAAATTTGATTCGGTCGAAGATGGAGAAGATTTCTACAATGCGTATGCTAAAGCCAAGGGATTTAGTATACGAAAATCCAGATTTAACACAAATAAAGAGGGAAAGGTCGTTAGTAGGCTGTGGTTGTGTTCAAGGGAAGGTCAGAGATTACCAAAATACTTGGACCGTGTTGCTGAGAAGAGTAGAGCTCCCAAGGCACTAACAAGAGTAGGTTGCAAAGCCCAATTTCGCATACGGTACGATGCGGATGCTGGTGAAGGGGGAAAGTATGTTGTGACTCACTTCGTCGCAGACCACAACCATGAATTGGCGGAACAACACTGTGTGATGTATCTGAGGTCACATCGCAGTTTAAACAGCGGTGACAAAGCTCAAGCAATGGCTATGCGCAATGTCGGTGTGAAGACTAGCCAAATCATGGACTATATGGTAAATCAGTCCGGGTCTTATGAGAATGTTGGTTTCATCCGCACGGATCTGCACAACCATATTCAAGCCGAACGTAGAGCAGAAGTTGAGGATGGTGATGCGCAGGGTGCGTTGGTTTACCTATGCGCAAAACTTGATGTTGATGCACGTTTTTTTTACAAGTATGATGTGTGTAACGATAACAAGTTACAAAATCTGTTCTGGGCAGATTCGAAATCGCGGGCCGACTACGCAAAGTTTGGTGATGTGTTGATATTTGACTCAACTTACAGAACCAATGCATACAAGAAACCGTTTGTCATGTTGGCTGGTGTGACTAGCCACTTTAGGACCACGATATTTGCATGTGTTTTGCTAGCTAATGAGACAATTGAGACATACACATGGGTTTTGGAAACATTTATGGAGGCGATGGGCAATAAAGCACCTGTGTCCGTACTGACAGATGGGGATAAGTCGATGCGAGAGGCAATCAGAAGAGTATTTCCAGATGCAAGACATCGATTATGTAATTGGCATCTTGGGAAAAATGCTGTTTCAAATGTTCACATAAGTGGCTTTGCACATGCTTTCAAGCAGTGCATGGACATGGAAACGGATGAGACAAAGTTTGAGCATGGCTGGACGACAATGGTCGAAGAATTTGGACTTCAAACCAACAGTTGGGTGTTGGAGACATATGAGAAGCGTCATATGTGGGCTGAGGCATATATGCGTGGACATTTCTTTGCTGGGATGAAGAGCACTCAGCGCTCGGAGTGTATGAATGCTTATTTCAATCCCTTCCTCCAACACAAATTGAAGCTATATGAATTTGTTAGGCACTATGATCGGGCTCTTGCAAGGATAAGGTATAACGAGGCTGGAGATGATGCTGAAACAAATAACACTTTTCCGGTATTGATTACTCCATTGCGAGATATAGAGAGACATGGAGCTGAGCTATTCACCCGAAATATATTTAGAATGTTCCGTGATGAAATCTTAGAAGAGGGGAAGTTGAATGTGAAGGATGTGTTCCCTTTGCCGGATGGTCAGAAATGCTACTATATTCATAAGTACAGAGTGAAGGACAGATCATGGATAGTAACACACAGTCCAATGGATGCTGCAATGAGATGTTCTTGCATGAAGTTTGAGTCGTTGGGGCTACCTTGCTGCCACATGATATGTGTTATGAAAGCTGAAAATTTAACGCAAATTCCCCCAACTTGTGTGCTGCATAGATGGACAAGGGCTGCAAGCAAGGATGGCCAGCAATGGCCTCAACCCTCAATTGATAGCACTACAACACAGACGGCCCGGTATGGGATATTGTGTTCTTCCTACAACGAAATGTGTTTCTATGCCTCGCAATCAACGGAAGGTTTCAAGGATGCTAGGGATGCATGTCTTCCAATGACGACCCGGATGAAGGAGTTATATGAGAGGAATTTGAACGGTGGGAATGGAGACAAAGGGAAACATTCATTCTGTCGACAATTTGGAGTAGAAGATCCTGATGTTGTGAAGACAAAAGGGAACCTAGGACGGGCCTCGTCCAACTGTCGAAGACCAAGAAAATGTGGGAATTGCAAATGCATTGGGCACACAAAGCGAACGTGTCCTAAGGTTCGGTTTAGCCGAACAGTGGGTAATAACTCAGATGCAGATACACCCCACATAACTGACCGTGAGTACAATGCGGAGTCATTGCCCGTTCGCTGCAAAACTGGGTTGGTGGATCCAAGTACACCGCACATTAAGCAACGGCGACTATTTTTTGATGTTTCTCCTGATTCCAAGCAGCCTGTGGGCCAATACGGTAGTGTTGAAGCAGCAGTGTGGAAAAATGATTCGAACACAATTGATGAGGTGAATCAGGTAATTGTATAATTTGTATGATTTACTTATTCCCTTAGCTATTGAAAACACATGGAAATAATGTATGTAGTTTTCATTTTGCACGGATTGCTGTACGTAACGTGTAAATAATTGGTTATGTACAATGCCAGGAAATGGCACAACGTTACTTATGTACAAGGCCACGAGTTGTAAATTTCCCATATTGTTTAGAGTGATGTTGTCATTTGTGTTTGCAGTGACTTGTCATTTTCAAAACTAACTGAAGGTGAGGTGAGATATATATGGGTTGTCTGTGTGTTGTTTTGGGTGGGAAATTGGCTTATGTCTGTATTCCAAGATTCCTATTGCGGGTTGCTTGTTTCTGTTCCATATTTGGTTGGATCTAACTGAAGGGTTTTTTTGCGGTGTGGTTTATCAACTAACGATGTGTTTCGCTTCGTATTGATTTGTTATGACTTGTGTCTGTAAATTAGTATTATATTTCGAGTAAAATACGAATTTTGTCCAAGTGGGTTTGCAAAATTACATACCAGCACATGCATTTTGTATATAATCCAAGTGGCAGTTAATTTTGGGTGTTACTTGGAGAAAGTAACCCAACGAACTCGTTACTTTATCTCCATGCCGATCGGTATATGAATTACGAGTTACGAACAGGAGTTGTGAAATTATTTAATGTTTACTATGGGTTTATTGTTAGTAAAATTATGGTGGGCCTATATGGACAGCAACGAAGCAGTAATTTAAAGTTGACAAGTTCAAGAAGAAAATCAAGCAATTGTGGTATTGGTTCAAATGCCTGAAATGGATGAAGACTTCTTTCGATGAAGTGATGGTAACAAAGTAGAAAGTAACAAAGTAGAAAGTAGAAAGTAGAAAGTAAGTTGTTGTGTTGTTGTGTTGTTTGTAACAAAGTAGAAAGTAGAAGGGAAAAAACTACACAGAAGTTACAATGTAGAAAGTAAGTTGCCACCTGTCGAAGTGCATATAATTGAAGTTACCACCTGTGCCCAGGTCCTTTTAGCCTTTCCTCGACAGATACAGACTCCCAATTCGTTCATGTTTCCTGTTGGAGGGTGGCCACTAAATCCATGAGCACTGCCAGTAACTGCTCCAGCGTGTAAGTCAGGTGGCATGCAAGATTCAATGTTAGTTGAATGGAGCAGCTGTTGGGAGGATGTGGGAAAAATAGGTGCAAAGAGGAATTTTTAATCTAATATCCAATCAGAATGTAGGTGAAAATATGAGTGAACTTTTTTTTAAAAAAAAGTAGTTCCCATTTTTTGGATTATAAACCCGAGATGTATATTTTGTTTTTGATATAAACAAGTTGTGTATTTTCGTTACGTAAAATGTAGGACAACAATTGTGTTTAAGTCATTACAATACAGAAAAAGGTTATTTCAAACGTATTTTCAAGTTTACCGACATTGAATATATTTTGATTAAATTACAGGGAAAATTCAATATTTGGCAGAGTTTGACGATTCATAGTCAGGGGCAGTAACTGTGAGTGGCCAAGTGTTGCGGTTCATTGACCCAGTTTGCAAGGACTGTGGTTGTGTTTAGTGGACAATATTCTGTCGATTTTTGTCTCATAATGATGAGGGACATGCCCCACAATGGTGAAAAGGAAGGTCGACAGGGAAGAGTCAATATTTGGCAGAGTGGACTTGAAGATTCGAAGTCGGGGCAGTTACAGTGGCAGTTATGGTGTAGACGTGTAGGATCATGCAATGATGGGCCACAAAAACAGTATACGGATATCAATACTAAACCTCCACTTCTATCTGTCGAGCTCCCTTTTCTTGTGTTTATTTCATGGCCACCAACTGTTTTAAACTTCTGTCGACAGAGCAAGGCTCCTGCTTTGTCTCATGCTTCCTCCTGAAAGTGTGCCCGCTAACTCCGTGACTGGTGGTAAAAACTTCCCCTATCACTTCTAGGTGACCCACATGCAGAGAGCCCACTTTCAGGTCGTGGACATTCCTTCAGACTTGGCCACATGCCCTCGATTAAGTGGACCATCTGTCGACAGAGACTGGCAAAACTTGGTGCAAACAATGGCCCCCATGTTCAAGTTAAATATTACGGAAGTGATTGAGACCCCCCCAATCACCACCCCCCCCCCCCACACACACACACGTGGGGGCTGCTGTTTGGAGAAGGAAAAAAAATAAGAAATTGAAAAAAAAAAAAGAAAAGTGGCCAATCAGAGAGAGAGGGGGTCATGGGGGTCATGGGGGTCCAAGTCATATGATATTTAACTTCAACGAGGGGGCCATTGTTTGGGCCCAAAACAAGCATAAAGTACAGCCCAATATAAGAGCTTTTAAATATACTGGCCCCATCATAAGCTATAAAAGACCCACCCTTTCAACTTCAAACCACTTCATTTCCCTCTGATTCGAACTCCCCAGACTGTACTCCTTCTTCTCAACCATTGCTGTTCAAAACCAGAGCACCACAAAACCCTAAGCCATGGCACCGAAAAAATCTCAACCATCTCCATCTGAGGAGAACAATGAAGACCTACTCCGCTTCCCGGACCCTATCAGAGCACTTATCGCTCCTCTAAAATTTGCTGCAACCCTATTGCCCAGCCCAAGCTCTGTCGCTAAGGCTACTCTAGGCCCTACCTTCGCGTCTTACTTCCCAGACGAGCTAGCTCCATACTATCCCCTTGGTAATGGTGAGAACCTTCTTCTCAACCAAGCTGGACTCAAGTGGACTAACTGGAATGTCAGCAAAAACCCACTCAGAGGGTGGAGGTCACCAGACTCTGATTGGCGAAGCTGGGCCAGGAGAATTGAAGGTCACGACGCCGAAGTATGGAAGCACCAGGGCATTGCTGAAGCAATTAGACTGTCGACTAAAATTTATGACGTGGAGAAAGGGCTGATTGCTGCTGCTGCATGCTTTTGGTCGCAGTCTAGTAACTCCCTACTCCTCAATTTTGGTATGATTTCCCCTACTATCTTAGATGTAGCTCACTTGACTGGTCTGCCAATCTTGGGCAATCCAATTCATGCTCTCCTTGAGCCTCCAAAAGTGACATTTACTTTAAACACTGACATGTGCTATACAGATTTTGCCAAAAAATACCAAGGCAAGCGTGGTTCCCCTGTCGATGACAAAGAAAGAACTGCTTTTTACTTACTTTGGCTTTGTGAGTTTCTTTTTTGTGTCCCTGGGTACAAGATCACGAAAGAATACCTCCCCCTTGCCTTGTGTATGCAAGACGGCCAACTTATGGCTTTAGCCCCTTATCTTCTTGCCACCCTTTACAAGGCCCTATTTTCCTTTGTCGACAAGAAGATTTCTGGCAACTGTGGTGGCCCCTTCTGGCTCTTCCAGGCCTGGTTGTATGCCTATTTCCCTGAGGCACGACCCCCACCACCTAACACCTTGAAACCTGTTTGCCACTCCTATGCTGAGCAACTGCTCACTTATAACAGCCATTCAAAACTCACTTTCACAAATCATCTTACCATGTTTTACAACCTTCCTTCCCAGAGACCTTCCAACCTGTACATGCCATTTCAAAACTTTGAATTCTCCTCCAGTAGACTTCGCTTCCTCTTCACAGACCCTTCTGATTTACACAATGAGCAAGTCCAAGAACAAAATGAGAGTTGGAGACACATTCTCACCTGTAGACATGTCTTGGTTGGCTGTTCCATATCCTCCGCCAAGCTATCCAGCTGCAGTTTTGAGACATACTGTCCCAATCAATGGTCCAGGCAATTTGGTCTTTCCCAGGCTATCCCTTATCCTTATTTCCACCCAACCATCCATGAGGAGATTGGGTCCAGAATCCACTTGAAAGATCCTACACAAGCTGAATCCATTCTGACAGAGAACACCAAACTTTTCCAAGATTTTGGCCCCTTCTTCTTCAAACCTGCTTCGGACTGCTCGGCTGCTTTTGACCATTGGTGGGGACTTATGACTGCCATTATTTTCTGCAAGCCACTTGAAAGCTGCCTTAACGATACTTGTATTCATATTCAGGGCCGCATATCCTCGCCCTCCAAGCTTAAGGCTACAGGTATCCTTCCTTCATATACTTCATATCCCTGACTGTGTCATGCAATTTGTTTTGTTTTTTTCTCTACAACACTAACTTGTTTAACCCTTGACAGCCAAAATTGTGCCTGCTGCTGAACCATTGGTTAGGGACCAACGTAAAGGCAAGGATCCAATGGATGCAACTACTCAGACAAACACCCCCTCAGTTCCGAAATTAATGGCAGACTCTTTCGCAGCCGCGCAGACACAAGCACAGAGAGGAGCTACCACCCGTACCCCTGCTGAGACAGAGGTCACGGCGAAGAAGAGAGAAGAGCCTTCCACTGCTCCTGCTCTAAGCACAGACCTAAGTGAGTGGGATATCCCTCTCAGCCAAATGGTTGGCGAAACAACATCAAATCCTTCAGGGCAGCTCTACCAAGTAAGCCTTCACTTTACATATTTACAGCATCTGAATTTGCATTCACGCCCGACTGATCACTTACTTTTGTGCAGAGAAAAAGAAGGAGATTACTCCTTGCTGCTGCTGATGATGACGATGCTTCCACTTCTCCTCAACACATTCATCAAATTCCCAGTCCAATCAGTAATGTACCCACAGAACCCACTGTACAACCAACTCCACCACCACCTGAAGCATCGCAACAAACTCCCTTACAACCTGCTTCACAGTCTTTGCCACAGCAATCCACACAGTCTGCATCACAACATCCTTCCACTTCTCCTCAACACATTGTCCCTTCTGTCTCTAGCCCTCAACCATCACCATCCAACCCCTCCAATTCCCAAACGTCAAACAAAGAATCTCAGAGGATTGAATTTGACATTTCAATCAACAGCCAATCCTCTCCAACAGATGACAACACAAAATCCCCTCAACCAGAAGTTCACCACAACCAAGGTAAATAGAAATACAAATGTTACTGTTCGTTTGGGAAAAAAAAACTTCTCTTTAAGTAACTGGTATTGTTCTCCAATTTACAGGGATGGACATAATACAGGACTCATCTCCACGACCAATGGGCGAGACAGAACTTGAAGGTCCTCATGACTTTCCCCTGCTAGCAGAACCAGAGAAACACCCTCAAGGCGCTGATGCTGCCATCTCATCAGTACCAGAAACAACTCGTCCTCATGCGACAACCACAGCTGAACAAGGCCAACCGTCTGCGTGCACGTTATCAGGACAGGTACTACCATTTCCAACCTCATCCTATTTACTCTTTATTACTTGCAAGCATATATTCTCACCAAACTATTAATGTTCACAGGCCGTCGGTCCATGCCAGGATATTTGGGCCGAAGTTTCTATTCTTCAACAAGATCTAGACGAAATATCCCCATTGCCTCAAAGGCTACATCTGTTTGATGCTGAAACTCAACAAACCTTAACCACCTTCATCAACCTCATTAACACCCCAGTTGAAGAAATCATTCTCCACAAACCTGATGAAACCTTGGCCTGTCTTTCTGCTGTTGTAAACCTCTTCCCTAATCCTTTCAACCCCATTCAACTAAAGCAATTGGCCAAGATCATCACAGAATGGCCAACCCTTTCAGAGATGGTTCAGACTTGCTCGAAGGATATTCAAACCAATAAGGATTTCCTAAACGAAGCCCACACCATATCTACTTCACTCAAACTCAGCCAGCAGACCTCTGCAGCCATTCTTCAGCAACACTCAGCACTTGAACTTGAGGAAGCCAAACTCATGGCAGAACTTGCCTCTGTCCGGCAAAGAAAGGCTCATCTGCAGCAGCAACACGACCAGCTTAATCAAGAAGCAAGGATGATGCTCTCCCAAATTAGACATCGTTCTGCATCCATTCAGACAACTAAAGCTGAGTTGGACCAAGCCCAAGCCATGCTGGCAGATGCTCAATCAGAGTGGGGTGTTCTAGGCGTTCTGTTCCCCAAATCCTAGGCTAGTTTATATATGTATTCTTTTGTATTGCACACCTAGGAATGATTTGGAAAGGTAGGAATGATTGCCTTTTTAATGATAAGATTGTTGATGGGCCTGAATTGGCTGAGATGGTGAAAGTGAGGGTTGCACTTTGCTGTAAGCAAAGTTATAGAGGCCTACAGTATTCAGTGGACGACATATATTGTATTCTGGATAGTATCAAAGTCTCATTTAGGGGGTGGTGTTTGGTGTTTTTTGAAACTGGGGTGCAGGAGTTTGGTCAAGCTGTGGTATGCAGGATTTTGGTCAGTCTGTGGTATTACCATATCTTCTTGGTGGCTACTTTTGCTCTGCTGTGCTTCAATGTTGCTATGCTTTGCCTTATTTTTGGCTTGTTGCTCTGGCTTAGTTTATGGGGTCAAGCATGCTCATTTCTGGTTGCTGCTCTGCTGTGCTTCAAATCTGCTCTGCTATATATGTACTCTGCTGCTGCTATATGGGATCAACGAATAGGCTTCAGTCTGCTGCTGCATATTGGCCTTTTTGCAATTGTTTGAATGATGTTTTGGTGTGCTGTATTGGAAGTCTGCTGTTGGATTGGGGAAAGTTATTGGAGGTCTGCTGCGGGCCTTGTTGTAATTGTTGGTCTGCTGCTGTACTAATTTTTTTTTTTTGGAGGTTGAAGGATCAGGCTCAAGTCTCAATGGAGGTTGAAGGTTCAGGCTCAAGTCTCAATGGTGGCTGTATGGTCTGAAGTTTGTTCATGCTGCCTTGGAGTTTCATCTGGTTGCCCTATTATGTGGTTTTGTGAGGATGGGCTTGGAGTTACATTGTTATTGTTTTCCTTCTGTTTTTGTTTCTCTTCGTTGGTCTCCAACCTCCTCTTTGTTGATGTATCATTGACACCTTGTATGTGCTTTTCCATCAATACAGTTTTTTGTTTTGCTGAACAAAAAAAAAAAAAATTGAATATCAATAATCTGTGTTTTTAATGGTCTGTTGTATGGTTGTTTTTATTTTTTGTGCAATTTTTCACCGTTTGTGCATTTTTATGAAGTAATCAATTCCCCTTCAAAGTGCATTATAGTCACCGCCATTTGTTTCTTCTGTGGGCTTTTTTTTGCTTTGTTTTGGACAAAATCATGGCATTAAAAAAAATCGAACAAACATAATTCATGTGGTAAAAGCAAACAAACATTACTACTTTCAACTTGCATTGTTGGTTGGACAAATATCACATTGCACTGGACAAACATTAGTATAGTCATTTGGGCAAATATGACATTGCATTGTTTGTTCTGTACTGTACCCATAACATTGGAATTATGTGTATCACATTACGTACAGGCCACGATAAAACCAAACAAACATGACTACTTTCCCTCGTTTGTTCGAGTCCCAAACATTGGAATTATGTGTACAATCAATACGCGTGGGAAATTAGTATTATCACAGCTGCGACCTAAAAAGTTGTCACGACAAGCTGATGCAGTAATCCAGTTGTGGTTGGGCATCGAAATTACACTCGTACTGGCAGGCCATGATAAAATCGCTGCACTATTTGTTGTAATTGCAATCAATCACATGCACGAACGATACTCGCCCATCTTTGTATTGTTCACATCCATAACGAAGTCAAGCACCAACTTCCGGTGCACAGAAGGATGAAACTATGTACAGAAAGCGAATAACACAAATCAGGTACGGTTACAGCGGTAGGGAATAAACGGATTTATTTCGCAATTGGAAATTAAGCGGTACAATGTACCTTGTGTGGACCGCTGGGTATATCAGGCCGCTGCATGTACTTGATCACAAACATCCCACAGTCGAAAGTGCTACAAATGAAATGTAACATTCAGTCTCTCGTAAAATATAAGCAGGTTCGTTAAATGAGTGATTCAAGAGTGAAGTCAATGTGACGCAGGGTTTGTGGATTACTCGTCCAGCTGTTGTAATGGCCTTTGTTCTAACATGCGCACCTCAAAGGTACGCATGTCTACAGCATATTCATTTCCAAACTGTAGTTGCAGTAAGGCATGCATTGTTTGAACCTGTTGCAGAATGAGACGGTTAGTTTATGTGAAGGATGTGACAGTGTGGAAGTAGATTTGTGAAATTCAGCACGACATACCAACATTTTTGCTGTGTTCAGCTTGTTGGTGTCCAGTGTGGCGGATGCCAATGAGTCAAATAGGTACGCCACACGGTCTACCATATCTATTTTTAGGCACACCCAATGTACTCCTCGATAATTGAAAGGCATGTAAATCTACACATAAACATAAACACAAGCGAAGACATTGTTTAGAGGGCATGCGAACATGTACGCACTTTCATATTTACATTGACATTCAAGTAAATGGGATCGACATTCATATTACCGACGTCCATATTAAATCTACTCGCTTCAATGGGATGGACATTCATATTACCTTCTCACATGCATCAAGCACCCCAGTATATCTGTCATGTCCAAAATATGATTTGACCATATTTTCATGGTTCAGAGGTTGAGTTTTTTGATTTAGTATCAAAGTCTGCATGTTTAGTGTGTAAAGTTCAGTCAGCCAAAGTTTTCTGAAAATATGTCTTCTGCAATACACAACCGACCTAAAACACTTACTTACCGACAAATATACTGGAAAGAACCACGCAGTATGCCTACCGTCTTTGTGTACTTGCCGCTGTTCGTTAGTCAATTGAACCGCGACCAAGTTGATTGGCTGGAACATTGTAACAGACCAGGCAACTTGCGAAATAAGGTTTGCCATTTGTTTAAATGTAATACGAAATAACAATGTCCCTACATGGATATGTCCATCATGCAAATATAGTGGAAATAACATTGTCAGATGCCACGACTTACAGTGTCGGATAACCATGCCCCTGGTTTCAGCGTGCGCATGTCACGTCGCGTAGCACATTCGCAAGGCATTTCATGCAGATTCATAGACACGACAATGTCCTTACATAAAACGTATACATCAATCAGTAAGAAGCAACCTACAGCCTAGTAAAACTTAAACGTATCTGGCTTAACTCTACAACATAAGATTAGTTTTTCCTGTTGTACAACTATGGCAGATATTCCTGATTCTACTAGGCTCCAATCCAATGAAGATTAGTTTTAAGTTTTTAAAAAACAAAATGAAAAGACAAAGTTTTAGATATTACAACTCATGACATGTCCAATAGTATTTGCTAAAATAATATGTGAAAATTGAAATGCTCATTTACAGGTCAGCAAGTTAAAAAAAAAGAAACACGTTTTTTACAAACTGGAGCCAACAATATCCCAAAATGATCAAAATGGAAAATGTAAGCAGAGTAGAAGAAAATAGGTAGGGAAAATTGCACTTCATTATAAGTTCTCAAAAAAATTTGCAAATCATTGGTAAACTTTATTAAGTTTCATAATTAAAATTATAAAGGTTTCCATGAATGTGTAAATATTTTTGTGAAAATATCAGTGGTTTGCAATTTTCCCAATAGGTACATGTGTGCAGGATAAGACCAAAAGAAGAAAACTTCAGACAGGAAATTTAGCCACTGATCTTTCCGTAGCCCACTGCATTAAATTCAAAGAGAATCCTACATACGACATGGATAAACCCATCATAAACCCATCATAAACCCATCATAAACCCATCATAAACCCATCAAAATCATAGAGAATGAAAAATTAAAGAACTGATACCTACAAGAATCAAATAAACATAGCACGACACATGAAAATTGTGGAATTCAAACTTATTTCACAAATACTACGGAACAGGTTAATTGCGAGTACTAAACTCATCCGTACCTTTCATTGTTTCTGTCGTCAAGTACAGAGTCAACAACTTCGTCTTGGGCCGCTGATAAAACCTCTCTGCTCTCCAGTGTTATCAAGTCCTTCTATCAATATAAACAATCAAGTAACATCAACTCCTCCTATTAATATAAACAATTAACTAACTCACCACTGTTCAGAAATGTGATTTGCAAAGTACATAACACATCCTTATGCATCTAAAATTGGTGAAGCGATGTCTAACCTCTGAACGGAACCGCTTGTCCAACCTGTGCAGTTTGGACAGGAGTTTGTCCGAAATCTGTAAGACAATTGTACAACATTTGTTACTGCAAACTTGCAGTAGAATGACAAATATTAAAATACAACACAAATAATGGTTCTATTATGATCAGTAATGCTGTCGGCATCAATTGGTAATGAAACATACGAAAGGTGAAGTGATGTGGCGACTTGGGAATTTTTCGGCAGTAAGTCGAGTACTTATTTTGTTATCGTTGCACGAATGCATATCCCCTACGTCTGTCGCTTCAACACCTCTTCCTCTTCCTCTTCCTCTTCCTCTTCCCTTTCGTGTGGCTGTTACAATTTGTCCCGCTCCCAATGTTTGGGCAACCTTACCAGCAGAAGGATGCACATTGTCTGCTTCTCCTCGCATTGGTGGCAAGGTTTGCAAATCATCAAACGAAGATAAACTCTGTTTTGCAACGTTCCTCATGGACAGAAACTGAACTGAAAGAGATTTGCTTTCTTCGCTTGCGTATGTTTCCTCCAACGCAAGGCGACGGTTGTTGTGCATGTCCCCAACTTCTTGGACGGTACGCAACTGTCCAACGTGCATATCAATTATCTCATTGGACAACATTCCATTCACATAATTGTCCTCCCAATCCACCCCCTGTAAATCTTGAACATTACCCTCATTTGGGCTACCATAATAATTTGGGAAGACCACGCCGCCATCATGCAACTCGACTCCCATGGTAGGGTCAACACCCTTTTCCTCTGAGCGAGCCAATTGTGC
The DNA here is from genome assembly GCF_055761805.1 of Camellia sinensis. Classification (NCBI taxonomy): domain Eukaryota; kingdom Viridiplantae; phylum Streptophyta; class Magnoliopsida; order Ericales; family Theaceae; genus Camellia; species Camellia sinensis. The sequence continues at coordinate 68,775,312 of NC_138967.1, forward strand.
TGTTTCCGATAAACCTGCCAGCACTTGCTGCATCATTTGCTTCATTTCAGCAATGTGTGTCTGTTCAGTAAACGGTTGTTTCCCAGACAATATAGCTGCAACCAGTTCGTTCAGCATTCCTTTCAGTTCACCAATGCTGGAGGATATGTTAATGTTACAATTTCTTTCAGTGGACTCCACCTAATCACACAAACACATACATTAACCTGGTACGATATTTCATCTTCAAGTAACCTCTGTGAACTGTGTGAAGCATGTGTACTGATTGCTTTTGCTTACCTTTGCATTGTGAACAGCTTCCTTCCCTCGGAAATTGAGCAACATCTCCCTTATTTCCGCATTGCTGTGAAGCACTTGCTTCATGGTTTCCTTCAGTTCACCAATGTCAGTCTCAACCTTGCTCAAACGAACATCATCAATCCGTGGTTTCTGTTTGTTATTGACATGGTGTGTGTCAATTGCGTCATCAATGTCGTTGCTTTCCGCTTTTGTTGGATGAAACTCCACCTAACATAGTTGTCAAATCGGGATTCAAATCATAAATGAAAATGGTAATGCACTGAATCGTTAATCGAGCTCAACTGTGAATCGTAAAGTTTCCGTCTGCTTTCTTAAGTTGCACACAACATATGTGTACATACACACTTTACATATTAAATATATCTAATAAAAATTAATTACTCCATTCGTCTGAAATGGAAAAAAAATGTTGTTGTAAATGATGCTCATCTGGTGTGGATAAAAACTTCACAGTCGATCCCATGTTTACCACTTTACCTTTTCCCAATTACATAAACAAAGAGAAACTTTCAATTACAAACTAACTAACAATAACTGAACGACAATGTTTTGACCTTTTTACAAGGTTAAAAAACCAAAATCTTCAAGCTTTTCCAAAAATCTGACTTCAGGGCTTAACGAAAATTCATTTCGTAACAGAAGTAGTACATAAAATTGAATTTGTAAGGCTACAACATCGTCCACATGGAAACTTCATGTTTTCCCCCCAAAATTTCGAGTATTTCAGAGTAAATAGGGAGGGACAAACTGAAAATATGACGTACGCTAAGGAATGGGTCACTGTTTGTCGGTGCTTGTCACCTAGTCATAGGAACACATATTCTGTCTGTCACCGTTATCCATAACACAGGTGGGGCAATGCTGTCAAATGTGCAGAACGAATGGGTTGATTACCTTATGTTGCTGCAACATTTGCTTCCTTCCCATAAGTCGCCTCGTCTCCCGTATTTCGGCATCACCCCAATCATTTAGCCGAGGGATGGAGCGTGTAGTAGCCGACGTACTCTTGCAGGGAGGGGCAAAACGATCCAAGTAAAATAGCTGCATTGTAAGGGGGAAAAGATATTTACTATACACTTCCGAGCAAAGTAATCCGTATTCGCTAACAATGCATACAACTTACAACACAATCATATGTATGTGTTTATGTGTCTCGATGGCAGAATCCCCATGCAGCTTTCCGGTTCAAAAGATAAGCTTTTCGTGGTTACAAAAAATGTGGCCCGTACAGGTATATTTGTCATGCTGTTCAATAACAGGTAAGTTTGTATTTCGCAACGACTGCCATTTTATTGAACCATATGCACAGCAATGGATGAAATATGTAATCGGCATGGTACAAACAAACAACGGTCGATTACGTTACCATTAGAAGGAAAACACATCCAGTTGCCTGGCGCTGAAGTTTCATCTTATACTTCCGAACACCTTTCACAAGGAATTGCAGTGTCACCTTTGCCCAATTACATGCCCCCATACCGGTCACGTCCTTCACGGCATGAACGAACGACAGGCTCAACGCGGTCATTGTGGTAGGACACAACATGGCCCCCAACACGTACAGCGCAAACTTCCGCCGAAACTCGTCATCCGCACCATCACTCTCAGTAAGATAAACTCTCAACTGGTTCAAAGGAATGATTCCTTTAACAGCTCCAACCTCTTCGTAGATATTGGGATATGCGTCTATTGAACCAGTGAACTGCACGTCATTGCCTTCTGACCGTATACCCAATAAGACATGCACTTCCTCACAGGTGAGCCTCAGGTGACGGCCATGAACAGTCAACGAACACGTGTCGGGATCGAAGTTCTGTACCAACCATTGGCACATGTTGTGATCTATACGGGTACACTTTAACCCCAGGAGGCCACTGAACCCAATATCAATGACTGCCTGCTTTTGTGCTTCGTTACACCGGTTCACGATATCAAAAATTGCCTTCAATGATATGCGGACTTGCATTTTACTCTGCAATGTGATTAACGTGAACATTAATACAAAAAAGTAACCAACATTGTGTCGATAGCAGGTCCTCCCCAAATGCAGTTACGAAAACACTAAGCACGTAAGTACCTTTGCAGATTTCTTTGCAACTTCTTCGCCCAGTTCCTTGGCACTTGCCTTAGCCATGTCCTGAAACCTCTTCTTCTCATCACAGGGGAGTTCCTTCCACCTTTCCCCAATATCCTTTCGGCTCTGTAAGTGTTACACCAACGTGACGCACATACAGGACAAATAGGAGCTGTAAGTCCAAAATAATTGTCAGCAAAAGTTGTATCACTCGCAATGTGTGCACATTTTCTGGTATTTACATATGTTTGCACATACAAATTACTATTTCGTACACAGTTGAAATAAAAACGGACATGGAATTTTACAAATAATCGGAGTTTATAAGAACATGCAATATGGCTTCTATGACTGCTGGAAATCGCTGAATGCGACACAATGGAAGCACATGACTGGTGCGCGCATGGAATAGAAGTCCATACTTTGCTATCACAGCAGTCACGTGTTTCCATCACGGTACTCTACTTACTACATGTCTGCACACTAACCATATTCGGTCCGGGGTTGTCTGCTTCTCGTCTTTCCTTGAATTGTTCCTGGCTGCAACCATTGTCAATTTCGGCGCAAGTATATGTTAGATATGGATGGATATATATACATATACGTACACAATTTGTGACACAAACAAATTTGGTCCCAACTACATAATAATGCATCCGTAATGTCCAATTTTGGTTGCTAAAAATATAATAACCACATCATTTCTGCAACAAAAATTATAAATGGTCCAAATTATTTTGGCCCTTACTTTTGGTCTCTAAAATCTTAATTTCTTGTGAGTACAAACTGAAATCTGCACAGGCGCAAGCTATGAGTTCAAAATATGTAATGCAGAATTGTGCAAAAATACTGTCACATGTTTCTGACGAGAGGGATTCGTACTGTGAGCCGCTTTGAAGGACACGGATCGAACCTGTAAAAAATAAATGGCCCAAGTGGCCGCTTTCGACGAGGGGGCTCGGTAATGTCAACCCTTTCCATTCCTGAACCTTTGCCACTTGCCTTCAATGTTTTCCTTTGCCTGTAACAAATATCAGCGTAAATGAAATTTTGTTCAAGGCCAAATTACATCGGTGGTATGTACGTTTTGTGCATCCTATCATCTTCGTCGGTTAACTTTCAAGTTAGTCAATCTTGCCTTCCCATTTCAAAAGTTGTGCCATTTTCGTGAAATTGGTAACGTCGTTTTCCGTTGTCACCGAAAATGATGAACCGAATTGGTTTAGTATAACTCAGTGAATTATGGATTTCACAAATGCTCTCCGCAGAATACGCGACATGTGCCGTATGTGCACATATTCTGGTAAGAAATCGACACAGTTTTAATCCATTACACGAAATTCATGGTGCAATTTGAGGCTATCGCAAATGTGTCAAACTCAAATCGCACAACCTCCTGATGGCAGTACATAACGGCACAATATGCCATACACGAACAGACCGTGGTATTTAGTAGGTACAGGAAACATAACCTTGCAAACCTAAATGTATCAAATACTGAACGACATAAACTCACAGTTGCTTCGCATTGTCTGACATGTCGCCCATATCCAATTACGATAATTCCTGCAAAGAATTGCATGCAATATTCATAAGGATGCAGAAAGAACGTTACTCCCACATTGTAACAAAACGAAATTGACTGTTAACAACTTACAATCAACGGACCATTGAGTCGTACGTGCATTGTACGAGTGGTACTTTTCGTTTATTTTCAACTACGATATGTTGTCGTTAATTTATGCAGATATGGCATGCCACTGTTTTACGAAAATTAATTGGCCATATGTTGTACTCGTTTTATAGTATTTACGACTTGAAGCCCGAATCAACAACCACTGCGCACACTTGAAACAGGGCCACATCGGACATTCAACCCAACAGCACCCATACGCAACTTACCTTCATGCAGAGAAATAAAAACCCGACTACACTGCTCAACGAAGACCGTTTGTCAGTTTGGAACTCCTCAATGGCAATATCAGTTTGTCACCCGTGTAGTTTGTATACCTAATCGTACGTATGGTTTCAATTACCTAAGGAGGAACAGTTTCATAGTTCATAAATGGTAATGTCGTGCGAGTGGAACACAGTAGGTCATAATAATAATGTGCTCCGAAATAAAAAATAGACAGACTCACACATGCCGGAGAAAATGGTGACTGTTACCGTCGGTGACCTGGCGCAGTCGAAATGGAGACACAGAGAGAGAGTGTGTTACTGGAGGTGGACAGCAAAACCGAAATGGAGAGAGAAGGAGGGACAGCAAAGTAGCCGAAATTTGTATGGGAAATGGAAATGAGTTGGTGAGATTAGAAAGGCTACGGCATGTGTGTCATCATGAAAAGTACTGCGTCTGTGGGATTTCAAAAGCGCTGTCTGCCGACTTTGGTTTTTGTTCCAAATTTGGGAGGGAAACGGAAACGTACGTGACACTACATATTAAGGCCAAGTTTGGCAAGTTGGGAAAAAAAACCAAAAAGTCAAAAAGTTATTACTATTCACAGGAAGTCAAAAATTAGGCCTACACAATTCCGAATTCTAATTTTGCCTTACACATTAATTTATACAATTTTTTAATACACATTTTTTTATAAAAGTCAAAAAGTTAACCCAAACATCCACATTTTTTTCATCCACAAAGACAAAAATTGCACTTTTTTAGTCCAATTTTTTTCCTCACTTTTTAAATATAAATAAATGTATTTTTTCACTTTTTGTGAAATATGAGTTCCGTTTGGGTTAGGGGTTGAAATGATGTGTGTGACAGGTGATGTGACTTAAAATAATGTGATCAAAGTAAAAATATTGACTTTTTGACTTTTGGCTTTTTGTAAACATGCCAAACCAGCCGTAAAAGGTGGTTAGGAAGTTGCTATTTTTATGTTATTTTAGTATTTTCATATCTTTTAAATTTAATTTTTTGTGTTTTCAAAGTAATAGATTTTGTTGTACTTGGATATGATGTTTGTGACAGGAAATTTGCACTGATTATGTGTTAATGTTGTTCGTCCCAGTGTATGGATCAGACAGGTCTAAGCTCCTCCAGGCCGTGTCCAAATGATCAAGCCCACCAGATAACCTGCAGGCAAGTTCAACGGGGAACGGAGTAGTCCCCCAGCGAACTCTCGGACGAGCAAGTTGTTGGAAAGAAGCAGAGTATATGGGAGAGGATTCCAAATAGAGAACTTAACCTTTTTCTTGTCTACAACATTTGCTTATATCCTTTTCTCATCATTTCGTTGTCCCTTCCGACCTGCTCTCCTTGCCGAAAGCCTATGTTGTACCTTACCTTGCTCAGGGTAAGGGGGTCCTGTTCCGACGGAGAGGTGTTGTCGTAATAAATGCTTGCCTCAAAGGTCATGGAGGTGGTGCCAGTGGCGGCGGCGATCGCCGTAGGGGGCGCAAAGGTCGTCCCCGAAAGGCAAGTGGAGGATGAGGCTGTTGGCCCTGGGCCAAGGAGGGAGGGACAGCCTCAGGGGGGTCTTCTACCTCAAGAAGGAGGAGTCGGTAGGACCGCAGGGCGGCTGGAGGGAGAAGAAGGCCCAGCCAAAGCAGGGGCAGATCGCCTTGTAGGGATTGTAGAAGAGGCAGCCTTGCGCTCGGCCTCCAGATTCAACGAGGCTGAGCTGCTAAGGGGGTTATACTTCGCTCAAATGGAGGTAACCACCTTAGCAGGGGCCCTGCTGAGGAAGGCGGGGGGTGGCAAACTCAAGGCAGATGAAGCCAAGGCCCAGCTTGCAAAGTTGAAGGAGAAGAGTGCAAGTTGGGAGAGTGTCCACACTGAGCTGCAAACGGTTCAGGCGGAGCTGGAGGACACACGCCGCCAGGTTGTGTCGCTCGAGTTCCAACTTGCTGGCGAGCAGAAGAAGATCGACGAGGCCCAAAGAGCCTGTGCCGCCGCGGTCGAGCGACATGAAGAGGCTATGAGCAATAATGAGGAGCTGGTCAGGCAGAAGGACGAGGTGGATAGCAGAGTAGGCGATCTCTAGAGGGAATTGGAGGGCGAGCGCGCCAAGGCAGGGAAGAGAAAGGGAGGCTCCATAGGGACTTGGAAGCAGAGAGAGTGAATATAGCGATCCCGGTTTCCCTTTTCTTTACTTGTTATATATAGACTTAGGTTCTGTGGAGCTGATTGTTGAGAGTATGTTGTTTGCACCCTTTAATCCTTATTTTCAGTCTTGGGTTGTGTTGGGAAGATTTGGAGTAGGTTGGTTGAGCTTAGGAACCCAGTCTGGTTGCCCAGATTTTGGCTTGTCCGCTCGAGCGGGGGTTTGGACGCTCGAGCGGGGAATACACCCATCCAGTATGTCCTGTGTAGTGTTGGCCGCTCGAGTGGGGGATTACACGCTCGAGCGGGAAGTCGTGAATAACGCTCGAGCGGGGAGTTGGGAGCTCGAGCGGGGACATGTCTGCAAAAACTTCTGCGAGTGTACATTCGCCGCTCGAGCGGGAGTTTGGCCGCTCGAGCGGGAGTCTGTGAGTGGCGCTCGAGCGGGGGTTTCCACGCTCGAGCGGGGCGACTGGTATAAAAATCCGAGATCCGACTTTCTGGATCATTTTTCATCTCCTTTTTGATTTTAAAACCCTAGAACCGTCTTCTCCCTCTCCCTACACACCTTCTCTCTTAGGTTTGATCTACTTAGAGTGTATTTCTACCCTAAGTCCTTTGTTAAAAAGATAGAGAGGGTCAAGGGCTTCCGTTTAATCTGAACAATCGTGGGTTTGGAGCACCTTGGTTTTCGTCATCTTTTTCATTCCAGTTCTTTTCTTCAAGGGTAGGGATTTCCTACTCCATCTTATAAGTTTTGTTCTAAGTTTTGGTATTTTGATATGTTGGAAATGCTTTGGTAATTTTGGGAAAAACCCTAGTTGTAATAATAAATTAATTTGTATAATTAATTTCAGGAGATTGGGGAATTTTATTAAATTCATGAAATTGAGGAATTCATTGATTAAATGGAGTAGTTGTGTAATTTAAATCACTCACCTATTGAATTGTTGATATTGATATATTTATTTGCAGTCTAGAAATAACTGTTTTGGGCTATCGGTGGAGGATAGTCGTGATTGTTGTAGACATTGCATGTGGATTAGGAATAACTGAAACTAATCACATTGGTTAAGTCATTAATTTTTGACTATTGCATTGATACAGAAAATACGTGTATTGATTGAGCATTGCATTTGCATACATTGTTTTGTGTGGGAGGAGATAGGGGATGTACTCCACGGTTTAGGGGAAGATAGGGGATGGACCTCTAAACCGGATTTTGTTTGGGAGGAGATAGGGGATGGACTCCATTAGCATCACTTTTATGTGTGCTTATTTATATAGAAGTGTTTTATTGATACAACACTAAAATGTGTATCAATCTGGAAGTATGAAGTGTTTTGATTTGAGCTTGAGTCTCATTTGTTTGTTGATATTGGAAGAATGTGAATATGATATATATAATTCACTGTTGTAAGTTTGGCCAGGTTCTGAGCCATGTTGATAAAGTTGGAAAGTAAAACGTATCTTAGACAATAGTGTCATGAGACTGTAAAATGAAGTAATTGATTATCTTGGTTAACCATCTGTTGAACGCTATTGCTTTATTCATTGCTTATATGTGGTTTAGTATATTTCTACTGGGCTGTGGCTCACCCTTTATGGGAACATCATTTTCAGGTTCAGGTAATAAGCTACCTCCAAGGACTTAGCTTGGAAGGACTTGGACTTTGAAGACTATTTCTAGTTATTTGTTTTATTTTATTGTTAGTACAAGTAAACACTCAAGCCTAGGGCTTTATTTATATTTGAGTTAGAACTCATACTTTTGTGTCCAAGTGTTGGCTTGGAAAGATGTAAGCCGTTAGGGCATTAAATTTGATGTTACATGTAATGTTTTTGTTTAGTAAGACTCTGATGAATATTATAATGAATTATTGAAGTGTTTTCTTTAAATAATGCATGTCATTGATATATATATAATGGGTAAATTTTTAGGGCGTTACAGTGAATAAATCAACTTGATTTTTTACAGGTATGATATACTGAATAAATCAGAAAATTTGAACGGTTTGGATTATCAAAATTGGGCCTAAAAGTAGGCCCGACGGCTCTGCAAGGACGGGCACAAGGAGGGGCTTGCAAGGAGAGGATCCTTGTACGGGGAAAGGGGGTCCCAGTCTTAATTCATTCTGTCTTTTGTTAGTGGTTTTTTGGCTTATGGACTAAAAATTAAAATGAAGACTGTTTGGTTTGTTTTTGGGAGAGTTGTTTTTGAAAAAAAATTTGGGGAGAGAGTTTAAAAATTTTTAGGTTTGTTCTTTTAAATAACAACAGCAGCTCGACAAAATCAAAGCATATTGATATCAAGTTCCTAGTTGTAAAAGAAAGAGTGCAGAGTGAACAGATTTCCATAGAGCACATTGGGACAAACTCCATGATAGCGGATCCACTTACGAAGGGACTACCACCCAAGGTTTTTCATGAGCACACTGCTCAGATGGGTGTTGTTCTATTTGAGAACATTCTGGTTTAGTGGGAGTTTGTATTTATATTACTGCTTTATGTCAGCCTCGAGTTTTAGCTATGTAATTGGATTAATTTCTGCAGAAATGAAATATTCTGTTTATTACGCTCTGTTACGTATTGTGAAGTATTGATCTCAATAAAGTTAAGTAGGACCAGTTGGAAATAGGCATGTATGGATCACATCACATGTAATTTCCATGCTACGCATCCATGATTGATCTATGTCATTTAGCTGTATTAGTATACGTGACCATTGGTGGGTCGAGTTACGATTGATGTAATGAAGACCGCTTTGATCCTATATTAATATAGTTAATGGACAAGATTGTTTGGATACCCTTAAGTTATGATAACAAATTTCTGAGCTCAGTAAAGTTAAGCACATTTTTCAGGATACATATGTGGTCCAGTGGGAGATTGTTAGATAATGTCTCAATGGGACCACATAATTAAATGTGGTGTTATCATTTATAAGAAGCCTACAATTTAAGTGATTCAATTTAGTTAATAGGCTTAAGGGTATATGTGTTATGGACCTAATGTGTAGATACTAGCTAGTTGTATAATTTCTATTTCTATGACAGGCAGAAATAGAAATTAAAACATATTGGTTAAAATTGGTTTTCATTCCTTTTGAACTTCCACAACCTTTCAGTTTTGAAAACCAATAAATAGAAATTAAAACCAATAATGGTTAAAGTTGGTTTTCATTCATTTTTAACTTCCACAACCTTTCAGTTTTGAAAACCAATTACAACCTTTAAAAGGTTATGGTCCGTATTCCTTCCCAAGTGAAAAAGGTGAAAAAAGAAGAACACTGCCATTTTATTTTCTAAATCCTCTCAAGGAAAAACATAAGGCACCAAAGGGGAAAGGATTAGAAGGCAATAACATAATCAATAACAAAGAGTTCATTGATAATCACGCTTCCGTTTAACCGTTCATCAATGGATTCAGGTATGTCATTTTGTCTTGATTTCTTGATAATACACATGGTAAATGATCAAAAGTGTAAGGTTTATGTTCTGAAATTTATGTTAACAATGGTTGTGTATTTTGGGAGAGTTGTTTTTTTGGGAGTTTGGAATGATTTGATATTTTGGGAGAATTTGAGTAGATGTGTGTGAGAGAAAAAGTGATTGGAAAGGAGAGAGGAGAGAGAAAAAGTGATTGATTGATATGTAAGTGAGAGAAAGTGATTTTGAAATTTTTTTCACAAAAACTAAAACCAAACAATTTTTTAGAAATTTTTTTCTTTAAAACTCGTCTCCCAAATGCAAACCAAACATAAATTTCCGTTTTCCGGCTCTGCTATACAGGTTATACAGAGTATACACCTCAATCTCATTCTCACTCCCCCTCACTGTCACACTCACTCCTCCTCCACCGAATCACTCCTCCTCCACCGAACCCAGCCTCACCGGCGACCACTCCCGACGGCCACCCACTCGTAAACCCAACCCACCGCTGTAGCCCTCATTTTCTCTGCTTCGCGAACCATAGCTCGACCGCGACCACCATCGGCTGTAGAGAAGGAATTTGTTGACGATAACGTGGGCTTTCAGGCCATAGATGAACCAGGTTCGTCCTCCAAACGCTGAAATAAAAAAGTTAGGGTTGTGATTCACAAAATATATTTGAAAATTACTGTTATGCAGATAGATAAATGGTATGCTTGAAAAATGCGGCACATATTGTGACGAACATTTATGCATTTACCTTTTAGAGTTAAAGTATAAATTTTGCAGAACGTAGTATGAATACGCAGAAACTGATCCAACATAAAATGAAAGGATCACATCTTTGCAGAACATAGTATGATTATGCAGATTGATAATTAGTTGAACGAATGCATATAGTTGTGTAATTTTCAATGTGTGATTGATAATGTGATTTTGCTGAATTTGTTGTCAATCACGCATGAATTGTTGTAATGAACTGCTATCAACTAATGTGTTAGCTGCGTGACTTGAATTAACTATTATTAACATTGGTAACTATTATCAAACTGAACTTAAATGTTCATAACTATTACTGATTTGTTGATAAGTATTTCAGTGTGCTTTGTTGAAAATCACATGTGTCATTTGTTGATAACTATTTCAGTTTGATAACTACTGAATCACAGTCTCCAACAATCTGCCCCTAATCATTTCACTTCAACATGATTTGTTGATAATAGTTGTTTAACATGTGTGATTGATAATTTACTTGACATTGACCTGATATGTTTGTAAAACTGCCATGTTTGTTCAGATTGAAAATGCTATGTGTGTAACATGTCTGTAATTAATCACAAATGCTATGTTTGAAACTGCTGTATTTGTTCAGTTTCAAAATGCTACGTGTGTACATTGAGCTGCGATGTTTGTTCAAATGCTATTAACAGTTTAGTCTGTGTAACCTCTGTGCAAATGCTATTAAACATGGCAGTTTGAACAAATAGATGTTTTCAGTAAAGACACACTCTGTCCCTCAAATTAACCTAGACCTGCTATTAACCCCATCAAACAGAAGCATAGCAGACCACTACAAATTTCTCATGTATGCGGATTTTAAAAATGGCTTCTTCTTCTAACATTAGCAACATAAGATTACAAACGAGGCTGTGCAATTGTGGAAGAACCGCTGCCATACGTATTGTCAGAACAATAAGAATGGAAATGAAGGGCGTTTGTGCTTTGTTTGCCCATCAAAATATGTAAGTATGTATTGGAAATTTTAATCCTTTAGTAGTCACAGTAATATTTGTCGTATTCAACTAACTGATTGTCATGCATTGTAGAGTACCACTCCCACTCCCCATTGCAATTACTTCAACTTCGTGGCTGAAGATGATGAAGGCGTTATGTCCACAATCCCTTCCAACACTAGAGCTGGTGATGCTTTAACAGTAGAACACTTCAACGATGTAAGGACGAGGCTTCATGACTTGGGAAATGACCATGGTCGAAGGCTTGAAAGGATAGAAAATATAATCAAAGCGATGGTGTATTTCATTATTTTTTCTAGGGCCTTGCTACATGCCCCTAATTTTTGGCCCCCTAATCCCCCTAAATTTCAAACCAAGGCAAAAAAAAAAAAACGGTAAAAAAAAAAAAAAAAAAAAAAAAATTTGCCCAAAACCACGTCGTTTGGGGCATTAGGGGGATTAGGGGGGGGCATTTTTAGGGGGACAAATCATTTTGCTATTTTCTATCATTGAGAAATGATTTGTCCCCCTAAAAATGCCCCCCTAATCCCCCTAATGCCCAAAGCAACGTCGTTTTGGGCATGTTTTTTTTTTTGCCTTGTTCTGATTTTTCGGGGGATTAGGGGCCCCCAAATTCGGGGGATGTAGCACAGCCCTTCTATCATTTTGTACTTGATCATGTAACTTTCGTACTTGTTTGTATTTTGGGAAATTGAATGGAAGTTTGTACCAGTTTTTGTTGTATTGTACTTCATTATGTAAGTAATGTTTATGGAATGAATTTTATTATGATGTAACTTATGTAACTTACTTAATAGCTTTGTGGAATGAATTTTATTATGGAATGAATGTACGGAATGAATTTTATAAGTTATTATGATGTGACTTATAATGTTAGTCTGTAATGAATTTTGGGAAACATTGGTGTCATTGTAAGAGCTTTGTGGATGCTATTTGGCAGATCTGTCGACGAATTTTGTGGAAGGTATGTGGATTCATTTTTGTGGATGCTCTGTGGATGAATTTTGTGGATGCTTTGTGGATGACTGAATTTTTTCGGTGCATTGTCACTTATCTGTGGCCTGTTTTCTGTTGCAGGTTCTCTTATCTGGGTGCATCAATTTTGGTTGTAATGAACAACTTCTGTTATGTGTTGCAGGTTTGTTTGTAATTAACAGATTTGGCAAATCTGTTATCTGTCAACTAGTATCTGTTTGTCACTTATCTGTGGCCTCAACTATTATCTGTTAGCAAGTTGAAAGCAGATGTAGGATGCGTGGTACATTTCTTCACCATCGTGCTGACTTCTTCATTAATGAATATCAATACTCTGTTTCTGCATGGTCTATTGTATATTTTTTTGTTTGAAGGGGAGCTGATTAGTTTATAACAATGCACAATGGGAGAAAAATTGGTAATGCACAGGTTGACCCCATGGGGTATGCTTCCACACAACCGTCGTCTTTGAAAAAACAAAACATTTTGTTCCCATATTGATGGTAAGAGTGTATGAGACCGTTGGCTGGTTGTGCACAATTTTTGTTTGCAATTACAGCTTGTGATTCCAGGCAATGATTCCGACACTTAAACCTTGTTGTCCATATTGAACGATTCACAAACATGAAGTAATCAACAAAACGTAGGTTAATGATAGTTTCTGATATCGGTCATTGACATTACAAAAATATTACCTTGTCATCGTACCAACAAAAATCATAAGACAGATTTTAGTCGAGGACGGTGACCCAAAAAAATACCTTCAACAAATCATTTTGATGAAGACGTTAATGCATGCACCGTTGCAATGGTTAGCAGAGTATGACGGTCTGTTAGTTTCTAAGTCGTTTATTTTCGCGCGACGATGCCATCTCACAAGACTACGCTTACTATGTCATACACATGTCCAGGTCTGCTAATCCTCGCTCAAATCAACAACTTCGGAGTCTGAGTAATCTGAAAGGTCAGGGTCCGACACCAGTGCAGGATCCTCCATTATAGCCTTTATCGCAGATGCCGGGTTCGATCCATGTATCTTCGACTCTGCCTTTGCGTCCTCTATCTGTGAGTTCCTAATGAGTCGACGAGTCATTTGATCAACCTCACTTTGCAAACGATGCCTAAGTTGGGAGTCGCTGACATGAGGGAATTGCCGCTGCATTTCAACCGATCGGGCTTTTGTGACCTTCAGGAAAGCACATCGACAGTGGTGTTCACACTGAACTCGTTTGGCAAACAGTGAAACTGGAATTCCAAAATACTTCCCCAGGCAAGCATCTTGTATTGGGGTGCAGTTGTAATCCCGTAGAGGTTCAAAACTCCACAGTGGGAACCCTGTTTCAAAGAAACGTCGATCACCGAAGGAATCAATATACCCACCTGCATAATCCAATTCTGGTGACTTCGGTCGGGAGCTGCCAGCCGTTGCAAGTGATTGTCCACGACCACGTTTACCGTGGTGTGCATCCATAGGTGTGAAGCTTCTTGATTGAGTCCAACTTTGTTTTCGCAGGTTCACGAAGAATATATGGACGCAAAAACAAACCCAAATGCAAAGGAAACAACACTGGTTGCAACCTTTTTGTGGTTGGTTGTAAATGTTAAATTACCTTCAACCCATAGTCATTAATACGTTGGTGGTAGGTTTAAAGACGTGAACACACTTATTGTTGTTTGGTGGCAACAACTACCCAAACTGCGTAAAAGCAACTTAATGACTGCGGGTATTGCATTTAAAGGTTCGGTGCAATTGGAACGGCATATGTATCTGATAAGAGCAATTTTGCTAACCTTTATGGATGAGTAGACATGTAATTGGCTTGGGGCACAAATACAAATGACGAATGTGACTGTATGATGAACTGTGGGTGTGGAAATCAATGACAGTGGGCTAGTACTGATGGAAGGTACAATGCATGTGTGTTAGAAATGCCAAATAATGGACGATCAGGGGTACTGAACGGATGACTTGGTGCATGCAAGAAGGAATGAATTTTTGCAAGATGAATTCGGCCAGTTTGAGAAATTAATACGATGTATGTCACAATGCATGAGGTCTTCTGCAAACATACAAGTCATGTACCATATATTACAAATACTTACAGCATAGTGTTGTGTAATATTATGAATCTGTACATTCCTTTAAAAAAGTAGTCAGTAAAATAAACCATACACATATTCCTACAAAATGTCCGATTCGAACAAGATTGAAGCTATTGTTGAAGCTCATGTTGCTCCTGTATTCCAGCAGTTGCAAGCTATCTACGAAAGGCTGAATGAAGTGGACACACGGTTGTCAAGTTTGGAGCGGCAAGTCGGCGCTATCAAGCAGAACGTTGATTGGCTAACCGATGACAAATTGGCGGCGGACGAAGCGAAGTCTGATAAGACAATGGATGAGGACAGTCAGTCAGACAGTACGGACAACTCTTCAGAAGACGCTGCTGATGATGCAGCAGATATGTAGATTTGATTTATTTTTTTTTTATCCTTCCCTGTAAGCCATGAAAGTTTTTTTTTGGCTGGAGTCATATGTGCTAATGGGCTGATATATAACTTACCTACGAAGAGTATTGAGTTTTCATTCATAATGTGGTTTCTTTCATTTTTGAAAATTAATTTTGCCTTTTTTGTAATTAAATTATAAATTAACTTCGGTAACAAAAGCAGCCGTAAATTATATACAGTTACAGTCGCATTCATCCGAACAAGAAACATGCGTAAACAAAACAGTACTAAGTCAGCAGCCACGTCGACATGTTTGATCCATGTTTACATCGACATGTTTGATCCATGTTTACAGTTGGTCCATATTTACATCGTCCAGCAAAAACAATACTGGGGACCCATAATTAACATCCATATTGAAATCAAAGAATAAAAAATTAGTTAAAGTCCTATTGCCACCCAAATTAGTGGCGTACTGGCAGCCCATTCCCATCACTGGCCTAGCTTGTGGCATTGCTCATATGAAGGCAGTCCCGGTACTCTGCGATCTTTGCATTATTGACATCCATAACGATGTCAACCAACAACTTATGACGCACAGAGGGAGCGAACTTTGTCCACAAAAATCCTAAGACAAATCAGTTAAAATTGGAGGACGTACGAGGAAGGATTTGATTGACAAATGGAAATTAAGCGGTAGAATGTACCTTGTGTGGACCGGGGCTTAAATCAGGTTGCTGCATGAATTTGATGACGAACATCCCACAGTCAAACGTGCTACAAAAATAATTTCACATTAAAGTTGTCGTCAATACGTAATAGGTTCATTAAGTCAGTCATGCAGCTTAGACATTAATGTGAGGGAGGGATTGTGGATTACTCATCCAGTTGTTGTACTGGCCTCTCGTCTAACATGCAGCGGTGGAAGGTACGCACGTCTGTAACATAATCATTTCCAAAGTGTAGTTGCAGCAAGTCGTGCATAGTTTCAACCTGTTCCACAAGGTTGAAGTTGGTTTACGTAAAGGATGTTCAAGTTTTTTGTAGTGTTCAGAAATGCACCAGAAGGACATACCAAAATTTTAGCTGCATTTAGCTTCCTTTTGTTCGGTCGGTTGGATGGGACTGAGTCGAATAGGTAGGCTACACGGTCCACCATATCAATTTTAACGCACAACCAATGCACTCCTCTGTAATTGAAAGGCACGTAAATCTACACGAAAACACAACGGCAGACCTTGTTTAGAGGCCATGCAAACATGTAATGGCTTTCATATTTTCGTTTTAATATAACGGGATGAACATTGATATTACCCTCTGGCATGCATCAATCGCACCAGTGTATCTGTCATGTCCGAAAAATGATGTGACGATATGTTCATGGTCCAGAGGTTGCATATCTTTATTTAGAATCATAGTCTGCATGTGTAATGCGTAAAGGTCATTGACGGAAACATTTGTCAAAATATGTCATACACAATACACAACGTAGCTTTAAACACTTACTTACCGACAGATATACGGGAAAGAACCAATCAGTGTGCCTCCCGTCATTGTGTAAATCCCTCTGTCGATTAGTCAATTGCACCACCACCAAGTTGATTGGCTGGAACATTGTATGCAAGACACAAGGCAAGTTGATTAGAAAGGTTTCTGAGTTAGGGGTACTGAAAAACGCAGATTCATATTTGTGCAGCCAACACTTACAGTGTCGGATAGCCACGACCCTGGTTTGAGCGTGCGCATGTCACGCCGGGTGCCAACTTCACATGCCCGTCCATGAAGATTCATGGAAACAACAATGTCCCTACAAGCAATAAATGATCCTTAGAACGATAGTTATTTCACAGTGGACTGTCATTGAAAATTTGCAAGTAGTAAATGAAACAATACATTTCATTTTTGCTATCGTCAAATACATAGTTAAGAAGTTTTTGTTCCTCCGCCGATAACAACCCTTCGCTGTCCAACATCGTCAACGAGTCCTACAAAAATAAACAGCCAACTAACAGTACACATTTCATAAAAGTATTGAAGCTTATATTACAAGGTCTGTAGTCATAAAAAAAACGTGAAATGATGTAAAAACTGTGAGCCCCAGAGTTTTCCCAACTTGTGATGTTTGGTGCGGAGTTTGTTAGAAATGTGTACTAACATATGGCAGCAGTCATAACTGCAAACATGCAATTCTTTGACAACTAGTACAATACAACACAGATGATTGTAAAATTACTGATTCACATTATTGATGTGGGCATGAATTGGGTATTCACAACTTGTGGGGCATTAAAGGCAGTATTTGTACCTTGTTCACGTTGTCCACACCATCAACATCCACAGGTGAACTGCTGTCGTCAACTCCACTATTTGTTTTGCTATCGATGCACAATTGCATATCCCCGACCTCAGTGGCTTGAACTCCACTTCCGCACATTTTTCCTTTTCCTTTTCCTTTTCGTCTTCCCTTTGCACTTCTTCTAACGATTCCAGTTGCTCCCAATGGTTTGCCAAGCTTAGTAGGAGAAGTATGCACATCGCACGCCACGTTCTTCACGCCCACTGACTGAAGGTCAGGACTGTATTTATCTTCAGTTTCATATGTTTCCCCTGACTGAAGGCCTCCCTTCTTGTTGTTGTCGCCACCTTCTTCGATGTTCAGCTTGTGCCCATCATGCAAATGACTTTTGTCCCTTGCCAAGGTTCCCTTCAAAATATGTTGTTGGTGATCCACCCCTTGTACATCTGAAATATTACACTCCATTGGGTTAACTTCGTCCGATGGCTTGACCACGCCATCCTCATGCGCCTCGACTCCAACAGCAGGGTCCACACCCTGTTTGGCCACGCCTGCCGGTTGCGGTGTAGAGAATATACCTTCGATGAGGTGGTGTAGCATTTGCTTCAGTTCACGTAAATTGGTTTGTTCAGTGAACGGTTCGTTGCAGCCCAAACTGAAACGTTGAAGCAGTTGCTTCAGCATGTCCTTCAGTTGAGCAACATTGGAGGAGAGGTTAATGATACACACATCATTGCCTTCCACCTAATTATACATACACATTCGTGAACTTAGTCTTACAAACCATCTTCAAATGATGTGGCTCAACTGTGTGAAAATTGCGTAATGCTTGGATGGATTACCTTGTCATTGCGAACAACTTGCTTGCCTTCGAAATGTCGCAACATCTCCATTAAATCTGTTTGGTTGTGGAGAACTTGCTTCATCATTTCCTTCAGTTCACGAATGTCGGACTCCAAATTGCTCATACGGACTTCATTGTACTGTCCTGTTTGTTGGTTCTCGACATGGCATGCATCCATGTCAGCATCATCGGCGTTACTGTAATCAAACTCCACCTAATCATAGAAACGCATAAATGAAGTCTGACATTGTATGTTGAAGACAAGTGGGTCGATGGTGTGAAATGTGCACAGTGGTAGGAGTGCTTACCGCAATTGTTGGGAAATTTTGCTTCCTTCTGATACGTCGCAGCGTCTCCCGTATTTGGGTATCACCCCAATAATGAAGCCGAGGTGTGGACCGCGTCGTAGTCGAGCGTCGTAGTCGAGCTCAGACAAACACAATCAAGGTACAACAGCTGTGGACATTAAGGGGCATACCATAATTAAGTTGTTCTTCCCACAGAAATGAACTATATTCAGTAACAATGACATTCATTATTCTCAATTTTGCAGTGGAACGTACATAGCATACCGATTTTGTTGAGGATGCTGTCAACTTTATAGGCACATATCATGCAATGTTTTTTGGGGAAAAAATTGTACAGCACACCAAGGACTTTATTGATGAAACCAAGAAAATTTTTTTATGTACATGTTCCCCTCTTCGCAACGTAGTTTTAATTGGTTCCTCCATTGAGGTTCAGCATACTTTTTGCCCTGTACTCTTTGTTCTTAAATTCATGACGGTAGTCACACAAAATTTATTTCTGCAAGTACCATACTTGGTCAGGAAGAGTGCTGTTTGTCGTACTCACAAAGCAGGTACCATTGTATGTCCCAATCAAGGCCAATTTGTTGAACCATGACAGAACAATGCATGAAACACATGAAGGGGGGAATGGAAAAAAAAATTTAAGGTATTGGCATACCATTAGCAGGAAAACACATCCAGTTGCACCGCGATGACCTTTATACTTGCGAACACCGTTGTGAAGGAATTGCAGTGTCAACTTTGCCCAATTACAAGCTCGCATACGATTCACGTCCTTCACGGCATGAATGAACGATGGCTTCAACCCGGTCATTGTGGTAGGACACAACATGGCCCCCAACACGTACAGCGCAAATTTCCGCCGAAACTCGTCCTCCGCACCAGCAGTCTCGGTCAGATAAAGTCTCAACTTGTTCAAAGGAATGACTCCGTTAACAACTCCAACCTCATCATAGATATTGGGATATGCTTCCAATGACCCAGCCAACTGCACGTCATCGCCTTCACACCGTATTCCCAATAAAACATTAACTGCCTTACACGTGAGCCTGACTTGACAACCATGGACATTCAATGAACTACTGTCAGGATCGAAGTTCTGTACCAACCATGCGCACAAGTCGTGATCTATACGTGTACACTTCATCCCCAGGAGGCCAGCAAACCCAATGTCAATGACTGCCTGCTTTTGTGCTTCGTTGAACCGGTTAACTAGCTCAATAATTGACTTCAATGATATGCGGAGTTGCCTTTTACCCTGCACATTTTTTACCCTTAAATTAATAAAAAAATACAACCAACAATGTCAGCAAAGCAGGACCTAGGCAAATGCATTTACGAAAACATGAAGTACGTAATGACCTTTTCAGACTTCGGTGCACATGGTACTACTTTGGCGTGTTCCTCAGCGCTCGCCTTAGCCATTTCGACAAACCTCTTTTTCTCATCAGAGGGGAGTGCCTTCCACCTTTCCCCAATCTCCTTTCTAGTCTTTAACCAAGAAAATGACAGACGTACAAGACAAGTAACAACTATGAGTCTGAAATTACTGTAACTACAACTTTATGCCAAACGCAATCCGCGTGCATTGTTGCTAATTAAATAAGATTGCAAATACAAATAACAGTTGCAGCAAAAAGTCAGCGACGAAACGTAGCTGGACTTTTACAACGAATTGAAATTTACAAAAACAATAGGAAGGTGACATTATTACATGCTACAATCCTACAAACGCGAAACAATCACAAGCCCACTACGACCATTCAATACAACGTGTGGATAGCAACCCAGCGATGTGTTTCCATCATACTGTATTATAGAGAATACAGATTTCAACACTCACCATTTTTCGTCGAGTGTTGTCTGGCCCTTGCATTTCCTTGAATTGTTGCTGGCTGCATGCAAGCATCGTCAAGCTTATCATCACTAAATGTGAAATATGAATACATATATATATATATATATATATGCAAGTTTTTATGTCACGCTGGCCCTGAAATCGGCATAAGACAGCTTTCGTACATCCGGGACTGAATCGACACCAAGTTAAACATTTTCAGACATGCGGAACAAAACCAATTTGAAACATCACAAACTGAACTTCGACGAGGCGCGTAATTTCAGTACGAAATATGTAATTCCAGATTGTCAAAATAAAGAACTAGTACCTGTAACAAATGAATGGTGCAACTGGCCGCTTTCGACAAGAGCCAGCGATAGTGTCAGACATTTGGATATGTTGTTCGGCAATTGTCTTCAATCTTTTCATTCCCCTTATGAAAGAGCAAATCATACAAATTAGATTGAAGGGAAAATTACAGGAGTGGTGTACACATTTTGTCCGTCGTCTAATTTCGATCGATGCACTTTAAACTACCTAAATTGTGACAGTCCATTTCAAATTTCGTGGACATTTTCGGTCAAATTGCTAATGCCGTTTGTCATTTTTAAAACAAAGATTGTAATGTCAATTGATTCAGATTATGTAAGTTCAGTAAAGTTATAAGTTGACTACAACAAAAAATACAGTTGCCACGTATATGCATATTTTCTGATACAAAACAGTGAAGAGTTGAAATCAAATGGACGTAATTGAAACAAAAGTTCAAAATTGATGGTGCAAAGCGAGGCCATTCAAAATTTGTGCAAAACAAATAACACAAACACAAAAGTACAAGGGCTGCTGTAAGAATTGATCCGGAAAAAAATCAGCGTATTCCTTGGTGATGGATTTCGTTTGTTTACAAACATATGTACCAAACCAACTGGTAGCAAGTCTTTAAGGAGAAAACTAACATTGTTGGTGCGAGGTGACCAATATCCATCAGATGCAATGACGACAACTCCTGCAAAGTATTGCAATCAATATTTACAGGAACACAAACAAACGGCTGCAACATGTGGCTGTTAACCTTAAAATTTTGCGTAAACACAGACAACAACACGCAGAATTTCCCAACACATACAGATTTTGAAACAGACAAAAGAAAGGGCACACATGGAAATTTTGCATTTCTTTCACACAGCTTACAATTAAAACAATTATGTGTACAAGCGATAAATGCATAATTTCACAAATATTCAAGAGGAAGGACTACATTGTGTTTTTCATTTAGGGCTGAAGGACTACACGCACATACTTTTATGAAGGCCCGCCTACAAATGACAAAGAAGCAACTGAACTATTTCATGACGGGGTTAAACAATCAGGACACGATTCTTCTGTGACAGAAATTGGTGCTCATCCTAGGCACAAAAACCAGATGAAACCCCATCCATCAAGTTGAGGGCTTCAATTTCCTACTGAGCAACTTGGTTGCAGAGAATCGAGGTGGCTGCATCGTGGCCCGTGCTCCATTACCTTTGGGTGGTCAGACAGTGGGCAGATCAGAGAAGAATACTTTTCTGTGGTTGACGTGTCTGTAGGTGAAATCTTTAGGAGGGATCTCAACTGTGCGTGCACATACAGTGTGCTCCCATCGTAGGTGATGTTCAACTGCTTAACGAAGTTGTTCAGTTCTTCAACTTCACGAACTGTCGTAAGGGTGAGGTGAAGAAATTCAGAGAAGTCAACAAGCCCAGGCAATTCACGAAGAAAATCTAATTTGTAGAAATGGACAACCTTGCCTGTCATTGCACGCAACTTTTGAATGACGGTTACCTTTCTGTTGAAGTTATCATCTTGCATATATATACAGCAGTTACATTTGAAGAGGAAGATAGCTGTCATTCATGAGTTGCGGGCTGTTTGAACTTCATTGAGCGTAGAAATGAAATGCGTACTCTCATTTGTCTTTTTTATGACCTTCGTGCAGAATGAGAATGGATGGGTACGTTAGTAATATTTTTTGGCAGGCAGTGGCAGTCTTGCTTGTTTCATTGTCGCATACAATTGATGAAACTTGTTTGTCAACCACAGAAAAGTATTCTTCTCTGATCTGCCCACTGTCTGAGCACCCGAAGGTAATGGAGCACGGGCCAGGATGCAGCCACCTCGATTCTCTGCAACCAAGTTGCTCAGTAGGAAATTGAAGCCCTCAACTTGATGGCTGGCCTTGCCAACAACTTAAGCGGCCGGAGAGTGCGTGCACACTGTATGTGCACGCACAGTTTAGATCCCTCCTAAAGAGTTCACCTACAGACACGTCAACCACGGAAACAGAGGGCATTGACGATGCCCGGATGGACCACATCTTAGAAAAGTTGGATATTAGACAAGGACTGAAGGCAAACTTCTTCCTTAATCTGTTAGGGTTCTCCGACTCAGATGGGGAGAAGGTATTGGTTTTCAGCCATCGTCTCCGGCCACTTAAGTTGTTGGCAAGGCCAGCCATCAAGTTGAGGGCTTCAATTTCCTACTGAGCAACTTGGTTGCAGAGAATCGAGGTGGCTGCATCGTGGCCCGTGCTCCATTACCTTTGGGTGGTCAGACAGTGGGCACGATGCAGCCACCTCGATTCTCTGCAACCAAGTTGCTCAGTAGGAAATTGAAGCCCTCAACTTGATGGTTGGCCTAGCCAACAACTTAAGTGGCCGGAGACGATGGCTGAAAACCAATACCTTCTCCCCACCTGAGTCGAAGAACCCTAACAGATTAAGGAAGAAGTTTGCCTTCAGTCCTTGTCTAATATCCAACTTTTCTAAGATGTGGTCCATCCGGGCATCGTCAATGCCCTCTGTTTCCGTGGTTGACGTGTCTGTAGGTGAACTCTTTAGGAGGGATCTAAACTGTGCGTGCACATACAGTGTGCACGCACTCTCCGGCCGCTTAAGTTGTTGGCAAGGCCAGCCATCAAGTTGAGGGCTTCAATTTCCTACTGAGCAACTTGGTTGCAGAGAATCGAGGTGGCTGCATCCTGGCCCGTGCTCCATTACCTTCGGGTGCTCAGACAGTGGGCAGATCAGAGAAGAATACTTTTCTGTGGTTGACAAACAAGTTTCATCAATTGTATGCGACAATGAAACAAGCAAGACTGCCACTGCCTGCCAAAAAATATTACTAACGTACCCATCCATTCTCATTCTGCACGAAGGTCATAAAAAAGACAAATGAGAGTACGCATTTCATTTCTACGCTCAATGAAGTTCAAACAGCCCGCAACTCATGAATGACAGCTACCTTCCTCTTCAAATGTAACTGCTGTATATATATGCAAGATGATAACTTCAACAGAAAGGTAACCGTCATTCAAAAGTTGCGTGCAATGACAGGCAAGGTTGTCCATTTCTACAAATTAGATTTTCTTCGTGAATTGCCTGGGCTTGTTGACTTCTCTGAATTTCTTCACCTCACCCTTACGACAGTTCGTGAAGTTGAAGAACTGAACAACTTCGTTAAGCAGTTGAACATCACTTGCGATGGGAGCACACTGTATGTGCACGCACAGTTGAGATCCCTCCTAAAGATTTCACCTACAGACACGTCAACCACAGAAACAGAGGGCATTGACGATGCCCGGATGGACCACATCTTAGAAAAGTTGGATATTAGACAAGGACTGAAGGCAAACTTCTTCCTTAATCTGTTAGGGTTCTCCGACTCAGGTGGGGAGAAGGTATTGGTTTTCAGCCATCGTCTCCGGCCACTTAAGTTGTTGGAAAGGCTAGCCATGAAAGTGAATGCTTCAACTCTTGATTCAGAATTGGGTGTGGGAACGAATAGCTCTCTACAAAATTTGGAAATCGTCATCCTCATTTCAACTCTTTCAATTGGCTTTCCTATGTTTTAAGTTGAATACCGTCAACTATGCATGAACTTCAGCACTGAAAGAAAGAGTTGTTTACTGTGTTACACGGACTCGGGTACGGGTCCCAGGTGCGGTATGCATGTACAGGTCCAACTCATTATATCTTAACCCTACATTCAATGGTACACAGTGTGGGGAAAAAATATCATATTTTTAATCTAATATGTGCCATAAAATGGTACTATATGTAACTCACGGTGTCAAAATCACATTTATAGTAATTTCACAATAATTTGCACATATAATAATTGTGTTTTATACAATTATATAAGAAGTGTCCGTTGAAAAGTATCCGACACATATCCCATACCCTTGTCCGACTCTCAGGTGTCCGACACGGGTATTTGATCTATTTTGAAGAGTCCGTGTACCACAGATTGTTTCTAAACATAAGTTCCGGCAATATAAAATCACCGAGTACAGCAAAATTTAAAGCACAATTCAACCGAGTGTGCTACCTGTTGCGGAAACAAGATTAGTCATTGTTTGTTTATCGAGTTTCTTATTTTTGCTTTTTTGGCTACTCGAAAAGAAAAAAAAAAATTTGTTTTTCCCGTGCCAACATTACACAAATTTCTTTTAAAGTCTTCTTTCGTTATATATAACCCAACATAACAAGTTCGCCATGTAAATGCAGAACACCTTTTATTCTTGTTGCTAACTACTATCATACCTATGTTCAACTTGCAGCACTGATAGCAGAGGGAAGACTTCCTATTCGGAAGGGAGAAAATACAAAAAATCGAGTACAGAACAGTTCCTATTGGGTTCATTTCGGTTAGCAGAGGGAAGAGTTCCTATTCGAATAGCACAAAATACCAAAATGGAGTACAGAACAGTTCCTATTGGGTCGATTTCGGGTTGGGTGTGAAGGTATATGCGAATGATAGAAGACAAACAAGGAGACAGATAATGTACCAGCACGAAATAAAGGAAATACCAACCGGATCAGACGAACCGACGGTGGTGCTCGATTAACCCTTGCGGTTGTGCTCCACCGACAAAAATCAACTCAAAAAAAGTATTTACGCATCCACTTCCATGGCTAGCCTTCCCAAGAACTTAAGCTCAGCACTCAAATATTGTTCTCTGTAAAACCCTACAGCTACGGGGAAATGGAACAACGGAGAGACGGGCAGACAGAAAGACAAACAAAGAGAGAGGTCCGAGATGGAAGAGAGACGGACGGGCCGACGGAACTTACACCTCTTCTGAACACTTCGGCAATTTTTTAAGTTTTATACTTGTTCTGACAACCTACACCTTTTAATGAAAACTGACATCATTTATAAATTAATTTTCTTCATAAAAGTTACACCTTGGAACTTTATCTTTACATTACATTAATTTTCTTAGTAAAAGTTACACCTTGGATCTTTTCCAAAAACGAAACATTCAGCTTTAATTCGGATTGGTCTTCTTTGGGAACTTATATCTTTTGTAAAAACGAAACATTCAGCTTCGATGGTTGCTCTTATTTGGGAACTTGTACCTTTTGTAAAAAATCACAAAGTTTACAACTATTCCTAAAGTTTACACCTTTCCTAAAAATTTACACCTCCTCTCGGAAATATTTACAACTTCTTGAAAAATGACACATTTTGTGGAAAAACCTTTTTCGTAAAATTTACACTTATTATTTCAAGTTACACCTTTAGTGAAAAACAAAACTTACATCTTTTCTATGGTCATTTACACCTTCTACGGACAAACATACACCATATTTGAAAAGGTTATACCTTTTGTCAAATAATTTCTTGGTGTGTTTGGTAACGTTTACGTTTTCAGTTTATATTTACAAAAAATTTATAAACTAGTTTTTGTTTATTTTTTGAAAAACATAAACTACAAACGCGTTTCGTAATTGACAAAATGTTTTAAAAAAATTTAAAATATAAAAAAGAGTGAGAAATGGCGAGTGGTGGCAAGTGGCAGCGGAAGACGGTGGTGGAAAGTGGTGACGGTGAGTGGTGGGTGGTGGTGGTGGTGGTGGTGGGTGGGTGATGGTGGCAGGTGGTAGCGAGTGGGTGGTGGTGGTGGTGGTGGTGGTGGCGGGTGGTGGGTGGTGGTAGCGGGTAGGTGACGGGTGGTGGTGGTGAGTGGATGGGTAACGGTGACGGGTGGTGGGTGGTAGCAAGTGGGTGGTGGTGGCAGGTGGGTGGCGGATGGCGGGTGGTGGTAGGTGCTAGGTGGTGGCGAGTGGTGATGGTGGGTGGGTGGGTGGGTGGGTGGGTGACAGCGGCGGGTGGTGGGTAGTAACGAATAGGTGGTGGTGGTGATGGTGGCGGGTGGTGGTGGCAGGTGGGTGGCGGATAGCGAGTGGTGGCGGGTGGTGATGGTGGGTGGGTGGGTGACGGTGGCGGGTGGTGGTGGTGGCGGGTGGTGGTGGCATGTGGGTGGCGGATGGCGGGTGGTGGTGGGTGGTGGCGGGTAGGTGACGGATGGTGGTGGTGGTGGTGGTGGTGGTGGTGGGTGACGGTGGCGGGTGATAGGTGGTAACGACTGGGTGGTGGTGGTGGCGGGTGGCGGGTGGTGGTGGCAGGTGGGTGATAGGTGATGGTGGTGGTGGGTGGTGGGTGGTGGTGGTGGTGGTGGCAGGTGAGTGGCAGGTGGTGGTGGGTGGCTAGTGGTGGCAGGTGGTGGTGGCAGGTGGGTGGTGGCAAGTAGGTGGTGGTGGCGAGCGGTGGATGGTAATGGCAAGTGGTGGGTGGTGGCGGTTGGATGGCAGGTGGGTGGTGGGTGGTGGGCAGTAGTGGTGGTGGTGGGGGTGGGGGTGGGGGTGGGTGGTGGTGGCGGAGGCGGAAGACGGTGGTGGAAAATGGTGGCGGGTGGTGGCTAGTGTTGGGTGGTTTAAAAAAAAAAAACTGAAAGCTCAAAATGGAAACACATTTTTTGTGTTTTTATTTTTTGGCCAAATTTATAAACTGAGACCACTGATTTATAAATCAAAAATTTTGCCAAACAAGTTTTTATTTGAGTTTTTAAAATTTTTGTAAATATAAACAGAAATTTTACTCCTTCTGTGTTTACGAATATTTTGAAATGAACGCTTTGTTACTCCATTTGTGGTTTTGAACACTTTGAAATGTTACTCCTTCATACTTTTCGTGAAAATACTTACACCATTTTTGAAAAGTTACTCCTTTAAGTTTGTGAGCGGCAACTTAAAGCTTCGTCAGAAGTCACTTATAGCATTTGTGATAAAAAAAACAAAAAATTTACACATTTAGCTTATGCTTACACCTTTTCGTGGCAGGGCTTACACCATTTTTGAAAAGTTACTCCTTTTGTGTAAGAATTTTTTTCATAACATTTATACTTTAACTTCCAACTTACACCTTTTGTGAAACCCCAACTTAAAGCTTTATTGGGAAGTCACTTACACCTTTTGGGAAAAAAAAAATCATCAAATTTACACCTTTTTCTTAAGCTTACACCTTTTCGAGAAAATACTTACACCATTTTTGAAAACGTACTCCTTTTGTGTAAGAATTTTTGGCATAACATTTATACTTTTTCTTCCAACTTACACCTTCTGTGAAAGATTGTATAAGCACAGAGTAAATGTTATGACAAAAATTCTTACACAAAAGGAGTACATTTTCAAAAATGGTGTAACTATCTTCCCAAAAAGGTGTAAGCTTAAGCAAAAGGTGTAAATTTCATTAATTTTGTTTTTCACAAAAGGTATAAGTGACTTCCGAAGATGCTTTAACTTGGTCTTTCACAAAAGGTGTAAGTTGGAAGAAAAAGTATAAGTGACTTCCGAAGATGCTTTAACTTGGTCTTTCACAAAAGGTGTAAGTTGGAAGAAAAAGTATAAGTGTTATGCCAAAAATTCTTACACAAAAGGAGTACCTTTTCAAAAATGGTGTAAATATGTTCCCAAAAAGGTGTAAGCTTAAGCAAAATGTCTAAATTTTATGAATTTTTTTTTTCACAAATGGTATAAGTGACTTCCGACGAAGCTCTAAGTTGGGCTTTCCCATAAGGTGTAAGTTCGAAGACAAAGTATAAATGTTATGCCAAAAGTTATTACACCAACTGAGTAACTTTTGAAAAATGGTGTAAGCACTTCCACGAAAAGGTGAAAGCTTAAGGAAAATGTGTAAATTTGATGAATTTTTTTTTCCACAAAAGGTGTAACTTCGGAGCAAAAGTATAAATCTTATGAAAAAAATTGTTACACAAAAGGTTTAAGTTGGGCTTTCACAAACGGTGTAAGTTCGAAGAAAAAGTATAAATCTTATGCCACAAAGAAATGTCAGTAACTTCGCAAAACGTCTAAGTTCGGTTTTTTCCCCCGAAAACCTGTAAGTTCCTAAAATCGAATCACACTGTATTTGTCTTGTTCAGATAATGGCAATGTGAGAGAGAAGGGCATTTCGGAGGGCTTGGCCTTTCTCCCAGTAGAACTCCGTTTCATACAAGACGAGTCTGGGAAGGATTCCAATAGCGACTCCGAGTCCAAATCCAACCAAGTATGTCAATGTAAACGAGAACCGTTGATAGACTGAGGTCAACAGACATAGAGACCTAGATGGACACTTATCGACAGAGGGACCAAAATCGACAGAGATCGACAGAGAAGAGACCCACGCTGGAGACAGACCGAGATAAACAGGGATCGACAGAGACAGACCGACATCGACACAGAGAGTCCAAGATCGATAGGCAATCTTTCAAAAAATCTTTGCTTTGCGGCGGCGGTGCAAGTGGAGTTGCCGATCTCAGAAGGCTGTGAGGACCGGAGCCCACCGACGCTTGGGTGGTCAGCGGGGGTCACGAACCCTTTGATTTGTTCAGTGGTTGTGTCAATTGGTTTATGAACACTTCGAAATGTTACTCCTTTTGTGTTTACTACTTTGAGATGAACATATGTTACTCCTTCTGTGTTTACGAACATTTTGAAATGAACCCTTTGTTACTCCTTTTCTGGTTATCAACACTTTGAAAAGTTACTCCTTCGTTAATATATTTACACCATTTTGGAAAAGTTACTCCTTTTGTGTAAGAATTGTTGGCATAAGATTTATACTTTTTCTTCGAACTGACAGTTTTTCTGAAAGCCGAACTTAAACCTATTTCGGAAGTCACTTATACCTTTTGTGAAAAAAAAAATTCATTAATTTTGCACCTTTTGCTTATGCTTACACTTTTTCCTGAAAATACTTACACAATTTTTGAAAAGTTACTCCTTTTGTGTAAGAATTTTTGGCATAACATTTATACTTTTGGGCTTATATACTCTTTCACAGAAGGTGTAAGTTTGAAGAAAAAGTATAAATCTTATGAGAAAAATTATTTCATAAAGGAGTAACTTTTCAAGAAAAATATAAGCAGTTTCATGAAAAGGTATAAGCCGATGCAAAAGGTGTAAATTTGATGAATTTATTTTTTCACAAAAGATATAACTGACTTGCGAAAAAGCTTTAAGTTGGGCATCCACAAAGGTGTAAGTTCGAAGAAAAGCTATAAAAGTTATGCCAAATATTTTTACAGAAAAGGAGTAACTTTTTAAAATAAATATATGCACTTCCACGAAAAGGTATAAGTGACTTGCGAAAAAGGTTTAAGTTGGCCTTCCACAAACGGTGTAAGTTCGAAAAAAGGTATAAATTCTATGCCAAAAATTCTTACACAAAAGGAGTAACTTTTCAAAAAAAATTATAAGCACTTCCACGAAAAGGTATAAGCTTCGCCAAAAGGTGTAAATTTGATGATTTTATTTTTCCACAAACGGTATAACTGAATTCCGAAAAACCTTTAAGTTGGGCTTCCACAAAAGGTGTAAGTTCGAAGAAAAGGTATAAATCTTATGCCAAAAATTCTTACACAGAAGGAGTAACTTTTCGAAAAATATATAAGCACTTCCACGAAAGGTGTAAGCTTAACCAAAAGGTGTATATTTGATGAATTTATCTTCTCACAAAAGGTATAAGTGACTTCCGAAAAGGGTTTAAGTTGGCCTTTCACAAACGGTGTAAGTTCGAAGAAAAGATATAAATCTTATGCCAAAAATTCTTACACAAAAGGAGTAACTTTTCCAAAAAAATATAAGCACTTCCACGAAAAGGTATAAGCTTAAGCAAAAGGTGTAAATTTGATGAATTTATTTTTTCAGAAATGGTATAACTGACTTCCAAAAAAGCTTTAAGTTGGACTTTCACAAAAGGTGTAAGTTCGTAGAAAACGTATAGATCTATGCCACAAAGAGATGTAAGTAACTTCGCAAAACGTCCAAGTTCCGTTTTTTTTGTAAGTTCCTAAAATCCAATCACACTGTATTTGTCTTGTTCAGATAATGGCAATGTGAGAGACAAGGGCGTTTCGGAGGGCTTGGCCTTTGTCCCAGTAGAACTCCGTTTCAGAGAAGACGAGTCTGTGAGGGCTTGGAATAGCGACTCCGACCCCAAATCCAACCAAGTATGTCAATGTAAAAGAGAACCGTTTTTAATATAGCGCAACGGACAGAGAGAGAGAGAGAGAGATAGACTGAGATCGACAGACATAGAGACCTAGATGGACACTGATCGACAGAGGGACCGAGATCGACAGAGATCGACAGAGAAGAGACCCACATGGACACCGACAGACCAAGATCGCTGGAGACAGACCGAGATAAACAGGGATCGACAGAGAGAGACCGACATCGACACAGAGAGACCAAGATCGATAGCCAATCTTTCAAAAAACCTTTGATTTGCAGCGGCGGTGCCAGTGGAGGTGCCGATCTCAGAAGGCTGTGAGCACCGGAGCCCACCGACGCTTGTGTGGTCAGCGGTGGTGACGACCCTTTCATTTGTTCAGTGGTTGTCTCAATTGGGTTTATGAACACTTCGAAATGTTACTCCTTCTGTGTTTACTACTCTGAGATGAACATATGTTACTCCTTCTGTGTTTACGAACATTTTGAAATGAACCCTTTGTTACTCCTTTTCTGGTTATCAACGCTTTGAAATGTTACTCCTTCATACTTTTCGTGAAAATGTTTACACCATTTTTGAAATGTTACTGCTTTTGTGTAAGAATTGTTGGCATGAGATTTATACTTTTTCTTCGAACTTACACCTTTTGTGAAAGGCCAACTTAAACCTATTTCGGAAGTCACTTATACCTTTTGTGGAAAAAAAAAATCATCAAATTTACACCTTTTTCTTAACCTTATACCTTTTCGTGGAAGTGCTTATATTTTTTTTTAAAAGTTACTCCTTTTGTGTAAGAATTTTTGGCATCAAGTTTATACTTTTCTGGTTATATACTCTTTCACAAGAGGTGTAAGTTTGAAAAAAAGTATAAATCTTATGACAAAAATTATTTCACAAAAGGAGTAACTTTTCAAAAAAAATATAAGCACTTCCACGAGAGGGTCAAAATGTGTAAATTTGATGAATTTATCTTTTCACAAAAGGTATAAGTGACTTCAGACAAAGCTTTAAGTTGGCCTTCCACAAACGGTGTAAGTTCGAACAAAAGGTATAAAAGTTATGCCAAAAATTGTTACACAAAAGGAGTAACTTTTCAAAAAATTATAAGCACTTCCACGAAAAGGTATAAGCTTAAGCAAAAGGTGTAAATTTGATGAATATATCTTTTCACAAAAGGTATAATTGACTTCCGAAAAAGGTTTAAGTTGGCCTTACACAAACGGTGTAAGTTCGAAGAAAAGGTATAAATCTTATGCCAAAAATTCTTACACAAAAGGAGTAACTTTTCAAAAAAAATAAAAGCACTTCCACGAAAAGGTATAAGCTTAGGCAAAAGGTGTAAATTTGATGAATTTATTTTTTCACAAAGGGTATAACTGACTTCCGAAAAACCTTTAAGTTGGGCTTCCACAAAAGGTGTAAGTTCGAAGAAAAGGTATAAA
This sequence comes from Camellia sinensis, assembly GCF_055761805.1. Taxonomy (NCBI): domain Eukaryota; kingdom Viridiplantae; phylum Streptophyta; class Magnoliopsida; order Ericales; family Theaceae; genus Camellia; species Camellia sinensis. Next base: position 68,807,413 of record NC_138967.1, read on the forward strand.
TCTTATGCCAAAAATTCTTACACAGAAGGAGTAACTTTTCGAAAAATATATAAGCACTTCCACGAAAGGTGTAAGCTTAACCAAAAGGTGTATATTTGATGAATTTATCTTCTCACAAAAGGTATAAGTGACTTCCGAAAAGGGTTTAAGTTGGCCTTTCACAAACGGTGTAAGTTCGAAGAAAAGATATAAATCTTATGCCAAAAATTCTTACACAAAAGGAGTAACTTTTCCAAAAAAATATAAGCACTTCCACGAAAAGGTATAAGCTTAAGCAAAAGGTGTAAATTTGATGAATTTATTTTTTCAGAAATGGTATAACTGACTTCCAAAAAAGCTTTAAGTTGGACTTTCACAAAAGGTGTAAGTTCGTAGAAAACGTATAGATCTATGCCACAAAGAGATGTAAGTAACTTCGCAAAACGTCCAAGTTCCGTTTTTTTTGTAAGTTCCTAAAATCCAATCACACTGTATTTGTCTTGTTCAGATAATGGCAATGTGAGAGACAAGGGCGTTTCGGAGGGCTTGGCCTTTGTCCCAGTAGAACTCCGTTTCAGAGAAGACGAGTCTGCGAGGGCTTGGAATAGCGACTCCGACCCCAAATCCAACCAAGTATGTCAATGTAAAAGAGAACCGTTTTTAATATAGCGCAACGGACAGAGAGAGAGAGAGAGAGAGATAGACTGAGATCGATAGACATAGAGACCTAGATGGACACTGATCGACAGAGGGACCGAGATCGACAGAGATCGACAGAGAAGAGACCCACATGGACACCGACAGACCAAGATCGCTGGAGACAGACCGAGATAAACAGGGATCGACAGAGAGAGACCGACATCGACACAGAGAGACCAAGATCGATAGCCAATCTTTCAAAAAACCTTTGATTTGCGGCGGCGGTGCCAGTGGAGGTGCCGATCTCAGAAGGCTGTGAGCACCGGAGCCCACCGACGCTTGGGTGGTCAGCGGTGGTCACGACCCTTTGATTTGTTCAGTGGTTGTCTCAATTGGGTTTATGAACACTTCGAAATGTTACTCCTTCTGTGTTTACTACTCTGAGATGAACATATGTTACTCCTTCTGTGTTTACGAACATTTTGAAATGAACCCTTTGTTACTCCTTTTCTGGTTATCAACGCTTTGAAATGTTACTCCTTCATACTTTTCGTGAAAATGTTTACACCATTTTTGAAAAGTTACTGCTTTTGTGTAAGAATTGTTGGCATGAGATTTATACTTTTTCTTCGAACTTACACCTTTTGTGAAAGGCCAACTTAAACCTATTTCGGAAGTCACTTATACCTTTTGTGGAAAAAAAAAATCATCAAATTTACACCTTTTTCTTAACCTTATTCCTTTTCGTGGTAGTGCTTATATTTTTTTTTAAAAGTTACTCCTTTTGTGTAAGAATTTGTGGCATCAAGTTTATACTATTGTGGTTATATACTCTTTCACAAGAGGTGTAAGTTTGAAGATAAAGTATAAATCTTATGACAAAAATTATTTCACAAAAGGAGTAACTTTTCAAAAAAAATATAAGCACTTCCACGAGAGGGTCAAAATGTGTAAATTTGATGAATTTATCTTTTCACAAAAGGTATAAGTGACTTCCGACAAAGCTTTAAGTTGGCCTTCCACAAACGGTGTAAGTTCGAACAAAAGGTATAAAAGTTATGCCAAAAATTGTTACACAAAAGGAGTAACTTTTCAAAAAAATATAAGCACTTCCACGAAAAGGTATAAGCCTAAGCAAAAGGTGTAAATTTGATGAATTTATCTTTTCACAAAAAGGTATAATTGACTTCCGAAAAAGGTTTGAGTTGGCCTTCCACAAACGGTGTAAGTTCGAAAAAAGGTATAAATCTTATGCCAAAAATTGTTACACAAAAGGAGTAACTTTTCAAAAAAATATAAGCACTTCCACGAAAAGGTATAAGCCTAAGCAAAAGGTGTAAATTTGATGAATTTATCTTTTCACAAAAAGGTATAATTGACTTCCGAAAAAGGTTTAAGTTGGCCTTCCACAAACGGTGTAAGTTCGAAAAAAGGTATAAATCTTATGCCAAAAATTCTTACACAAAAAGAGTAACTTTTCGAAAAAAATATAAGCACTTCCACGAAAGGTGTAAGCTTACGCAAAAGGTGTAAATTTGATGAATTTATCTTTTCACAAAAGGTATAAGTGACTTCCGAAATGGGTTTAAGTTGGCCTTCCACAAACGGTGTAAGTTCGAAGAAAAGGTATAAATCTTATGCCAAAAATTCTTACACAAAAGGAGTAACTTTTCGAAAAAAATATAAGCACTTCGACGAAAGGTGTAAGCTTAACCAAAAGGTGTAAATTTGATGAATTTATCTTTTCACAAAAGGTATAAGTGACTTCCGAAATGGGTTTAAGTTGGCCTTCCACAAACGGTGTAAGTTCGAAGAAAAGGTATAAATCTTATGCCAAAAATTTTTACACAAAAGGAGTAACTTTTCCAAAAAAATATAAGCACTTCCACGAAAAGGTATAAGCTTAAGCAAAAGGTGTAAATTGGATGAATTTATTTTTTCACAAATGGTATAACTGACTTCCAAAAAAGCTTTAAGTTGGACTTTCGCAAAAGGTGTAAGTTCGGAGAAAACGTATAGATCTATGCCACAAAGAGATGTAAGTAACTTCGCAAAACGTCCAAGTTCCGTTTTTTTTGCAAGTTCCTAAAATCCAATCACACTGTATTTGTCTTGTTCAGATAATGGCAATGTGAGAGAGAAGGGCGTTTCGGAGGGCTTGGCCTTTCTCCCAGTAGAACTCCGTTTCATACAAGACGAGTCTGGGAAGGCTTCCAATAGCGACTCCGAGTCCAAATCCAACCAAGTATGTCAATGTAAACGAGAACCGTTTTTAATATAGAGCAACGGACAGAGAGAGAGAGAGAGAGATAGACTGAGATCAACAGACATAGAGACCTAGATGGACACTGATCGACAGAGGGACCGAGATCGACAGAGATCGACAGAGAAGACACCCACATGGACACCGACAGACCAAGATCGCTGGAGACAGACCGAGATAAACAGGGATCGACAGAGGGAGACTGACATCGACACAGAGAGTCCAAGATCGATAACCAATCTTTCAAAAATTCTTTGATTTGCGGCGTCGGTGTAAGTGGAGTTGCCGATCTCAGAAGGCTGTGAGCACCGGAGCCCACCGCGCTTTGGGTGGTCAGCGGGGGTCACGAACCCTTTGATTTGTTCAGTGGTTCTCTCAATTGGTTTATGAACAATTCGAAATGTTACTCCTTCTGTGTTTACTACTCTGAGATGAACATATGTTACTCCTTCTGTGTTTACGAACATTTTGAAATGAACCCTTTGTTACTCCTTTTCTGGTTATCAACGCTTTGAAATGTTACTCCTTCATTAAAATATTTACACCATTTTGGAAAAGTTACTGCTTTTGTGTAAGAATTGTTGGCATAAGATTTATACTTTGGACTTTTTCTTCGAACTGACACCTTTTGTGAAAGCCCAACTTAAACCTATTTCGGAAGTCACTTATACCTTTTGTGAAAAAAAAAAATCATTAATTTTGCACCTTTTGATTAAGCTTACACTTTTTACTGAAAATACTTACACCATTTTTGAAAAGTTATTCCTTTTGTGTAAGAATTTTTGGCATGACATTTATACTTTTGTGCTTATATACTCTTTCACAGAAGGTGTAAGTTTCAAGAAAAAGTATAAATCTTATGAGAAAAATTATTTCACAAAAGGAGTAACTTTTCAAGAACAATATAAGCAGTTTCACGAAAAGGTATAAGCCGAAGCAAAAGGTGTAAATTTGATGAATTTATTTTTTCACAAAAGGTATAACTGACTTGCGAAAAAGCTTTAAGTTGGGCATCCACAAAAGGTGTAAGTTCGAAGAAAAGGTATAAATCTTATGCCAAAAATTCTTACACAAAAGGAGTAACTTTTCGAAAAATATATAAGCACTTCCACGAAGGTATAAGCTTAAGCAAAAGGTGTAAATTTGATGAATTTATCTTTTCACAAAAGGTATAAGTGACTTCCGAAAAAGGTTTAAGTTGGCCTTCCACAAACGGTGTAAGTTCGAAGAAAAGGTATAAATCTTATGCCAAAAATTCTTACACAAAAGGAGTAACTTTTCAAAAAAAATATAACCACTTCCACGAAAAGGTATAAGCTTAAGCAAAAGGTGTAAGTTAATGAATTTATCTTTTCACAAAAGGTATAACTGACTTGCGAAAAAGCTTTAAGTTATCCTTCCACAAACGGTGTAAGTTCGAAGAAAAGGTATAATCTTATGCCAAAATTCTTACACAAAAGGAGTAACTTTTCAAAAAAATATAAGCACTTCCACAAAAAGGTAGAAGCTTAGGGAAAAGGTGTAAATTTGATGACTTTATTTTTCCACAAAAGGTATAACTGATCGACAGACTGTTATCGACAGATATAGATACCGTTTTTAGTATAGAGCAACGGACAGAGACATAGAGAGAGAAAGAGAGAGAGAGAGAGAGAGAGAGAGAGATAGACTGAGATCCACAGACATAGAGACCTAGATGGACACTGATCGACAGAGGGACCGAGATCGACAGAGATCGACAGAGAAGAGACCCACATGGACACCGACATACCAAGATCGCTGGAGACAGACCGAGATAAACAGGGATCGACAGAGAGAGACCGACATCGACACAGAGAGACCAAGATCGATAGCCAATCTTTCAAAAAACCTTTGATTTGCGGCGGCGGTGCCAGTGGAGGTGCCGATCTCAGAAGGCTGTGAGCACCGGAGCCCACCGACGCTTGGGTGGTCAGCGGTGGTCACGACCCTTTGATTTGTTCAGTGGTTGTCTCAATTGGGTTTATGAACACTTCGAAATGTTACTCCTTCTGTGTTTACTACTTTCAGATGAACATATGTTACTCCTTCTGTGTTTACGAACATTTTTAAATGAACCCTTTGTTACTCCTTTTCTCGTTATCAACGCTTTGAAATGTTACTCCGTCATACTTTTCGTGAAAATATTTACACCATTTTTCAAAAGTTACTGCTTTTGTGTAAGAATTGTTGGCATGAGATTTATACTTTTTCTTCGAACTTACACCTTTTGTGAAAGGCCAATTTAAACCTATTTCGGAAGTCACTTATACCTTTCGTGGAAAAAAAAATTCATCAAATTTACACCTTTTTCTTAACCTTATACCTTTTCGTGGAAGTGCTTATATATATTTTGAAAAGTTACTCCTTTTGTGTAAGAATTTTTGACTTCCGAAAAGCTTTAAGTTGGGCTTCCACAAAAGGTATAAATCTTATGCCAAAAATTCTTACACAAAAGGAGTAAGTGTTCATAAAAGGTGTAAATGATTTATACTTTTCAGTAATCAGTTACGCCTTTTCTGAAATTCCTTACGCCTTTCTTGAGACCATTTACACCTTTAGTCATATAATATATTATTTTATTAATTTACCTGGAAACTGACCTGCTTAGCAGGTCACCAATGTGTAAGTTTCCAAATATTTTGATATAACCCAATACATATAAATGTGTAAATGCAAAATGGAAGGGTGTAACTGCCTTGCATACCATATGCAAGGCACACATGAGAAAAGTCCGGTATAGTTATCTTGGAACGTCCAAGGGGTTGTTTAGAGATGATTGTGCACTTATCTGATAAGTAGGTTTATTTGCATCATATTATTTTTTTAATTTTTTTAATTTTTTTTATAAAAAGTAAAAAAAGTATAGTAAATAAACAAACCTTAAACAACCCCTAAGAACTAAAATATTCTCATAGATGACAGTTTGTTGAATTTTTTATTTTTCATGTTTTGTTGTTTTAGTGAAATTTTTTTAGGGGGATGCACCAATAAATCCCAAATTAATAACTTATACACTGTTTAGTCTTAAAAGTTTTCTTATAGACTGAAAGCTCCCATTACAATATTTCAAACATCAGATTAATGTTTTGAACATTAGATTTCGAACATCAAATTAATGTTTCGAACATTAGATTTCGAACATCAGATTAATGTTTCAAACATTAGATTGATGTGCAAATGGGACTAAATCGAACATAAGAAAACTTTTAGGACTAAATGGTTCAACTTTTCAAAAATTAAGACTTATGAGTAAATTTTCCTTTTTTTTATACTTATATCAATTTTTTTTAGATACACCTAATCTAAATGTACTTAAAAATTAATGAAAAAAATCTAAAAAGATTTCAATAAATACAAAAATGGTGAAAATAAATTGAAAATTTTCATTTAATGACTTTTTTTATCAAAAAAATCACAATTCTTTTTTTATTTTTTAGTATATGTAGATTAAATGAATTTTAAAAAAATAATAAAATAAAAAAAATTTACTAAAATTAAATAATACGAAATTGCTTTTGAAAATTGCAAATATTTGGTTTTGAAGTTTTCAGAACAGTTTTTGAGTTTTCAATCCGTATTTATTTTATTTTTTAGTAAACTTTTTAAATATTTTAATTAATATTTTTTACTTTTTAGATCCACTTAATCTAAATATATTTAAAAAGTCTAAAATTTATGAAAAAAATCTTTAAAAAGACTCACTAATTACTAAAAAGTATAAAAATTTTGTTATTTTTATTGAATTTTTAAAAATATTTTATTTTTTAAAATATATTTAGATTAAATGAGTCCTAAAAAACAAAGCTAAATTGTGAAAACAAATTTACTCAAAAAAAAAAAAATTACGAATTAAAAACTCAAAAAAATATCTTGCAAAACTCATACCAAACTCTGGCTTTTTTTTTTTGAAAGATGATTAATACTTGATTTTTTTTGAAAAACGTGTAAAAAATGTGAGAGATAATGTGACTTAAAATGAATTAAAAATTAAAAGATGATTTTTAACTATCTTTTCAAAATAACCCTCTAAAATTAGGAAAACTTTTTATATGCCAATATATACGACGTATTACGATCTTTTACCAATTATAAATATATATGCTGTATATTATTCACCAAACACCCACGTAGTGTATGACCTCATTATCAAAATCAATTCTCATATAAAAATTATTCCTTCGACTTGGTTTGACAACAAATTATTTTAATAAGTTTTTAACATTTGATAAAAAGATATACAAATAAATAAAAGTAAGAAAATTGATTCGAACTCCCTTTCCCCCAATCCCTTTGACTAGGGGTTGTAATTTTAGCCCGCGACTTGAGGTGGGCCATGCCCGTTAAAACCTGAGCCCAAGCCCAGCCCGAGGGCTTGGGCCAAGACTAGGGCTTGGGCCATCGTTTTGAAGCCTGGTCCGACCTATAGGCCCGGCCGGCTTGGCTCGGCCCGTGGCCCGCCCATGGGCCCGTCCAAAAGCCCGGCCCACCTGAGGCCTAATGTTATTTTTAATGGAAAATAATAAATTTTTGATAAAAAAAATTTTAAAAAATAAAAAAAATTATTTAGGCCCGCCCAAAGCCCTAGCCCAGGCCCAGGGGCCCGGCCCACTAGCCCGGCTATAGCCTGAATATCCCTGGGCCTGGACCTGGGCCTAGTATTTTGGCCCGTAGGTCGGCTCGACTCGGCCCGATTTTTTGACGGGAGCCCGCAAGGCTCAACATGGGCTGGGCCGGGCCAAAATTACACCCTTACCTTTGACTCCCTCTCTTTCAGATTGGTCAATTTTTATTTTTATTTTTATTTTTCTTCATTCTCCTCTAATCATCATCTGCCTTGTGGGGGTCTCAATCACATCCCAAAAATAATGATATAACAATTTATAATAATAATAATAATAATAATATTATTATTATTATTTTTTTTGTGAAAACGTAGGGTTGTCTGTGAGTAGACACTGAACAGCCTTACGAACAAAGGGAGATAGTAGAGTGTTGAAGCAACAACCACTTTCTCTGTGATTCTGTGAATGAAAGCGAAAGCCATACCAAAAAAAAAACCCATAACTCTCTCTCTGTGAAACTTACATATCAACAACATGACTCGCCGCCCATCATCGGAGAACTCCACTCACCGCCCTTAAACCTCCACAGCAAAATATTGCACCCCAAAAGTAAGACCAAGTTTGTTTTGTTTTGTTTTTTTTTTTGGGGTTTCACTTTTACAGTTCATCTCCTCGTTTGTAGTTGAATATTTTGAATTTTGTTTGATTTGTGATTTGTGATTTTTATTTTTCTATTGATGCATTGTAGGTGTTTGTTGAAAGTCCACATAGAAACAGTATGTCCATTTTGGAATCACAATTGGCCAATAGTGTAACCTTTCAAATTTAATAAAACCGTGTTCAGTTGATGTTTTAGAAACAATTCATGTTTCAATTGCATCATCATCATCAGATGCTTGATGCTTGTCTCTCGCTCAGCTCTTCCTCGAGATGGGTCGATTGCCGTTGTTATAGTATGTGTTGTGAAAATGATACTTGATCCGTAACGTCACTCCATAAAATATATTAACATTCTTTTGAACCACGAACCCTACATTCTCAGTTCTGTTCTTGTAGCACTACTTATATTTTGCTAATTTCATTTCAAGAAATATATATTAGTATAGTTACCAATTAATGCAATTAATTATTATTTTTTATTTTTGTAAATTGGCATTTGAAAGAGTTTTGGTTTGGGTTTCTGCAGGGTACTTTCAGATATCTAGCAGGAGGTAAAGGGTTCGACTCTCCCCATCCATATGTGCGTTTTTTTTTTTTTTTTTTTTTTTTTTCCCTTCTTCTTCTTCTTGTATTTGTTTTTTGGATCTTTCTTGTATTTGTTGGTTTGTTTGGTTAAATATGTTGAACTTTCTTTCATAATTGAATGCTCAGTTTTGAATTGAAATTGATCTCATATAGATTGAAATTGTGTTTGATTGAGCTTTCAGAACTTATTTTCTAAAATTTTTCTAAAAAATTAGAAACTAGATTGACAAAAATAAATATAAAAGGATTATTTTAAAATTATTTCTGCCCAAAAAATGAGAAAATCATATGAATGCAATGAGCTTACATATTTTTTCCTCATTTTTTTCACCTTTTGATTTTTTTTCTCCAAAAAGCAGATTGTGAAATTCAACCAAATGGAGTTTCGGAGCCAATACCAGCTAACGTTTTTGAATTTTTATTAAGAGGACATGGAGCAGTGGCATTGCACATCTAGGACATGTTTTGAGATGTAACTGGACTGTATATTGATTATTACCTCATCAGCATCATCATTAGACAGATGGTTTGGTGGTTGTGGGGTAGGGCAGGAGGCTATGGTTTTCTCTATAGACATCAGAGAGGATTCAATTACCAGCAAAACTGTAATCTGGTCAATGTAAAGTTAAAATGGGTGAAAGATAGGGTATTGGATGCTGCCATAGCTGGTGAGAGGGATCTCAGGGCAGTCTGCACCATCGTTTCCATCATATCCTCTGATCCTCGACGTTGTTTACCTGTTTACCATCTCACCCGCTGTCGAGGACAACTCGGTCTTCCACATGATCTTAGGCTTTCCACCTTTGTCAGGAGATATCCCACTATTTTTTATGAATTTCGAGTCCCTGACAGTGGTGACACTCTTGTCCCATGGTTCTCCTTGACTCCCGAAGCCCTAAATCTCCATCAAGAAGAACTCAATATCGTTCAGCAGTATCAGAAGGACCTTCTTGATAGACTTTGTAAGCTGCTCATGCTCACCAAAGAAAGGACTCTTCCTTTACAAACAATTGACCAGCTAAAATGGGACATGGGTTTGCCATATGACTATGAGCATTCCTTGATTCCACAGCACCCTGAGTTATTTCTGTTATCTCGCCTTCCTGATGATCGTGTTGGCTTAAAACTTCTATTATGGGATGATCGTCTTGCTATCTCGGAATTGCAAAAAAATGATGCTTTTCAGCAAAAGGAGGATGTTAAAAGCGGATGCTTAGCCTTTCCAATTCGATTCACAAGGGGTTTTGGATTGAAAAGAAAGTGCATGCAATGGTTAGATGAGTGGCAGAGGCTTCCTTATACTTCCCCTTACTCGGATGCCTGCCACTTGGATCCCCGTACAGACATATCTGAGAAGAGGATTGTTGGAGTCTTTCATGAGTTTCTCCATCTTACCATACAAAAGAAAACTGAACGTAAGAATGTGAGCAATCTTCGTAAACCACTAGCCTTGCCCCAGAAATTTACAAAGGTGTTTGAGCGCCACCCTGGCATCTTCTACATTTCAAAGAAGTCAGACACTCAGACTATTGTTCTTAGGGAAGCATATGACCGCCATCAACTCATCCAAAAGCACCCTCTTGTTGGTATCAGAGACAGATATTCAAACATGATGCAAAAGGGGTTCCTTGATAGGAGTAAGGGTTTGTACAAGAGAAGTGCTGATGCAGGTTTGGAGGATGGTGCATTACAAAATGTTTTTATTGATGAATTTAGTGACAAGAGTTATAAATCTGAAGGAGAGTCAGAGGGTATTTTGTTTTCTGAATATGAATCAGATGATTCAGAAGCATAATAAAAAAAAATATTCAGAGTGGGGGAAGATTAAGCACTACAAGGAGCATTTGATTCCTCTCCAGGTATTGTGTAACTTTGCAACAAATTTTCATTTTTTCATTTTTTTGAGCCTAGCAATTCAGCATGTACTTGTTCTAATGCAGCACAGCACCTCTTGAAGGATCTTGAGCATCCACGACTGTGTTCTTTATAATTTGGAATTGGGTAAAGCTAGTATACATTTTGTGTACATGGACTCACTCACAGCTATGGTTCCAACTATTATACATGTTTTTTTACGAACTTATTGGAATTTGATGTGTTCCAGCTGACTGGATATCAAAATTTTCATGTTTCTTTGTACACAACATTGGAGGATGTAAACATCAAGGCACTTGTGGATGATGCAGATTCAGAAGTGGGAGGGAAGATGTTAGACTTTTAATGACAAAATGGGCGACAGGGTTCAAGTCTTTTTGCAGTAAATAATTCGGTTTAATCCTTGAAGCTCCAACATTAAGGTACGGTAGTAACGCTTGAAATATAAAACCAAGGATAAATTACATTGATCTCCCTTGAAGTTTGGAGAAAAGACAGCAAGTCCCACAGTTTTGACATATTTACACCAACCTCCCTATTAGTAAGGCTAAAGGAATCGAAACTAATGAAAATGATATAAAGGCATAAGGATAATCAAGGAAAAATGTACATTATAGTGTAAAAGAGATGACAACATTATTTTTTCATTCATATGACTAACAAATTATTGATGAAAAAGGCGTTAGTGTTGTGTGAATTAAAATCTAAAGGGAACCCAATGTAATTATGTCGAAATTGTGGAGCTTACTGTATTTTTTCCCAACATTAAGGGAGACCAATGTAATTTACTCTAAAATCAATTTGATGAAGTGTATACAATATGTCAATGTGTATAATATATATATATATATATATATAATAAGGCAACTCAGTTTTTGAATCTATATATATATATAATAAGGCAACTCAGTTTTTGAATCTTGAAGTAGACATTTGTCCTATATGTCACTTTGGACAATCAGATTCAACGGTCTATTTTGTCAAACACTTTACTATCTCCCTTCAGAGACAATTTTGAGTTTCAAAATTTGAAATCCAGCTACATGAATCATCTTCTTCATCTCAGATTCTCTCAATCACCCTCTTCCTCCCCTCCCAGTCCGTTTTGCAAATTGCGCTGGAGAACCAAAACCCGACATCACACTCTCTCACTTTCTCAAAGAAAAGCCCTAAAATTAATGAATACCACACTACCCTAAGAGGAGGAAGATGATGCGACATTGGCAAAGAGGACAACTATTCCGGAAGATTCTGCATCCTCAAAACTGCATGCATGAACTCCAAGCACAGCCGCTCCAAGTGATTGTTCATGTCTGATTATAAAACATGTTTTGATCTTATTTGTTTTGAATCGTTAAGGTCATTAGTGCCTTAATGAAGCTTCATTTTCAAACACCTAATGGAGCATGTACTGTAGAAAGGAATTTCTATCTCTATCCAACAACAATGAAGGTTTATTAACTATGTGTATAATTCTTTGTTAAAAAAAACAACCACCCATGTCCATGCCCATTATATTTAATTTAAATTTTCAAGAAAAGGGTGTTTTCAAGAAAAAAGGTTTTCCCCAATATTTACCCAAACAATTGTGCTTTAAGTTGTGGTTGTTTGTTTATTTTTCTGCTAACTGTTTATGTTTTTGGTATTTGTTCGTTTGCTATCATTTGAATAACCATGCATTTACTTGATGTGAATTTGTTTGCATCATCAGACCTGGTTCTGCAGTTGAGAAAGGAAAGCTCTCAAGGAAGATTTGAAGCTCAATCCTACTGCCTATGAGTCTCAGAAGTACCTCTCTTCTCTTATTTTGTAATTCCCTATTTATTTGCTTTTTTATTTATTTTTTATTTATTTTTAATTGTTTTGCCCTTGTTTATTTTCGCACACATACACCTACACAAAAACAAACTTTTATAAAACTTGTGGTGAGTTGATTTTTCTTCCATTTAATTTTATTGTTTATTTAATATGTGGATTTCATGTCATTTATTGATTCTTTTGCTCATTATTCATTTTTTTAATTTTTTTTTTTTTTTTTTATACCTCAGGTCATAGAGGAGCAACATCCAACCCCAAGGGGTTTGGCTTAGTAGGAGGAGAGGCAGCCAAAAGGTTTACCACCCAAAATGTTGCGTGGTCGAATCCACGAAGGCCAAACGTTCCAAACCTTGGGGCCGCTGGATGTTTGCCTGGTCGTTAACTTTAGGGCCTTGGGATTAGTCGTGGTGTACATAAACTGGCCTGGACACCCAGTTATTAAAAAAAAAAGGAAAAAAGAGGACAACATCCATAGGGTAAGCACATTGTATCTTATGTTATCCACGTTATTTAATATTTCATTATCTTTATCTTCCATAGTTTATTTAATACTTTAAAGGGGTGGAGGAATTCTGTTTCTCCTTTTTTTCTTCCATTCACCTAGCCATGTTTACTGGGTCCATGAGAATATCTTTGGTACAGTTTTGTTAGATAGTGGATAATGACATATGTAAGGTTCTTATTTTGGTTACTAGTTCTTTGTTATTTGGTCATTGTTCAGTTAAGGGATTTTACTCTTTCCGTTTTTTTTTTTCAAGTTTATTGTTGATGGTACTTGATTTCTACAACTAGATGGTGTTGAATGTACTTGAAGTTTTTTCTAGAGCTATTGTGTTCATTGATGGCATTAATTGTTTTTTATTTTTATTTTTTATTTTTTTATTGTTGATGGTACTTGATTTCTACAATTAGATGGTGTTGAATGTACTTGAAGTTTTTTCTAGAGCTATTGTGTTCATTGATGGCATTAATTGCTTTTTAGGTATTATAAGTGCTTTGAGTTTTAATTATATTTTTTGGTGAGTTTTCTACGATTCTATTAGATTGAAAATTTTGGGTATACTGTCTTATTGCAAAGTATTTCTCTCCATGTTTGATCAACATAAATCCTGTTTTAGCGTGCTTTTTGGGGTTTTAATTATATTTTTTGGTGAGTTTTCTATGATTCCATTATATTGATAATTTTGGATATACTATCAGATTGCAAAGTATCTCTCTCCATGTTTGATCAACATAAATCCTGTTTCAGTGTGTTTTTTGGGGTTTGCCATGATGCTCTCAAATTGCAAGTTTTGGGTTTACAAATTATCTTTCTTGCCTTTTCTATTAGATTGCTATAGATTGTACATCAATTTTTTTTTGGTAATTACCAATGACCCGTACTAATGGCAATTTTTTTTGGGTTGGAGTTGGATAAATACTTTGTGATTAAGCTTTTTTCTTTTCATTGTTATGAACATTATAGAGATCTTTTTGTTTTTAGTATGATTTTGTTTGTACGTTTATGCATTTAATTTTTTGTTTGTCTATGTGTATATGTGCCATAAAGGTTTAAGATTTATAATTTTTAATCATTCTTTAAAGCAAACCGATTATTTGTAAGGGGATTTAATAGGAAATCATTTTTCAAATACTTGTATCCCAATTAGTCCATAACATATTCTTGTATTCCAATAAGTCCTATTATTTAGACATTTGATTCACTAAATCCTAATTCTCATATTGAAGGTATTTTATAGACAATTTTATCCTTATAAATATTTTTTGAACGCTTAGCAATTTGGTGATGTGAACATTCATATTTTACAGTGTGAATGTTCACATCACGAAATATTCACACTGTTAATGTGAATATTATTATTAAGAGTATTTTGGTAACTATATCATTCATAGGATTCATTGAAATATAAAAAAATAATTTAAACTAAGTGGAATATAAGTAGGCGAAGAGAGAATTATGAATAAGTGCCATTTATTTGTATATTATTTCTAACAATTGAAATGAGTTAATATGCCTTCATTGTTGTTGGATAGAGAGGAGTCGTTATTTTTTGATAAACTGCAGTGGAAACAAGGCTTCAATTTGATGCTTATAAGAACCGTTATCATCCAATCGCTAGGATTCCAGGGTTCAATCATGATGGAAAAGGGTAGTGGTGATCAACAACATTCTATTGAATAGGTCATAATTTATGAAAACAGTAAGTAGCCTTCTAAAGTGCTCTCAAATAAAAATCCTTTCTACAATATATGTTTCATTAATTTCAAATTAGGGAGATGCTATGTAAAAGGGTGCAAATGGTATGCCTTTCATAACATTATTATAAAATTTTGTAGCATAAATTATAAATTGACACAATTTTTCTTACCACGGAAGTATCCATTTGGTTTAGTTTTTAAAAATTGAGTTGTATTTTGAAAGATAAGTATTTAAAAAGAGTTTTGAAAATTGAAAACTTGTTTGATTATGAGTTTTGAAAATAATTTTGGAATGATTTGTAGGTTTTTTTATTTTTTTATTTTTTATAGTTGAATAAATGAATGTGGGAGAAAATTTGATTGATTGATGTATAAAATGTGAGAGAATAAGAGAGGAGAGAGGACAGAAAAAAA
Organism: Camellia sinensis; assembly: GCF_055761805.1. NCBI lineage: Eukaryota > Viridiplantae > Streptophyta > Magnoliopsida > Ericales > Theaceae > Camellia > Camellia sinensis. Next base: position 68,822,428 of record NC_138967.1, read on the forward strand.
TTGATTGATGGATGTGTAAAAAAAAAAAAAGAGAGGAGAGGAGAGAGAAAACAACTTTGAAAACGATTTTAAAAAATGGTAAACCAAACATATTTTTTGATTTTTCAATTCAAAAGTTAATTTAAAAATTAAACCAAGCACTACCATAACTTTCACTTTAGGGTGTATGTATATCATAAATTCATCATGCGAAACTTTTTCACAAATTAGTGTGACATAACTTTTAAAAAAAAAAAAAAAATCGTAATTTTCTTACGATGTACTTTTTTAGGAGTGCACTTCATAAGTTTTCCTTCAAGATATCATTATTATTAATTTTTCTGAAAATGTTTGTTTAAATGATTGGTGGTTGATTAAGATGAAAAAATACTTCCAAAGGCAGAGAGTGGCCATTGTAATGTTCACCTTTCAATGGTAAGACTTCCAAATTGGTTGCTGTTGTTTGTATATGATTAATTTGCTCTTTGAGATAACATAGAGAAATGAAAATAGTAATAAGATTTGTTTTACGTTTTAGAACATTGTAAATTTTCTTGCCTTTTCATCTTGCTGGAGTGGTAAGTGTGTTAGTAACAGTGACAGAGCTAGAATTTTGGTTTAGAGGGGGTACCATTGAGTAGAAATCTTAATAAAAATCACAATCAAATTTAATTTAATTTTTATTTGATGGTAGGAATAAAAAGCACTGTAATGCAAATGTTTTATTTAAATATAAGCTCGAGTTAACCGATCTTAATCATTTTTTGTTTTTAATTTGATTTTATATATGATAATCACATGGTTTGAAAAATAATCACATACCTTATAAAATATGAAAACGAAATTATATTAAGTTGCACACACAAAAGAGATGTAGATAGGAAAAAAAGAAAAGAAAAGAAATGAGAGAATGTGAATAAATAATACAAAGACACTATTATATATCACTTATTTTTTTTTTACAATTTTGAATCATTGAATTACATAGTAATATATTATTAGCTGTTGTTAATTGTGTAATAAGTATCTCAAAACAAAGGAACTAATTATGAGTATTCATATAAGAGGTGATATAACAAAAAACTTAGTGACATATAATATTCCTCTAATATAAAAAATTGGTGACTCAGTAATATATTAAACAAGTTTTTTTGTTTGAAGAGAAAATGTAAAGAAAATAGTGATTTAAAAATTTAATATCATATTTGAATGGATAAAATTGAAACTTTTTTTTTTACTAGAGGCAAAAGTGTAATTTTTCAAAAGTTGAGGGGGGGAGAGGACGTGCCCCCTTGGTCCTTACTTCCTTCCGTCATTGGTTGGTAGATTTGCTATGAAGCCTTTCACATTTTTTAGTGAATCTGGTTGTTTTTGATTATGTTTTTCATTTTGAAATTTGAAAAAAAAGAAGAGGATTTTAGATCTATATATATATATATTAATTTTCAGGTGTGATTTTCTTATTTTGAAGATGCTTTAATTCACGGAGTATGAACATCTATGATGATGATGAATTGTGAGTCTGTTAAGGTCATCTATATTACGATTGATTAGCTCTGTGTGTCCATGAAAGTTCCATGTCTTTTATTCATGTTGCAGTGGTTTAGTACCAAAGCTAGCTTCAATTGCAGTTCTTTTTTTTTATTTTTATTTATTTATTTTTTATATTTGGATTCCGTTAATAATTGTTCTTCAAAAACTATTTTGAAATGTGTAAACACGACGTGAGTATTATTATTGTGTTTATTTTAGAGTACTTGTTGATGGTTTATATGTTTTGCTTTCTATTTTTGTTGATGACATGTTAGTTGCTGCAAAGAGAAAGCAGGAAATTACGAAGTTAAAGTCCTTGTTGAGTAATGAATTTGACATGAAGGATCTTGGAGCTGCCAAAAAGATCCTTGGGATAGAAATTCACCATGACAGGAAGACTGGAAAATTGTGGTTGTCTCAAAAGGGTTACTTGAAGAAGGTGTTAAGAGAGGTTTAACATATTGAACGTGAAACCTGTTAGTACACCTCTTGTTGCGCATTTCAGTTCTTCAGAGTTGCGTCCTAAGTCAGATGAGGAGGCAAAGAATATGTCTCAAGTACCATATGCAAATGCAGTTTGGTGTCTCATGTATTTGATGGTGTGCACAAGGCAGTTGGCATGGTTAGCAGATATATGGCAGATCCAGGAAAAAAGCATTGGAATGCAGTAAAGTGGATCTTCAGGTATCTTGCAGGCACTGGTGATTTTGGGATGATGTTTGATCAGAAATTAGCTTCAACAACTGTTATGGGTTATGTGGATGCTGACTATTTAGAGGATCTTGATTCTAGAAGGTCCATGACAGGTTATGTGTTCATGTTTGCTGGTGGTTCTATTTGTTGGAAGTCTACTTTATAGGATACGATTGCTCTATCTACCATAGAAGCAGAGTATATGGCAGTGACCGAGGCAGCAAAAGAAGCAGTTTGGCTTAGAGGATTGGTTGGTTAGCTTGGTTTCAAGGAAGACAATATTGTATTGCAGTGTGACAGTTAGAGCGCCATTCATTTGGCCAAGAATCAAGTGTATCGTGCTAGAACAAAGCACATTGATGTAAGGTATCACATGATTAGAGAGTGGCTATCTTTGGGTGATGTATGCTTGTTGAAGGTTCACATTGATGAGAATGCTTCTGATATGCTGAAAAAATTAGTTCTAATGGATAAGTTTAAGCATTGCTTAGACTTAATTCATGTTCTCTCATGTTGATGACGATTGGAGGGTAGTGCACTCTTACCCATAAAGTAGGTGCAGGAAGGTACCCAATATGGGGTATAGTTACTTGGTGATTGATGACATCTACAACCTCTTTTCAGGATGGTTTATGATAAATATGCCAATGTGGAGATTGTTGTGAGGTGTCTTGTATTTATTGAACTCCTAGCCCGGGGTGTGGGGGGCGGGCCCTACGCAACGCACCGTAATGGGTCTGTAATGTTAGTTTCGGCCGTACTGTTTTTCCCTATATATTGTATAAGTATATATGTTTTAGGGTTAAGAGAAAAACACAGAGCTGCAGAGTGTGTTGTAATCCTTATTGCGTATAGTGGATTTGATCGTTCTCCACCATGGACGTGGCGATTTCGCCCACGAATATCTTGTGTTTGTGTGTGTGCCTATTTTTCTTCTTATTGTTTATTGTGTGATTGAAACCAAGTTCTTGCATAGCATTGTTTAAAGTTAGGAATTCTTATGAAATTCTACGACTTTTTGGTCGTCGTTTTTCACCCAAGGCTTGTTTTATCTGGGAACGATTTTGTTTGCAACCCAACCGCAAATTCAATTGAGTGGGGGCAAATTACATTCTAAAGAAAGTGTCTATAGATAAGCCTCAAGCCTTAACCGAATTGTTCTTTCTGTTTTCTAAATTTTCCTAACAATTTTACAATGTAATTTGACATTGCAATGCTGCAATGGAGATTGAGAAGAATTTAACTTGGATTAAAATGATAGGAACTAGTCAAACTTGATCAATTTGATGGGAGCAATTTCACTTGTTAGAGAGACAGGATGATTTTTATTCTTACTGTTATGAAGGTGTACTATTTCTGGATTCGAATCTCACACCAATTCCATACTCGAAATAAGGGGAGTCCAAAGATCTGAAGAAAAAGAGAATAAAATGCACTAAAGATGCATTGCCCTGTTGGGGACATATTATGAATGCTCTGTCAGATCGCCTCTACAATTTTTACAAACGGAGAAAGAGATGAAAACTGCCAAAGAAATTTAGGACACTAGAATTCAAATATAAAGTCCAGGAAGAACGTACAAAGAAATTTCTCATTGCAGAATATTTTGATTTTTGTATGGCTGATAACAAACCCACATTAGATCAGATTCATGAGTTACAAAGCATCATTAACAAGATCTTTGTAATAAACATAAACCTTCCAAAATCCTTCCGAATTGAAGAAGAATCTTGTAACATAGAGAAGAAAGGGAATGCTCAATTGAATGTTCATAATGTTGAATCTACATTATCTACAATTGTGGGGAAAAAGGGTCACTATACCAAAGATTGTTGTTCCATAAGACAGAAAATGTAGGCCAATATAGTGGAAAAAGTGATGTTGCAATGGTGATTGAAATCAACATGGCTGACACCTCTTCTGGATAGTGGTTTGATTCTGGTGCAACAGTTGATGTATGTAAGGACAGGTCACTCGAAAAATTGGATGGCCAAGAAGTTCAAATGGGAAATCATAATTGTGCTGAGGTTGCTGGAAAAGGCAATGTAAACTCTATTTTACTTGTGAAAAATTGCTGACTCTTTTGAATGCTTTTCATGTTCTTGATATGAGAAAGAATTTAGTTTCTGTTGATGTTGTTTGTAGGAGAGGCTTTTGGGTTGTTTTTAAATCCAATAAGTTGATCCTAACTAAGAATGGGAAATTTGTTGGCAAGGGGTATGTTTAAGTTAGAGGGGAACTACATACAGGTGGGAGTTCAGAAAAAAAATTACAAACATAGGGGAGGTGCAAGTGTCTGTGGTGGGGTGTAAATGTAAGGCAGTGGAAGTGTAAGTGTCACTTGCACCCCTCCATGTGTTGGTAATATTTTTCCCTCAACTCCCACCTGCATGTCGTTTCCGTTTTAAGTTAAGTATTAATGAGAATAACACTTCTTCTGATATTGTTGAGTCCTTGTAACACCCCGAAAAATAACAACGAAACCACATGATAATATTCCATTGAATTGATCAAAAACATTATATTTAACATTGCATTTATACTCCTTGATCATACAAAAGATGACATATATCTTAGATCCTGAATCTATAGCATATGGTATGTGTACATGAATTGAAATAAAAGAAGAATCAAGTAATTTTATGCCTTAATGGCTACATCTTTCCAAGTTAATGCTTGTGTACAACAAAAATGAGTTCAACTCAATATAGTTAAAGCCCAAGGCTAGTACAAAAATAATTACATAAAAAAAAACAAAAGAAGCTCTTGTGTAATAGCTGTTTCTTGAGTGGTCATTTGGTTGCTTGAGTGGAGATTTGTAACTCCCAGTATCTCGCAGGTTTGCGGGTGAGATCGCTTGAGCGATGGAAAGTTCGCTCGAGTGAAGAATGTAAGCTCCTAGTATTTTCATTGTAGCTCTGCAAAACTTTCTTTGCGTTTACCGCTTGAGCGACGGAAAGTTTGCTCGAGTGGTCCCTTTGTATTTTGGTACTTCGCTCAAGCGAAGGAAAGTTTGCTTGAGCAGTCTGCTCGGGACAACAGAGTCATATTGCGATCCAAACATCATTCCAAATCATTTCTTCCACTCTCATTCTCTCTCTAACAGCTCTCTTCTCAAAACCCTAGATAGTTAACTTCAAATTTCATCTAGGTAGAGCAAGAATCAATCCTTGGGCTTTCATTAAAGTTGTTCTACTCGTTAAGAGTTACGTTTTGAACCGAATAGAACGTGGTGTTTCGAAAGTTCATCGAGTGGGCCTTCATCTTTCATCGCATAATCTTGAGGTAGGAATACTTTTACCCTTGTATATTTATATTTTGATCTAAATAGGTGTGAATTTTGTGATGAATAGGACTATTGAGATGAATGAGACGTATCTATATATATACATACATGAGTTTTGTGTGATAAAGTATTTATTTGAAATTGATGATGGATTATACTATGAAATAGGGAATAAACATACTTGAATCAAGGGAAATAAACAATTGAAAGGAAAAGCCCCAAGTTTTTATATGAACCCTAAGGGTTTATTCAAGATTTTGATGAAATGGACAATTGATAAGTAAAATTGGAGAATCCTTGTAGTTATAAATGTTGTGTGTAAAATGTTCATGTTTGGAATGTGTTTGAGGTGCCCACTTGCTCGGTTCGTGTGAGGACGACAAATGTGGGGTTGCGTTTGAGGTGCCCACTTTTCCGGTCCACGTGAGGGCAGCGAATGTGGGTATGTTGTGAGGTGTCCACTGGCCGGTTCGTATGAGGACGACGAAAGTGGAAAGGCACCACATGCCATCCGTGTGAGGACGGAAAAAGTGTGGAGGTTGATTTGTGAATTGTGTGTTGTAAAATTAAAGTTTAAAATACATATGAACTCTTGGGTGTTAATGTAGGTCACACATATTTAAATCAAATATCTATATCTATATACTTCGATAAAGTTATTCTCTACTGGGCAACATTGCTCATTCCTATTTTACTAACATTTCAGGAAATGAAGAACCCCAAACTCGTCTATGAAGAAGAAGAAAAAGACTTTTTTTTTCCCTAACCTTTTGTGAACTTGAATTTGTAATGAAACCATGGAACTCCTTTTCTATTTTATTTTGAATTTTGTAATTTTGTATTAATGTCTCAATGTAATTAGTAAATTAGAAGGGCAATGTAATTGTTTTGTAATCTTTTCTAACTCGTTGAACAGAGATACTTATTTTGAAATGGTTTGTAAGCAAAATCTGCGGTTCAATGAGAAAGAGAAATATTTGAATGGAAATGTGTTGTGTATATGTGAAGAATGTACTTTTAAGTGTTCGATGTAAATTATATTATGTGGGGTGTTACATCTTGGCTCCAAGTCCTCCCAAGCTATGTCTTTGAGGCATATCATCAGCACCTGAAAGTTGTTTTTCATATACGGTGAGCTAAAGCCCAGTAGAGATACTTTAACACATTGTATAAATCTTAACGAAGTCATAAGGTGAATGTATATGCATGCCATTTATCAAACTTTTTACATCTCCATCTCAAAACAATGTAATGTCAGGATTGTACGTTAATTCATGAAAATATCCTTTTACATAAGAAAACATGGTAGTTGATACAAAACACTAGGAATCTCCAGGTACGTGTTTGCTAATAGGCTATACAAGCACTACCAAAGCCATTTTACTGGTACTAACTGGAAGGATCGACACCTAACCGTGCGGGTTTCTAGACTTTCATCAAGGACACACAGGCTAGCATAATAACCACAACTACACCTCTTAACCAGATTCATTAAGGTATTCACCATTTTTTTCTCAAAACAATACATTTTCAATGCTTAATGCAAGATGTATGAGTAATTAGTTTTAATTCACTTAATCCTCATGCAATTTCTACAACAATCAAAGCTATCTCTCACTGATAGCCCAAAATAGATATTTTTACTCAACAGATAATTTTCAACGAAAGATATAATCTCATCATTTAAAAAAAATGGGAACGATATTACATATCCAAGAATGAAGTTTTTGATGAGCTCTGCCTTTTTCTCCAAGAAGCTATAGTGGAGAAATCAAGGGATGATGGTGTATTTAAGGTTTTAAGGTAAGAACTAGAGAGAGAGAGAGAAATTGAAAAAGTGATAAAATCTTCCTTTTCCCAATCTGATTACGTACAGACCGCTCGACCAAAACACCGCTCGAGCATCAGACACAATAAGTGACACCGCTCAAGTGACCAAGAACACCGCTTGAGCACACAATGACCCATTTCCAGAAGTTTTTGTAAACTGCAGAAGACCGCTCGAGCGCATGAAAGATCGCTCGAGCGAATAACATCCTACTCCCAGAAGTTTTGCAGACCGGCAAAAATAACAGGAGATCTCAAAGACCGCTCGAGCGACCAAAACACCGCTCGAGCCAACAAGAAGAAAATTGGACGACAACTTTTTTGAAAATCTAGTTCCAAACCTGTTTCAAACACGACAACAACTCCCAAACAACCAAACTCAACTAGCAATAAGAGTAAGAGGTTTTAAACAATAGTTAACAATATGGAATTTCGGATCTAAGAACATGAAAATGGTCGGGTTTAAACCAAAACCGTTATAATCTTCCCCCTTAAGAAATTTTGTCCCCGGAATTTATATTAAACCAATAACCACTAGATTTAAATTAAACCATTGATCATCCACACTTGTAATAATGATAAATAGAGTCTTTCAATACAAAATATTACAATTCAACTTTACAAAACATTTACAATGTTTACATTTCACAACATGAATAAGATTTTCAATACAAGTCTCAAACATCAACAAATAGGCTCAGATACTTCTCACGGACTTCCACCTCACGCTCCCAAGTTGCCTCCTCAACCCCATGGTGTTGCCACAACACCTTAACTGATGGAATAGTCTTGCCTCTCAAGACTTGACCCTGATTATCTAACACCCCAATTGGTCTCTTTTCATACGAGGCATCTTGATCTACCTGTAACTCGATCCAATCCAACACATGTGAAGGAACAAATTCATACTTCCGGAGCATACAAATATGAAACATGTCATGAACCCCAGAAAGGTGGGGCGGCAAGGCCAAACGATAAGCTACCTCTCCAATTCGCTCTAGAATCTCAAAAGACCCAATAAATCTAGGAGACAACTTCTCGCTCTTCCTGAATCTCATCAAACCCCGCCTCGATGATATTTTTAGAAATACATCATATTTTCTTTATGGCACAGTAGGCTTGCACATTTAAATCTTAGATCAATAAAAAAACATGAGAAAATTTGGTTTGATTAATTACCATAATTTAGATTTTTATAAATGTGAAATTTGTGTTAAATCTAGATGGCTAAGAAACCTTTTCCAAGTGTTTTTAAAACAATTGGAATTTTGGACTTAGTACATTTTGACATTTGTGAATTGAATGAAGTTTTGACTCGAGAAGGGAAATGATCCTCTAGCACTTTTATGGATAATTTTTCTAAATATACATATGTTTATCTTATGAGAACAAAAGATGAAGTTTTCAGCAAATTTCAAATTTACAAGAATGAGGTTGAAAACCAATTAAACAAAAAAATTAAAATCTTAAGAAGTGACAAAGGAATGGAATATTTGTGTCATAAATTTGATAGTTTATGTGCATTGCATGGTATTATGCATGATAAATCTATGCCATACACATCGCAACAAAATGGTTTAGCCGAAAGGAAAAACCGAACTCTTACAAAAATGGTAAATTGTATGATTGTGCATGCTCAGCTACCTTTGAATTTGTAGGGTGAGGCATTATTGCATGTTATTTGATTAACAAAATAATTTTCATAAAAACAAATCAATATCCTTATAAATTATGGAAGGGTTGAAAGCCTCATTTGTCATATTTGAAAGTGTGGGGTGTTTGGCATATTATCAGGTACTGGATCCCAAGGGAAACAAATTGGGACCTAGAGCAATTAAACATATTTTTGTTGGTTATGCCGAACACAAGGCTTATAGAATTCTTGATCTTCGAATGAATACAATTGTAGAATCACTAGATGTAGAATTTTTTTGAACATAAATTCTATCCAGATCTAAGGGTTTTATGATTGAAAATTCAAAGTCTAATTCTTCTCAAAAATTGGAACTACATATTCTAAGTCTAATCCTTCTCAAGAACTACGACTACATAATAGTGTCAAGAGACAAGAGGTTCATAGTGAAGAGCCTAGAAGAACTTAGAGACCAAGAAAAGAAAAAAACTTACCTCCATATTTTATGCCATCACAATCTGTTATTTTCATAATAGAAGGGGATAGAGAGAAAATGACTAGATTGATGCCTATGACACTCAACATTGAGGCTGATCCCAAGACATTTACAGAGGCCACTCATTCTAGAGATTCAGCATTCTAGAAGGAAGCCATCAATAATGAGATGGATTCACTTATGGCTAATGGCACTTGGACATTAGTTGATTTAACCCCAGGTTCTGAGTCCATTGGCTGCAAATGAGTTTTTAAAAGAAAGTATAGTACTAACAATTCAATAAAAACTTTCAAAGCAAGACACTAGACAAAGGTTTTAGACAAAAAGAGGGCATGGACTATTTTGACACATATTCACCTGTAGCCAGAATTACTTCTATAATAATTCTTATGGCATTATTATCTCTATATCACTTGTACATCCATCAAATGGATATTAAAACTACTTTCTTGAATGGTGATATCGATGAGGAAGTGTATAGGGATCAACCTAAAGATTTGTTCTACCTAGAAATGAGAAAAGTAGTGTGTAATTTGAATAAATCTTTGTATGGTTTAAAGCAAGCACTTAAACAATGGCATCAGAAATTCGATTTATGTATCTTGTCTGATGATTTTACCCACAATAGTGTTGATAAATGCATGTACTTGAAATTTACCAAAGACTATGGTGTGATTATGTGTTTATATGTTAATGACATGCTCTTCATAGGTACAAACATTTTGGGGATACTTGAAACAAAGAGTATTTGTCTTCCATTTTTAAAATGAAAGATCTTGGAGAAGTGGATACTATTTTTGGAATTAAATTAAGAAAGCACAGTAAGGGTTATGCTTTGTGTCAAGAGCATTACATTGACAAGATCCTCTCAAAATTAAAGCATCTCAATTTGTTTGCACCATGAACATTTTTCTGTTGATTGTGGTCAAATATAATTTTATTAATTGTGGCCTGTTGATCATGGCCACATCTAATATCACTGATTGTGGCCTGCTAATTTCGATACGTCAATTCAGACCATAAATTATTTTTTACATAAAATTATGGCCACGAACATTTATATTTTATATTATTATTATTATTTTAATTCCTATTGCTATTTTTGTGCATGATGCATCAGGTGGGTCAACGTGGGGCATAAAGGTGGTGAGAAACTTGTAAATCCATGATGTACAAAGAACCCATGATGTGCAAAGAATGTGGTTGTAAGTTGAATTATCCAAAAGTTACAAATTGAAGGAAGAAATTGCCTAGAGCAATTGTTGAAGAGAAATGTAGGATAATGCCATGATGTTGAAAGAGTGACAGCATGGGTAGTTTCTTGAAGGCAAAGGAAAATTGGCTGGACAACGCCTATAAATAGCTTGGACAATGGAGAGAGAGAGAGAGGACATAAAAAAAAATCATCCAACTCATTAGTCTTTGCTTTATCTTTAGGAGTAATCTACTTTAATTCTTACAAGCAGATTATCTTAATTTTTAGGAGTAGGTTGCAACAATTTGTAACTTTGTAAACTTAGAATAGAAGTTTTTCTGTGTTTACTTCACTCAGTCGATTGTTAATTGTTCCAAAGAAGTTTTTGTATTTTCAAGACAATTTGAATCAAATACATAGTCATTTGATCTCTTTGTTTGGATTGTTTGTTTAAATTATTGTTTGATCCTGTTGATTTGGGGTTAACATAATTTTTAGGATAAACTTCACTTTACCCGCTTGTGGATTAGGTCATGTGTGGTTTACCCCCCTAACGTTTGGAAATAACATGTGGTTTGTGAACTGAAGTGCACTATTAAATATTCGATCCAACTTAATAGCGAGTGTGAAACGCGTGGCAGACATAAGAGGGTTATATGCTCATTTTCAAAGTTCAAGGGAGTACATCGCACATAAACAAAGAACAAGGGGTTAAATCGTACATGGAATAAAGTACAGGGAGTTAAAGTGCACTTTGCCTTCCAAATAATGACGAAAATATAGGGATATTTTAGTCTTTTTCATTAAATCATTGACGGGCCTAATGGTGCACTTCAGTCTACAAACCACAAGGGGGTTATGTGGTTATTTCCAAACATTAGGGGGGGTAAACTGTATATGATCCAAACCATAGGGGCTTAAAGTGAAGTTTGCCCTAATTTTTACTAACACAATTATAAGGAATTTAATACACTTTTCGATTCAAATTCTAAATTGACCGATAATATTGGTAAAGCAGTTGCTCAAATTGAGTATGCTAGTGCCATTGGTGGTTTAATGTAACTTATGCATTGGACTAGACTAGATATAGCCTTTGCTATGTGCAAAATGAGTCGATTTACGAGTAATCGAAGTAGTGAACATTGGAAAGCTAATAGTTGAATCTTTGGTTACCTCAAGAAGACCATAGGATTCAAACTATTCTACAAGGAATTTTTCTTGTTGTACTTAAGGGATATATTTACGTTAGTTGGATCACAAGTCAATGAGATAATAAGTCAACTTCTAGATGGGTTTTTCTTATTGGTAGGGGTGTTATTGCATGGCCATCTAAGAAGCAAACATGTATATCCCATTTAACTATGGAATCTGAATTCATAGCATTGGCAGCAACTGCAAAAGAGGCCGAGTGGATTAGGAACTTGTTTTTAGATATTAAGTTATGGCCTAATTGAATGCCTCTAATTTCTATTATTTGTGACGGTGAAGCCACCTTATCAAGATCTTATAGTAGTACTTACAATTAGGGGTTGACAAAGATGTTGTACAAATTGTGTGATCAACTAAAACAAATAAATTCATATTTTATAATTGAAATTATATAATACGACATCATGCTAGAAATAACAACTAGAATAACAGAAACACATAAAATAAAATAGCAACAGAAGGCAAACTGACGCCTGCACTAGACAATGTCCTTAAAACAGATTCGCCGCCTTACCGATTGGGTGCTGGAGGTTGTTCGACGTCTGTCTTCTAGGATACGACAGTTGGACCAGCTACAGTTATGCATCGACTAGTAGCTTCGGCGAACAGAACTTTGCAGCGTTCTCTCATAGGAAGAATATAATATAAAAGTGAAGGAAAACTTTGGATAGGAAGAGCAAATTTTCTAGCTAGAAAACTGAAAGAGAAGGGTCTCATTTTATACACATGGAGGGAGAGAGGAAGAGGCTCTAGTCATCAATGCCCCTAACAAATGCAGAAATGAATTATGTATTAAACCTGCAAAGCTGCAGGAATAAATCATCATAATTATAGAGAAGTACACACATATTATATATCTGTGTAATGTTTATAATTCTGCAGCCACAATATTGACTTGGCCTAATAAGATTAAGATAGGTGGGCTAAGCATAACCCCCACACTTAATCCATTCCAGCAAGCCTCAAGCCTCAAGTTGAAGCCCAAGTCCGTTGGTTCAATGTCCAAGGTCCAAGATCCAAGTTCCACGACCCACGGATCACAGACCCGGACTTGGACTCAGCCTGGTCCGATCCCGGCAGGCGGGTGGCGCGTGCGCATGTGGTAATTTTTGCATAACCAACTTGGACCATAGTTTTGGCCTAAGTCCATTATTGAAGCATCTATAACTCCTTTCCTTCGGAAAATTTGGATGCCCTAAAGGGCTCACACTATAAGGCAAAAAATGGGATTTAAATACCCATAAATGCTCTCATCTACAATCAATGTGGGATACAAGGTTTTACACCTTTTCCAACACCTTTTTCATGAGGCCAATTTAATGAATCAATTTCTCATTCAAACCTTAATAGTTTTTGATCATTCTTTTTGTGGTGTAAAGATTTCAGTACAAAGAATCTACACCCACTTTACTCCACTTCAATTGAGGATTGGCACCCACTTTAATATTGCATTAAAGTTACCAAAAAACTATTATTTTTTCCAATAATCCCCTACATGAATAAAAATTAACCGAATAACAACAAACGAAAAACGCTTAACAACAAAGACTCGGAAAGAGTGGAACGAAATAACCCCGACATTGGAAAATGTAGCTTTTGGCTTTGAACCCCCTCCTAGTGAAGTCTACCGGATTTACTGTCTGTCCAGTGAACACGAAGTCTTGAACTGTTCTGCCGTTTATATAAACCAAGACAACAGACCTCACACAAGAATTACTCCAACCATCGTTCTGTTCTCACTGTTTGGTTTGGCCCTGGAACACTAGCCTGGTTCAGTGAGTGGTTTACAGAATTAGACCCTGTCAATTCTTATAGAAACGGCCCCACTTCACACTCACATAGGTGACTCTACTTGAGTATCCTGCTAGACTCAACTTAATAGCTTAACATACTAGAGTCATTAAAAGCCAAACTTATACTTCCAGGTATCACTAATAAAAGGAAGGCTGGAGGTTTAACCTCCTCAGTGACATACTATCGTTACACGCAATTAGGTTGTCCCATTGAACCTAGATCTTGGGATCTCCAGTCAACTAGGTTGGGTTTCCATTTCGGTAACACCTTATACTAAAGGCCTTAATCCCATTCCTTCTGACGACTTCTCTACTAACACTCAATTTAACCCTTTGGTTAGCGGATCCATAATGTTGTCCTTAGACTTTACATAGTCTAAGGTGACAACTCTGTTTGAGAGTAGTTGTCGTATGAAATTATGTCTATGACGAATATGTCTAGACTTTCCATTATACATATCACTCTGTGCCCGTCCAATAACTGATTGGCTGTTACAATAAATACAAATGGCTGGCACATGTTTCGACCAATGTGGAATATCCTCAGCAAACTGGCAAAGCCATTCAACTTCTTCAGTTGCTTTATCCAAATTAATAAACTCAGATTCCATCGTTGATCTCGACATACATGTTTACCTAGAAGATTTTCAAGACACGACTGCCCCTCTGAGGGTAAACACATAACCACTAGTGGATTTGGAGTCTTTTATATCAGATATCCAATTAGCGTCACTATACCCTTCTAGTACCACCGGGTATCTGTTATAATGTAGCCCATAACCCCGGGTGTAGCGTAAATAACCTAACACCTGCATAATGCCCCTCCAATGAGTAGCATTCATATTACTCGTGTATCTACTAAGCCTACTAACAGAGTAGGCTATATCTGGCCTTGTACAACTCATCAGATACATTAAACTTCTAATGACTCGAGAATATTCTAGCTGAGAGACACTCTCACCATTATTCTTGGTCAAATGTAGACTCACGTCTACTGGTGTCCTAGACACACTTGTATCTGATTTACCAAATTTCTCAAGTATCTTCTCAACATAGTGAGATTGAGAAAGTACAATACCATTAGATGTTTTGGTAATCTTAATACTCAGAATTACATTTGAAAGGCCCATATCTTTCATGTCAAACTTAGAGTTTAACAATCTCTTGGTAGTTCGAATCATTTCATCATTACTACCAATAATGAGTATGTCATCTACGTATAGACACAAAATGACATAACCTCTGTTAGTGTTTTTGATATATATGCATTTGTCATACTCATTCATTTTGAACCCATTCAACAACATGGCTTTGTCAAACTTCTAATGCCATTGCTTGGGAGCTTACTTCAAACCATACAATGATTTGACAAGCTTACAAACTTTCTTATTTTGTCCTGGAGCTAAGAACCCCTCGGGTTGCTCCCTGTAGATTTATTCATCTAAATCTCCATTTAAGAAAGCTGTCTTTACATTTATCTGATGTATCTCCAGGACACGTAAAGCTACTATCGCAATCACCATGCAAATAGATGTAATCCTTGTCACAGGTGAATACGTATCAAAGTAATCTAGGCCTTCTCACTGCTTGTATCCTTTGATAACTAGTCTGGCTTTACACTTATCAATTGTGACCCATTAGCTTTCATCTTTCTTCTAAAGATCCACTTACTTCCCAAGGCCTTACTGGGGGTAGATCAACCAACTCCCAAGTATGGTTCTGTAAGATGGAGTCAATCTCACTCTTAATTTTTTCTTTCCACAAAGGACTTTCAGGTAAAGTCACAGCTTCATGGAAAGTTCAAGGTTCTCTCTTTAACATATAAGTTAAGAAGTCCAGACCAAAGGACTTTGCAGTCCTAGCCCTCTTATGCCTTCTTGGCTCATCTATATCCTCAGCTTGATCATCTATTTGATCAGCTATGTGATCACTATCACCTTTAACCTCTTTCATGGAACTTTGAATCCTTTCTTGGAGATGACATGGAAATACATTTTCAAAGAAAGATGCATTTCTTGATTCCATGATAGTATTCTTGTGTATATCTGGAATAACAGACCTATACACAGGAAATCGATATGCACTACTATTATGTGCATATCCAATGAATAAACAATCCATTGACTTTGGTCCTATCCGAACCCGCTTGGGTGTAGACACCACCACTTTTGCAAGACACCCCCATATTCGTAGGTATTTTTATGAAGGCTTGTGGCCTTTCCACAACTCATATGGAGTCTTGTCTACATTCTTTCAAGGTACTCTATTAAGAATGTAATTCGCGGAGAGAATCACTTCTCTCCACAAGTTCTGTGGCAACCCAGAACTTATCAACATTGCATTCATCATTTCCTTTAACGTCTTATTTTTTCGCTCAACAACACCATTTAACTGAGGGGAGTAGGGCGTTATGGTTTGGTGAATAATCCCAAATTGAGTACAAGTCTTGGCAAACGGGGATTCATACTCATTACCACGATCACTTCTCAAAGCCTTGATCTTACGACTTAATTGATTCTTAACTTCATTCTTGAAAGGAATAAATTTGTCAATTGCTTCATCTTTGCTTTTAAGCAAATACACATAACAGTATTTAGTGCAATCATCAACAAAATTGATGAAGTACTTGTTACCACCACGTGATTGTACGACTTTCAGGTCACACATATCACTATGCTCTAAATCCAAAGGCTGAGTACTTCTTTCAATAGAATGAAATGAAGTCCTTGTCAATTTCGCTTCTACATAAGTTTTGCACTTGTGATTTAGATTAATCTTGAAAGATGGTATGTGATCTAATTTGATTAATCTACGTAAAGAGTCAAAATTTATATGACCTAGTCTACCATGCCATAAATTAAAAGACTCAAGCATATAAGCAGAAGAAGAAGCTTTCTCATTACTTTTTGGGATAAGAGTCATTACATTGAGCCTAAACATATCGCCTGACATATAACCTTTCCCCACATAAACCCCACTCTTGGTCAACACGACCTTATCAGCCTCAAATATCATGCGGAAACCATCCTTACTCAAGAGTGACCCTGAGACAAGGTTCTTACGAATGTCCGATACAAATAGGACATCGTTCAGAGTCAGTTTGTTATACCCGAAACCCGGGTATGACCGGCCGTGGCCCACAGGGCCTTAGCCCAAGGCATACGTAAGCCTAAATACGAATCCATGCACATTGAATAACTATAAAATAGTCTATTAATAAATAACCAAAACTCAATCCAGTGTCATGGCACAAGTATAAACGGCAAAACCAACCGTAATCAATACCATCTAAATTTATGGGATATAAACAACCCACATATGAAAATAATCTTAAATGAACCTCAATTAAAAAAAAATATAAATATGCACAAACCTGACATAACAGTCTAAAACAAAATAAATGAATGTCCTAGATGTCCATGCAATTTAGTCGCCGCTACGCCCTGAGTCCACTCTAAGTCCTTCTAACACCTGGAAATGGTAAACAACTAAGTCAGCTGATAGCTCAGTGAGTAGCAACATGGATAGTAAATACAGTTTTGAAAACAGGGTTCAACTCCAAAACAAGATATATATCACAGAAAACTAGATTGGCATATAGTTTGGTAAAAAGAATCTGTTTAAAAAAGAAGGTTCCACAGTTCAACAGTTAAAATACTTATGTCTCTCGAGAACATTATAAATGACATTTTTCACTTAAAACAGATTACAACATGAACACCAATAATTTTCTGGGTACCAAAAAGATAACAAGTAATATGCCACACAGTTCTCAAGGCTATAAGCCCCGTTGGATCCAATACCGAACTAAGAGTCATCCTCAAGGTGGCAACCTGGGCCTTTTCTTTAAGACGATCCGATTGAAGGTCACCTAGCTTAACCTAGGTCTTTTCCTTACAATCGTTGAGTACTAGAGTCATCATGGTCCAACCCAGATCTGTTCTCTAGTGGCCAGAGTCACCACACACAGTGGAATAATTTCCCTGGACTAAATACACAGATGGTCCCAATAATCAATACACATCAGTTTCGCAAAACATGGTAGTTCATCATTATAAACATGAGACCAAAACAAATAGTTTACAGTATGCCAAGTTCACACATGTTTCAGAAATAATTTGATTCCATTGATAATATAATAATTTATCAAAACAGTTTAGTCCTGAAACAACAATTTAATTTTCCAACAGTTCAGGGTAGGGGAACATTTATAAAAATATGTAGCATGAAACTACTCACCTGAAAACGGAACAATGTAATCCTCGAATAGAGTATAAAAGTCCAACTAGTGCCCTGAACCCAGTATAAAAACTACACGTCACTACTAATTTAAAAATACTAAAGAATAGGAACTGAGTAACCTCAAACTCAAAGCGCACTAACACGGCTCAACCCAACTCACCGTTACTCTTAAATATTATCAAAGTTCATGTTCTTCAAGGTCTAAAATCACCCAAGACATGGGTTCCGATCGTAACTTAACTAAAAGTGACTTTAAGATAAAACAGAGTTTTAAACAAGTTTTTCCAATCTATTTGCTAACTTTGAAAATTACAAAACCCACTCAATGCTGTTCGAAAAATTCCAAAACCCTCCAGATATCAACTAATATATCCTAAGTTTCAAACCCAATTGATTTTACTTGATTTGCTTATCAAAATAATTATTTGCAATTAATTATGCCCAAACACGTTGTTTTCTAGAGCACTTTAAATAAATTAATGGTTCTCTTAGTATACACGAGCAATCAACGCAAGGCTAAAAATTTAAGAAACTAGACTCGTAACCGGTTCTAATGACGCTAATTGGATAATTTACGAATTTATACCCAAAGAAAACAACACTCCCGAACTTACTGTTTTAAACCAGTTTTTTGAACTGATTTGAACGCATCAGTTTATATGGATTTTGACTTCCAAAAATTATGAAAAAATTTAGATATTCAATTCAATATGTAATTAATCTACTGTAAAAATTTTAGTTCAAAATTCATTCGTTTGATATGGTTACTCGATTTTTAAAGTTTGTGATTTTATGCAGAATTCTTATCCAATGCCTTTAGCTCCTTAATTCGCATTAAAATTTTGCATGATTATACACAAAACACTATACCAATCAGCTAAATATTTCATAGCCATGCCCAACACAAGTACCTACTTCACCGATTTGACCCATCAACTACGCAGCAACTCACAAGAAGAAGAAAAAGATAGTGACGGAATAAAAAAAATAAGGGATTTGCCTTGCCAATGGCCACCACAAAACTCAACAATTTTCAGCACTTTTGACCCAATAAGCCTAGACGCCTCTCTCCCTCTCTTTACCTCTCACTGCTGCTCAAAAAGTTGTGGGAAACAATAACATCAGAATTAGGGTTTTATTATCCTTTATATATATATATATATATATATATATAACCAAATGGCTCTAATTTATTATCTTTTGTTTTATTTTATTTTCTCTCTCAATTAATTTAAATAACTTACAAATATTATTAGATCAAAATATGCTTACTAATTTGTCACTCATTTTTTTAAAATAATAAATCTTGCCTTTAAATTAAAGACTTTCACCATAAATTTATTTTAGGTTTTAATATTAATTAAAAGACCTTCCAAATATTTAATTTGCACTTAAAGATTAATAAGCAAAATATTTGGGATTGTAAAATTATTATTATCTAATTATTTATTTTATTTGTATATTCGGGTTCTCACATAGCTCTTTTCCTAAAGTCATCTTCAGGACCACTTTTCCCTTTTCCTTAACAGTTGAGGTGACAGAATTTCCCATGTATTAGGTTTTATTCTTGGCAATCCGGTTTGACAAAACTCCTTTTAGTTGTACTTGTTTTTGCACTTTTATTTCAGTGAGGCTATGAGTTTATTAGATGCGAATCCAACCCGAATTGTGCCTTGCAGAGAAGTTTGTGGTGTTTAATTCTTTCAAGATTGCCACTTCGCTGACTATGACGGGGATCGAGCTGCCCGGTCAGCTCGCGGGACCCGGGGCAGCGCCCTGGTGGGGTCGAGGGGCAGCACTCCCGAAGCAAAATGCAAAGTGCATTCAAAGTTGCTTGTCCGCTCGAGCGGACATTCCCCCGCTCGAGCGGAGATTGGTGAGTTCCAGAAGTATCTGTGTCTGCAAAAATACTGTGATCCGTGTTTTCACGCTTGAGTGTCAAAATCCCCACTCGAGCGTACATCCTGGTTTGG
Organism: Camellia sinensis; assembly: GCF_055761805.1. NCBI lineage: Eukaryota > Viridiplantae > Streptophyta > Magnoliopsida > Ericales > Theaceae > Camellia > Camellia sinensis. The sequence continues at coordinate 68,842,287 of NC_138967.1, forward strand.
AACACGTCGTATAGTGTCCTTGCTCGAGCGTCCATTCCCACGCTCGAGCGGACCTTGCGATTTCAGATTCTATAAATTTGCATGTTGCTCCAAATCTAGGTTTTGACCTCCAGATATTCTTCTTGGGTTCTAGGGTTTATATCTGGGGCTATTTTGCTAGTTTTCTTTGATGTTTCATTGAGTATTCAACTCATGGTTTAAGGAGGATACATCAAAGGATTGTTTGTTCATTCTATACAAAAGAGAGAGTTGTTCTTCGGTGGATTCTGAAGAATTCGAATTTGAAGCTTTGGTGGATCTTGGAGTGGCTCATCGTCAAGAAAATTCTGAGGAGAAGACGGGGCTGGAAGAGGCACATAGGGGTTGGTTCAATTCGGGCGTAGATTCGCTAGGTAATTGAGAGTATACCTGTGTAATTCCTTTATATCTTCTTAGTGGATTATTTTGTGGCTGTTGCCCGTGATTTTTTTTATCACAATTGGAGGTGCTCCAATTGTGGTTTTTCTACGTTAAAATCGTTGCGTCGATTTGTCTTGACTGTTTGATTAGGATTGTTTTATTGCTTAAAATTGATACATAATCACAAATCAATATCTAGCGGATTTCTAGATTTTTCAATTGGTATCAGAGCGGGTCGCTCTTTTGTTTTTTCAAAACTTTTGAGCGAGATCTTGTTTGATTTGTGATAATGGATTCAATACGTAAGGGAAATTCTATAGTTCAACCACCTCTACTTGACGGATCCAATTATTCCTTTTGGAAAGCTCGGATGAGATCGTTTTTCAAATCTATTGATGAAAAAGTTTGGCAATCTATCATGTATGGGTGGACCGAACCAACGATTACCATTGATGGAGTAACTTTCCCCAAACCAATTGATAAGTGGGACATAATTGATTACCAAAATAGTAGCTGGAATAGTAAAGCTATCAATTCTCTTTTTTGCACTGTCACACCTGAAGAGTTTAGTTGCATTTGTAATTGTGAAGTCGCAAAAGAGGCTTGGGATATCTTACAAACTATTCATGAGGGCACTCATTCTGTTAAACGCTCAAAACTTCAAAGGCTCGCGTCTATTTTCGAAAACCTTTCAATGAAAGATAGTGAGACCTTTGATGAATTTTATGCGAAGTTGAGTGACATTGTAAATTTCAGCTTCAATTTAGGTGAAAAAATACCGGAATCCAAGATTGTAGGAAAAATTTTGAGGTCCTTGCCCGATCAGTTCCAACCAAAAGTTACGACTATTGAGGAGGCTCAAGATGTTGATAACCTCAAGCTAGATCATTTGGTTGGAAATCTCCAAACTTATGAGGCACATAGTGTAGACACTCCATTTTTGACCGACCTTAAGACTCAGACGTCACCGACTGAGCGCTCGGTGATTGCGCATGTTGTGCTCGTTTTGAGGTTTCAGAGTCCTTGGCTGAGAGCCTCGCCTCCGGACCTCGGGACCCTTTGTACTTTAACTCGATTCGCAGACCAAGTCTTGTTTTCTCTTCCCGGAGAGAGGGAGAGGTCTTGTAGACCATCTCTCAGTGGTCGTAGGCTACTTTTCGTGGTCGTAGGCTACTGTTCCCATTTGAAGATTGGTTTCCAATTTTCAGAGCCGTCGGCCGTGCGCCTTTGCTCGGGGCTGCTTAACGTTCTCCGTTTGGCACGATTTTTGGAACACACCTCATTTCCTTTGTCTAGAGGGACACTGTGGTCCGGGAGACCACTTTTGCGGTCGTACACCACTTTTGATGCTCGCCAGCTGGTTTTCGGGGCTCCCGGCAGCGCGTCTTGCCTCCCGAACCCTCGTCTTGCATCCGTTTTGGTTTGTCTTGGGTACAAACCTTACTTTCCTTGTTTGGGAAGTGGTACAAGGGTGGGAGACTGTGACGCCCCAAATTTTCTTTTTTTGAAACATCAAGGGAAATTAAATAAACAAAATGACTTAATAAACTAAAAGGTTGACATCTTAATAGGGCATTCCAACTCTCGTACATAACCAAAGGTTCAAATAATATTAAATAAAAACTTAACATTATCCAAATACAACATCAATGAAATTATAAGGTCCTTAATAGCTAATATATAGGATAATAAAGTTATTCGACTTTTGCTATGATTTCAAGTCAGCCAAGGCTCTACGTTAGCGTCAACTCCATTTCAGCTTCAATTATTTCCTCGCTAAAACCTGGCATAAAACGCCAGGGTAACAAAAATATATGCCGTGAGTTTTGCAACACAGTAAGAAAACATAGCCAACCTACCATTCTTTTTAAGAGAAAAATAATGAGGTTCTAAACATGAGATAACAATATAATTGTAAACATAAATTACAACCATTAGAATAATTTCAATAATTTTAGTAAATTAGGTGACACTCGAAATCTCACCAAAGAGATTTAACTTAAATTACAACCCTTAGAATAATTTCAATAATTTTTAATAAATTAGGTGACACTCGAAATCTCACCAAAGAGATTTAACTTGCCAACCACTAAGCATGGCAACGGTTAATTTGAAACCCTCCCTTGGTCAAATATTTAAGTGTTACCAACAGTAACTACCAGGGATGCCCACGTCCGGAGTTATATACCCAAGTAGTGGCATCCGTGGTCTGCCCCAAGGAAACGGTCTGCCAGGGGTAAGTAACTTCCCTGTGTGCCACCTGCATATCCACCCTTATTCCAAAACCGAATACCGAAAAGGGTTCAAATAAGTCCCATGCCATCTTAGAGTTTCGCAACACAATTTACGTGAGAATTCTCAAAACCAGGGCCCACCCTGAACGACCGGTATTAACCGTCAATCCCTTGATTTCATACACTCTTTAAAATCAAGACTCACCCTGAACAACTAGTATTAATCCTTTATCAGTAACTTCATATATTGAACACAAATTATTCAAATCTCAATCACTAATAATGTTATACCAACTAAAATATAAAACATTATACATGTCACACATTAATAATTTAATGTCCAAAATTTAACAGACAATTAATTTAAACAATGGTATGAACATAATAACTTAGATATTAAAATTATAAATAAACTATTTACACAATCCAAAAATTCATGCAATTGAACAGAATACTCAATGTGGATGTTTAGGTCACTTTTCAGAAAGAATTTCAGAAAAATAAGATGTAAATAATCCTGTAAAATTTCCAGCAATCTTTATGACACAGATTTGTCACATTTCCTTACATTAATTACATACTTAATTTTATAGATCAAATCCATAATCTAAAATTTTATCATGAAACTAGACTTCTCAAATTTCATCTTTTAGTTAGAAATTACCATATTTGGCTTAGTATAAAATTTTAAATAAATTTTCAAATACATGGTAAAATCTGTCACACAGTTTCAGATTTAGTTAAAAATTTGTATAAATTCGTAGAAAACTCAAAAATTGTTTTCAAAAATTTTTGGATAAACTAGACATCATTATAAACAACTTTTTAGAAGAAATCATCTCTAAATTTTGAGTATAAAATTATATAAAAATTCGGGTAAACATGCTGGCAGATTCAAAACAGTTTTTTCTCAACACAGTTTCAGATTTAGTTAAAAATTTGTATAAATTCGTAGAAAGCTCAAAAATTATTTCCAAAAATTTTTGGACAAACTAGACATCATTATCAACAACTTTGTAGAAGAAATAATCTCGAAATTTTGAGTATAAAATTATCTAAAGATTTGGGTAAACATGCGGGCAGATTCAAAACAATTTATTCTCAACACAGTTTCAGATTTAGTTAAAAATTTGTATAAATTCGTAGAAAGCTCAAAAATTATTTCCAAAAATTTCTGGACAAACTAGACATCATTATCAACAACCTTGTAGAAGAAATAATCTCGAAATTTTGAGTATAAAATTATCTAAAAATTCAGGTAAACATGCGGGCAGATTTAAAATAATTTAGACAATGTATCCTATGTATACAATCTGAAAATTTCAATTATATATAAAAAAATGAGAAGGTTGAGAGGGTTTTCTTACTTATTAGCCTTCAAGATCTTCCTTTCTTTAATAATATTTTTTTTTTTTTTGTTTCCCATGAAATTCCTTCTAGCAAAGAAAATTGAATAGGCTTCAATACTCTCTTATTTTTCACTCCCTCTCTCTCATTCTTGGCTCTCTCTCTCTCTCTCTCCCTCTAGGACTCTCACAGCACATACCCACCAATTCCTAACCCAAACACCTTTAACTCCTTAGTTATACACACATACACATGCACCTCTCTTGTTGACACATATTGCACACGTGCACCTTGGTCAAGCTTCCAGCACATCACTTACACATGCACACACAAACAGATTTCTTTGTACACACACTTGGGTTTCTCAGCACACCCTCACTTCATATACACCCATAATTTTTTTTTTCTTCCATAGTTTAATTTATGATTAAGATTGATTTAATTAAATAATACATATTCTTAATAAGTCTTGATTGACACAAAATTAGTTAATTATATCTAATCTCAAATCCCACCTAATTTAATTAGTCTAATTGACTTCCATTAGAGTCTGATTAATTATGTATATATATATATATATATTTTTGGGTTTTAGTATATAAAATATTAGGTTTCAGTGTAATTTGAATAAAAATATCATAAGGTTCATAAATTTATATTGAGTGATAATATAAAGTCAAAAAAATATTTTATTTTATTTTATTTTAAATAAATGTTCAGTATAAAAATATACAGACTATTAAATTCAAAATATTGTGACTAATTATTTAAGAAAATTAAAAATATATATTATTATTATTATATAAAAATATGGGGTTTCACAATGGTATCAGAGCCGACTCTCCGGGGTACCGAGTGTGGGCCCCTGGCGTCTCTCGGTGCATGTGGGCGGGCTTGCGAGCTGGCAGGCTACTGCACGAGGATGTGCAGCCTTATGGGGGGTGGATTGTAAGGCCCTGGTGTCCCACATCGGGAATGAAGAGAGAGTTCCTGGGCTATAAAAGTAAAAACCTGGACCCTTATATAGCATCGAGGTTTTTTCCCAAGTGGTGAAATCCCTATTAGAACTCCCCAGTTAAGCGTGCTTAGGCTGGAGTAGTTCTAGGATGGGTGACCCACTGGGAAGAACAAATCCGTGCAGGCGTGACCCAAAGCGAACAATATCGATGACATGTAAAGGGTCAGGGCGTTACAGAGACCGGCTTTTATCCTTGGAAACCACTTTTCTCCCTGCCAGCTAGTTTTCTGGTCAGGAAACTGGTTTTCTTGGTCTTTGGGCCACATTTTCTGGTTTCCCACCCCACCATTGGCTTGCTTTCAGTGTGGAGACCACCAATTCCCCTGGCCGACCACCTTTTTGCTTGGGAAACCACTTTGGGTGGTCGGCCGACCACTAAAAGTAGCAGGCTGACTACCTTTTCTGGTCGGCAGCTTTCCTCATGTTTTGTCAGACTGAATGGATGCTAGCTGTGCCAGCTGGAGGGCACAGACTGTATCCTCCATACCTGTGTATGAAGGGATTGCATCCAAGTTTAGCTTCTCCAAGAAGCTTGAACCCTTTGTTTTTCTATAAGAGAGGGCCTTCTTCTCCTTGGTTGAGGTTCAGAAAAATTTCCTAAGGCAAGAATATATCTCCCTCTATATCTCTATATTTGGGGTCTAAAGTGTGTGTTGTTCTTCACCTTTATACTACAATTCTTAACCACACACCCCACCATTGAACTAAGGCTCTTGGAGGACCTTTTTGGAGGTTGAAAAGTTGGTTTTTGGTTCAAAAAATCTGTTAGTTTTGCTGAGCTTCAAGGGTAATCCCTTTTCTCCTCTTTTAAGCTTTGTCTTGATCATTCTCTTAGCCATACTTGCATGCTTATTTGAGCTTTGTTTTCAACTAGAAAAAGCTTCATTTTTGAGCACTTAACATGTTCGGTTAAGGCCTCTTGGGTGTTGAGGGTCTCCTACCCTCTTCCATGCCTTGTTTGGTCTTGTTTTGTGCCATGCCTTAGGGCCTTTGAGCTAATCCTTGCTTGGCCTTTTAGCCACTGAAATCCAGTGAATTTTTAGTGTGGTTTTGAGGTCCTAAAAGAGAGAGGGGTGACCCTCTCTCTTTTTGTCTTGTTTTCTTGCATTTTTGGCCTACCAAAGGAGCATATTTTTTCGTGCTTTCAAGGCTTGGTTCAGGCACTTTTTGGTGACTTTTAGGACCTGCCTAGACTCTGTCCATGGTTGGTTTGGTCACCCTTGGCATGTTTCTCATATGTGTAGTGTAATCCTATTTGTGGCTCATCAAAGTAGCATGTCAACCTAGCATGTTTTGGCTCCATTTCAGTGGGTTTTTGGTCATCATTTAGCATTTCATGACTCTATTTATGGCTGGTTTAATAGCCTCTTGCATGCGTCATATGCTTGTAGTGTAAATCTTGTTCACTAGCTTTGAATGCATGATGTTTTGGCTCACCATTCTAGCATATTTTGGCCATGCTCCAACATGATCTCATTCATATTTTGGGCTGTCTTAGCTCTGTTTTGAGGCCCATTGGTCAAATGATGCTTGCCATGCATGCTTGTAATGTAATTTGCTTCACTAGCTTTTGATGCTTGAGCCTTTCAACATGCATTACATGAGTTGTTTTGCATGATTCTAAGTCATCTTGCATGCCATTTCAGTGCTAGAACATATGCCATTGCACTCCATGTTGCATCCTTTCAATGCTTTTGGAAAGTTGTGTTTTGTACCTTAGGCTTGGGCCCTTGCATTGTGCATGATTGCATGTGTGTTGTTGCCTTGATTTCATCACCATTGGCCACTAATTTGGACATGGTTGAGGCCTATCCATCTTGGTTAAGTCCATTGTGCATTGAGTATGCCATGTAATTCATAGCATTGTGTATGCTAGTCGCATGTTTGCATGTCCACCCCTTGCATGTTTGCATGTCTAAGTTGTATCGCATTAGGTTGCATACTTGAAATCGCATTGTGCATGCCATGTTTGCTACATTGTGTTTGGGATAGGAGTTAGCCCAAACACGGGAAACGAGGAGTGTTTCATACTCGAGGTGATGAAACGTGCCTCAATTCCCGGTCGCCGGCACTCTTGACTCTACATGATGGAGTTTTAGGCTTTACGTGTTCACGTATGCATTCATTTCATATTGAGTTGCGCAATTCGGCTCCTCGGCCATCATGCATCGAGATGCATGATTGATGGCCCGAGGATTGAGAACTATACTCCCTTGAGCTCATATAATGATAGGGAGGATGGTTGTGCACACATGTGTTGCAAATACTTTGCCATGCCCCTTTCTTGCCCTCTGTTGCAGAAAACCAGAAACCAGCAGCAAAAACTGGTCGGCCGACCAGATAAAGTGGCAGGCCGACCACTTTTTCTGGTTTTTACCACAAAAAGTGGTCGTCAGGTGGTTTCCAAGTCCAATATCTGGTCGGCAGCCTTTCCATAGATTCCCTTGGTAGATTTTCAGCCTTCTGGAGCTTTGTGCAGTGTTCTGAGATCAATTGCAAACAGAGGCAAGTCGGGGCGTCGCGAGGGATTTCCGAAAAAGGCGACTCGAGCATGCATGCATCCTTTTTCATCCAAAGCAGAGCTGAGGCAGCCTACATCATATAGTTTAATTCCTAACTTAGTTAATTTGTTAATTAGTTAGAGTTGTGCAATAATTAGCTGTAGCTTGTTATTCATTCTGTTGTGTAATAAGTAGTTTAATTAGATTAGCTTAGATTAGCTAGTTGGTTCTGTTTTATTCATTCGGACCCTCCGTCGAGAGGGCACAACTGTTGTAAATAAGTGTGCGTGTGTATGATGCATGTCTTCCAACCCCTATTTATTTCTCCCTTTTATTTACCAGCTTATGATGGTTAGTTTTAGGGCATGTTTCAATTAGCATCCTTATGCTCGCATGTTTGCATCCATTCATCTATCTTGCATGCATCGGGCCCGGTGCATCGTACTAACTGCATTGTATTTCAATTTCTGTTTGAATACATGTATCAAATTGCATTTCACATGACATTTTAGAATAGCCGAGCCTATCTTAGTTGTATTTTGTATGTGTTGCATTAGGCGTTCTTGACATAGCTAGGATCATGCATTGATTTCTAACATAGCTTTTGTTTTGGCTCGAAGTACTCAGTAAGTGTTTATGCTTTAACATCCTTGCATGTGTGTGAGTGACTATCATGATAGAATGCTTGCCATGAGGCTAACTGCTTATATGATATAATTGCCTAAATGCCTGTGGGTGAAGGTTGGATTACTTGAATTGGAACAATTCATTGATTGCGAGTTTTAAGCCCACTTGAGAGTGACAAATCACCATGTTTTCTAAAGTCCACTTGAGGGTGGCAAAATCCGCATTTTAGCCTACTTGCGAGTAGCAAACCGCTTTAAAAAACAAACATGAGATGTTTTGTTCCAACTTAGGCGATCCAGTCTATACTTGTGTGTTGTGCGCATCACATAGTAATTCTAGGCTAATAACTGGAATAAGAGCGCATGTGTTTTCAAAAACAACATATCATGTTAGTAAAGGCCGATCTTTGATCAGACAAGCGGGGGTGCTCATTGCATGACCTTCCCCTCTCGTACCCAAGTTCCCGAGTCGAGGCAACTTTGGTGATGACGGACACGTGGCCTTAGGCACGAGTCAGGGCTTCCTAAATTTCTCAAAAAATAAAATATTTAGGTGGCGACTCTGTATCTGGCAAAACAGTCCATGTTTGGCACTTCTTTCTAAAAATTAGTTTTTCAAAATGATTTTCTAGATTTGGACTCTTTGGTGATTTATCAATCTTGCATTGCACTTTGTGAGATTAGATTCAGAACCGTGACATTGAGTCCGAACTGTAGTGAGCCCAATGAACGAAACAGGATTTTCCCGGGACATTCGGGCGCGTCTACACATAGGAATTTCAAAAAGAAACAAAAAGATGTTATTGCTTTTAGTAGTGCTCATAGAGTTGGAGTAGATTCTGATGAGGACTGTGAGATAGATTCCAAGATTACGGATGCTTTTGTAAAACAATTTAAAAAAATCTTTTTTGAAAAAGAATCCTAATCTTTTGGACTCTACTCATACTCATAAATCCAAAGACAAAGATAAATTCAAAATTAACTCTATAGCCAAGAAGGAGAAAGGAAAGATACAAGGGAGCTTTGAAAGAGTCCAATACTATGAATGCCAAGGATTTGGCCACTTTGCTCAAGAATGCCCCACTCATTTGAGGAAGAAGAAAGCCCTCTCTATCACTTGAGATGATGAATTCGAATCTGATAAAGATGATAGTGACAACGAAGATCAAGGCGAAGAGGGACATAAACAATTCCTTGCCTTCATGGCGTCTTTAGAAACTGACGGACGAACAGAGTATCCGAAGAGGCTGGGTGAGAATGCCACTGATAATGAATCCTCCGGGAGTGATGATGAAGAGCTTGAGCAAGCTTATGAAAACTTGTATAAAGAATCTCTTAACTTATCTAAATTGAATGACTAACTCACTATGAAACTCAAAGCATGTGAAAGTGAGAATGTCAAACTAAAGGAGGAGATTTCGAAGGCTAGGATTGATGCCATCAATATAGCTAATGATTGACAAGTCCTTTGTGCAAAACTCTTGACTTATGAGACAGAGAGGAATGAGTTACAACAAATCTATGCAACATATGAAGAAAAGATTAAAACTCTCGAGATGTCTCAAGGTACCTTAGAAGAGCTAATCATCAAGAAAGAAGAAGAGCTCAAGTGTGCTATGGCAACCATTGGTCTTTGGAACAGAGGATCAAAGACTTTGGAGGATATTATTGGTTCTCAACAAATTTGTTCTGACAAAGTGGTATTGGCTTTGGTGGTAAGAAGGAGCAAAAACAGAGTGCATCCACATCTCATGATACACTTCTCAATCTTCCTAGAGTTGGTAAGGTCAAAGAAAAGAAGGTACATCCTGTACACCCTGTTTTTATTTGTCATCATTGTGGTTTGGCTGGTCATATTCGCCCTTATTGCTATGAGTTACATAGGAGAATGTCTCATAGAGATGGAAGAAATTCCAACATCTCGTGGGGTAGGAGACACTTCATGGGTGGTAATGAGGTTAAGGGACATATTAGACCTCGTTATTTTGATTTGTTTGAGACCAAACATGGAGCGAGTTTGTATTTACCTAGACCTAGAAATAGGAAGTTGGAAACCACGTCGAGACAGGTTCCCATTGAAGAGAAGGGAACCACAATGTCAAGACACCACCCAAGAACCGTCATTCTCACAACTTTGTTCATACTAAAGCGGTTTGGGTGAGAAAACTTGACTTGTGTTAATTTGTTTATTAGTTTTAGTTTTTGGGTTCCTGTATGCCTTTTTTTGGAGTCATTTAGTGTGTGCATGTTCGTTTTATGTCTTTCTTTGTTTAGAAAATGAAAAAAAAAAAATTTCAAAAAGATTTTCTCAGTATGGTTTTGCAAGTTTGAAATTTTTGGGTGGTCTTTGGTGCATATTGGAATTGATGAGAATATCCATTACATGTTAATATGTGTGTGCTTTCTGTGGTCATTACTCATTTTGGAATGTGTGTTCTTTGATTAGTATGTCTCATTCTGTATACACTCGTGGATTAGTAAATATTGGAGTTTTCCGCACAGTGATCAAAGTTCACTATGGACCACTAACAGTGTTTCTTGTACTATTTTCAGAGGAATTGACCGATACTAGCATATCATGGGTGATGTTGAGTCTCTTAACCACCTTCCATCTTTTTGCATTTCCATGGCTTTCCTCTCTGTTCTTTGTAGTCCAGCCATGAGGAAAAGGCTACCTCAGAGTTGCCAACCAGGCCATCCTTATTATATCTATGCTTCTCTGGTTCGGTTTCCATACTCTTGAGCGTGTCAGCTGCCAATGAGTGTGCACAAGAAAAAGAAAAAGAAAAATAAAAAGAAGAAGAAAAAATATGCAAAAGAAAGAAAAAAAATGTGCAAAAGAAAGGAAGAAGAAAAAAGGGATAGATTCATTGATTGAGGGGGAGCCTCCGCTTTTACTTACCAAATACCCCCTTGATTCCTAGTAGTTTCACTTTTCTTTGTTGTGCTTAGATTCTCTTGCCGGAGGTCCAGCTTTCAGATCACTGCTAGGATTTAAATCTTGTGTTTGTCGAACTCCAAGAGTCACACACACACTTTTATCATGGGATCTATGCTTTTCACATGTGGCATCACTTTCTTTCATGAGAAATCTTCTACAGACCGTGCACATTGTGTTTTCAAGTAATTGTGCTTCTTGGATAATCTTGTGTGTTTTAAGATTCAAATCTAAAATTCTTTGCTTGCTCCACCATATTATTGTTTGTCATTTTCTACTTGTTCATTATTTTTAGTGAGGGGGAGTTTGGTTTATCTTTAAAAGCGTTCGTTAGCATGAACACTATGATTTATTGGGTAAGGGAGATTGGCTATAGTTGTTTTGCATGTTGCTATGCACTGTTTGCTTACTATTTCCTTCTTACATGCTCCTGATATTTACATCATCATATCATTGCTTGTGCGTTTTTGATCTTGTTTTAGTTGATTGAGCTTCCTTTGTCAATTCATGACAAAAAAGAGGAGTAATGTTGTCCGGTGCATGTGTCTTAGGATTTCATGTGTTGATTCCATGTGTGGGGTGCATGTGTCTTAGTTTTCAGGTTTTCATGCTACATGTTCTTAAAATCTCTAAGTCGCATCTATTCATGTTTTCCATCTCATGCTTCAAATGCTTCAAGATAATCTAGCCATATGTTTATTGCTTTTTCATATACTCTTGTGGGACTAATAGTTGTTTGGGAGATTGTGGCACTAATAGCTGTTTTGCAGATCTTAACCTTGAGAAAGAAGTTTGTTTTTGTTGGCTGTAATGGGTTGGGGTAATTAGGATTTTATTTGTTAGGTGTGTTTTGTCATGACATTGCCAAAGGGGGAGATTGTTAGGTTTTATTTTTGACAATCCCGTTTGACAAAACTCCTTTCAGTTGTACTTGTTTTCGCACTTTTATTTCAGTGAGGCTATGAGTTTATTAGATGCGAATCCAACCCAAATCGTGCCTTGTAGAGAAGTTTGTGGTGTTTAATTCTTTCAAGATTGCCACTTCGCTGACTATGACGGGGATCGAGCTGCCCGGTCAGCTCGCGGGGTCGAGGGGCAGCGCCCCTTGGCGGGTCTGGGGCAGCGCCTTCGCGGGGTCGAGGGGCAGCGCCCCCGAAGCAAAATGCAAAAGTGCATTCAAAGTTGCTTGTCCGCTCGAGCGAACATTCCCCCGCTCGAGTGGAGATTGGTGAGTTCCAGAAGTATGTGTGTTTGCAAAAATACTGTGATCCGTGTTTTCACGCTCGAGCGTCGAAATCCCCTCTCGAGCGTACATCTTGGTTTGGAACACGTCATATAGTGTCCCCGCTCAAGCGTCTATTCCTACGCTCGAGCAGACCTTGCGATTTCAGATTCTATAAAGTCCCATGTTACTCTAAATCTAGGTTTTGACCTCCAGATATTCTTCTTGGGTTCTAGGGTTTATATCTGGGGCTATTTTGCTAGTTTTCTTTGATGTTTCAATGAGTATTCAACTCATGGTTTAAGGAGGATACATCAAAGGATTGCTTGTTCATTCTATACAAAAGAGAGAGTTGTTCTACGGTGGATTCTGATGAATTCGAGCCTGAAGCTTTGGTGGATTTTGGAGTGGCTCATCGTCAAGACAATTCTGAGGTGAAGACGGAGCTGGAAGAGGCACATAAGGGTTGGTTCAATTCGGGCGTCGATTCGCTAGGTAATTGAAAGTATACCTGTGTAATTCCTTTATATCTTCTTAGTGGATTGTTTTGTGGCTGTTGCCCGTGGTTTTTTTTTATCACAATTGGAGGTGCTCCAATTGTGGTTTTTCCACATTAAAATCGTTGTGTCAATTTGTCTTGATTGTTTGATTGTGATTGTTTTATTGCTTAAAATTGATACATAATGAAAAATCAATATCTAGCGGATTTCTAGATTTTTCACCATGAACGACTTCTCACTGTTTGAAACTGGTTAGAAGGTTGTGAACATCTTCTTCTCCTCACAGATGTGGTGAGTGTCCCCAGTGTCCACCCACCATTCCTTCAGGTTCGACCCCATTATATGTTCACTTCGGAGACAATAACTACTAGATGCATGTCGTCCACATCTTGTGATAGATCCTCTGTTTCAGCCATGTGAGCACGATTCTTGTTCTGTGGAGGGTACTTTTTGTGGACTTGTTCTTCTTGTGACAGTCAACCGCCCGATGCCCATCTCTTCCACAATTGAAGCACTTTCCATTGAACCTATAAGTAGCTTCATGTGGCTTGTAGACTGGCCTCTTGGAGGCACAGCCTTTTGCCCCTAACTTTGAGCTTTTGCCTATCGGTGGTTTTTTCTTCACCCTCGAAGACTGGCCATGCTCGACCACATTTGCTTTCACAGTGGAGGTGCTCCCTCATTTCTTTTTGTTGTCTTCCTCAATCTGGAGTCTGACAACGAGCTCTTCGACTGTCATTTCCTTTTGTTTGTGCTTCAAGTAGTTCGTGAAGTCTTTTTAGCCAGTAGGCAGCTTCTCAATCAGCGCAGCTGCCTGGAATAATTCACTCAGAAACATTTCCTCTACATGAATCTCGTACCGAATTACTTGGAACTCGTGGACCTGATTGATGACGGTTTTTGAGTCCACTATCTTGAAGTCTAGAAACCAGCCAGCGACAAATTTCTTTGCCTCAGTATCCTCGGTCGTGTACTTTTTGTCCAAAACATCCCATAACTCCTTTACTGAATTATTGGCATAAAACACATTGAATAGTGAATCTGCCAAGCCATTCAGAACATAGTTTCGGCAAAGGAAGTCTGACTGCTTCCAAGCATCTAGAGCCATGAGCTTCTGTTGATCTTACTCATTCTCCTCCACGGCTGGTGGATCTTTACTCAAAAATCTCGTAAGGCTTAGAGTAGTCAGGTAGAACAACATCTTCTGCTTTCATCTCTTGAAATTCACTCCTGTGAACTTCTTCGGGCCCTCGTGATGATTGAGTGGGCCTCCTGGAACAGCAAGAGCAACAACAGGATTGACCACAGAGGTCACAGCAGTTGGCAAACCAGTTGCCCCGAGTTTCAGATCCCGACTAACAGTAGCAGTAGTAGCAGCATCGGTGACAGTTGCCATTTCTGAAAAATACAACAGAATATCACTTTCTGTGTTTTCAGAAATTAAACTTAACACTAGAAAATCCCACAGTTGAAAAGTTAATTCAAAACTAGTCTCACCACTAAATCTAGAATCGAACATGATCAAGAATGTTCCCAGGAAGACTGGAGGGGTCACATCGATCCCACTTAAAACCTAGTTAACATTTTGACAAAACTTTCATGAGCATGTTGACTCCTAGTCCGTGAGAAATAATTTTTTAGAATTAAGTTTTTCAAGGGATGAACTAGGTTAAAACAAACCAAGGTCCAACACTTACAAGTAATTTATAAATTGCTAACCAAAATTATAAGCAATGTAAAAAATTGCTACAACAAAACAAGCAAATAAAATGCTTTTACATATTGGTATAAAATCATGACTAAAGTCCATGCAAAACAAAATTGCTTCAAATATATATGAAAGAAAAAAAAAAAAAACCAATCCATAAGGATTCCAATTAGTCCAAAAATTTCCACGCTTAGGTATTCATGTTCAACAAAACAGTTGGTAGTCCAAACATTTGGTTTGGTATTTTTTTTTTCCCATCCATTTCGCATAGGTATTCCTGTAGAGAAAGTTAGCAAAAAAAAAAAAAAAAACAAATAATCTAGGCGAAAAGTAAATAATAAATTAATTAAAACCATCTAGCAAACTAATTAATAATAAAATCAACTAATCAATTAACATGCTAGATGAGTTACAAAAATAAATCTATAACTCTAGAAATTAAATTAAAAGTAAATAGTCAAGAGTTCTATAACATTATTACAAAGGTTACAAAGCCTTATACCTCCTAAACAATTAAAATTCTAGCCATGAGTTACAAATCAATTTAATTCACAATAATAAATAAATTAAATTAATATGCTAGAGTTACATATAAAACTAAAACTCCAAAATTAAATTAAAATATGAATAGGCAAGAGTTACAAAATAAACCTATAACTCTAAGCGTTGAATTATTTAATAATCATGAGTTATGTATGAAATTAACACACAATAAATTTGTAAATAATGCTAGAAATTCACATGCAAAATTGCAAATAATTCTAAAATCTAGAAAATAGGTAGCATGTCAAAAAATTGCAACACCCATAAACATGCACATTATATGATAAAATTAAATGACATGCAAATCATGATAGGGAATTAACACAACATAATACACTAGAAATCATACAATAAGCATGTAACAAAAATTAAAATCCAGAACATTTTTAACAAGCAAATTGTATTATAAAATTATCAATTATGAGCATATTATTATACAAAGTTTATAGACTACATGTCATGCAAAGATTGGTACCCATATAATAAACTTATATTAGAACAAATTAATCTGCTAGAAATCTAGTAATAAAACCATTTTAAACTTGCATCTAATAATCCATTTTCACAAAACAATGAATTGGAAAGCAGTAAATTAAAATCCCATAGCAGTAAATCTAATGATCAAAGCATAACCAAGACTTCTAGAACCAAACAGTAGTATATCTAATATGTAAACTATAGCGACCCCGGTTCATCCTCATTTGGTTGTTGTATCCGGACTTAGGTTCCGTGGAGTTGGTTGTTGTATATATCTTGTTGTCATCCTTTAATCCCTTATATTTGAGTTTTAGGATGTGTTGGGTAGGTTTGTTACAGGTTGGTTGTGAGTTTAAACTAATAGTTGCTGTCTAGAATTTTGCTTCTTCGCTCGAGCGAGGCTTTTGTCGCTCGAGCGAGCTCTTTGTTTCAGTTCCTTCACTCGAGCCAGGGTTCTTTCGCTCGAGCGAGAGTTGGGTGTTGTGTCTGGTGGCTCGAGCGAGAAGTCTTATGATCGAGCCTGCGTCTGCGTCTGGTTCTGGACCTGCGAGTTGCATTTCTTGGCTCAAGCGAGCTTTACTTCACTCTAGCGAGCGAGCTATATATTTTGGGTTTCTTCGCTTGAGCGAGCTTTTCTTCCCTCGAGCATGCTTCTGGGTTGCAGACATGAAGCTTCAAATTGTTGGCTCGAGTGAGGCTTTCTACGCTCGAGCGAGGGTTCTTTGTGTTTGGTCGCTCGAGCGACCACTCATTCGCTTGAGCGAGCTTTGAATATATCAGATCGCAGTAGCTTCTTCTTTTTCACTTTTCCTTCATCTCTTTTTCTAAAAACCCTAGAACGGTTACTCTTTCTCTCTCTACATACCTTCTCTCTAAAAATCCACCTAGTTCTAGTGGTCTCCTACCCTAGTCCCTTTGTAAAAAGTGTGGAGCGTGGTGTGGGCTTCGTTTCAATCCGAGAAAGTTGGTGTTTGGAGCATTTTGGGTTTTCACCTTCTTCTCCTTTCGGTCTCTTCATTTGAGATAGGGATACCCTACACCATCTTATGGGTTTTGACATGAATTTTAGTCATTTTGATTAGTTGGTGTTGTTGGGTAATTTTGGGAAAAGTTAGGGTTTGATTCGTAATTTATAAAAATGGGGTTTTCAAAATATTAAATCCCATGTGTATATGAGACCTTGGAAAAATGGAATTATTGTTGTTATATCGAAGAAATTGAACCTTAGGGTTGTTATTGAGAACTAAGGAAAAATGCCCTAATTATGTGATAAATTAATTTGAATAATTAATTTGTGGGAATATGAAATTAAGTTGGGAATTATGAAATTGGAAAATTAAAAAGTTGAATGGTGGAGTTGGATAATCTAATCACTTACCCATGAGAATATTAATATTCTATTGGTTTAATGCATTTATTTTCTGTTTAGAAATAACTGCTTTGGGCTATCGGTGGAGGATAGTCTTGATTGTTGTAGACATTGTATGTTGATTAGGGAAAACTGAAACTAATCACATTGAATATGTCAATGAATATGACGGTTGGAATAATAAATCAAATATGTGTACTGATTGATCCTTGTATATGGTGAGTGTTTATATACTTGGAATATGTGTATTGTGTGGGAGGAGATAGTGGATGGACTCCTAAACCGGATATTTGGGAGGAGATAGGGGATGGACTCCATTGATACAACAAATCTGTGTATCATTTGTGAAGTATGGAAGTGTTTTAATATGAGTTGTAATCTCATGTGAATTGTGAAGTATGGAAGTATTTTAATATGAGTTATAGTCTCATTAAATTGTTTGGCCAGGTTCTGAGCCATGATTATGAATTGAAATGGTATAAGTAAAGGAAAGTGGAATGTAACATGGACATGATTGTCATGGAACTGTATTGTGATTTAAATTGGTTTATAAGTGTTAACCATCTATCAAATGCTATTGTTTTAGTTATTACTCATATTTGGTTTAGTATATCTCTATTGGGCTGTGGCTCACCCTATATGGGACATCATTTTCAGGTTCAGGTGATATGCCACCTCCAAGGACGTAGCTTGGGAGGCTTGAGGCTGATAACTCTTTTTGTTGTTCTCTTTTGGTATTACATGTAAATTCAAGCCAAGAGCTTAATGTGTATTTGAGTTAGTACTCTCTTTTTGTAACCAAGTGTTGGCTTGGAAAGTTGTAAGCCCGTAGGGCATTTACTTTTGTTGTCAACATGTAATATTTTTGTAATGAATACTCCGATAAATGGAAATATGCCTTATTCTCTTATGTCTATGGATATCTTGAATGTTGGATTTATGTATTATTTTGAGAGCGTTACAACTTGGTATCAGAGCGTACCGGATTTGAATACTTTGGGTACGTAAGAAGTGGTCAGTACCACAGTGGGTTTGTCTCGCTTGTTAGAGACGTAGGTATAATGTTATGTGCTTATGTGATAACATGTTTATGTGACTATATGGTTATGAGATTTAATTTCTAGGATGTTGATTGGATCCTTGGGTTTCTGGGAGTCTTGTTGGAAAAGCACTTGATCAATGCTGTTTCTAACCGGAACTCTAGCAACGCCTCGGGACTGTCAGTATCCGGAAATGAAATTCGTAAGTGCTTATGTGATTATGTGCTTACGTGGAGTGAATTACGGTTGTCCATGCATTTGGACGCGAGTGAAATAGTTTCAGCACGTTTGTGAATGTGCTAATGTTCTTTGTTACGTTTATTAGGATGTCAGGACGAGGACGTGGAGGTAGGCGAGGTAGTCCTGGAAGGCAGGAGGTGCCTATACCGAATGAGATTCTGGAGCAACAGGAGGGTGTTGGTCAGACTAATATGGCCGAGCCAGTAGGTCAGCAGGCCATGGGCGCCTTAGCCCGCGAGATGGTAGGAGCTTTGAGGGAATCTATGGACATTCTAAGAGCTGAGAATCAAGTCCAGACCCATGTGGTTGAGGTAGGGCCTTCTTTTCTGAAGAGGGAGTTTTTTCGGTCCAATCCGGATGAGTTTGTGGGGGATCCTAAGGAGCCACTTAAGGTTGATGAGTGGCTTGAGCAGATGACGAAGACGTTAGAGATACTTGGTGTAACGCCCTCAAAATAAACCCATAACATCATACATTCACGATAAGGAAAAGAAATTTCATATTACAACCATCAGAGTATTCTTACAAAAGGTATTACATGTTGACAACAAAAATAAGTGCCCTATAGGCTTACAACTTTCCAAGTCAACACTTGGTTACAAAAAGGAGAGTACTAACTCTACACAAAGTAAGCCATTGGCTTGATATACATGTAATACAACAAAAATGACAAAAAGAGTCTAACAGCCTCAAGCCTCCCAAGCTACGTCCTTGGAGGTGGCATAATACCTGCACCTGAAAATGATGTCCCATATAGGGTCAACCAACGCCCAGTAGAGATATGCTAAACATAATATGAGCAATAACTAAAACATGAACATTTGATAAATGTTGAACTCACATAAATCAATTCATAATTCCTTTCAATTACATGACCAATATCTCCATGTTTCATTTCATTACTCATTACTTATCCAGTTCTCAATTTATGAATAAGGCTTAGAACCTAGCCAATATTTTAATGAGACTATAGCTCATATCAACAATATTTCCATAATTCATAATAGATACACATACTTGCTGTATCAATAAGACATTCAAGCACTTCCATACTTCACAATAGATACACATATTCGCTGTATCAACACTTCAAAAGATACACATATTTGCTGTATCAATGGAGTCCATCCCCTATCTCCTCCCAAACAATATCCGATTTAGGAGTTCATCCCCTATCTTCCCCTAAACCGTGGAGTATATCCCCTATTTCCTCCCACACAACACAATGTATATAAGCATAAATCATATACATAGCCAATCAACACATAAATTCGATGTATTGTTTCAATTGTCATATTCAATTGATTAGTTCTAGTTCGCCTAATCATCATGCATTGTTTACAACAATCAAGACTATCCTCCACCGATAGTCCAAAGCAATTATTTCTAAACAGATAATAATTACATCCAACAGATACATTATCAACAATTTCCAAGGTGAGTGATTAATAATTCTAACTCCACCATTCTATCTCATAATGAGTCAATTACATTATTTCCAATTCAATTTCATATTCCGATAATAAATGTCATTAATTACACTAATGACTCAAATATACCCAAACATGGCATTTTTTTCCCTTTTCTCAATATTGACCCAAAGATCCAAATATTATCAACAACATCAATAACCTTCCTTTTAGACCCAAAACACATATGTTTGAATCAAAAAAACAAAAACCCCTCTTTCTAATATAACACATCTCAAACCCTAACTTCCCAAAACCAAATCATTTATACAAAAAAACTCAACATTTAGGTTAAAGCCCATAAAGATGAGTAGGAATCCCTACCTCAAGAGATGAGACTCAAAGGAGATGATGAAGAAATCTCGGAATGCTCCAAAACCCAAGATTTTCGGATTGATAGGAAGCCCAAGCCAAGCTCTACACTCTTTTCAAAGACACTAAGGGAGTAGATCACTCAAGCTAGATTAATCCCTAGAGAGAAGGTATATTCTAGAGAGAGGAGCTCTCAAAAGAGGGTTTAGAAAAGTAAGAGAGAGAAAGGAAATGTGAAAAGTGATTCAAAATCACCCAGCTGCCAACTGATATACGACTATCCCGCTCGAGCGGAGAATAGGACGCTCGATCGGAGAACACAAGAAATTGGACCTGCTCGAGTACAAAAAGACATGCTCGAGCACTAAGACACAAAAATAAAATACACCCGCTCGAGCGCAAAGAGGAATCCGCTCGAGCGTAGATTACACTCGTCCAGTACTTTTACAGACAATAAACACCTGCTCAAGCGTCAAGAGGTCCGCTCGAGCGCGAGCCGCTTGAGCGTAAGGAAATCTGCTCAAGTGTGAAAAATGTACCTGCAGTAGTTTTGCAGAGGCACAAAATGTTGAAAGTGTGTAAACTCCGCTCGAGCGCAAAGGGACCAGCTCGAGCGGACCACCAATAATCTGGACAACAAGGAATGGGACTAAGGCTCAACCAACCTGTTCGAAACACGCCCAAGACATCCTAAAACTCAAATATATGGAATTAAAGGATAACAACACGACATATACAACAACCAACTCCACGGAACCTAAGTCCGGATACAACAATCAAAGAAGGAAGAACCAGGATCGCTATAACCTCCCTCCTTTAAGGAATTTCGTCCTCGAAATTAAATACAAGTTTTTCAAAAACATGATTTCTCAATTACCAACATTATTACAATGCAAAATTTAACAACTTGACCGATTACCGGTCATTCCATCTCTATTCAAGAGGTAAACTTCCATATAGTCTCCAAGATGCATTACCAACATGTATCTCAAAACATATTCAATGCCAACAATACATTTGCATTTCTAAAACATCATTAACATATACAATGTCAAAATTAACTTCCATTTTAAGGCAAGTTTCAAAATATATTTCCATAAACCAAAACATCTACAATGTTTTACAACTTAAGGCATATTCCATGCTCTTAAAGTTTATTAATATTACAAAATCCCCATTACATGGTTAAATATTAACAACCAAGTCTGGATACTTTTCGCGGACATCCAACTCACGTTCCCAAGTGGCTTCTTTCATCCCGTGATGTTTCCACAAAACTTTCACCAAGGGAATAGTCTTGCCTCGCAAGACTTGATCCCACCTATCTAAGACCCGAACCGGTCTCTCCTCATACGAGATATCTTCGCCAACCTCCAAGTCGGTCCAATCCAACACATGGGATGGATCCGGCTTGTACTTTCGAAGCATACTAACATGAAACACATTATGCACTCCGGACAACTGCGGCGGCAAAGCCAAGCGATAGGCAACCTCGCCAATCCTCTCAAGGATCTCAAAAGGGCCAATAAACCGAGGGAACAACTTCCCACTCTTACCAAACCTCATCAAACCCCGCCTAGGCAGAATTTTCAAAAAAACATGATCACCCGCCTCAAATGCCAAAGGCATCCTTTTACGGTCGACATAACTCTTTTGATGACTCTGGGCTGTAACAAGCCTCCTACGGATAAGCTCAACTTTCTCCGTCGTCTCCCGAACCAACTCCGGGCCTAACAAAGGTGCATCACCCACCTCGGCCCAACAGACTAGAGACCTACACAGTCGGCCATACAAGGCCTCAAATGGTGCCATATCGATACTCGACTGAAAACTGTTGTCGTAGGCAAACTCCACCAAGGGCAAGTGCCTCTCCCACGACCCACTAAAGTCAAGGACACAACCTCGAAGCATATCCTCAAGGATCTGAATAGTACGCTCGGATTGCCCGTCAGTCTGAGGATGATAAGCCGTGCTAAAGGTCAACTTAGTGCCCAAGGCACTCTGCAAACTTTGCCACAACCTAGCAGTAAAACATGAATCTCTATCTAAGACAATCGACACTGGGACCCCGTGCAACTTCACTATGTCCCGAATATATAAGTCGGCAAGATGATCTACCGAATCTCTTACGCGTATAGGGATAAAGTGCGCTGACTTAGTCAACCGGTCTATAACAACCCAAATAGCATCACTATCCCGCTGAGTCCTCGGAAGACCCACAACGAAGTCCATAGTGACATGCTCCCACTTCCACTCGACAATAGGTAAGGGTTGTAACAAACCCGCTGGCCTCTGATGCTCGGCTTTCACTTGCTGACAAGTAAGGCACTTCGATACGAAGACTGCCACATCCTTCTTCATACCCCGCCACCAAAACTGGCGACCCAAATCACGATACATCTTGGTGCCTCCCGGATGTACCGCAAGGTGTGAATGGTGAAACACTCAGAGTACCTCCTCTCGGCAAGGCTCCGGCACAAACAAATGGTCTTGGTATCTCACACTCAGGTCGGGATATACCGCCAAACCCTTCTCAGCCTTCCCACTGGAGATCTTCTCTCAGAGGGATTCTACCTCAAGGTCACCTCCCTGTGCCTCTAACATTCGACTCACAAGTGTAGGCTGCGTAACAATAGAAAACAAGGCTTAAGCCTCAATAGATTCGCCTAGAAGCAAATCGAACTCGCCAAGTGCACCCAACATCTCCCACTCCCGGATGGCTATACAAGCTACATCACTAATGGATTTTCTACTACGGGCATCGGCCACAACATTGACCTCGGTTCTTCCTCTATTGGTTGTTGTATCCGGACTTAGATTTCGTGGAGTTGGTTGTTGTATATATCTTGTTGTCATCCTTTAATCCCTTATATTTGAGTTTTAGGATGTGTTGGGCAAGTTTGTTACAGGTTGGTTATGAGTTTAAACCAATAGTTGCTGTCCAAAATTTTGTTTCTTCGCTCGAGCGAGCTCTTTGTTTCAGTTCCTTCGCTCGAGCCAGGATTCCTTCGCTCGAGCTAGGATTCCTTCACTCGAGCGAGAGTTGGGTGTTGTGTCTGGTGGCTCGGGCGAGAATTTTTGTGCTCGAGCCTACGTCTGCGTCTGGTTCTGGACCTGAGAGTTGCATTTCTTGGCTCGAGCGAGCTTTCCTTTGCTCGAGTGAGCGAGCTGTATGTTTTGGGTTCCTTCGCTCGAGCGAGCTTTTCTTCGCTCGAGCGTGCTTCTGGGTTGCAGACCTGAAGCTTCAAATCGTTGGCTCGAGCAAGGCTTTCTACGCTCGAGCGAGGGTTCTTTGTGTCTGGTCGCTCGAGCGACCACTCATTCGCTCGAGTGAGCTTTGAATATATCAGATCGCAGTAGCTTCTTCTTCTTCACTTTTTCTTCATCTCTTTTTCTAAAAACCCTAGAACGGTTGCTCTTTCTCTCTCTACATACCTTCTCTCTAAAAATCCACCTAGTTCTAATGGTCTCCTATCCTAGTCCCTTTGTAAAAAGTATGGAGCGTGGTGTGGGCTTCTTTTCAATCCGAGAAAGTTGGTGTTTGGAGCATTTCAGATTTTCACCTTCTTCTCCTTTCGGTCTCTTCATTTGAGGTAGGGATACCCTACACCATCTTATGGGTTTTGACATGAATTTTAGTCATTTTGATTAGTTGGTGTTGTTGGGTAATTTTGGGAAAAGTTAGGGTTTGATTTGTAATTTATAAAAAGGGGGTTTTCAAAATATTAAATCCCATGTGTATATGAGACCTTGGAAAAATGGAATTATTGTTGTTATATTGAAGAAATTGAATCTTAGGGTTGATATTGAGAATTAGGGAAAAATGCCCTAATTATGTGATAAATTAATTTGAATAATTAATTTGTGGCAATACGAAATTAAGTTGGGAATTATGAAATTGGAGAATTAAAAAGTTGAATGGTGGAGTTGGATAATCTAATCACTCACCCATGAGAATGTTAATATTCTATTGGTTTAATGCATTTATTTTCTGTTTAGAAATAACTGTTTTGGGCTATTGGTGGAGGATAGTCTTGATTGTTGTAGACACTGTATGTTGATTAGGGAAAACTGAAACTAATCACATTGAATATGTCAATGAATATGATGGTTGGAATGATACATCAAATATGTGTATTGATTGATCCTTGTATATGATGAGTGTTTATATACTTGGAATATGTGTATTGTGTGGGAGGAGATAGAGTATGTACTCCATAGTTTGGGAGGAGATAGGGGATGGACTCATAAACCAAATATTTGGGAGGAGACAGGGGATGAACTCCATTGATACATCAAATCTGTGTATCATTTGTGAAGTATGGAAGTGTTTTAATATGAGTTGTAATCTCATGTGAATTGTGAAGTATGAAAGTATTTTAATATGAGTTATAGTCTCATTAAATTGTTTGGCCAGGTTCTGAGCCATGATTATGAATTGAAATGGTATAAGTAAAGAAAGTGGAATGTAACATGGACATGATTGTCATGGAACTGTATTGTGATTTAAATTGGTTTATAAGTATTAACCATCTATCAAATGCTATTGTTTTAGTCATTGCTCATATTTGGTTTAGTATATCTCTACTGGGCTGTGGCTCACCCTATATGGAACATCATTTTCAGGTTTAGATGATATGCCACCTCCAAGGACGTAGCTTGGGAGGCTTGAAGCTGATAGCTCTTTTTGTTGATCTCTTTTGGTATTACATGCAAATTCAAGCCATGGGCTTAATGTGTATTCGAGTTAGTACTCTCTTTTTGTAACCAAGTGTTGGCTTAGAAAGTTGTAAGCCCGTAGGGCATTTACTTTTGTAATGAATACTCTGATAAATGAAAATATGCCTTATTCTCTTATGTCTATGGATATCTTGAATGTTGGGTTTATGTATTATTTTCAAGGCGTTACATAAACAATATCCTATATTCAATTGTTGGTACAAAAAAAAAAAAAAGAAAAAAAGTGAGCTATACAAACAGGCACTGGTTTTTTTATAATTATTCACATGCTGATCTGAAAGCAATTAAACTTGTCCAATTACATATGAATTTATTCATTCAAATTTTCATGAAAAACATATAATCTGTTTTAAGTTTGTTATACAAATTTTGTGATCAACTAAAACAAATAAATTCATATTTTATAATTGAAATTATATAATACTATATCATGTTAGAAATCACAACTAGAAGAGCAGAAACACATAAAATAAAATAGCGATAGAAGGCAAACCGAAACCTGCATTAGACAGTGTCCTTAAAATAGATTTGCTGCCTCACCGGTTGTGTGTTGGAAGTTGTTTGACGTCTGTTTTCCAAAATACGACAGTTGGACCAGTTACAACAATGCACCGATTAAGTAGCTTCGGCGAACAGAACTTTGTAACACTCTCTCACAGGAAGAATATAATATAAAAGTGGAGGAAAATTTTGGACAGGAAGAGCAAATTTTTTGGGTAGAAAATTGAAGGAGAAGGGTCTCTTTTTATACACATGAAGGGTGAGAGGAAGAGGCTCCAGCCATCAAGGCCCTTCACAAATGCAGAAATGAATTTTGTATGAAACCTGCAGGAATAAATTATTATCATTATAGAGGAGTTACATACATATTATATATCTGTGTGATGTATATAATTCTGCAGACCACAATACTGGCTTGGCTCAAAAAGATTAAGATGGGTGGGCCAAGCCCAACCCCCACACTCAATCCATTCCCTCAAGCCTCAAGCCCAAGCCCCAAGGTCCACGATCCATGGACCGGTCCAGTCCGAGCGGGCGGGCGGCGCACACGTGTGTGGCAATTTTTGCATAACTAACTTGGACCATAGTCTTGGCTTAAGTCCATCCTTGAAGCATTCATAACTCCTGTCCTTTGGAAAATTTGGATGCCCCAAAAAGCTCACACCCTAAGGAAAAAAATTGGATTTAAATACCCATCAATGCTCTCCTTTACAATCAATGTGGGCTACAAGGTTTTACACCTTTCCCAACATCTTTTTCATGAGGCCAACTTAATGAGTCAATTTCTCATTCAAATCTTAATTGGTTTTTGGTCATTCTTTTTGTGGTGTAAAGATCTCACTACACAGAATTTACACCCACTTTACTCCA
Organism: Camellia sinensis; assembly: GCF_055761805.1. Classification (NCBI taxonomy): domain Eukaryota; kingdom Viridiplantae; phylum Streptophyta; class Magnoliopsida; order Ericales; family Theaceae; genus Camellia; species Camellia sinensis. Next base: position 68,868,341 of record NC_138967.1, read on the forward strand.
CCGCAATTGAGGATTGACATCCATTTTAATTTTGCATTAAAGTTACAAAAAAATCATTATTTTTTCCAACAAAACATTGGGCTAGGCCAGATTCAGGTTAGGTCGACACTATATAGTAACAGTATGTGTGTCATTCCAAGGCCGGCCTAACCTGATATCAGATCTAACCTAGCCACCCAAGTCCAGCCCTAAAAGAATGTCTGAATTCCAAGCATGCCCACTTAACCCAATAGATAGAAACTATTAATTTCTTCTTTTCGATTTGAAGGGCTATTAAATTATTTAAACCTTTTTAATAATTATTTGAATTTAAAATAGTGCTTTAGTTTAAGCTATAGAAAAAGAATATATATGTGAACGTATTTTTCTTCATCTTTTTTTTATTATTATTTTTATTTTATTTGTAACAAACTAATATAAAAATTAAATATTAATATTTTTTAAATGGGCGGACCGAGTCGGGTTGAGTATAATTTGTCCAAGATCCATGCATAATTTTTCACAAAGTATGTAATGCAAGTGATGATCATATTGCCCACGTAATTGCAAATCTTGGAGTGTGGTTAGTTATTACAAATTGATCAATGATTGGAACACAAAAGATGAAATATAGAATGATGTGGATTTCACATCATGTGGGTCTTGCTTCTTATGGGAAATCTGTGTCCATTCTATGTTTAATCATTTGTTCATTCAGGTAGTGTTTGATAAAATTAAAAATTGAAAATTGAAAATTAAGTATTGAAAAGATGAATGCTGAATTTTTAAGCTAAAAAATTATTTGATAAAAATTTAAGTGTTAAACTAAACTAAATTGTTTAATATGTATAATATTAAATTAAAAAATTATATTTTTTAATTTTATATCATGATAGTGAGTTGATGGTGGTGGAAGCAATAATGGTGTCTATAACACCAATGATAATGTTGGTGAAGATAGAGAGATAGTAGTTATAGTGACGGTGGAGAGGTAATGTAATGGAGATAAAATAAGAGTGGCGGTAGTGGTGTAATGATAGTAGTTATTGTAGTGGTGGAATGATTATGACAACAGTGACAATGGTTGTGGTGGTGAAAGGGTTGTAATAGTTGTTGTAGTGGTGGTGTAATGATAATGGTGACTATGATTGTGGTAGTGAAATGATGGTAGTTCTTATGGTAACAATTTCAATGGTGATGAAAAGTGGTGGTTGTGAAAGGGTGGCGGCGACGGTGGCAATGATGATAATAGTGGCGACGGTGATTGTGAGGTTATAACGATGTATATTCATGCTTATATATAAATATTTATAAATTCAGTTAGAATTAAGTAACTTTCGTATCATTTAAAATTTTCTTTATTTTGATCTACATTTTAAGAGCCACTTAAATTTTTAAGTGATATCATTTATGGTTATCAAATGAATTTAGTTTTAAGTGCTATTTAGGATTTAAACTGAATGTATTAAGTGAAAATGACATTTGATAACCATAATTGATATCGTTTAAAAATTTAAGTGGCTTTTAAAAAATATAGGTTAAAAATTAAGAAAATTAAGTGATAAGAAACCCACTTAATCTTGATTGAATTTATAAATACATATGTATATGTATTGACATATATGGTTATAGCCTCATCACCACCACCAACACTTCTACCACTTCTACCACTACCACCACTGCCACCACTGCCACCGCTACCTCCACCATGCCACCACTATAGCTTCTACTACCGATACCACCCCCGACCACCACCGCTGCTGCCACTTCTACCATTGTCATCATTGCTACCATTGCCACCACCACAACCATCACACCACCATTGCATCTATTGTTACTACCCTTTCCCATCACCACCATTACGCCACCATTGCATCTGTTGCTACCACCACTCCCTACCACTCCCCACCACCACCACCACCACTATTACTACCAAAAACTTTATTACCATGGTCATCGTTGCATAGGTACTGCTATTATTTCACTATTACCACCACAACACTACTACAGCCATCACTGTCATTAAGAGTACCTCTCCACCACGATTATAACTACCCTTCATCGCCATATCCATTGCCACCCTTGTCATAAGCACCACGTCATTCCACCATCACGATTACAATAAAAATTTGGAAGTTAAAAATTAAAAATTAAAAATAATAAATTTGATCTTATATATATCAAAAAATTTGTTTTAGTTTAGTGCTTAATTTTAATCAAACAACATTCAACTTGAAAAATTCAGCATCCAATTTTCAGTACTTAATTTTTAACTTTTAGTTTTCAGTTTTATCAAATACCACTACTTGAGACTTTTTGTTTCGAACTTTTTGGCTTTGTTTGTTTAAATTTTCAAAAATTATTATGAAATGGGTTTTTATTTGTCTTTACTGAATTTTTAAAAATATTTTAGTCAATTTTTTTTACTTTGTAGATACAACAAAATTAAATGTATCAAAAAAGGTTCAAATTTTTTTTAACTAAATATAAAAAAAATTCATTAAAAGTAAATTAAAATCCTAACAAAAATGTATTTAGGGTTTAGGGTTTAATATTTTAGTAAATTTATTTTACTTTTTAGATATATCTAAATTAAATACAATTAAAATGAACAAAAAAAAAATTAATTAAACATAAACAATAATTCATTGAAAATTAATTTTTGAAAATCAAACTATACGGAACCTTTCATTTTGATGACATGATAATTTTGGAATAAAGTGTACCGACTCGTGCATTTGAAAATAGACCCATGCTTTGTTTTTTTTTTTTCCTTAAAATAATATGATGACAAAAGCTTATCTAAATAAGAATGACATCATTAATAGGATTGAATTTCGAAATTTTTTTGAACAATCTCATTGTGTTCGGCTTGGATGTGGGGGAGAGATTATCTGAAGCTTATCCGACCCGTAAATATATAATAATAAATAAATAATAATAATATTATATATCTATACTATATATATAACCAAATGTAGTTGTGTTGTCAAAAGCTTCCAAATATTTATTCTTAAATTCTCATAATTTTAAAACACTTTCTTTCCTACGTGGCAACCTTCTTTGATTGCCTTTCATGTTTTCTATTTTTCTTCATTTCTTATTTGTTTGATTAATTAAAATTAAAATTAATTTCATTACTTATGGATAAAGATTTGAATTTCAAAATTCATCCATATAAATAAACATATAAAAACTGAAAATTAATTTTATAATCTACAGATAAAGATAAAAAAATAAACAATTAATTTTAAAAAAATTAATATCATAACTTATAGATAATTTAAAATTTCTTCCCATAAATAAACAAATAAAAGTTGATAAATAACTTATAAAAATTAATTTCATGGCCTACAAATAAAGATAAAGATTAAATAATTGATTTCTTTTTTTTAAAAAAAAAACAAAATTAGTCTCTCCTTTTTTTCCCCTTCATTTCGTACTTTAATTAATTTCATTATAGATAAACATATAAAAATTCATAAATAATTTATGAAATTTTATTTCATGACCTATAGATAAAGATAAAATTTTAAAAAATTATTTTAAAAAAATAATTTCATAAGTTATAGATAAATAAACATGTAAAAATTGATAAATAATTTATAAAGATTAATTTCGTGGCCTATAGATAAAGATAAAGATTAAATAATTGATTTTCAAAAAATTAAAAACATATATATCTATCAAAAATTAAAAATATGATTTGTTAATCTATATATCTATCAAAAACATATATATCTAAATATTTATTTTGATTTACTCTTTTTTTTTTCTCCTATCACATATTATGTTTTTTTATTTTAAATTTTTTATCTTATGAAATGCCCTTATCTATAACTTCTTATCTCCTATTAAATTCTTAACATTCTCTTGATAATTTTTATTATTCGTTATTATCTACCAAATGATAAAGACTATAAAAAACAAAAAAAAAAAATATCGCTCTGAATGAGAATAGTATTAATAATGAAATAATAAAGGCTACATGGGAAAAGGTAGCACAAAAATCTCACAAAATTAATTTTCTTCACTATATTTATAAATGGTAATAATTTGAGATTCTTTCTATTAGTTATTAAAAATAATTTGCATTAGATCACTGTTATGTTTTTTTTTTTAATTTTTTTATGAGGCTGTCAATCGTTATAGTATTTCTTCAATCCCATCTCTAAATTCTCTCTTTGAAATTTTTGTTTTTTCAATAATTAAGTCTAGAATCAATTTCCTATCAAATTTGTTTTCTTGATCCTTATTTTATTGAAGGATCGAGACGAATAAAACTTTCATATAATATATGAAATTAATGAATATAATACAAAGATGATAGGGAAGTGCTCAGGGCCGGCCCTGCCCTAAGGCAGGTAAGGCTTGTGCCTTAGGCCCCATATTTTGGCCCAAAAATAGGGCCCCCAAATTTAAAAAATTGTTATAGGTTTAACTTTTTTTTTTTTTTTTTGGGTTTTAAGATCAATTTAGAGGGCCCCAAATGTTTTATTGGGCCCATGTATAATTTAGCTCATATTTATTTATAAATGTGTTTGGCCCATATTTATTAAAATGAAAATATATAAATAAATAAATAAAAAACAATAGGGCCCCTAAATTTGGTAAAACATATAAACATATATAACATAGGGCCCCTAAATTTGGCCCAAAAATAGGGCCCCTAAATTTGGTAAAATATTATAGGCTCAATGTTTTTTTTTTTTTTTGGTTTTAGGATCAATTTAAAGGGCCCCAAAATATTTTTTTGGGTCCATGTGTGATTTATTCCATATTTATTTATAAGTGTAGTTTGGTCCATATTTATTAAAATGAAAATATATATTAAAAAAAAGTGTTTGGGCTCAAGAAAATAATACATACAATATATAGGCCCTATTATTTTTTATATTTTTTTTACCTTCTTTATCTATTAGATTTTAGTGGAATAAATAATTTTGCTCAAATGTTTTTACCTAGGTCTTTATCAATTTTAATTGAATAATTTTTTCCTAATTTTTTTGTTCTAATTTTGTTTTATTAAATTGTTTTATTTATAATTTTAATGATTATATGTGTAAGTAAATTTTTTTATGATTACAAACAAATAAAAAAATTGTAACTTATCGTTTTATTCATGAATTTTTTTTCAATATAAAAGGGCCCCCATTTCCAAAATTCGCCTTAGGCCCCGACGAATTCAGGGCCGGCCCTGGAAGTACTACATATTTGTCAATATCTCTATGTTATTATTAGTTGATTTGCTAGATTATACTATCAATTTAGAGCCCATATGATTTAATTCAATGTTCATGACTCTATTTGTATTCGACCATTTTTTCGTTGAGTAACCGATATAATTTTTTTTTTGGGTATATAATGATTAAAGCTATCATTTGTTATATTTTTCAAGTACAATTCAAATAATTTTTTATCATTTTTTTATAAATAAAATGGATTAAAACTTTTCTCTTATATAATTTTTATAATACTATGACATTCGTATCTTGATTAATTTTTTTAAAATGACGTAGGAACTATGCAAGTATTATTCAAATTATGGAGAATGATTTATACTTTGATATGATATGAGTGTGTCATTGATAGAGGAAATCAAAGATAGAGAGTTACTAATATAATCAATTAATGATTTGTTTGAGAAGGTCTTTTTATAAGCAAGGCAACAAACTTAGATTAAATTTTTTTAAAAACTACTTATAAATTATATTTAAAAGTTGATATTTATTCTTAATTTGATCCCATAATAATAATATACACCACTGATTTAAAAGTCCAAGTAAATTTATGATAACTTTTCCGAGCTTATAGAATTTCTCTCTTTTAATATTTTGTTTAGTTTAGTTTGATACAAGTTATTTATGTTATCAAGTGATTGTGATAATATTATTCTCAACAATTTTTATAATTAATAATTTCTTATGCATATCAAATGATTAATTTATCACACAAAATATATATAGTCTATTTTTCCGTGCATCGCACAGGTTACCGCTAGTATATATATATATATATGTAATATGCGGTAATTTGCATTTTCTTCTCTTTATGTTTGATTACTCTTCTGTTTTTGCCTTTAAAGTTTTTTTTCTATTATTATTATTTTGACCTTGTATGTTTCAAAATTTTCCTAATTTGTTCTTAAAATTAATTTTTATTCAAAATTAGACAGAAAATACCATAAATAATTATCACATAACATAAAAAATATATTATTATATTAAAATTTAAGTTTAAGTTAGATATGTGATTTATATATAATAAAATATTTTTATAGTACGTAATGTGTTATTTTTTGTCTAATTTTTAACAAAAAATAATTTTATGAATAAACTGAAAAAAAAACTTAAAATATGAAAGGTAAAAATGAGATCAAATAAACTTTAAGGTCATGTTTGTTTGGGCGGACTGGATTAGCATTCCCATGACTAATAGTCTTAAGACTACGAATCTGTTAGATTATGTATCCTATCTTAACTAATAGTCAAGTTTAAAATAATTAATCCGTACTTCAATTATTTAAATAAATGTCGAATTAATAATTTTATTGGACTATTAGTCCAATTCCAAGCTCATGTCCACCCAAACAAACATAGCTTAAAGGTCAAAAGTAAGAAAGTGACGAAATATAAAAAGGCCAAAGTGAATGTAAAGGTTATTGGTGTCTCGCTATGTATTTCATCTCCTGTGTTCCAATCATTTAACAGTTCGCAATAACTAACCACACTCCAAGATTTGCAATTACGTGAACAATATGATCATCACTTGCATTACATATTTTGTGAAAAATTATGCATGGATCTTGGACAAATTATACTCGACCTGACTCGATTCGCCCATTTAAAAAATATTAATATTAATTTTTATATTATTTCATTATAAATATAATAAAAAGATAATAATAAAAGATGGAAAACAATACATACGTACATATATATATATATATATATATATATATATATCTATACTTTTTCTATAGCTTAAACTAAAGCACTATTTTAAATTCAAATAATTATTAAAAAGGTTTAAATAATTTAATAGCCATTCCAATTGAAAAGAAGAAATTAATAGTTTATATCTATTAGGTTAAATGGGCGTGTTTGGAATTTAGACATTGTTTTAGGGCTAGACTTGGGTGGCTAGGTTAGATCTGATATCAGGTTGGGCCCGGCTTGGAATGACACACATACTCTTACTATATAGTGTTGGCCTGGCCCGAATCTAGCCTAGCCCGATGTTCGTCAACCCTTAATTGTAAGTACTACTATAAGATCTTGATAAGGTGGCTTCACTATCACAAACAATAAAAATTTGAGGCATTCAATTAGGCGATAACTTAATATCTAAAAGCAAGTTCCTAATCCACTCGGCCTCTTTCGTAGTTGCTGCCAATGTCATGAATTCAGATTCCATAGTTGAATGGGATATACATGTGTTGGGGAAAATACTAGAAAAATATATTTTATTGATAAATAATACAAAGAAAATGAGATAGAAATAGATCAGGCTGAGGCACGGATATCTCATTTTCTTTAAGGAGATCAAGCCCACTGCGGTAGGAAGAACACTAATACAGGTGCAGTAGTCACAAAATTATGACTTGTCTCCTCCAGGATACAACAGCCCGACCACTTGTCGTATGGTTCAGGCCAACTCTGCACAAGATAGTGAATCCAAAGCTCCACCAAGAAAAACACCATTCTTTGCCAGTAATCTCTCAAGTATAGAAAAATAGTTGGTGAGTTGATGTAGAAAAGAGTAGATGAGATGGACTATTTATAGGCCACTAAAACATACAAATGACCAAGAACCTAGAGAAAATGGAGAGTGTACCAAACATTAACTCACCACCAAGTTCTTGAATTCTAATTAATCTTAATTCATGAACAAAATAAAAGGACACCAAAGCGATGAATCTCAATTCATGAACAAGATGAGATTTATAAATAAAATAAAAGAAGATTCAAGAACAATATAAATAAATAAATAAATAAATAAATAAAAGATATTAAAATGGTCCTACAATCCCCCACTCATTTTAATATCAACAAGGAAAAAGAGATTACCAAACAAAGATAGACTAGTATGCATCATGAAGGTGTGCTCTGCATTGAACCTTCATTAGTGAAACAACAACCTCTACTCCAAAGTCAATAGTGGTCTCAGACTTGAACTATGACTGCTTAGGGGAAATAAAGTATTACTATTCACACATAATAATCTAGGCATTGACATGAGCTTTTAATAACCAGCACATTACGGCTTTATGCTTATCCCAGTTTTCATGAGCATATTTGAGAATAAGCCTTGTTCTCATAGAAAGCGGCCCCACTTTCATGCTCACATAGGTGAAATCTGTCAAGGATGTTCCTATAATTTACACACCCCACTGTAGACGCGCCCTCGAGCCTCATGCTACAGTTCGGACTCAATTTGTGTCACGGTTCTTAATCTGAACCAAAGAGTCCAAATCCGGCAAATCGTTTTGAGAAACAGATTTTTGAAAAGAAGTGCCAAACATGGACTGCTTTGCCAGATACAGAGTCGCCACCTAAATATTTTTTATGGGGGAATTTAGGAAACCCTGACTCGGTGCCAAAGGCCACGTGTCCGTCATTACCAAAGTTGCCTCGGCTCGGGAACTTGGGTACGATTGGGGAAGATCAGCTATGAGCACCCCCTCTCGCCTGATCCGAAGATCGGCCTCTACTAACCACGATATCCAAATTTTGAAAACGTTATGTGTTCTTATTCCGGTTATTAGCCTAGAATTACTATGTTATGCGCACAGCAAACAAGTATAAACCAAATCGCCTAAATTGGAACAAAACATTTTATGCTTGTTTTGAAAATGGTTTGCTACTCGTAAGTAGGCTAAAAATGTAGATTTCGCCACCCTCAAGTGGGCTTTAGAAAAGATGATTTTGCCACTATCTAGTGGGCTTAAAACTCACAGTTTTAATGCATTATTCCAATTTAGGTAATTCAACCTCCATCCACAGGCATTCAAGCAGTTATATCACATAAGCAACTAGCCTCATGGTAATCATGCTGTTATGGCAACACTCACACACATGCGGTATGCTAAAGCATAAATGCTTACCAAGTACTCCAAGCAAAAACAAGAACATGTTAGAAATCATGCATGATCCAAGTCCATGTTTAAATGCCTAATGCAACGCATACGAGATGTCACTAGAGTAGGCTCGGCTAGTCTATAAATGACATGTGAAAATGCACAAGTAGCATGTATTCAAGTTAGATTTGAAATACTTATGCAGTTAGTATGATGCGCTGAGCCTGGTGCATGCAAGACTAATGAATGATGCACGCATGCATAGCATGAGGTATGCTAAAGTAAACATGTCCTAGTAGTAACCATCAAAGCAGGTAAGTAAAAGGGAGAAAGAAGTAGGGATTGGAAGACATGCACACATGCACCCACACTTATTACAGATTTGCCCTCGCTCAGAGGGACCGAAAGAATAATACAAGTTAATTAACCTACAAGCTAATTAAATATTACAGACCAATTAATTAATTAACAAATTAACTAATCCAATGAAAGCAGTAAATGGCCTCGGGAAGAGGGCCCAATGTAATGCGCGCTCGGCTCCGCTCGGAAAGTCACTGTCATGCACAAGTTGCCTCTGCTTTGACTGTTCTGCTTTTCTGAAAATTGCACAACTCCCAAGGTCGCTTCTCTGAGTGTTTTGGAACACCACCGGCTGAGTGGGATCATCACCGGCCATTTAGAATGGTCATCGGCTAAACGTTATACTCTCGGCCAAACACTCTTTGCCGGTCGGCACTCAACACTGCCGGCCGGCCAAATCTCCCTACAAAAATTGGTTTGACAGCAGCATAGGACAAAACATGGCATGGCAATGCATTTCAAGCAATGTATGCACCAATCACACCTCTTGTCATACTTATGACTCAAAGGGATATGGTCTTCGATTCTCGGACCACCAATCGCGCACTTCCATGCATGATGGCTCAAAAAATCAAGTGTGCATCTTGATATGGAATATAATGCATATGATCAAACAAATTAAATTCAACCTCTATCATACTCACTTCAAGAGGTCAAGCATGCATACTCATGCAATGCAATCCTAAGCATGTGAACTAGCATACAACATGGCAATGCAATGCGAATATGCAAGTATGCAAACAAACATACAGGGTGAGCACACAATCAAGCAAAAGGGATGGACTTAAACTAATTTAGGATGGCTCGCAAGCATGCCAAAATCAGTGGCCAAAGTGCTTAAACATGAGGACCAACACACACACACACATGCACATGTTAATGGGCTAACACTTGAACATCAAATAAGCAACCTTTAAGCACACTTAATAGGAAGACAAACATGGGCATATGGCATGTATCATAAGCTCTGAAATTGCATGAAAGAGAGGTGCCAAACCAATTAATCAAAACAAGCAAAACATACAATTGGTCCGAGTACTTGAAGCTAGTCAAGGAGACTTGAACCATGGCCAAGACAACCAAGCCTCACAAGGCCAAGATGGCTTAAAACAGGTTCAAGGTAGGCCTAGACCATGCAAAGGGAACACCTAGATGGTATCCAAGTGGCTTAAACATGGAAGCATGCAAAAGAGGCTAAACATGGAGCATACAACATAAGCTTTCAAGGCATTAAAGAGGCATCGAAGGCAAGCATACAAGCATGTTATAAGGACTGAAATAACATGGTAAGTGGTTCCAAACCACTAAAACAATGCAAGTAATGCATGCTAGAGAGGCCAAAACTTAAGGCATTCAAGAGGGATTGCATGGTACCTATACAAAGCAAGACATGAATGACTCAAATGACCTAAAACAGTCCCTTAGCACATCAAAATATGCATGTAAGCTTTACAAAGCTAAGCCTAAATCATGCTAGAACAAGGGTCTACACTTAAAGCATGTTAAGGCAAAATGTGGCATTACAAGACATGTATGCAAGGCATGCAAGGTGTGTCCAAACCAACATACAACAATGCTATATTATGACATAATAAGCATGAAAATCAGTCAAGGCATGATCAATACACACTCAAACTATATGCTCCCTCAAGAGGCTAAAAATGGCCCTTTTCAAGGACAACAGGGAGAGGGGGTGGCCCTCTCCTTCCTAGGACCTCAAGGAACCATCCTCATCACTGAAATCCCTCAAGATTTCAGTGGTGAGGAGGCCCAAACACAATGGTCCCGAAGCTCAACCAAAATGGCACAAAACAAGGGCCAAACAAGCCTTAAGAGGGGTTAAACAACCCCAAAGCTTAAAACACCCTTAACAAACTATTTAGAGCACTCAAAAGCAAGACTTTTCTATGTTATATGTTAAGCTCAAAAACAGTTGCAAATATGGCAAAACAAGCTATGAAAACAAGGCTTAAAAGAGGTAAAAGCTCACCCTTGAAGCACAGCAGCAAATCAGCAACTTTTGGACCAAGAAAATGCTTCAAATCACCCCAAAAATCACCTTCAAGGACCTCAGCTCAATAAAGGGAGTAGAGAACTAGGTGTTTGTATGCAAAAGTACAAAGAAAATGCATTTTTGAGCACAAACAAGCCCTAAACCTTAGAGAGAGAGGCAGAAAAATGTAGAGAGAGAGGGAGATTTTTGCTCCTTTTTTTATATATCTCCTCCTTTTCCTCTTGTATATCTCTCTCTCTTTAGATATATCAATCTACAGCCCCCTCAGAAGTCCCACGTCCAAGCATGGGCTGGGGTATGGCCTGGATTGACAGCTGCCAGCTGTCTGCAGAAATATCTGTTGAAAACCACATTTGGCCGGCCGGCCATCAAAGTGGCCGACCGACTGTCAAATTGGTCGGCCGGCCATCACATTTGGCCGATGGCAACATAACACAGCCGGTGGCCTCAAGCCATGGCCGGTGGAGTGTGGGGATGTCCCAAAAGCCATTCCCTGCCCTCTAAAGCAAAAACACAAGTGTTTGGTGCAAAACCAGACACAAAACGGTCGAGTCGAGAGATCCTGAGGCAAGGCACGTAGCCGAGGCCTCCGGGAGCTCAAGACGAACACAAAACATGGATGATCACCAAGTGTTCAAGCGGTGACGTCCAAGTCTTGAGGACGGTCAAAAATGGGGTGTCTACAGTTGCCCCTCTTTGACAGAACTCGAAAGTCATAACAATGACGGGAGTGAATGTCAAAGCCTAGAGACGACCCATTTTTGACAAGGCCGAAGACTTAGACAAACATGCAAGGCAAACAAGATATGCGCCCGAAGGCAGGGGCAAAATGCAAGACAATGCACAAAGCCGAACATAACTTATGATCATGCAAAGAAAGCTGTAACGAAGCATATCATGCGACAGTTTTAAGCTAGCATATACCAAACTACACTACGATGCAGAAAGGATGTAAGAGAATTATGTAATTCTCGATACGTCTCACTCGGAGAATACAATACTTGCGCGGTCCGTCTGGTTGCACCAGCCTCAAATGAACCGTACATACAATATCGTGCCTGGAAAGAAAGCAAACTTAACAGGTACAGATATCGTTAGCAATATGCAAAATGAATGCAAAATGATATGCGATATACAAAACTATGTATAGTAATGCAGATGAAAATGCAATACAATTGAATCATAATCAAATCATGAGCGGTTCAAAACCACACAAATGTCAAATAGATTGATGGAAGTAACAAGTCCGTCTACCATAGAAAAGGTGACGCAACCCTCAAACCAACATACCAATGTGGAATAGGCGCGTACACATGCAGAACTATGAGTGATGAAGACGGACACAAGAACAAGTAATTGGGTGGAATGACATAGGTGGGGAAATGACCAGCTGAAGAAAGACCAATGATCCTAATGCCGGATGAAAAAATTACACTACAATGTAATATATATAATGGATATGGCAAGCAGCCAAACCAAATCTTGCCGAGGAAAGGCATGGATACACACAAATCACGTCTAACATAGAACGGTCATACAGAACTATGAGTGTATAGACGTAAAAAGTATGGGCACATACCAGACCAAGCTCAACATGGAAAGGCGCAAGCCCTAGATGGAAGTGATGCGGTGAATGCATGCAAGCTACAATGCAACATATACAAATATGCAATGGAATGAAATATTTATAATGGATGAGGCACGCGAGCGAAACCGAATCTTGCCTAGGAAAGGCATGTACTCAAACAAACCGCATCTAACACAGAAACGGTGCCGCAACCCTCAAACTAACATACCAGCGTGGAATAGGCGAGTACACACGCAGAACTGTGCTTTGATGTGAAAGGTGTGGGCACATACCAGACCAAGCTTAACATGGAAAGGCGCAAGCCATAGGTGGGGGTAATGCAGTGAACGCATGCAAGCTACAATGCACTATTTACAATGATGCATGACATATGAATGTTTACAATGATGCATGACATATGCATTATTTATAATGATGCATGACATATGCATGTTTACAATGATGCATGACATATGCATTATTTACAATGATGCATGACATATGTATGTTTACAATGATGCATGACATATGCACTATTTATAATGATGCATGACATATGTATGTTTTTTTATTTTGTTTTGTTTTTGAAATGCAAATGCATGATGATGCATGATTTTGAAATGCGCGACAACACGCGACTTTTGGGATGCATGACAATGCATGTTGATGTAAGTGCGTGACAACGCACGTCTTTTGATTATGCATGACAATGCATGTGAACCTGAATGTGCAACCACGCGCGTCGTTTGAAATGCATGTATAATGCAACTTATTAAAAGTCGTTCGGGCACGGCAAACACCGAAGAACTTGCATCTTTGGAGGATTTAAGGTCTCCTAGACCAAGCGTATTTAAGGTCTCGCCAGACCGTAGCGAATGCATGAATTTTGTTATTTTGAATGCATGATTATGCATGTGCATGACAATGCAAGATGTGCGCGCAATGACGTGACAGAAATGACGCAAAATCAGCGCACGTTCACGACAGAGCGTTGCAACGTAACCCATGTGGGGCAACTTTCGAACCTTGTAAGAGATAAAAAGGATAAAAAGGATACACCTTGCACGAATTCGAGTGCCACGCACAGAAGACACAGTCCGAGGTTGAAACGGAGGCCGGTTGAGCTTCGGAAATGCCTTTTCTTGTACTATCTTGAACAATAAAGGTTCCAAACCACAGATCTAACCCAAACAAGGTTGTAGGATGCTCACCGGCCGGAAGGGGAAGCCACCGACCATCCACCGGCCACCAAAAAACATCATTGGCCAAAAATTTGGCCGACCAGCCAAAAATGCCTGAATCGGGGCAGTTTTGACTTTTCACCTCAGGTCTTTTAAAATAGGGTTTCAAACCCTATTTTTCTCATTTCTCTCTAGCCGAAAATGCTTCCTCCCTTTCTCTAGGACATTTTTCTTCCTTCGTTCCTCGTTTTCCTCGTGTTTTTGCGCCCGTTTCGTCGTTGGATTCGCGAAGTTCTTCGCGTTTCGAACATTTTGAACCGAACATTTCTTTGTTTCGGTGCTTTTTTTGCCATTTCCACTTTTTGGGGTTTGTTCCCCTCGTTTTCCTCTCAATTCCTATACCCTTTTCACTTCCCGGCTTTTCCGGCCATTTTCCACCCTCCCGGGGTTGACTTTTCGGTTGACTTTTCATATTCTTGCCCGATTTTCACTCCTTCGGCCGGTTTCGCACCACTTTTGACATGGCGGGTGATATTCCACGGGGCGGGACTCCCCCAGAGCATGAGATGGATCCAGAGGCCGAGCTCCTCCCCTTGAGCGTCTGCCCGTTCGACCCGGCGACCTACCGGCCGGTGATTCACATCTTGCCTCCTGATGGACTGCGCCAGTTTAGGAGCTTTGAGAGGGGCGTGCCTCCAGAGCTTCTCTTGCGCTAGCCTACATCTCATTTGTCCTTCGGCGCTTCCGAGGTAACATTCTTCCCTCTGCTTTACTTTCCGCAATGTAGAACACTTAGCTGCCATAACTGATTATGCTCTTTAACTGCTTAGCCCAAATGCACTGAGGCACTGTACACTGTAATCGATCATGAACACATTTGCAACTGTTATCTGTTTGAATCTGAACGCGTGCACACACACTGCACTCGCCCTGAACCACTCAAATACACTGACACATCAGTCACTGTAGTTCACTACGAGCACACCGGCACACGATATCTGTTTGAATCTGGAAAATGTGCACACATGCTGTATCTACAACAAACCATGCAAACACACTGACACATCACATGTTGTAGTTCATTACCAAATCTGAATGCTTTTCAAAACTGTACTTCAGCGTTTCTTCGCCATTGTCTGCTTAAAAACAGGGAGATTCCCATACCGTCCGGGGGTATGGGAATATTGCCGCTCGGGATTGGTATGCAGAGTTACCCGACGCAGTTCGCCACATTGTGGACCAGGCCGGCTTCGGCACATTTTGCAGAGGGCTTTCCAGACTGACGACGAGCAGGCCTCTCCTTGCCGCTCTAGCAGAGAGGTGGTGGGACACCATCGACTCGTTCCATCTTTCTGCCATGGGAGACATGACGATGACTCCCTGCGATTTCTCGATGCTCACAAGCATCGGGGTAGGGGGTGATCCAATCCCCTTTGATACTGATATGGATGAGTGGACAGCTGCTTAGATCCATTTGCTCGGCGAGGTGCCGCCTCTTGCACGTCTCGGCTTCGTTCGATATTCCTGGTTTGAGGTCCAGTTTAGGGTCCAGCCAGCTTTGACCGAGGAGGCTCCGATGACTTAGGAGGCTGTGGAGAGATACGCACGCGGCTTTCTCATGTTTCTGTTTGGGACTACCATTTTCGCCGACCGGGCGAACACTGTGTCTCTCTGCCTGCTTAGCGCACTGGTGGATGTTAGGTAGATCCTGCACTACGACTGGGGCGGCGCCGCTCTGGCCACTCTCTATGTGTACATGAGCTCAGCTTCCCGTGGCAGTGGGCAGTTACTCGGAGGCTATTGGCGTGCTTGGGAGGTACATTTTCCTTTTTCTGCTTTACATTTTTTGTACTCTGTACACTGCACACGCTGTACTTTCTGTTTCATGCTGATCGTATACTGCACACACGGCACACACATATACCCTACTTTACACTGACTGTACACTGCATATACCGTACACTCTGCTCAACACACTGCACAGTACACGATCCTGCAATTTCTGCTTTATTCTGTGTTCTGCTTTATCTGATAACCCTTCTGGTATTTGCTCTGCAGTTGTGGGTCTACGCCTACTTTCCGAGACTCGCCCCAGTGCCAGACGTAGAGACCCCTCTCGTTATCCCATTTTCGCGTCGCTTTGACGTGAGGTGCGTGCGGAGGCCGCGGGAGACATTCATCTTTTTCCGCCGCTACTTTGACACTATTACCCTCGCAGAGGTATGTTTTACTTGCGGTTCATTTAAGCTTCGCTTCACACTGTATTTTCAATAATAGTAGATAACAATCTGTATTTCATTTTCAGATCACATGGCAGCCTTGGGCTCCACTACCAGCCGTGACTCGGGATCAGTTTGCCGGTGTAGAGGAGACTGCATGTTTCCGGATTTTGCTGGAGGGCGGGGTCTGTGGGGCTTGGTACTTGGGTGAGCGTTTCCTATGCCAGACTCTAGGCTTGCCAGAGCAGATAGTTCCGGGTCCGCCTCCTACCCACATGAGGGACACCGTGAGGTTCACCGCCGAGAAGATGGCCGATTACACGATCGGCTGGGACGCAGAGGGCTTTAGGGGCGAGGGCGACTACAGAGAGTACATCCAGACTTACATTATGTGGCCTCTGAGCGGTGGCCGTCAAGCTGAGAGAGAGAGACCGGCGGTGCCGGTAGCTAGGGCAGGAGCGGGGGCTGGGGCAGGAGCATCGAAGAGGGCTCGGGTCCGTAGCAGGAGTGGAGTTCAGGGAGGGCGGGGGGCTGGTTGGCCTGCTCTGCCCACGGCGATGACATGCAGAGGGCGTGGCGGGGCGACCTACCAGATCCCTATTGCTCCCCCTCTGCCTGATCACGAGTTGGTCGGTTTCTACGACCTGCCTCTGGTATGTACTACTACATATTGCATTCTGCATAGTTAGTTCATTTCATTTGATTTGATATTCTACAGAATATTGATGCTTCTTAACACTTTTGCAGGCCTCTTCTGAGTACACTCGCCAGTCCTTGGAGCTGACCGCTTCAGTGATGGGGATGCTCCAGCAGAGTCTCGACCTTCTATCCATTTATAGCATTCCGGTATGTCCTTCTGACCACGGTCTCGAACCATACATAGACTGTTTCACATACTCTGACACACAAAACGACACCTGACATACTGCCCTCACAGCATCTGATGCATTGTATTCTGTACTGATAAACTGCTCATGGCATTCACACACTGTACTCATACACTGCATTATGCACTGATACTCTGTTCACAGTATTCACACACTGTACTCATACACTGCATTCTGCACTGATACTCTGTTCACAGTATTCACACACTGTACTCATACACTGCGTTCTGCACTGATACTCCGTTCACAGTAGTCACACACTGTACTCATACACTGCATTCTACACTGATACTCTGTTCACAGTATTCTGATGCATTTGCTTTTTGTACTTTTCAGCATCCCTTCCAGATCCCTGCTGTAGGAGGTGCTCCAGCTGGACCTTCTATTCCTACCGGAGGAGATGAGAGAGTATACCCCCGCACCAAGGCGGGACGCACCCATGTCGGGAGTAGCTCACGGGCGCCAGTTCCAGACGATGACGAGTTTGAGGCGGAGACAGAGGCGGAGGCAGAGTCGTCGTCGGAGGAGACCGGAGACGGCTCGGACTCGGACTCAGATGACAGCGCTGATGATGCTCCTGGACCTTCGTCCAGGAAGAGGACGAGGACGGACCCCTAGACCTACAGCCTTTTGTCATTGATCCAGACTTTTGCTGTTTTTTTTTCTTTTCTTTTTCTTTTGTACCTTTTGCTGGTAGCTAGAGTACCTTGTATTGCCGCAGACAGATTTTTATTTCCAAAACCATGTACTTGAAAAAAGATGATGAAAGAAAACAAAATTTTTGTCTGAAAAAGTGTTGCATTTGTACATTTCATATATTGTACCGCATTACATCATGTTACATCTCAAACGAAATGAAATTGATCTGTTGTCTGAAAATTGAACACTTGTATTGTAATAATCAGATAACGAACTAGCCAACAGCAAAAACAAACCATACCAACCACTGCACATTCTGAACACTCGGCTCATACTCTACTGGGGATTAATCTGCATACAGCTCATAAGACAGCGCTTGGTTCATTTTGCACACAGCGGATCCTGAACAAACAGCCCAATTCTGACAAGACGGACCATGAAGGTTGAATCTACTGAAGCTGAAGCACACTTAGATACGATCTGAAACCCAGAAGCTTCAAAGAGGCCTAGTGTTTTCCTGTTCACACTTATCGGGGGTGGACCCTGCAGTTTGTATGAAAGAACCAAATCATGTTTTTGCACAAATGTGCAGAATGGCACAGCATTCTGAGCACAAAACGATTTTTTTGAAAATAAGAAAAGGGTTCTCAGCCGGGTATTGAGCCTACAACTGAACACAGCATACTATGACTCAACAAAAGGGTACACGACCTAAACACATCGAGTAACACTTGAAAAAGACTTAAAACAAAAGTTGAGGTAAACAAAACAAAAGACACGACACACAGACGTGTTATAAAGACAAGAGACCTCTCAGTTCGCGAGGAGCCAATTTCTCCGGGTAGTGTTTCCTGCCCTTTCTTATTTGTGATTCTCACTTCCCTCTGGCACTCAAGCTCGTTTTTTTTTTCTCAAAACCCTTCGGCTCGCTTTTTCTCTCAACTTACACCTCTCTATTCTTTATTCTCTCATTTTTATCCCTCCCCAGGGTGTTTAATGGATGAATAGGAAGTTGTGGGTTCACGCTCAACCGTATCAGCTCGCGGCTATTCCTTCTGGTGACGCTTGGTCGATGCCCCAGATGGGGAATGAAGTATCTTGACCCATTCCAATTCGTGCTTCGCACTTGGTTCGATACCTCGTTGCTCGGAGGTTGAGAGAGCTTTCAGCCCTTTAATGACAGCTCCAATTGTGCCCTTTCTGGCGGGTAGAGTGTCTTTATGGCAAGGAATGTTAACCACGGGGTAAAGACAGAACACCTGACTCAACTGTGCCCCTAGTTCATCATTTTGACCATTTTTTGTTTTGGCTTTCTACTAAAACAATTTTGACCATATGAGAGTTAGGTTAACATACTTGTTCGGTTTTTGATTTGAAAATCATGCAGGTCAGGCTATGAGCACTGAAAATTCTCCTTTTTGGGTCCAAGAAAATGGTCCAGTTTTGGAAAATAAAATAATTTTCGAGAAAATGGTCAACCTCAGTAAAAATTTTCAAAAACTATTTTTGCAAATGGCCAATGCTTAATGAGCACGGAACCTACGCTTGAGATGCACAATCTCGGATCCGAAGGAAAATTGCCCCTTGTTCGAAGGATACTGTATAGCAACGGAAAGTTGCCCCTGGTTTGAATGGCGACTCATGGCAATGGAAAGTTGCCCCTTGTCTGGATGATGCCGCAGCATAGTGTAGTCAGTCCTTATTAATGATGATCCCGACCGGACTTTCTCGGATACAGAGAAGACGAAGATGGTCAAAACCAATATATGGACACAGTCACTTTGAAAATGTTGGTGGCTGGACTTCAGGGCGAAGCTGCCTAGATATCCGGTTGTCACAACCGAACTATCGGATTTGGGGAGGGCAAGAATAATCAAAACCATTACATGGACTGAGGCGCTATGAAAGCGTTGGGGGCTGGACTTCAGGATGAAGTTGCCTACGTATCCCAAACATGGGAATCAAGCCTTACGTAGTTTCGGTTAAGGTACACTCGGGTATTTAACCTCTCCTTTTGCGCTCTAACTTTTGCCAAGGCCGCCCCTTTGGGTTTTCAACCTTGCGAGCTTTGTTCTTCTTTTCTTTTCAATTCTTTTCATTTTTTTTTCATCTTTTCTTTTTTTTTTTCATTTTCTTCTTTTTTTGCGTTTTTCTCTTTTGTTCTTTTCTTTTCTCTTGCTCTAACTTTTGCCTGGGTCGCCCTTCCGGGTTTTCGGCCCAGCGAGCCTCTCAAGGGTAAAAGTGTAGTTTTGTCCATGTTGAATGGTTTGAGATCCTGAAATCATCTGAATCTAGGAGAACGGCTGTTGTTCGCTGACGATGCAGGAGTCCATCCAATGGAGGCTGAATTTGCCCCTAGTGTTGTGGATCGGAACTCAGTTTTTCTTCAGCAATACTTTCTTCTTTCCTCCCTCTGGGATTTGGCATTCTTGCCGATTGTCATTGATTTGTGGAATGATCCATCTTCGGCTCTTCGAGTATAATCTGACATCTTTTGCCCCTGGTTCGAGGGGTGCTTCTGATCTAGCTTTGCAAGCTTCTTTTGATGACATGTGATCTTCTTGATCTGACTTCCCTGCCCCTAATTCATGGGCTGCTTCAAATCAGGCCACACAGGCCTCACATTGTGGTTAATCGTTGAAACTTCTGAATCCAAGTTCAAGGTTTGAAAATGAGGGGTCGAATCTCGAGGCTGAGAGCGATCCTAGGCTGCACAATCTCAAGAGCGATTCCACACAGGTCTTCGTAGGATTGCGCAGAACATTCTGTTTTTTGAAAGTTTTTTTTTTTAAAGAAGCGACAAATCGCTCGTGCTGAAGATAGTGTGGAACCAGTCTGGATCAAGCCAGGGTTCTTCTCAGTACTCACGCTGACAAGCATGATTTCGATCATTAAAGGCTTGGCATGCCTCTTTTTCTCTCAAATGATCAAATTTTTGCAAAAACCCGAGGAATTCCTTCCTCTTCGTTTTCATCACAATGTTCAAAAACAACTTTGAAAAACTTAGGTCAATGCAATGATTTTCGGGGCACAAGAGAATAGGTGGAATGTACTGCTGTTCCATTCAAATCCCCTGGCACAACTAATTCAGAATAGTAGTAAGCATGGAAACATGATAGCCGCAGCTGTTTCATTCAGATTCCCTGGTTGCAACTGGCTCCACGATAGAGACAGACTCAAAAGAAAAGCAAAAGGATAATTACAAAACGGTGTTCGAGGCAACAGCTCCGGAATCACCCGACATTCTTATACAAAGGGAACTGACTCGCTACAACAAGACGGACTGATAAGCAAAAGGACTGACTCAAGACAATGAGACAGACTCAAAATAAAACAAAAGACTAACCCGACACGCGAGCCAGGATTTACAAAACTAGCATTCGCAGATGCTCCAAAAATGCGTGCCAGAAGCCACATCCAAAATACACCAAGCGCCGCCCGCAGGTGGTCTAACCCCTGATCACAAACTTGCAGTATCCTTGAAGTCCAACAGCTCAGTGGTAACAGACTTTGCTGAGGTAGGCGGGAGGATGACCTCATTGTCGATCAAATCTTGCACTTCATGACGAAGGCGGAAACAACCATCGGTACCGTGACCGGACTGTTGGTGGTACGCGCAGTACAAGGTAGCATCATGCGAGAGAGGGAGATTCTTCGGGAGAGGCCGAGGCTCGAGGGGTTTAAGATGCCCCTTTTTAGCCAATATTTGAAATGCCCTAGACAGAGGCATGTAGAGGGCATGAAAGGCTCTGCGCCCTCGAGGCAGGTACTTTGAAGCCTGAGGATTCTTGCTAGACGCACTAGCGAAAGGGTCGGCAGGCACTGCCTTGACTTTCTGATCTTTTCCTGGTGCAGGGTTAGGGATGACAAGGACTGTCTTGGCATGACGGGGCCCATCCCAATTTTTCGCCCGGCTTGAACCGCCTTCGGTTAGAGTGGGGAAAGCCTCATCCACAGCTTTAGTCATGACCGCAAATACTTGTTGCTTATTCATCCCCCTGGCTTTCAAAGCCTCGGCTGCCCACAGCAGTTGTTCGATGGGATCGGCATCTTCCTTCATTTTGTTTTTGTCTCTGGCCTCAGCCTGATCGGGGGTTTGGGTTACTACATCAGAGCGAAGCCCGGTTGTTGCTGACACATCGTTACTGTAGCTGGAGGCAACCTTTGGTTGGCTGAGCTCGATCACAATCCGCCCTAGTAGCGGGGGCTCCTGTGGTATAAAATTCTCGACATACGGTGCTGCTGGTGGCGAAGCCGACATTCCATAGGCCAGATCGGCCACGGATCTCTGGAGGTCGCCTATCATTCCCATCAATTCAAACGTGGTGGGCTCACGAGCCTGATACAACTGGGGGGTCCAGACCGGGTGCGCGACAGGCGACCTGGGTGGATGCGGTACATCGACATTGGTCTCGGTTTACAGAGTGATTCCTTGGTCTGATGCGGCCGTCATAACCACAATCTCCTCTGAATTTTGCGTCATGATAAGTTTGCTGTACTGAACGGTGACTGACGAATCAAATATCTGTCTTGTCTCAGCAAGGAGGAACACTAGCTATTCTGTATCAACTCTTCTGAACCTTGAAAGAGAAAACATGCAGCATTTCGGACCAATCAGAATAGATGCTAGTATAGCTGAATAACTGTACTCTATTACTGATCACTTTTGCCTGAAATCACTGCCCCCAAACTACTGAATCGGATACCCACAGATATAACTGATTCTCATAAACTGACACTGATGTCCTCAGGTCTGATACTCAAACTTGTGAACTGATATGTGTGTTCCGCTGCATAGATACACTCTAAAAACACATAGCAAGTAAAGAGAGCCAAAACACCCCTATGGAGGGGTAGGGTTTCCCGGTCCTATTTTGTCAGGAGCTAGGGTTTCACTATGCACGCAGCAGTTTTCAAACAACCTAACATCGGGTAAACAACCTGTCCTAGTTGGAATGGTCACTATGGATTTCGATATGCACTAGGTCGAATGGTCGAAAAGGGTGCCCTGGTAAAAATCAGGGTTTATGTTCCCATACTGTCAGAGCCCACAACCGGTCAGCCTTATGGTATGCTTTGACAAATTCAAACCTCCGGCAAACCGTTCAGGAATGGCAGATGGCAAACACGGTGTCCTAGGCGCACCAATGCACATGCAATGCAAAGAAACACATAAATGAAATCAAAACAGGATATCACGAGTTCGAGTCAAGCTCTCTAAATCCCCAACAGAGTCGCCAAAAACTGTAGACGCGCACTCGGGCCTCATGCTACAGTTTGGACTCAATTTGTGTCACGGTCCTTAATCTGAACCAAAGAGTCCAAATCCGGCAAATTGTTTTGAGAAACAGATTTTTGAAAAGAAGTGCCAAACATGGACTGCTTTGCCAGATACAGAGTCGCCACCTAAATATTTTTTATGGGGGAATTTAGGAAACCCTGACTCGGTGCCAAAGGCCACGTGTCCGTCATTACCAAAGTTGCCTCGGCTCGGGAACTTGGGTACGATTGGGGAAGGTCAGCTATGAGCACCCCCTTTCGCCCGATCCGAAGATCGGCCTCTACTAACCATGATATCCAGTTTTTGAAAACGTTATGTGTTCTTATTCCGGTTATTAGCCTAGAATTACTATTTTATGTGCAAAGCAAACAAGTATAGACCAAATTGCCTAAATTGGAACAAAACATTTCATGCTTGTTTTGAAAATGGTTTGCTACTCGCAAGTAGGCTAAAAATGTAGATTTCGCCACCCTCAAGTGGGCTTTAGAAAAGATGGTTTTGCTACTGTCTAGTGGGCTTAAAACTCACAGTTTTAATGCATTATTCCAATTAGGTAATTCAACCTCCATCCACAGGCATTCAAGCAGTTATATCACATAAGCAACTAGCCTCATGGTAATCATGTTGTTATGGCAACACTCATACGCATGCGGTATGCTAAAGCATAAATGCTTACCAAGTACTCCAAGAAAAAACAAGAACATGTTAGAAATCATGCATGATCCAAGTCCATGTTTAAATGCCTAATGCAACGCATACGGGATGTCACTAGAGTAGGCTCGGCTAGTCTATAAATGACATGTGAAAATGCACAAGTAGCATGTATTCAAGTTAGATTTGAAATACTTATGCAGTTAGTATGGTGCTCTGAGTCTGGTGCATGCAAGACTAATGAATGATGCACGCATGCATAGCATAAGGTATGCTAAAGTAAACATGTCCTAGTACTAACCATCAAAGCAGGTAAGTAAAAGGGAGAAAGAAGTAGGGGTTGGAAGACATGCACACACGCATCCACACTTATTACAGATTTGCCCTCGCTCAGAGGGACCGAAAGAATAATACAAGTTAATTAACCTACAAGCTAATTAAATATTACAGACTAATTAATTAATTAACAAATTAACTAATCCAATGAAAGCAGTAAATGACCTCGGGAAGAGGGCCCAATGCAATGCGCGCTCGGCTCCGCTCGGAAAGTCACTGTCATGCATAAGTTGCCTCTGCTTTGACTGTTCTGCTTTTCTGAAAATTGCACAACTCCCAAGGTTGCTTCTCTGAGTGTTTTGGAACACCACCGGCTGAGTGGGATCATCACCGGCCATTTAGAATGGTCATCGGCTAAACGTTATACTCTCGGCCAAACACTCTTTGCCGGTCGGCTCGCAACACTGCCGGCCGGCCAAATCTTCCTGCAAAAATTGGTTTGACAGCAGCAGAGGACAAAACATGGCATGGCAATGCATTTCAAGCAATGTATGCACCAATCACACCTCTTATCATACTTATGACTCAAAGGGATATGGTCTTCGATTCTCGGACCACCAATCGCGCACTTCCATGCATGATGACTCAAAAAATCAAGTGTGCATCTTGATATGGAATGTAATGCATATGATCAAACAAATTAAATTCAACCTCTATCATACTCACTTCAAGAGGTCAAGCATGCATACTCATGCAATGCAATCCTAAGCATGTGAACTAGCATACAACATAGCAATGCAATGCGAATATGCAAGTATGCAAGCAAACATACAGGGTGAGCACACAATCAAGCAAAGGGGATGGACTTAGACTAATTTAGGATGGCTCACAAGAATGCCAAAATCAGTGGCCAAAGTGCTCAAACATGAGGACCAACACACACACACACATGCACATGTTAATGGGCTAACACTTGAACATCAAATAAGCAACCTTTAAGCACACTTAATAGGAAGACAAACATGGGCATATGGCATGTATCATAAGCTCTGAAATTGCATGAAAGAGAGGTGCCAAACCAATTAATCAAAACAAGCAAAGCATACAATTGGTCCGAGTACTTGAAGCTAGTCAAGGAGACTTGAACCATGGCCAAGACAACCAAGCCTCACAAGGCCAAGATGGCTTAAAACAGGTTCAAGGTAGGCCTAGACCATGCAAAGGGAACACCTAGATGGTATCCAAGTGGCTTAAACATGGAAGCATGCAAAAGAGGCTAAACATGGAGCATACAACATAAGCTTTCAAGGCATTAAAGAGGCATCGAAGGCAAGCATACAAGCATGTTATAAGGACTGAAATAACATGGTAAGTGGTTCCAAACCACTAAAACAATGCAAGTAATGCATGCTAGAGAGGCCAAAACTTAAGGCATTCAAGAGGGATTGCATGGTACCTATACAAAGCAAGATATGAATGACTCAAATGACCTAAAACAGTCCCTTAGCACATCAAAATATACATGTAAGCTTCACAAAGCTAAGCCTAAATCATGCTAAAACAAGGGTCTACACTTAAAGCATGTTAAGGAAAAATGTGGCATTACAAGACATGTATGCAAGGCATGTAAGGTGTGTCCAAACCAACATACAACAATGCTATATTATGACATAATAAGCATGAAAATCAGTCAAGGCATGGTCAATACACACTCAAACTATATGCTTCCTCAAGAGGCTAAAAATGGCCCTTTTCAAGGACAACAAGGAGAGGGGGTGGCCCTCTCCTTCCTAGGACCTTAAGGAACCGTCCTCATCACTGAAATATTGAGGGATTTCAGTGGTGAGGAGGCCCAAACACAATGGTCCCGGAGCTCAACCAAAATGGCACAAAACAAGGGCCAAACAAGCTTTAAGAGGGGTCAAACAACCCCAAAGCTTAAAACACCCTTAGCAAACTATTTAGAGCACTCAAAAGCAAGACTTTTCTATGTTATATGTTAAGCTCAAAAACAGTTTCAAATATGGCAAAACAAGCTATGAAAACAAGGCTTAAAAGAGGTAAAAGCTCACCCTTGAAGCACAACAGCAAATCAGCAACTTTTGGACCAAGAAAATGCTTCAAATCAACCCAAAAATCACCTTCAAGGACCTCAGCTCAATAAAGAGAGTAGAGAACTAGGTGTTTGTATGCAAAAGTGCAAAGAAAATGCACTTTTGAGCACAAACAAGCCCTAAACCTTAGAGAGAGAGGCAGAAAAATGTAGAGAGAGAGAGAGATTTTTGCTCCTTTTTTTGTATATCTCCTCCTCTTCCTCTTGTATATCTCTCTTTCTTTAGAGAGAGCTTGATTGATATTGATATATCAATCTGCAGCCCCCTCAGAAGTCCCACGTCCAGGCATGGGCTGGGATATGGCTTGGATTGACAGCTGCTAGTTGTCTGCAGAAATATCTGTTGAAAACCACATTTGGCCGGCCGACCATCAAAGTGGTCGACCGGCAGTCAAATTAGCCGGCCGGCCATCACATTTGGCCGATGGCAACATAACATAGCCGGTGGCCTCAAGCCATGGCCGGTGGAGTGTGGGGATGTCCCAAAAGCCATTCCCTGCCCTCCAAAGCAAAAACACAAGTGTTTGGTGCAAAACCAGACACAAAACGGTCGAGTCGAGAGATCCTGAGGCAAGGCGCGTAGCCGATGCCTCCGGGAGCTCAAGACGAACACAAAACATGGATGATCACCGAGTGTTCAAGCGGTGACGTCCAAGTCTTGAGGACGGTCAAAAATGGGGTGTCTACACCCACTCAACAAGAGCTACGGAATTTCATTAAGAGTATAAAAACTCCACCCTCCAACATTACGGGATAAATGCACTTACATCATAGGGATAGATAACAAAATATTAAGGAGTGCATTTTTACAACCACCATATGATTCGTTCTTCCCATTGAATCTAGTTACAAGATCTCTGGTTCCTAGATTGGGGTATCCTCATACATGGTTTATGATTTTGTAGGCTTCAAACTCATTTCCCTCTACGTATTCCAGACCCTATCTCTCGCCAAGGCCTTGGTTAACGGATCCGCAAGATTATCGCAAGATTATCACAAGATCTTACATAATTCATAGTTATGATGCCATTACTCAAATAGGGTCTCACAATACTGTGTTTCCTTCGAATAAGTTTGGATTTACCATTACAAAGATGGTTGTTCACTCTACCAATAGCAGTAGTGCTATCACAACAAATTAACACAAGAGGAATTGGTTTTTCCCAAAAAGGGATTTCATGTAACAAATCTCTCAACCAATTCGCTTCTTTACATGTTGAAGCTAATGCTATAAGCTCAGCTTCCATTGTAGAATTAGCAATTATAGTCTATTTTTTAGATTTCCAACATATAGCACCACCACCTAAGGTAAAAATAAAACCCGAGGTAGAGAGAGAATCACCTGACAAAGTGTTCCAATCGGCATCACTATATCCCTCAAGTACCGCAGGATACTTATTATAAAACAAACCATAATTTTTGGTACCAGATAAATATCTCATAATTCTTCCCATGGCTAGCCAATGATCTCAACTTGGCTTGCTAGTAAACCTGGTAAGTACTCCAACAACATATGCAATGTCAGGTCTAGTACAGTCAGTAGCATATCTCAAACTACCAATCATGCTGGCATATTCCTTTTGATTAATCACTTCTTTTTCATTTGTTACAACAGATAAATGTATGCTTGCATCAAAAGGAGTAGCAACATGTTTGCAATCTAGAAAATTATATTTCTTTAAAATTTTCTCAACATAATGCGATTGATCAAGAAAAATGCCATCATTAGTCTTGGTAATTTTAATTCCCAAAAATAAAATTGGCTTCACCAAGATCTTTTATATCAAAGTGGCTATTAAGCATATTTTTAGTCTCATTTATAATATGCAAATTAGAGTCAAAGATAAGTAGATCATCCATATATAGGCTAATAATTACATGTGCATTCTCATAAGTTTTATAATATATGCACTTATCACATTCATTAGTCTTATAGCCATTCTCAAGCATGCATGAATCAAATTTCTCATGCCACTGTTTAGGAGCTTGTTTTAAACCATAAAGGGATTTAGTTAGCTTACACACCTTGCTTTCTTGGCCAAGCTCCACAAAGCCTTCGAGTTAGTCCATGTAAATCTCCTCATCTAGATTTTCATTTAAAAATGATGTTTTCACATCTATTTGATGAATTTTTAAATCATGTATTGCAGCCACTGCTATCAACAGTCTAATGGATGTAATTCTAGTAACTGGAGAAAAAGTATCAAAGAAATCAAGATCAACTTGTTGCTTAAAACCTTTAGCGACAAGCCTCGCTTTATATTTATCTATAGTTCCATCCGGTTTAAGTTTTTTACGAAGGACCCATTTACACCCACTAGTTTTACAACCTGGAGGTAAATCCACTAGTTTCCATGTTTTATTTGAAAGTAGTGAATCTATCTCATCATTTATAGCCTTTTTCCAGAAAATAGCATCAGGTGATGATAAAGCTTTTTGCACTATAAGAGGAATTTCTTCCACATTGTAAAGATAATAGTCATGGCCAAAATCTTTTTCAACTCTAGCTCGTTTACTTCTTCTTGGTTGGATTTGAAAATTTTCTTGTTTTTGAAAAACTTGAGAAGGAGTAGAAGAGTTAGGCACGGATAAAATATTTTCAAAAATTATTTGACCCCGACTATTTCTAGATTTGAAAGGAAATTTATTTTCAAAAAATATATAAACTGTACTATGCAACGCATACCCAAGAAAAGCATAGGTGGTAGCTCGTTCACGCAATTTAGGTCGTTTAGGATCTGCAAGCCTCACAAAAGCTAAACAACCCCAAATCCTCAAATAACCTAGATTTGGTTTATGCCCCCGCCACAACTCATAAGGTACAAGTTTAGTATTTTTGTGTGGCACTCTATTTGTCACATGGCAAGCTGTCAAAATAGCCTCGCCCCAAAGATTTGAGGGAGCACCTAAATCAATAAGCATAGCAGTCGTCAAGTCAATTAACGTTTTATTTTTTCTTTCAGCTACGCCATTGGATAAAGGTGAATATGGTGGAGTAGTCTCATGAATAATTCTCAATGACTGAACAAAAGAGTTGAATCCAAGAGATTCATACTACCGGCCTCTATCACTTCTAATTCTCTTAATCTTTTTACCGAATTGATTTTTCACTTCAAGAAAGAATTGTTTAAATTTCTCAAAAGCATCACTTTTATTTTTTAATAAATATACGTTTGTGTATTTTGAAAAATCATCAATAAAAGTGATAAAATATTGGTTACCACCCCGAGTTAAAATTCCTTCAAACTCACACAAATCAGTATGAAATAATTCTAGCAATTCGGTATTTTTTTCAACACTTTTATGAGGCCTCTTGGTGATTTTTGCTTTACTGCAAACTTCACATTTCTCAAATTTTTTTGTCACTTTAGGAATTAATCTTAAACTACTCATGATTACCACATATTTACTGTTAATATGACACAAGCGAGCATGCCAAAAGTTAATAGAAGACAAAGTGTAAGTGGTGTCATAGTAATAATCATAAAATTAATCAGTAAGGCAATTTAAGAGATAAAAACAACATTTATACTCATCTGTATTGTAGGAAGCCACTTTTGCTTCATGTGCCTCGTAGTCTTCATCATTCATCTCCTCGGTTGGGATTTTGTTTGGGTTCTTTTCGGTAAGAACATATGCAACTTTCAAAAGGCTAAGGTGAAAAAGAATTTTTCCTTTCCACCTCTTAAAATGAACTCCCTTGAACTTGAAAGGCTTGTTGAGATCTCCAATTCCATCACTGGTTTTTTTTGGTACTTGATCCACGATTGATCTCCTTAAAATTATTGGGGAAAATACCAGAAAAATATATTTTATTGATAAATAATACAAAGAAAATGAGATACAAATAGATCAGGCTGAGGCACAGATATCTCGTTTTCTTTAAGGAGATCAAGCCCACTGCGGTAGGAAGAACCCAAATACCGGTGCAGTAGTCACAAAACTATGACTTGTCCCCTCCAGGATACAACAGCCTGACCACTTGTCGTATGGTTCAGGCCAACTCTGCACAAGATGGTGAACCCAAAGTTCCATTAAGAAAAACACCATTCTTTGATAGTAATCTCTCAAGTATAGAAAAATAGTTGGTGAGTTGATGTAGAAAAGAGTAGATGAGATCGACTATTTATAGGCCACTAAGACATACAAATGACCAAGAACCTAAAGAAAATGGAGAGTGTACCAAACATTAACTCACCACCAAGTTCATGAATTCTAATTAATCTTAATTCATGAACAAAACAAAAGGATACCAAAGCAATGAATCTCAATACATGAACAAGATGAGATTCATGAATAAAATAAAAGAAGATTCAAGAACAATATAAATAAATAAATAAATAAAAGATATTAAAATGGTCCAACAACATGTTTGCTTCTTAGATGCCCATGAAATAGCACCCCTACCAAGGAGAAAAACCCATCTAGAAGTTGACTTATTATCTCATTGACTTGTAATCTAACTAACGTCAATATATCCCTTAAATACAACAAGAAAAATTCCTTGTAGAATAGTTTGAATCCTATGGTCTTCTTAAGGTAACCAAAGATTCAACTATTAGCTTTCCAATGTTCACTACCTCGATTACTCGTAAATTGACTCATTTTGCACATAGCAAAGGCTATATCTGGTCTAGTCCAAAGCATAAGTTACATTAAACCGCCAATAGCACTAGCATACTCAATTTAAGCAACTGCTTTACCAATATTCTCAGTCAATTTAGAATTTGAATTGAAAAGCGTATTAAATTCCTTATAATTGTGTTAGTAAAAATTATGTTTACCCCAAATCGATAGGATCACACAATAATTTAAACAAACAATCCAAACAAAGAGATCAAGCGACTGTGTATTTGATTCAAATTGCCTTGAAAGTACAAAGACTTCTTTGAAACAATTAACAATTGACAGAGTAAAGTAAATACAAAAAAACTTCTATTGAAATCTTCTAAGTTTACAAAATTACAAATTGTTGAAAGCTACTCCTAAAAATTAAGATAATCTACTTGTAAGAATTAAGGTAGACTACTCCTAAAGATAAAGAAAAGACTAATGGGTTTGATGATTTTTTGATGTCCTCTATCTCTCCATTGTCCAAGCAATTTATAGGCGTTGTCCAGCCAATTTTCCTTTGCCTTCAAGCACCTACCCATGCTACCACTCTCTCAATATCATGGCATTATCCCACATTTCTCTTCAACAACTGCTTTAGGCAATTTCTTCCTTCAATTTGCAATTGTTGGATACTTCAACTTACAACCACATTCTTTGCTCATCATGGGTTCTTTGCACGTCATGGATTTACAAGTTTCTCACCACCTTTATGCCCCACGTTGACATACCTGATGCATCATGCACAAAAATAGCAATAGAAAGAAGAAGAAGAAGAAAAAGAAGAAGAAGAATATAAAATAGAAAAAGAATATAAAATACAAATGTTCATGGTCATAATTTTATGTTAAAAATAATTTATGGTTTGAATCGACAGATCAAAATTAACAGGCCACAATCAATGAGTTTAGATTTTTTGACACCCGAATTTTTAATTTAATTCAATACCGCGTTAATATCAATTAATCATGAGTAGAATATATATATATATATATATATATATATATATATATAAATAATTAATAAATAAATAGAATTCCTTGTTATATCAAAAAAGTGTATAGTGGAAGCTTGTGGTTTAAAAAGTTAGAAATTAGAAGATTACATTGTTTAAGGGGATAGATTGTGGGACACCACATTTTTAGACTATTAAATATTTTAGTAAGCGATAAGTGATATTTTATAGTTTGGTAGTGTAATTTTTAGACGTGAACCTAACTTATAATCATACGTAATTTTAGGGATTAAGGTAATAACCTTTACATTGGTAAATTACACTTTGGATTTCACATCATGTGGGTCTTACTTCTTATGGGAAATCTATGTCCATTCTATGTTTAATCATTTGTTCATTTAGGTAGTGTTTGATAAAACTAAAAACTAAAAATTGAAAATTAAGTATTGAAAAGATGAATGCTGAATTTTTAAGTTGAAAAATTATTTGATAAAAATTTAAGTGTTGAACTAAAATAAATTACTTAGTATGTATAATATTAAATTAAAAAATTATTATTTAAAATTATATTTTTTAATTTTATATCGTGATAGTGAGTTGATGGTGATAAAGGCAATAATGGTGTCTATAATGCCAATGATAATGTCGGTGAAGAAAGAGAGATAGTAGTTATGGTGATGGTGGAGAGGTAATGTAATGGTAAAAAGATGAGGGTGGTGGTAGTGGTGTAATGATAGTAGTTATAGTAGTGGTGGAATGATTATGACAACAGTGATAATGGTTGTGGAGGTGAAAGGGTGTTGTGATGGTCTGATAATAGTTGTGACTATAATTGTGGTAGTGAAACTATAGCGATCCAGGTTTTACCCCGACTTTTATTGTGTCCCGGACTCGGGTTCCTTGGTTGTATGTTATTGTCTTTGTCTTGTTTCCTCCCTTTAATTCTTTGAATTTGAGTTTTGGGTCTTGTTGGGCGTGTTTGGAACAGGTTAGTTGTCTTTTGGTGCAAATGGTTGCTGCCCAAGTTTTGGCTTCTTCGCTTGAGCGAGGCTTTTTGCACTCGAGCGAGCCTTGGGTATTTGCTTCTTGCGCTCGAGCGAGGGTTCTTGAGCTCGAACGAGGGTTGAGAGTCCTTAGGTTTCTTTCTTAGAAGCAGCTTTTGCTCAAGCGAGAACTTTTGCGCTCGAGCGAGACGTGTGTTCTTTGTTCCTTCGCTCGAGCAAGAACTCTTGCGCTCGAGCGTGTGTCTGTGTTGGTGGCAGATTTGAAGCTTTGCATTGTGTGCTCGAGCGACGTTTCTTGTGCTCGAACGAGGCCACTTGTTGTATCTGGTCGCTCGAGCGACAGCTCCTTTGCTCGAGAGAGCCTCGCATATATCAGTTCGCAGCAGTGTGATTTTATATCACTTTTTGGTCCCTTCTTCACTCAAAACCCTAGATCGGCTGCCTCTCTCTCTACAAATACTCCTTGATCTAGAGTCTCTCTGCCCTACTCCCTTTGTAAAAAGGATAGAGTATCGCGTGGGCTTCCTTTTGATCCGAAAAAGTTCAAGTTTGGAGCATCTTCAAGTTACTCCTTCTTCCTCTTTGAGCATTTCCATTTGAGGTAGGGATATTCTACTTTTTGTTATGAGTTTTAACCTAGATATTGGTCATTTTTTATAAATGGCGGGATTTGAGAAGATTTGGGTAAAGTTAGGGTTTGGGTGTTGATTTTTGAAAGAGGGGTTTCCACATTTGGTTACCATAAATGTATGAAAGATCTTGAACATGGTATAACTTGGGTGTAATTGATGAAATTTGGTCTTGGTTATAATATTTGAAAAGGGGGGAGATTGCCCTAATTTGAATTAAATAAATGATTTTGTATAAATTATGAAATTGGTTTGAGAATTATGAAATTAGAGGAAATTATGATTAAATGGTGTAGTTGGATTAATAAATCACTCACCCATGGAAAATTTGATAATTTATCTGTTGATAGATTTATTCATCTATTTAGAAATATCTATTTTAGGCTACCGATGGAGGATAGCTACGATTGTTGTAGAAAATGCATGAGGATTAGGGAAAATTGAAACTAATCAATTGAATTTTCTCATTGAATATATCGGTTTGAGTAACCATTGAATATGTGAATTGATGAGTCATTGTATATGACAATGTGTTTAAATACATTGTATATGTATCTTTGAATGTGAGGAGATAGGGGATGGTCTCCATTGATAATTAAGTTGGCCGGAGTGTCCAGGGTGAAAGTCCCGAAACCTTATTTATTTATGGGTGCCGGTTCCTTCGGATGTGATTCCGTAAAATGGCAAGAAATAGAAGTGTTGGATTGATGAATGTATTGAATTGTGAACCATTGAGTTGTAGTCTGGTATTGGTTGTTTTGATAATGATGAATTTGGTTAACTGATTTACTCGAAATGAAAGAAGGGAAATGATTTGAAATATTGGTTATCTATATTGAACGACCTTGAAAATAATATGTGCTGGTTAAGAATATTGAACATTTATCTGATGCTTATGTCTTAGTTATTTCTCATATATTATGTAGCATATCTTTGCTGGACTTTGGCTCACCCTACTTGGGACACCATTTTCAGGTATAGGTGACATGCCGCCTCCAAGGGCATAGCTTGAGAGGTTTAAGGGCTAAAGGCTCCATTTTTGTTATTTCCTTTTGTGTTAGATGTTTTTCTTTTTAAGCCGAGAGCTTTACTTGTATAGAGACTAGACTCTTCTTTTGTTGTAACCAAGTGATAACTTGAAAAGATGTAAGCCCGTAGGACATTTATTTTGTTATTATCAATTAGAGTTACATGCTATAGTTTCAGGAAGAATATTTATGAAAGTGTAATGCATGTAATATCTTTTGTGATACAGACCCTGGTGAATGAAAATGCAACATTTCTATTATGCTTATGGATCTTATGAATGGTTGATTTGTATGATATTTTGAGGGCGTTACAGAAATAATGGTGGTACTTATGATAACAATTTCAATGGTGATTAAAGTGGTGGTTGTGAAAGGGTGGCTACGGCGACGGCGACGGCGACGGCGGCAGTGGTGATGATAATAGTGGCGACAATGATTGTGAGGTCATAACGGTGTATATTTATATTTACATATAAGTATTTATAAATTCAATCAGAATTGAGTAATTTTTATATCACTTAAAATTTTCTTAATTTTTGATTTACATTTTAAGACCACTTAAATTTTTAAGTAATATCAAATTAAGGTTATATAAGTATTTCTTAATTTTAAGAGCCATTTTATGGTTATCAAATGAATTTGGTTTTAAGTGCTAAATTAAGGTTTGATAGCCTGATTCAGGATTTAAAACTAAATTTATCAAGTGAAAATGACATTTGATAACCATAATTGGTGTCATTTAAAAATTTAGGTGACTTTTAAAAAAATATAGGTTAAAAATTAAGAAAATTAAGGCCTTGTTTGTAAACATGCTATTTTAGTAACTTTTTGAATTTTTATCAAAATGTGTGCAGAAAAGTAGAAAGAATGATGTGACAACTTATAGTAACTTTTTGACTTTTTAGTTAAAACAGAAGGTTATCAAACGAGATCTAAGTGATAAGAAACCTACTTAATCTTGATTGCATTTATAAATATATGCATACGTGTTGACATACATGGTTATAGCCTCATCACCACTACCAACACTCCCACCGCTATCACCACCGCCACCGCTACCACCACTACCACCTCCATCACGCCACCACTATAGCTTCTACTACCGATAACACCTCTCCACTACCATCGCCGCCGCCACTCCTGCCTACCATCGTCATCGTTGCTAGCACTACTACCACAACCATCATGCCACCACTGCATCTATTGCTATCAACCTTTCCTACCACCACCATCACACCACCATTGCATTTGTTGCTATCACCACTCCCCACCACAACTACTACTACCACAAACTTTATGACCATGGGCATCGTTGTATAGGTACTACTATTATTTCACTATGACCTCCACAACACTACCACAGTTGTCACTGTCATTATGACTACCTCTCTACCACCATTACAACTACCCTTCATCTCCATATCCGTTGACACCATTGTCATAACCACCGCCATCATTCCACCATTACGATTACCATCATCATTACACTACCACCACCACTACCACCACTACCACTCCATTTTACCTCTACTACATTACTTGTCTAGCATCACCATAACCACAATCTCTTTATTTTTAATATCATTGACATTGGTGCTGCTGCCACTATTACAATAAAAAAATTGGAAGTTATAAATTATAAATAATAAATAATAAATTTGATCTTTTACATATCAAACAATTTGTTTTGGTTCAGTGCTTAATTTTAATCAAATAGTTTTCAACTTGAAAAATTTAGCATTCAATTTTCAATACTTAATTTTTAACTTTCAGTTTTCAGTTTTATCAAAATCTGAGGCTTTTTGTTTCAAACTTTTTGGCTTTGTTTGTTTAAATTCTTAAATATTATTATTAAATGGGTTTTTTTATTTGTCTTTATTGAATTTTTTTATTTTTGTCAATTTTTTTTTAATTTGTAAATACATCAAAATTAAATGTATCTAAAAAGATAATTTTTTTTTAACTAAATATAAAAAAAAATTCATTAAAAGTAAATGAAAATCCTAACAAAAATGTATTTAGGGTTTAGGGTTTAATATTTTAGTAAATTTATTTTATTTTTTATATCTATTTAAATTAAATACAATTAAAATATATAAAAAAATTAATTAAACATAAAGGATAATTCATTTAAAATTAATTTTTGAAAATCAAACTATACGGAACCTTTCATTTTGATGACATGATAATTTTGGAATAAAATGTTGGCGTACACGGATATTTTGACTACATTATCGACTGGTGCATTTGAAAATAAACTTACTTTGTTTTGTTTTGTTTTATTTTTTTTAAATATAATTTAAAGCACCTGTGTCAAAATTTGCATACCTCACACCTAAAATGGTAGAAGACATAAGCTTATCTAAACAATAATGATAGAGACCATCTCTTTGAAAGACTTATTATAACCCCCAAAATGTTCACACCGTTTATGATGTAAGCCTCGTAGATATATGAGTAGCTCCGACTCATTTTCTTATCTAAATGAGTTGTGATTGAGACCCTCTCAATCACTAACTTCCACCACCCTCTACACATACGTGGCGGATAGTCATTGAAGGAGAAGAAAAATAAAAAAGAAAAAAAAAATTGACCAATCCAAAAAAAAAAAAAAGAGTCAAAAGGGACGGGAGAAAAAGGGCATCTAAACGGTAGGATGCCATTATTAAGAACCACAATAGAACAGCGAGACAAGACAAGCTGAGTTTAATGATGGCAAATACCTCGGATCCGTCGAGCGCCCAATGGAATGGGTACAAGGATCGTTGAATAAGATATGATTGAATTGGAAATTTTTTTTCAACAATCTCATTGGGTTCGGCTTGGAAGTGGGGGAGAATTTTTTTATTTGAAGCTTATCCGACCCGTAAATATATAATAATAAATAAATAAATAATAATATTACATAAGAAAAATGAGTTGGACCCCCTTAAGGAGGTATCCCTTTGACCTCCTCTTTCTTTGATTGGCCAGTTTTTTTTTTTTTTTTTTTTTTTTTTTTTTTTTTTTTCAATCACTACCCGTCATGTGTGTGGGGTTAGTGAGAGTGGTGATTAGAGTGGGTCTCAATCACTTTCCTATTACATAAATATGTAATATGGGGTAATTTACATTTTGCCCTTTGATTTCTTTCCTATTTTTGTCTTTAAAGTTTATTTTTTCATTTTGATGTTGTATGTTTCAAATTTTTCATAATTTATTTTTAAAATTAATTTCTATTTAAAATTAGACAGAAAATACCATAAATAATTATCACATAACATAAAAAATATATTATTATATTAAAATTTAAGTTTATGTTAGATATGTGATTTATATTTAATAAAATATTTTTATAGTATGTAATATGTCATTTTTTGTCTAATTTTTAACAGAAACTAATTTTATGAGTAAACTGAAAAAACTTAAAATATAAAGGGTCAAAGTGGGGCCAAATAAACTTTAAAGGTTAAAGTAAAAAAGTGACCAAACATAAAAGGGAACAAAGTGTAATTTACCCATGTAATATGTCTATAATATATAGTTGAATTTTTATAGAATATATATAATATCTATACAATGTATTATTGGGTTTCTATTATTATGTTATATATATAATATAATTTTAATATTTGCGCAATAATAATATATATTTTAATTATAAATATTACTTTTTAATTTTAATTATTGAGTTTTAATATTATTATTAAATTTCTAGCTGTGTTGCGGATCAAATAGAGGCAGGGATAGGGGTTACATTTGCGAGTTTGGGCGAGGGTGGTGGAGAGTTTCATGAGGATTGGTCAGGGGTGAGGGCAAGCGATAGAAATGGGGGTAGGTTATTATAGTTAAAATAGAAATGAGATATAGTTGAGGCTGTTTAGTACAATTTATTTAGGTTGTTTACCATTTTTTAGTTTATAAGTTTGTGTTAGATTGTTTGGCATAATTTCTGAAAATTAAGCGGATGTATTTTTAATTTTTATTTTTAAATAATTTATTTTTAACTTATAATAAGTTAAATTAATTATTTGTACATGTGTTATCTATCTGTCTAATTATAATTAAAATGTGTATACGTGTCACCGATCTATCCAAATATCTATTCAAATGTCTAACTATCTATTTAAATATGTACAATTTATGTGTTTGTACCATACTTGGCACCAGCAATAGGAGGCCGCTACTACATAGCATGAAAATCAAAAAATGATTTGGGATCAAATCATAGTGCCAAATAGTAACGAATTAGAAAAAATGTCTAAAACAGTAAATCCTAGTCAAACCAATCTGCATATATTTGCTAACTAACACGACCCATTCAATTTACATTTGCCAATTAAACAGATGAATGTAAATTATTTTTTTTAAATTTATTTAAAATTAAAAAAATAACGAATAAGATACCATCTAATCCAACCTCACTTACCGACCTCACTTACCGACACGACACCCCTACTACTAACAAATTTATTACAGACAAGTCCTTGTCGCAAATAAGACAAAAGATGCTAAACTCAGCGAGTTTTGTGCATGGCTTTATATACGTGTTTGTCTTGACTCTCTATTTTCTTCATTTTGAATTGAAATATGTCACTTTATTTATTAACAACAATGATTCATCCCACTAAAAATATCACCACTAATAGCATTAATACATTAAAAAAGTAAAAAAAAATAAAAAAAATACAACTCCAAGACCAAAACATCACATCATTAATGACGGGACCCACTGCCACCTAATTAGTGGGAGCACTAATTAGTGCTCCCAAGCATTTTTCATTTATTAAATGGTGCGAGATCATATATATATATATATATATATCGGTTCAGATTTTCTTAATTTAGTCATTTCAATTAAAAAGGTCATTAAGTTTAGTGGATCTATTTTAATGTCGATTTTGATAATTTAAAAGAAATTTTTTTTAAGGTTCTTGGTCTTAAGATTTTATAGCATAAAATACATTAAATATTTTCATAATGTTTAAAGTCCCTCAACATCGATCCAGAGAAAATTCGATCCAGAGAATTTCTCTAGACTTTCGAGAGAATTTCTCTTCTCTTCTCTAGACTTCCCAGAGATTTTCTCTCCAGAAATTTCTCTGCACTTCTCGGAGAATTTCTCTGGACCTCCCAGAGATTTTCTCTCCAGAGAAATTCTGGGAATTTTGACCAATTTTCTCTGGCCTTCGCAAAGAATTTCTCTGTATTTTTGACCAA
The DNA here is from genome assembly GCF_055761805.1 of Camellia sinensis. Lineage (NCBI taxonomy): Eukaryota > Viridiplantae > Streptophyta > Magnoliopsida > Ericales > Theaceae > Camellia > Camellia sinensis. The sequence goes on from NC_138967.1 coordinate 68,908,013, forward strand.
TTTACTCTGGTTTACTCATAATTTTCTCTATATTTTTGGTCAAATCAGAGAAAATTGAATAACCACCATTTTTATTTTGACCAATTTTCTCTGAACTATAAGACATTCAAACAATAACAACCCGGAGAAAATTGAACAAATACTATTTTCATTTTCACCAATTGTCTCGGTACTGTAAGACATTCAAAACATCGAAAGTAATGGATATCACAACACAACACATGGTTTGCTTCTTAATGATGATCATATCGTAAATGTTAACCTAAAAAGCTTGAAACCCTCACAAAATCCAAAAAACTTGAATTCTTTGGGAAGTCTAGAAATTCTTTGGGTTCAAACCAGAGAAAATTCAAAGCATTCAATTTTCTCTGAATTTCTCTGGTTTGAACTCAGAGAAATTTCAATTTCTCTAGGTAATTTTCTCTATTGTTGAATTTTCTCTGGTTTGAATCAGAGAAATTGTTGATGTCCACAATTCAGTCTACATTTCAAGAGTAAAATGCAGGAAAGGGATCCATAGCTAGCTATATTGAAGAAAAGCTTCAATTTTCAAAATTAAAATAGAAGATAATACAGAGAGAATAAAAAAGAAATTCTTCCCAGACTCACATACCATTATAATTTGTGTGGCTTTGTGTGGCTCTATCTAGAGAAAATAGTATAGAGAAAATTTATGTGGCATTGTGTGGCTCCATCCAGAGAAAATTGTGTAGAGCAAATTTGTGTAGCTTTGTGTGGCTCTATTTAGAGAAAATTATGTTAGAGAAAACTTGTATGGCTTTGTGTGGCTCTATCTAGAGAAAATTGTGTAGAGAAAATTTGTGTGGCTAGAGAAAATTGTGTAGAGAAAATTTGTGTTTTTGATCAAACTAGAGAAAATTGAACAAAAAACAAAAAAACAGATAAGATAATTTCTCTGGTTAGGCATGGAAATACTTCATAGATAGCTACATTAAATAAAATTAAACATGTTAGAGAAAATTACACACACGAGAGTGTTATGTGGCAGTTCTCTCTTCTCTTCCAACTTCATTCCTCATCTTTCTTAAATTCTCTAGTTTACTTATAATTTTCTCTGTGTTTTGATCAAACTAGAGAAAATTGTGTTTTGACTCAACCAGAGAAAATTGATCAAAAAGGAACCTCAAGATCAATATATACCCAATCATTATCAAACCAGAGAAAATCCATTCAAAATCACATTTTTCTTTTTTTCGCCCCTTTCCAATATCTGAGCAAGTAAACAAATTAATAGAGAAATTGAAGCAACCAAATATCAAAAAGGAACCAACACATCCTTGAGTTTTCCAGAAAAAATTCACAGTGAACAACCAGGGAAAATTCACACAGCAGCCAAAATCCAGAGAAAATTCACATAGTAGCTAAATCTAGAGAAAATTCACACAGTGGCCAAAATCCAAAGAAAATTTACACAGTGGCAAAATTCAGAGAAAATTCACACACTCCCTCAAGCGCACGTTAGAGCGAAGGCCCATGATTTTGACAGGAAATCGTTGCGATGTCCCTTGTTTTATTTCCAACTACACCAACAGTCGCCTCAACGCATCAACACAACACACATACACACACAGAGAGAGAGAGAGAGAGAGAGAGAGAGAGAGAGAGAGACAATTTGGATTTGGATTTGGAGAAATAGATTTGTCTCAGATATTACAAAGACCTTTTACTTGTGAAGAAGATTTTCAGAGAGAATTGAAAAAATGGACTCCTACAGAGGTGGCTACTTCGTTGATGAGAAAGCAGTTCGAGTCGAGAACATTTTCTTAGAATTCCTCAAGAGGTTCGTTTTTTCATTCGATTTCTTTTATGTATTTCATTTTTCAATTTTTGAACTTGATTTGGGTTCATCGACTTCTGCGGCTTTAAGTTGGATCAAAATTCGAGAGAATGAGAAAATGAGTGTTAGTGTTCAGTGTGATTCATTTTGGATGGGTGACATATATGGGGATGGGGGAGGGACCTTAGAAATCACAAAATAATATTGTGGATATCTCCCATTACTAAAAATGGGAGAGGGACCTTAGACTAATTTTTCCTAATTTAAATTATTTATTTTTTAAAATTTGTTGAGCATAATATTTATGAAAAAAAAATTAAAATGAATAGATATCAATAGCTATATGTTCAAATCATATTTATATTACAAAAATGAATAGTTACTCTTAAAATTATATTTATCATCTATTTAAAAAAAATGTGATTCAAATATATAATTGTGGATATCCAATTATTTTAATTTTTTAAATAAATATTCTATTTAATGAGTTCAAAATAACCTACCAAGTCAATTATTTATACTAGCACCATTTCTTTATTAACTTTTATTTTTATTTTTATTTTATTTTTGTGTTTGGGCTAACTTAGGCATACCCTAACTAATTTTGGGACCATAAAATAACGATTGGATAAACTTCTAATGATCCTTTAGAATTACTTGAACTTGAAATCATAAATTTCTTAAAGGGCAAATTATACTACTAGTTCCTGTACATTGGCCAATGTGTTATTTTGATTTTTGTAATTTCAATTGAATGGATTTTGATCTTAAATTTTTGGCTTTGTCTCAATTTAGTCAAATTGATTCCAATTGTTAGCATTTTTTTATGGCAAATGCATATATGAATGGCATATGTCATGTTTAAAGGAGTAAAATTATAAACTTTATCAATTTAGTGACTTAACCTTAACCAATTTAGTAATAAATTTATGTCAAAAATTTTATTTGTGTTGTCAATAGGGCCGGCCTTGGGGCTTAGGCCACCAGGCCATGGTCTAAGGTCCCTCAAAATAGACTCAAAAAAGGCCTCCTTCCATTATAATTTAGTGTAATATATTATGTATGTTTTAAGTCTAAAAAAAATTTAAAAAGGTCCAAACTAACTTAAAATAAATTGACCCATTAAAAAATTGAAAGACCATTCAAAAAAATTAGTATTGTTATCCATTAAAAATAGACTCAGAAAAGGAGTCTATCTTATTATAGTTTAGTCCAATATATTAAGTATATTTTAAGTCCAAAAAAAATTAAGGAAGGTCCAAATTAACTTAAAATAAATTAATTCATTAAAAAATTGAAAAGCCCATTTAAAATAATTAACATTGTTATTCATTGAAAATGATTTTGCAAAAAATAGATTATGCAAATATGATTGATTTATTTGCTTTTAAAAATACAAGCAGAGTGAGGATCAAGCGATACTTATTAGTTATTGTAATATAATGCTAAGTATTTTTTGTGTTTTTGACACAAATCTTTTGTCCTTTACTTTAATTTTTTTTTTCATTCAATGAAAAAAAAAATGTGAAGAGCTCCTGAAATTTATTAGTTGATTTTCGACTTTGGGCCCCGAAAATCTCATGACCGGGCCTGATTGTCAATTAGATGAAATTGAAACAAAATTTAAAATTTTCTAAAATTAAGCTAATTGAAACAATAACAACTAAAATGACAAATAATAAAATGTATACAGTATCGGTATAATTTACTCTTTTTTAAATTGAGACGACAAACTAACGTAAAATTAAAGACGACAAACTAACGTAAAATTAAAATACTTTCTCGTGGTTGCATAAAATACTTCCTCGGCGATGAAAGTGACAAACAACGCCAGAAATCCCCCATGTGTCAAAGTCAGATGAGGTACAAGCAAACATCAAAAAGCGACGTATTGGAATCAAAATTTGGAACCATTACTTCCTCTTCCATTTCCTTTTCTCTTACTTTATTCATCCTATAAATAAGAGGATACCCATAGAATCACACAACAAACGACAACAACCAACTAACCAAAAACAAAAAAATGGAGCCAAAAAACCATGGAAGCCATGTTATAGTCCTTCCATATCCAAGCCAAGGCCACATAAACCCTCTCCTCCAATTTGCCAAACACTTGGCCTCCAAAGGTGTAAAAGCCACATTAGCCACAACCCATTACACAGTCAAGTCCATCTGTGCCCGAAACATCGCCGTTGAGCCCATCTCAGATGGGTTCGACGACGGTGGTTTTACCCAAGCCCGCACGGAAGATGTCTACCTCAAGTCCTTGAGAGACAATGGCTCAAGAAGTCTCTCACAACTCATTGAAAAATACGAGGACTCAAAATTCCCAATCAATTGTGTTGTCTATGACTCATTCTTCCCTTGGGCTCTTGATGTGGCTAAGACCCATGGCATCTATGGTGCACCATTTTTCACTAACTCGGCCTCGGTCTGCTCAATATTTTGTCGCGTGCACCACGGTGTGGTTAGGTTGCCGATGAAGGAGGAGGAGTTGCCGCTGATGATGCCAGCGATGCCACCGATGAACTTGGTGGACTTGCCGAGCTTTGTTCAGGCCCCTGAGAGTTACCCTGCTTACTTGGCTATGCAATTGACTCAGTACTCTAATTTGGACAAGGCTGACTGGGTTTTTGGGAACTCCTTTGAAGAACTGGAAGGCCAGGTTTGTACATGTTAATGGTTTTCTAAAATGAATTGAGTTGCTCGAGTTTGACTATGTTTAAACATATTTTCAAAGTCAATTATTTGCTGAACTTGGGTCAAACTCATCTACACAAAAATATATTTTGAAAGTTGTTTACTTTCGAATTCGACTATATAAGCTTTTAGGGATTATATATAAAAAAACTAAGGAATAACTTATACTTGTAGTCTTGTAATATATCTTCTGTCAATTTAATTTATGTTGTTTTAATTCTATCAATTTTGTCCTTTAATTATTCATATTGTGTCAATTTTGTTCAATTGATAACATATGTTAAGAAATTATATAAGAATTAATGAAAAAAATAGTCCATTAAAAAAGGATGGAGCATTTCAAATTGAATATCTACTAGTTAATCGTTTTAAGGTGAGTGAATTGAACTAAATTGACACAATAGGAAAAATATAACGATAAAAGTGATGTAATGAAAATTAAAATGACCAAATTTGACACAAAAGACAAACTATATGAACTGCAGTATAATTTTTCCTAAACTAAACTAATTGAGCTCGGTTTCAATCAACTCGTTTGAGAAAAACTTGAAAGATAAACCAACCAACATTAAACATATTTTTTAAGCACATTAAATTTTCAAATCAGACCTGTTTACAGCATAATATTTGTGTACTTGGTTAGCCTTTCAACTGTTGAAATTGCAATGCATTTCTTGTTAATTTAATTTAATGTTTTGTGCTTATTTGAAGGTTGTGACAAATGTATGGGAGCTCTGGCCGGGAAAGTTAATCGGTCCAATGATACCATCGGCATACTTGGACCAGCGAATTAAAGACGACAAAGGGTACGGAGCCAGTCTATGGAAGCCGCTCAGCTCTGAGTGTGCCAAATGGCTCGAAACCAAGTCAAGCCAATCCGTCATTTATGTCTCCTTCGGAAGCATGGTCTCATTGACAGAGGAACAAATGGAGGAAATGGCATGGGGATTGAAGGGAAGCAATTTGGACTTCATTTGGGTGGTAAGAGAGTCTGAGATTACTAAATTGCCCTCTGAGTTCATAGACTTAACAACCAAAGGCAAGGGTCTTATAGTAACTTGGTGCAACCAGCTAGAAATGTTGGCTCATGAAGCCATTGGTTGCTTTGTCACACATTGTGGTTGGAACTCTACACTTGAAGGGTTGGGCCTTGGTGTGCCAATGGTTGGGGTGCCAAAGTGGGCCGACCAATTGACAAATGCTAAGTTTATTGAGGAGATTTGGGGTATTGGGGTCAGGGCTAAGGAGGATGAGAAAGGGGTTTTGAGGAGAGAAGAGCTCATGGGTTGTTTGAAGGAAGTAATGGAAGGGGAGAGGAGTGTTGAGATTAGAAAAAATGCTTGTAAGTGGAAGGAGTTGGCAAAGGAGGCAATTAGTGAAGGAGGGAGTTCAGATAAGTCCATTGATGAATTTGTGGAGCATTTGAAGTGTGGTAATGAAAAAGGAGTGGTAAAAAAATTGACTGACGAAAATGATCATTGCTAATTTGATACTCATTTCGCCAAGAGAGTTGTAGGTTCAAATTTCAGGTGGGGTAGTTGAGTATAATTTCCTTTACTTTTTTAATAAGGTGTTGGCTTTCTATGTCAACACGTGTCATGTTGTGTCATATACTCGTAATTGTTCGATTTAATTTTTGATTTAAAATATTTAAATCATGAAATTGTTCGTGATAGAACAAAGTGAGTCACCATTTTAAAATAGTAGAATTTATTATTTTTGTGGAAAATGTGAAAAACAATCCTTAGGGTGATTTGCTGCTAAAAAAGTTTATAAAAATGCATTGAAATGTATGAAACTATTTTGAGATATATGAAAAATGTATTGAAATTATAAATCTGTTAGCATTTAGTGTTTCTTATAAAATAAATAAATAAAAACTCTCAAGACTATCATTAGCAAAATCTTTTTTATATTACTTTTTTTAAAGACAACTGGACTAATGTTAGACATTAAATAGTATGAAATATGTACTCTAAAACTACCAAATAAGTCCTCTCAATTCACCTCACTTGCCACTTGGGCCGCAGGCCAGACTTCCAATCCCCTCAAACCTTTTTTATTTTATTTTTATCGGTAGTGCTACAAATACCAATTATTGAACCAACAAATATTATGTTATTATTACTAATCTCACCTATTAATTAAATTACAAATACCTAAAACTTTTAAAATTATGACACATCATTTATTAATACACTAATTGATATATATATAGAATTATTCTGTTCGTATTACTTCTACTTACAACTTATTATTAGGTAATATTTCAACAGAGCTCGTAAAATCTCATTTAATTTTATAGGACTAATGTGATTTTATAAATTTATACAACATGATTGTATTTTTTTAATAAAATTATTCACTTTGTTTGGTTCTGGTTTTCAGAAAATAGTTTCTAAAAAAATCTATTATTTTATTTTCCGTATTTTAATGTTTTCAATGAATTTTTAAAAATATTTTAAGCAATTTTTTTTTTAATTTTTAGATACACCTAACATAAATTCATTTAAAAAGTATAATATTTTTGAAAAAAATCTTTAAAAAATACACTAAATACCAAATAATACAAAAAAATATGAAAATTTAGTACATTTTTCGTATTTTTGTGTATTTATTAATTTTTTAAAATATTTTTTCACAAATATTTTACTATTTAGATATATCTAAGTAGTGTGTATTTAAAAAAGTAAAAAAATTGTTTAAAATTTTACAAGTATTCATTAAAAACAAAAAAACACAAAAAAATAAAAAAACTCAATTTTTAGAAAATTGAAACCAAACCCACAGTTTCTTTTTTAAATGCTAGAGACCAACAAATTTTGACTTACAAATTCATTCACAATGATATTACAAAAGAGTTGGACCTGCTATCGTTGAATGTGTAATAAATAAAAAATTAATACCTATCATACCTCATCATCAAGGCCAGCTGACATTTTTGGGGCCAAAGCATATTTGATTATATAGCCGATAAATTTAAGGTTATATATATAATTCTAAGTTTCAGACCAATTTTTATATATGTTGTATTTAGTTCATAGATCTAGGTAGAAAGTTGGAAAAAGAAATGAAAAGGTATGTAAAATATAATTATATCTCATTTACATTTCACTTATATTTTTCTCAATCTTTTCAAATCCCTATTTATGAACCAACACAATCTGAAAGTAACAAGAGATAACGTAAAACAAGTTCCTCTATATATATTTGATCCACAAATCAAAATATAGATTTTAAAAAAGAATCTACTTTCAAAATTTTTAAAAATTGACTTTTTAATGTACTTAAAATTTTTAATCATAACATACCAAAAAATAAAGCATAAATTCCACACAAATAATTTTTTTTTTTTTTTTTTAAAAAAAAGCTATGAACATTTCGATGATTTTGACATTTTTCATCAACAAATTCACAAACTGTTATGTTATTAAGGTAAATTATTTAAATTTGTTTTTTATATTTTCTTCTAATTATATTTCTAATTTAAATAATTTTTTCTCATATTGAAAAAATTGTAGGAAATTTAATTATACATCATATCAATACCTATTATTTATCACTGAATGTGAAAAATCAAGTTCTATTGTTCTTCCCTCTTAATATTTTTAATTAATTTTTTTTTTTTGTATTTTTATTATTGCTAGTGTTGTGCTCTTTTTTTTTTTGTGATTATTTTTAGAGAAAACAAATATGTCTAATAGAAAATATGAATTTGGATATGAAAAACTTAAGAAAAAAAAAATAAAAATAGAAAATCTTATTCAATCTAAAAAAGGAGCTCTTGATAAATTCATTACAACTATATTATCAATTGAAAAGATTTGGTAGCAAAACTCGAATATAAAGATTTAATTAATATTTTTTGCATTTCAAAAAGTTAGAAAAATAAATTTTAATTAAAAATTTTATTAAAAAAATTTATTATATAAAAGGTCTCATTTTTAATTATTGCTTTAGGGCACAAATTATCTAGAGCCGACCCTATTATTATGCTATCTTGTAAAAATCTTAATTTTATTCATATTTGCCTCCTCGTTTCTATAGGCTGTGCAAATTTTTATCAATATTTAAGATCCAAACACAGCTTCAAAATTTTTGAATAGTGTAAGAATATCAAAGTTCTAGAATCTTGAGTCATAACCTAACCTATTTTGGTATAGGAGAATAGAAATTCGATAATATAAATTCTTGTGTGACTTGATTGAATGAGTGACATGGGTCGGTTTTATCCTCTACTTCATCAATTAAGTAATTTCCACCCAATTTCAATTTAAATTATTCATCTATAATGCTAAACTTACTATTTTTATTTTTATATATGATATTACGTTTTCTATTTTTTTACTTGTCTATATAATAATAGTGTAAAGGGTCCATCACTAATATATATCTCCAATGTAATTGACAATTAAATTAATGCATCAGCTCAGGAAAATTCTCCGGTGTACAATACACACTGTATGCAACCTTACTATAAAATTACATAAGTTTTTACAAATTTATATAAGTGATATCATAAAAAAGGATAAGTTGAACACAAATTCGCAGAAGTCTATTCATAATAGTGAACTAATGTGTATTTGTGTTCAACTTATGCATTTTTGTAAGATCAGTTATGTAAATTCGGAAAAACTTACGTAATTTTGCGGTATGATTGTATACGGTATACATTGTACACCAGAGCATTACTCATGAGAAAATATTATAGAAATAACAATAATGATAGAGGGCTCTAAATTTGGAATTCTAAAGAGAGCTCTAATGATGTTGTAAGAGAAAAAGAAAAAACAAAACAAAACAAAACAAAACAAAAATATAGGCACACACATCACATCACATGTGGGGTCCACTCCTTGCAACATCACTAGAGTTCTTTTTAAAATTCTAAAATTAGAGTTCTCAATCTTTATTCTAGAAATAAATAATCGTCACAGCATTATTCACTATGCATTGATCGTTAATATAGTGTGAATGATATGTGATATTATGAGAGGAGTTTATACTGTTGGATCGAACAGACAAGAAAATACATATACTTAAGGAGTCAAAACTTGTCACATAATCAATCATATAAAACAACAAAACAATTTGAATAAAACTACATCTTTTATGATGAGTTCTACTGTTACACTCCAGATTTACAAAATCTGACCAATGAGAATAAATCATCAATAACAAAAGAAAAGACAATAATAAACATAATAAAAACTCTCTCTTATATGTATGTATATATATATATATATATATATCAATGTCGTTTATTACATGAGATTTACCTATTACATACATCTTACATTCAACATCCACTACAGGAAAATACACCTTTGGCGACTAAATTTTTAGTCGCCAAAAGTCCCTTTTTAGTCGCCAAATGTCAAATTTCCACTTTCCCCGACAAAATCTTTTAGTCGCCGGGTTTGTCGCAAATAGACGGTCGGCAATACCTTTGGCGACAAAAAAAACTTTTAGTCGGCAATACACAGGTTTTCAGCGACTAAGGTTTTAGTCGCCAATAGTCAATTCCATTTTTGGAAATTATACCTTTGGCGACTAAACTATTAGTCGCTAATAGTGAATTATTATTTTTATTATTTATACATTTGGCGACTATTTTTTTTTTAGTCGCCAAAAGCATTTTTGAAAAAAAAAAAATTTTCCTTTGTGCCTCATAGCTCCCACGGTTCGAACCTAGGACCTCCAAGTTCCAAACCTTAACCATACACTCCACCCCACTATGCCACTGAGCCATCTCGTGACTATAATTGCAACTTATATTATTTATATATTACTTTCATCAGTATTAATACACAACTATATATATAAATGTAATTATATATATTCAAATATAATTTATGTAAAAAATAAATTATTTATTAAAAAAATTTTAGATCACTTTTGGCGACTAAAAAAATTATTTAGTCGCCAATTGTATTATTTTTGGGCTACTAATTAATTTTCCATCGCTAAAGAAAACCATTCCGCCTAAAAACCTACCCTTTTGGCGACTAAACTTGTTTTTGGTCGCCAAAAACCTCCCCCTTTTGGCTACTAAAGTGAATTTTAGTCGCCATAAACCTGTTTTTAGCTACTAATTTTTTTTTAGTAGCCAAAAAGCTTGACCTTCAGCGACGAAACTGTTTTTAGTCGCCAAAACAGGTACAATCAGCGACCAAAGTGGTTTTTAGTCGCCAAAACCTTAACGTTTGGCTACCAAATGGTTTTAGTCGCCAAAAACCCTAACCTTTGGCTACTAAAAATATGTTTGTCGCTAAAACCCCTATATTTGGCGACTAAACTGCCTTTTAGTCGCTAAAACCATTACATTCGGCGACTAAAGTCTTTTAGTCGGCAAAAGTGACCAATTTTGGCGACTAATTCCATTTTAGTCGCCAATTCCATGACTTTCAGCGACGAAAATTCCCATTTTAGTCGCCAATAGTGTTTTTTGTTGTAGTGATCAGTAAACATATAGTATGTAATTCAAAAGCAACTAATATTATATGTAATTAAAGTGCCCTTAGGCTTACATCAAATAAAATGGTGTAACCATTACAAAAATGACACACGGCCTACTAAGTAGATGGTTCAGGATCTACAAATCAAAAGAGCTCTCTCTTAGCTCAAGCACATATCCAATGTCTCGCCTCATGGTCGGGGCACGCCATCAACATCTGAAAAAGATTTCAGCTACGTAGGATGAACATATAGTTCAGTAGGGTAAATCTCACAAGATAATATGTTTCTACAAACGTAAATGATCATGATGCTACATATGTGTAATATGCTCAAAACGTTTTCCTTATATCAATATTTCTCATTATCATCATTAATGACTCGGTGAGTCCTCTCAAGTATGTGTATCTGCTAGTGGTCATCGCTAAGCACCACCTAATCTAGTGCACTATTTGAAGTTACACTCTACCAATGACCATCGCTAAGAGTTACATAAACACAACTAAATTTACTGATTACTAACCGGAAAGACCTTGACACCTATATTGTGCAGTTTTTCAGTTTTTCACCATTAACTATCAAGTGAAATTAATGCTAATCTCAACTATACATGACCCGAAATCACCACTAATCTTTCAATTAAAAGCATAATGTTTTAATGAAACTAATGCAATGATATAATATTCAATTATCGTAAAACATGCTTTGTGCACCTCTATTCAACAAGGAATTTTCATTCTCATTCAACAAGGAGTTTTCATTCTCGTAAAACCAACAATTCAATAATATAATGAAAGAAATTATCACTTCCAAACACCCAATAATTGTAACGTCTCGAAAATTTATAACATTATATAAGTACATCAACCAACATTCATTATAAGAAAATGTATGATTCTTCAACCTTTACATCATAGATCATTAAGGTTTGTACAAAAGAATCCCACATGCGAATTATACATTCAATGATATCAAATACATGAATCTATAGCATGTAGAACATCAAATTCAAAAGTAAATAAAATGCCCTCAAGGGCTTTCAAATTCCAAGGCTTCAGCCCGATTACACAAAAAATGGTCTCTCGAGCCCAAACAGTTATAGCCCTTGGCTAACAAAAATATGCCACAACAAAAATAAGAGCCCTATGCTCCCAACACATATGTCCATGCTCTAACTTGGCGGTATCACCACGTCTTTTCCTGCACCAAAATCCCATAAGGGTGAGCATAAAACTTAATAGGAAATTCTTAACAAAGTATATACATTTTATACAAGCTTCACAAGTGAAATGAACATGTCATGCTATGCTTTTTGAAAGAAAATCACATTTTCATCCCTTTGGAAATCATCATGCTCACTAACAACTGAAAATCTCAACAATTTAGAAATTTTCAATTTAGTTGAAGGGGCAGTAAATACGACTCAAGTAATCCCTAGGTTGGTGTCTGCAAGTAGGCATAACTAGCACTACCAAATCCCCACTTCACCGGTAGCTAACCGGAAGGCACGTGGTACCTCCTTCGCGCGTGTTTTCGGTCTTTCACCCCGGACACTCAGGCCAACTTAATCAATTTCATCTACACCTCCTTTCCGAACTTACCAACGTATTTACCCTAAAACATTTCAATAATTCTCGTTTCACAATATTTCTTTCTCAATGCAAAATTCCAATTCCCAATTCAATGTTTATAACAAGCAAGGTAATGAAATGCCAATGCAACAATTATCCATGCAATGCAATAATCAACCATGCAATGTAGTAATTATCCATGTGATGTAACATCCTACCATTTACAAAACTTCCACACAAATGTTCCATTTGTGATCACAATTTCCGCTTCCCTTTCCATTACATTTCAACACATATCACATATGAATTTTACATCTAACGAAGTGTAGCAACATTTCGACATCCCATGTGTTCTCAACATTTTGTCATTTCATGACTATATACTTGTTCACTTAAACAATAAATTCAAAAAAAGAATTTTTCACTAATTCTCATGTACCAAGAAAATTTGTCATTTTGAATCCAATAATAAGAAATTCCCACTTATTCACTTATTTGGCACAAGAAAACCCGTAGATGCTCAACATCTTCCAAAACTCCCAAATTTCTAGGGTTTTCATTAAAACTTGACATTTCCTCATCTCTTGGTAAAATCTCGCAAAAAACATCTTTCTTAAATCAATGTGATTCAAACTGTCAAGAAAATCATTTAAAGAATACAAGAGATAAACCCATTTTCAAAACTACCAAATTTCTTGAGCCAAAAACCAAAATTTTAATGCCACCCAAGGGGAAATCTCAAAATTAACATAAACTCGCAAATATATATATATATATATATAACTCTAAGAAAATCCCTATCTCAAGTTTTGGAGAGGAAGAGAGAAGAAACCCTCAAATTTGATGGGGTTGAAATCCAATCTCCACCGCACAAAACGAAGCCCTCGGAGAGTTTTCCAACTTTAATCAAGGAACTAGGGTCAAAATGTTTATGGATTTAGAAAAATCAAAGATCTAGTGAGGTTTGATGTAGAAAATGTAGAGAGAATAAGGAGAAAAGGGTTTTTAGAGAGATAGAGAGATGTATAAAATCTTATACACTTAGCCCAAGAAAAGAAGACAAATAGATTTTTCAGATTTTGTAGATTTCCCTACGTGCGGAGCGTGCCTTCCGCACGTGCGGCTCTCACCCCCGTACATGCGGCCCATGCCCCGCACTTCCAATCGCAGGTGCATATAATGCAGTGTGAACCTTGGCAGCCCCTCAGTTTCCCGCACGTGCAGCCTCACTTCCCGCACGTGTAGCCCCTCTTCCGCATGTGCGGCCAAGGCCTTCGCACTTGCGGCTCTGCCCTTAGCCCAAAATTTTTTCCAGTTCAAATGAAAGACCCTCGGATTCAACTTCAAGCCTCCCGAAACAAGCGAAACTCAGAATTGAAATTAATAGGGATGAAAATTTTGAGAGAGTGATTTCAAAAGTGATGAACCCAACAGTTGACAAGACCTCAAGTTAGACCCCGACACTCTAACACAATGAACATCGACACGCACAAAAGAAAAGTAAGACGGTTTACGTACCCAATCATCACAATAATGAAAATTGGAATATGCTATTTTATGTATTTCTCAACAGAAAAATCAAATTTAAGTTTTAATCCCAACCTTCACCCTTTTTAGCCAAATTATTTTGGACCGCTAAAATATATTTTATCATTTTATTAATTTGTAGTATTTTATAATTTTATATGATTTTATGTGTTTGTACATATTTTGAATGTTTGTACATAAATTGGTATAAGTTATACATTTTAAATATTTTATATATTATATTATATATGCTATAAAAATTGATAGGCTACCAACATCCAGCAACTAAGCATATATATATATATATATATTATATAATATTTAAATTATTATATTATTATATGTTTTGTTTGGTTTTGAAGGAATTGCCTATAAAAGGCAATCAGGGGTGCAAAGCTGGGAGCTGGGAAATCAAGAAAGGAAAAACTAGGAAGAGAAGAAAAAGAAATATCACTCCCTCAAAATAATACATAAAACCCATCATTCTTGACATGCAACAATATAAGAGAAATAAACATCTTTCTATTTATCAGAGTAGTTCTTACAAAAGTATTACATGTTGACAACAAAAGTAAACGCCCTATGGGCTTACAACTTTCCAAGCCAACACTTGGTTACAAGAAAGGAGTACTAGCTCATATACATATTAAGCCCTTGGCTTGGATTCACATGTAATACATCAAGGAAAACAAAACAACCAAAAAGTCTGTTTGCCTCTAGCCTCCCAAGCTACGTCCTTAGAGGTGGCATGCTATCTGTACCTAAAAATAGTGTCTCATATAGGGTGAGCCATAGCCTAGTAGAAATATACTAAACCAACTATAAACAATGACTAAAACAACCGCATTCGATAGATGGTCCACACTTATATTCCCACTTATAACACATTACAGTTTCAGGATATTCAGATCCATGTTACATTTCATTTCCCACTTCTTTTTCAACTTTGAGTTGGAAAACAAGGCTTAGAGCCTAGCCAAATAACTTAATGAGATTATGACTCATCATTAAAGCACTTTTGAAATTCATGATGGATACACATTTTGGTGCTGTATCAATAACACATAAACCACTTCCATACTTCACGAAGAATACACGTTTTGGTGCTGTATCAATATAACATAGAAATACTTCTATATTTCACAATTGATAACGATATACATTTTAGTGCTATATCAAATCAATTCAAACACTTCCTTAATCCACACTTGATACACATTGTAGTGCTGTATCAATGTCAAACAAAATCCGGTTTAGAGGTCCATCCCCTATCTTCCCCTAAACCGTGGAGTACATCCCCTATCTCCTCTCACCCACAATGTATATAAACAGAGATTATATACATAATCAATCAATACATAAAGTTAATGTATTATTCCAACCGCTATACTCGATAGCATACTCAATCGATTAGTTTTAGTTTGCCTAATCATCATGCATTGTCTACAACAATCAAGACTATCCTCCACCGATAGCCCAAAGCAGTTATTTCTAAACAGAAAATAAATGCACCAAATGGATAAAATATCAACATTTCAACTAGGTGAGTAATAAATGGTCCAACTACACCCTTTAATCCCATACGATCCCAATTTCAACATTCTCAATTCAACTTCTCATTTCTCAAAATTAATTTCACAAATTAATTTATCAATGTAATTAGGGCATTTCCCATAATTAACAAACAAGTTCCATCTCTATCAATAACCCAACATGCATATAGGCTTATATAAATAAAACCCCATCTTTTGTAAAATTACACAAAGGCCCAAACTTTCTCAAAATTACCCAACAACCCCCAACATATCAAAATGCTAAAATTTAAAGGCAAAGCTCAAAAAGAGGAGTAGGATATCCCTACCTCGAAGTTAGAGCTCAAACGGGAAAGTTGAAGAAAATCAAAATGTTCCAAACTCCAAGATCCACGGATCAAAACGAAGCCCTCGACGATCCACACACTTTTTACTAAGGCCGGAGGGAAAGGGGACACTCTAACTAGATCAAACCCTAGAGAGAAGGGAGATCCTAGAGAGAGAGGCTCTGAAAAGTGTTTTTAGAAAGTAAGAGAGAGAGAGAGTGAATGTAAAAAGTGATTCAAAAATGCCCAGCTTCCCACTGATATACGACACTCCCGCTCGAGCGGAGAATAGAATGCTCGAGCGTCAAGCACAAAAATCTGGACACGCTCGAGCGCAATAAGGCCCGCTCGAGCTCCAAGACGCAAGAATAAAATACATCCGCTCAAGCACGAAAACCAGTCCGCTCGAGCGTAGATTCCCCCCTCCCAGAACTTTCACAGACAAAGCACTACCCGCTCGAGCGCGACCCGCTCGAGCGTAGGAAACCCGCTTGAGCGTGAAAAACATACCTGCAGAAGTTTTGCAGGGACATGAGATACTGGGAGTGTGTAAATCCCGCTCGAGCGCAAGAAGGCCCGCTCGAGCGGACAACCAAAAGCCAAACTCCGCTCGAGCGCAGAATGATCCGCTCGAGCATAACACCAAAAACCTGGGCAACTACACTTGAGATCAAAACTCAACCTACCTGTTTAGAACACGCCCAACACATCCTATAACTCAAATACAAAGTACGAAAGGATGTAAACAAGATATAAACAACTGCTAACATCCATGGAACCAAGTCTGGATCACTGTACAACAAGGAGCAAAACCCGGAATCGCTATAACCTTTCCCCCTTATAGAATTTCGTCCCCGAAATTAAATGCAAGTTTTCAAAAGAACAAGTTTTTCTCCATTTTAAATTATGTTACATTCAACATTAAATAACTCGACCCTTCTCGGTCATTCCATCTCTTGTCAAGAGGCATTTCACAACATATACATTTCAACATGCATTTCCTTGCCATTTCAACAATTTAAAATGCACATGATTCCCATTTCCACATCATATTCAATATTCATGATATAATTTCCATTTCTATAACACATTCAACATATGCAATGTTATATCAAACTTCCATTTCAAGACAAGTTCCAAAATACTTCCATTAAACCAAAACATACACAATGTTTTACAACCTAAGATATTTTCAATACTCTTAAGGTTCAACAATACAACAAAATATACAACATATACTCAAACATCCACAAGTAGATCTGGATATTTCTCTCGGACCTCCAACTCACGTTCCCAAGTGGCTTCCTCCACTCCGTGGTGTTTCCACAAAACCTTTACCAAGCGAATGGTCTTGCCTCGCAAGACTTGATCCCGTCTATCCAAGACCCGAACCGGTCTCTCCTCATACGAGGCATCCTCATCTACTTCTAAGTCGGTCCAATCCAATACATGTGATGGATCCGGCTCATACTTCCGAAGCATACTCACATGAAACACGTCATACACTCCGGACAACTGCGGCGGCAACGCCAAACGATAAGCAACCTCCCTAATCCTCTCAAGGATCTCAAAGGGACCGATAAACCGAGGGGATAACTTCTTACTCTTTCCAAACCTCATTAAACCTCGCCTAGGTGATATTTTCAGAAAAACATGATCACCCGTCTCAAAAGCTAAAGGCCTCCTCCTACGGTCAGCATAACTCTTTTGACGACTCTGGGGTGTAACAAGCCTCCTACGGATAAGCTCGACTTTCTCCGTCATTTCTCTCACCAACTCCAGGCCCAACAAAGGTGCATCACCCACCTCGCCCAACAAACTGGAGACCTACAAGGCCTCAAACGGTGCCATACCGATACTAGACTGAAAGCTGTTGTTGTAGGCAAACTCCACCAAGGGCAAATGCCTCTCCCACGTCCCACTAAAGTCAAGGACACAACCTCGAACCATATCCTCAAGGATCTAAATAGTACGCTCGGACTCTGTCAGTCTGAGGATGATAAGTCGTACTAAAGGTCAACTTAGTGCCCAAGGCACTCTGCAAACTCTGCCACGACCTAGCAGTAAAACGAGGATCTCTATCTGAGACGATCGTCACTGGGACCCCGTGCAACCTCACTATGTCTCGAATATACAAATCGGCAAGATGATCTACCGAATCTCTCACGTGCATAGGGATAAAGTGCGCCGACTTAGTCAACCGGTCTACAACTACCCAAATAGCATCACTACCCTGCTGAGTCCTTGGAAGACCTACAACAAAGTCCATAGTGACATGCTCCCACTTCCACTAGGCAATAGGCAAGGGTTGCAACAAACCCGCTGGCCTCTGATGCTCGGCCTTCACCTGCTGACAAGTAAGGCACTTAGACACGAAAACTGCCACATCCTTCTTCATACCCCACCACCAAAACTGGCGACCCAAATCCCGATACATCTTAGTGCCTCCCGGATGCACCGCAAGGCGTGAATGATGAAACTCTCGGAGTACCTCCTCTCGGCAAGACTTCGGCACAAACAAACGGTCTCGGTATCTCACGCTCTGGTCGGGATACACCGTCAAACCCTTCTCAACCTTCCCACTGGAAATCTTCTCTCAGAAAGACTCTACCTCAAGGTCACCTCCCTGTGCCTCTAACACTTGAGTCATAAGTGTAGGCTGCGCAACAACCGAAAACAAGGCCGCAACCTCAACGGATTCGCCCAAAAGCAAATCAAACTCGCCAAGTGCACCCAACATCTCCCACTCCCGGATGGCTATACAAGCTATATCATTAATGGATTTCCTGCTAAGGGCATCGGCCACTGCATTGGCCTTCCCCGGGTGATAGTGCAACTCAAAGTCGTAGTCCTCAATGAACTCCATCCACCTTCTCTGTCTCAAATTCAAGTCCCTCTGTGTAAACAGGTACTTCAAACTCTTATGGTTCGAGAACCTCTCACCATAAAGGTAATGCCTCCAGGTTTTCAAGGCAAAGATCACAGCTGCTAACTCTAGGTCATGTGTAGGGTAATTCTTCTCGTGTATTTTCAACTGACATGAGCCATAGGCAACCACTTTCCCCTCTTGCATCAACACACAACCCAAATCCTCTCGTGAGGCATCGTAATAGACTGCATAACCCAACCCTCTCTCCGGAATAATCAAGATCGGAGCGGTGGTCAATCTAACTTTCAGCTCTTGGAATGGCTTTTCACAAGTCTCACTCCATACAAATTTGACTCATTTCCGAGTCAGTCTAGTCAACGACGAAGCTAACCTGGAGAAATCCTTCACAAAACAGCGGTAATACCCAGTTAATCCTAGAAAACTGCGGATCTCAAACACACTCTTAGGCTGTGCCCAATCTTGCACTGCCTCAATCTTGGATGTATCAACAGACACCCCTTCCCCGGATACTACATGGCCTAAGAACTTGACTTCCCCTAGCCAGAACTCACACTTTTCAAACTTGGCATACAGCCTATGGGCTTTAAGCAATTCAAGCACCACTCTCAAGTGTTCCTCGTGCTTCTCCTCAGAAGGCGAATAAATCAGAATGTCGTCCACGAAAACGATCACAAAGCGATCTAAGAATTCCCGGAAGATCCGGTTCATCAAATCCATAAAGACTGCTGGTGCATTGGTGAGCCCAAACGGCATCACTAGAAACTCATAGTGGCCATACCGCGTATGGAATGCCGCGTACGGAATGCCGTATTCGGGATATCCTCCTCCCTAACCCTCAACTAGTGGTAACCCGATCTCAAGTCTATCTTAGAGAAACAACGGGACCCCTTCAACTTGTCAAACAGATCATCTATACGGGGCATAGGGTACTTATTCTTGATTGTAGCCCGATTCAACTTCCGGTAGTCGATACACAGTCTCAAGGCACCATCTTTCTTTTTAGCAAAGAGGGTCGGTGCTCCCCACGGTGAAACACTAGGGTGAATGAAGCCCTTATCTAGCAATTCCTGGAGCTGAATCTTTAACTCACTCAACTCGGCTGGGGCAAAACGATAAGGTGCCATAGAAATCGGAGCCGTGCCGGGCACTAAATCAATAGAGAACTCGATCTCTTGATGAGGTGGCAAACTAACGAGATCCTCAGGAAAGATGTCCGAGTACTCACAAACCACTCTCGGCAACACAGTCTGGGTCTCACCGCACTCACTACTCAAAAAGCTAGCAAGTAGACCACTAAGCTCACTCTGCCCTCGTGGATCATACACCGGTGGCAACACACTACCAACCCGATCTCCCAAGAAATGGAAACACTCCCCGTTCAAGGTACAAACTGTGACCCTCTAGCGGTAGCAATCAATAACAGCCTGGTATGACGATAACCAGTCCATACCCAAAATAACATCAAATCCCGACATGGGCATCACTACAAAAGGAAACGGAAGCCGACGATCGGCGACCTGTATATCACAACCCCTACATCCTTGTTTCAAAACCAACTCACCCCCAATAGGTGACACTGCACAAATAGGAGATGCTAACTGTGCCAACTCCAATCCCAAAACGGATGCAAATGCAGCAGATACAAAAGAATGAGATGCGCTCGTACCAATCAAAACACTAGCAACCGAGTTGCAAAACAAGAAGGTACCTCTCACAACTGATGAAGCAGGTACAAGATCCTGCGCGGTAACAGCATACATGCGTCCAGTAGGCCCCTGATCCACCTGCTCACCCCTCGGAGCATACGACTGTTACACAGACTGGGACGACGAGGCTCCCGGATTGGCCCTCGAGGCCTACACAGACTGAGCTGGCTGAAAACCCTGCGTCTGCCTAGAACCAGACGCGCCCGAAGTGGCACTCAACTGTGGGCAAAATCTCTTCAGGTGCCCAGGCTGACCACACTGATAACAAGACAAGGGCTGGCCCCTGCCCTGACTCTGGCTCTGCGGTCTAGCTGCGTCCCTTTTGTGGGTAAACCGAAGCCTTGTGGCCCAGCTGACCACACTTGTAATAGGTGAAATCTCCTTGATTGCCTCTCCCCGAGCCTGCACTCGGCACTGGAAAGGTTGATCTAGCAACACCCCACTGAGACTGCTGAGGGTTAGCACCCCTCTGTCTCCTGCCATCACCCTAACCATCCTGGCTCCTCTTGGAGCCTCTCTGCCCTTCCTCCTCCTGCATCATGATCTCCATATGGGCTGCAGCATCAACCAAGCGCCCGTAGTCTCGGATCATAGAACCCTCAACTCTCATCTTGAGGCCGTGCCTCAACCTCTTCTCAAACTCAACACAGCAGCGTTCCTCGGATACCACAAGTTTAGGTGTGAACCTGGACAAGCTAGTAAAAGCAGCCTTATACTCGTCCATTGAAGAACTCGATTGCAAAAGCTGGCAGAATTGGTCTCTCAGTTTCTCCCTAACTGCTGAAAATAAGTACTTCTCCTGAAAAGCCTCCACAAAAGCCTCCCACGTACCAGCAATACGGCCCCTCATGTATTCCACCACTGACCCGAACCCCCTTTAAGCTGGAAGGATGCCAAGGTCACTTTCAACGCCCCGTCCTCGATGCCAAGCATCTCGAACGTCTTACTCATCTACTCCAACCACTCGTTAGCGTTAAGTGGCTCCTTTGGATCCCCAATAAACTCGTCTAGGTTAGACCGGAAGAACTCCCTCTTCAAAAAGGAAAGCCCTGCCTCAACAACCTGGGCCTGAACTGGATTCTCAGCTCTGAGAATTCCCATAGACTCCCTCAAAGCATCGACTATTCCTCGGGCTAAAGCGCCCATAGCCTCCTGACCTGCTGGCTCGGCCACATTGGCCTGGCCAACTGCCTCCTACTGTGTCGGAATATCATCCGGTAAAGGCATCTCCTGCCTACCATGCCTGCTACATCTACCACCTCTTCCTCGTCCTGACATCCTAATAAAGGTAACGAAGAACATTAGCACATTCATAAATGTGCCAAAACTAAACACTCGCGTCCTAATACATGGACAATTGTAATTCACTCCACGTAAGCACATAAACACATAGGCACTTACGAATTTCATTTCCGAATAATGATAGTCCCGAGGCGTTACTAGAGTTCCGGTTAGAAACAGCATTGATCAAGTGCGTTTCCAATAAGACTCACAGAAACCCAAGGATCCAATCAACATCCTAGAAACTAAATCCCATGCCCAAGTAGTCACATAAACATGTTATCAAATAAACACATAATGTCACACATAAATCTCTACCAAGCGAGACAAATCCATTGTGATACTAATCACTTCCCACGTACCCAATGTATTCGAACCCGGTAAGGTCTGATACCAAGTTGTCACGCCCTCAAAATAATACATAAAACCCATCATTCTTGGCATGCAACAATATAAGAGAAATAAACATCTTTCTATTTATCAGAGTAGTTCTTACAAAAGTATTACATGTTGACAACAAAAGTAAACGCCCTATGGGCTTACAACTTTCCAAGCCAACACTTGGTTACAAGAAAGGAGTACTAACTCATATACATATTAAGCCCTTGGCTTGGATTCACATGTAATACATCAAGGAAAACAAAACAACCAAAAAGTCTGTCTGCCTTTAGCCTCCCAAGCTACATCTTTGGAGGTGGAATGCTATCTGTACCTGAAAATGGTGTCTCATACAGGGTGAGCCACAGCCCAGTAGAAATATACTAAACCAACTATAAACAATGACTAAAACAACAACATTCGATAGATGGTCCACACTTATATTTTTACTTATAACACATTACAGTTTCATGACATTCAGATCCATGTTACATTTCATTTCCCACTTCTTTTTCAACTTTGAGTTGGAAAACAAGGCTCAGAGCCTAGCCAAATAACTTAATGAGATTATCACTCATCATTAAAACACTTTTGAAGTTCATGATGGATACACATTTTGGTGCTGTATCAATAACACATAAACCACGTCTATACTTCACAAAGAATACACGTTTTGGTGCTATATCAATATAACATAGAAATACTTCTATACTTCACAATTGATAACGATATACATTTTAGTGTTATATCAAATCAATTCAAACACTTCCTTAATTCACACTTGATACACATTGTAGTGCTGTATCAATGTCAAACAAAATCTGGTTTAGAGGTCCATCCCCAATCTTTCCCTAAACTGTGGAGTACATCCCCTATCTCCTCCCACACACAATGTATCTAAACAGAGATCATATACATAATCAATCAATACATAAAGTTAATGTATTATTCCAACTGCTATACTCGATAGCATACTCAATCGATTAGTTTTAGTTTGCCTAATCATCATGCATTGTCTACAACAATCAAGACTATCCTCCACCGATAGCCTAAAGCAGTTATTTCTAAACAAGAAATAAATGCACCAAATGGATAAAATATCAACATTTCAACTAGGTGAGTGATAAATGGTCCAACTACACCCTTTAATCCCATACGATCCCAATTTCAACATTCTCAATTCAACTTCTCATTTCTCAGAATTAATTTCACAAATTAATTCATCAATGTAATTAGGGCATTTTCCATAATTAACAAAACAACCCTACGGTTCCATCTCTATCAATAACCCAACATTTATCTCATTTCTCCATGCTAAACATGCATATAGGCTTATATAAATAAAACCCCATCTTTTGTAAAATTACACAAAGGCCCAAACTTTCTCAAAATTACCCAACAACCCCCAACATATCAAAATGCTAAAATTTAAAGGCAAAGCTCATAAAGAGGAGTAGGATATCCCTACCTCGAAGTTAGAGCTCAAACGAGGAAGTTGAAGAAAACCAAAATGCTCTAAACTCCAAGATCCACGAATCAAAACGAAGCCCTCGACGATCCACACACTTTTTACTAAGGCCGGAGGGAAGGGGGACACTCTAATTAGATCAAACCCTAGAGAGAAGGGAGATCCTAGAGAGAGAGGCTCTAAAAAGTGTTTTTAGAAAGTAAGAGAGAGAGAGTGAATGTAAAAAGTGATTCAAAAATGCCCAGCTACCCACGGATATACGACACTCCCACTCGAGCGGAGAATAGAACGCTCGAGCGTCAAGCACAAAATTCTGGACACGCTCGAGCGCAATAAGGCCCGCTTGAGCTCCAAGACGCAAGAATAAAATACATCCGCTCGAGCACGAAAACCAGCCCGCTCGAGCGTAGATTCCCCCCTCTCAGAACTTTCACAGACAAAGCACTACTCACTCGAGCGCCAAAATACCCGCTCAAGCGTGACCCGCTCAAGCGTAGGAAACCCGCTCGAACGTGAAAAACACACCTGCAGAAGTTTTACAGGGACACGAGATACTGGAAGTGTGTAAATCCCGCTAGAGCGCAAGAAGGCCCGCTCGAGTGGACAACCAAAAACCAAACTCCGTTCGAGCACAGAATGATCCGCTCGAGCGTAACACCAAAAACTTGGGCAACTACACTTGAGACCAAAACTCAACCTACCTGTTCAGAACACGCCCAACACATCCTATAACTCAAATACAAAGTACGAAAGGATGTAAACAAGATATAAACAACTGCTAACATCTATGGAACCAAGTCCGGATCACTGTACAACAAGGGGTAAAACCCGGAATCGCTATAAGAAAGATAAAAGAAAGAGGAGGAAAAGAAATTATTTTCAAAAATTGAGAGGAAAGTAAATTAATTTTCAAAATCTAAATTTTTTTTAATCAATCTTTCTATCCACTGACATATATTACCCATAACTCTATTAAAACTAAAATTTGAAATTTCTTGTTGAGATTCCAAAGCATGCACAAACTGTAAGGGTGCAAAGAAGAAAGTTTGATAATCAGAAAATTCACCCTTTCCTCCAAAGGTAAATTTTTGCAATCTTCTTATTTATTTTCTTATATTTTCTTATATTTTCTTTATTGTTTTAAATATGTGATATTTAGGTTGTAAAAGTGAAAGGCTGAGCCTCTGTTCCTTAGATTTCCTTTTTCAGAATATGTGATGCAAATATGTGGTATAAATATGTGATTGAACTATAAAGGCTTCCACATTAAAAATGTTAAATATTCTCTTCTTGATTAATTTTGAACGTGGAAATGGATTTCATATCCATATTCTATGAGTAAGAGGACGAGTCTGTAACTACTTTTGATGAGTTATATGTATTCCGCCCCCCCTCCCCTTTCTTTCCTATTTTCTTAGAAGTACTATAGAGCTTTCACAAGCTTCGTAACATTCCCCTTTGAAATGGTGGCAATCCATTCTCTCCAATTAATAAGTATGGATTTGGGTATTAACTTGCCCTTATTCACAAAGAGATCATGTAGTTTCTCATCAATTTCTTAGGCTTGAATTTCTTTTTGTTTTAATCCATTTATTTTTTTAATTTATAGCAAAATTTCTTTTGTACATATTTGTTTACCATTGTTGGGGGTTGCAGCCCATCTACCTATCCCCTAAGTGTTTTCTATGGATGGGAGATATGGAATGGATGAACACCCCTTGGAAACTGTCATTGGCTTTTGTTTTGGAAACTTTGCACTAACCCAGATTCTGCCCGAAAGAAGACTTCGGCCAGTCCATTTTCTATTTCGGGTGGTCATTGTTATGCATAACCAGCTAACAACAGAGTAGACAACTTCTGGAGGGTGGTCTCCTGGGTGATTCTGGAACTGCTGGGTGATTTATTTTAATTGATTAGTATGATTTGTTAGATTGAGTAGTAATTTGGCTGAATCTATTCATTATTGTAATAACTCCTCCATCTCCACTTTTATTTATTATTATTCATTCAATTGTTGTAATAGTCTCTCTCTCTCTCTCTCTCTCTTGTACCCCTTTCTTATTCATTTGAATTCTTGTAATAACTTCTAACCCCACATTTTTCTATCCATTTTATTTCTATGCTTTCCATATCTGTTGATGAGCATCATTTTTTATTTATTTATCATATCTATGACTTGCATCCATTTTCCATGCGTTAAGATTCAGCTAATTTGTATATGTGGGTTTTATCAATTCTTATGTGCCTTTGTGCGCTAATTCATGCCTTGAGATGATTCATGTATCAAATGTTAGTAGCTGGATCTTTAGTTGCATTTTGTGTATCTATTGTATTAGTATTTTGCATATAGGATCATGCATATTATACTAACTTTGTTTCATCTTCATAGTCGGATGTGAGTAAATAATAGGTGAGCATTTATAGCTTTCACATCCTGCTTGTGAATGATTTTTCTTACTATGTCGAAAGCATCTTACCATGCGACTATTTTCTTAGTTCATATATCTATATGGTTGCTAGTGGATGGAGGTTGTGTCATTTAACTTGGAATAATGTTGATTCTTATGGCCATGGGCTCAGTTTCATTTGAGTTGTACATATCTCAACACTCTTTCAAAATGCATAAAATCAAGCATACCAAAATAAATGATACAGTCTATACTTGATTGCTTCACATAGTAATGTTAACATTATTAATAATCAGAACATGAGCATATAATGTTTATAAAACTCATATCATGGTTTAGTAGAGGCTGATCTTTTGATCGGGTGAGCGGGGTACTCAATTTATGACATTTCCCTCTCATACCTAAGGTTTCGAACCGAGGCATCTTTGGTTATGACGAATAGTGATCTTTGGTACAAGTCATGAATTTCATAATTTTCTCAAAAGATTAGGCGGCGACTCTGAGATTTAGTGATGTAGTCCATTTCTAGCATATTTTGCAATAAATGGATTTTCTATAAAAGTTGCTGGATTTGGACTCTCATTTTCGATTTCACATTGCACTAGTGATATTAGATCAGGAGATCGGGAGTCTAAACTATTGGGTGCGCTTGGTAACCCCAAAAGCATCCCATAACCTGCTTGTTCCAAGTGTAAATAGTTGGGCCATGTCATGGGTCATTCTCTTCAACGTCGAGTCTTACATCATTAGGGGTTGGTGGCTTTTGTGTTTTGCTATTATAGTATTTTGTTATTCTAGACAGGGTGCCCATTTTTGTCGTGTATGTATATCAGTTGGTTTATCTCAACAAATTTGGACACGTAATTAATTATGAATTTCCTTGACTCAAAAAGTTGTCATTGAAATTTATAGTCCTAGTATTATTGTGGATGTGTTGGTTGTTTTATGAGTTGAACAGGTGATGATTTGCGAATTTTCTTTTGATTTAGGATTTTATGTGTCGGAGTGACTTGATTTTGATGTATTTTGAGAGTTGAGTCATGTTATTTGAATTTAGGTGGTTTGAGGTATCATGATCTGTTGGGTTTTTTTATAGGAGTGGCGGGGATTTCTTGGTAAGTGTTGGGACCATTCTTTGATGAGGGGGTGATGCTTGTGTCCTTAGGTGATGAGAGTACTACTTGTGCTAACTAATTGATATGTTCTAGTTAGTATGAGTGAGGGGTTTGTTGTTGACCCTATCGGTCTTTTGTGAGCATTGTGAATTGTTTAATTGCTACATAGGTATGGATATTATTTTGGGTTGACTTGGGAATGAGAGTCGTGTGATTGAGTTTCAAAAAGGGCAAATATTCAGAGAGAGAGGCCTTGATGTGAGTAGTCTTGAGGAGTCCGATGCGGACTCAAGGGATGTGTGGGAGTGTGGGTTGAACTTTATATTTGGGTGAACGGTGTTGGGTAAATATTAGTGTGTAGTGCTAAGTATAGAGAGTTCATTGAGTTGGTTGGTTGGTGTTGGGATTTGGTCAGCAAGGAATTGCAAGGTTAAGGAGTACTTTGAATTACACTTGAGAAAGCGTATAATTTTGCTAGTGTGAGTGTGATTCTCCGTGTAAGCTTGTGTGGAAATTCTTGAGTTTGAGATAATAGAGTAGAATCTTGATGTTGTGATCATAATTGTGTAATATGAAAAAAAAATATTGGTAAGTTGTGATAATAATTGTTATGGGATGAAATTCCCAAAATTTATAAAATGTGCATTATTGTTTTGTTAACACGGTAATTATTATTGTAAATTGTTGTAATGTTGAGAGAGGAGTTTGGAATGGAATTCCCAAAATGTTGTGGCATTTGATGGCATTGCCAAATTGAAAATGCTATTGTTGTAATCACACTTGATTGTGAAAAGAAAATAGTGAGGAAATAATGTGGTTATCTACATAATATGAGTGCTATTTGACCACATTCGGAAGAACATTTTCAAACTTTGAAGTTACATGAAACTTGGAAAACACTTTAAAATTGTACTTGGAGTGAGTTTGGGCACCCATTGAAAAGTTTTATATACAAGAAACGTGTGTTCAAGAAAGATGAGGAATTTTTTTTTTTTAACAACACAAGACATGTAAATAGTCCTTTAATGTTAAATGGAAGCATTGTGTAATGATTTGGAACCGGATTACTGGCAATGTAGTTGTGTATCTTGTGCTTGATCGATTAACATTGCTATAATTGTTGTGCCATAGGTCCATTCTTGTGAGTCGAATTTTATTTGCGAGTCCTCTTCTTTTTCGTGAGAGGCGATTAAGAGATTCTTGATGTGAGTACAGGTCCATCATTGGATTTTAGGGTGTTGGACGGTTGGAAGGTATTTAGTGTTTGTAAATGGTTGAGAAGTGTGTGATGTACTTGGGTGTACGAGTGGAAACCATTTTTTTAAATTCTAGTCTCATAGACCCATGAGTTCTTGTGGGTTGTAGAGGCACTTGTGACCACATTTATTTAATCTTTTTCGGCAACCCATACATAATGGGAAGTTTTTGTTTTGTTTGAGCTAACCTTTTTCTATCCTAGGATACGAGTAGGGAATTGACTCATAATGCCCCTGTCTTGCTATCCTTGTTATTCAGGTGTCCTTGGGGCACCGAGATGATATGTCGATATCCGGGAAACCACTGTCCTAAATTTGGATTAGTGATACCCCTTGGGTGATTGTCTCACCTTGAAACTTGAGGTAACCTTAATTTTAGGGATGAAATTTTCTAAAGTGGAGAGGTTGTAGCGCTTTGAACTTCGTGTTATAATGGAATTATATTTGACTCTTTGATTATCATAATTGAGAACCTTTTTAATCGATATTTGAGCCTTGGCTGAGGCGTTTCAGTAATGGTTGGGGCAAGATTGGACCAAAAACTCCAAATTCGAATAATTGTTTCCAGGTAGTCTTCACACTTTTACTTTTTTCTCCTTCAACACCTTGAATCTTAACGTGAGGCTAGAACTATTGGAAAGCTTATTTTCGGAGTTTCGATTTAGACACAAGATCAACCCAAAATGGAGTCCGGATGAAAGAGTTATGCCCATTTGAAATTTGCGTACTTGAGTTGTGGGCATAGTACGCTTGAGCGCAAATTTGACTGCTCGAGCAGTCTGTAGACCCTTGCAGCTCTGAATTTCAAAATGGTCTGAGATGTTACAAACATTGATTCATAGCTCCAGTGGCTTGTTCGAGAAAGTAGAGATTTTGCAAGCTTTTATTCATTGCTTGATCTTAACTTTGACCGCTTAAGCAGTGAATTCGAATTCAACACATTTTAGTTGTTCTTCTAGTCAAATTTGTAGGCCCAAAATTCACTTTTTGCTCCTCTACTATATATAGACTCATTCTCTCCCTCTTTATTCACTTTCTCTTTCCCTCCTTCTTTGTGCACCTTTTCTCCTTCTTCTTTCTAGAAAACAAACCCAGATCACACAAATCTTTTAATCCAACAAAACTAAAGAAGAATTTGGTACTAGTTTTTAAGGTCAAAATGATGAACTTGTTGAGGGTTACATTTTGACTAGTGGAGATCAAATTTTGATGTAGTCAATTTTGGGACTTTCTCTCTCTCTCTCTCTCTCTCTCTCTCTCTCCACTCCTAGAGGTAGAGATTTCTTTGACTCTTTTCAATACACTCTTATAGATAGATATGTGGTATTTTCTATTGTATGAAAGAAACTTGACTTGAGAAGAGATTTTTCGAAAAGCATATAGATGTGAGTTAGTGTTTTGAATTAAAAGAGTAAATCTTCTGTTTTAGTGTTGATTATGAGAATTTGATGACAATAAAACTTGATAATGATGATTACAATAAAAAGTCCTAATTTTGTTTATTTAATAATGTTGAGAAATAAGATTAGCTGATAATCTCATGGTTTTTGAACCATGTTGTTTATTGCAAAAAGAATTGTGATATGTGAAGAGAAATAAGAAATGGGTATTTTGAAATTTGTTCAAATTGTAGTTATAATGATTAGAAAAAAATGGATTAAGTTGTGAAATTAACATGGTGGTGGTTAATGTTTATGTAAGTTGAGTAAATAAATAATTGTCATTAGATTGATTATGTTGTAATTGTGGATGATGGGGAATAAATGTGATCAAGTGTAGAATTTATGCTATGTGATGATGTGTTAATGGAAAACTTAGACATTGAGATAATATAGGAGTTGTGGGAACTTAATGATATTTTCATTTCTTTCAATTCATGAGAGTGTACTACATATTGTTTAAAGTTTTGTCCTTGACCATCAGTGAAGGATGGTGTTGATTGTTGTTGAATAGATTATATGTATCCCGTGTTGTTGATTTATTTTGAAATTTCAAATGTTGTGGAAATTATCAAACAATACAAAGGGTCCGTTTTCTTTCGGTTTGTAATTGGTAAAGCGTGGCACCTTGAGATAGGTTCTAATTCCTTCCGGTTTGTGCCCGGTAAAATTGGAAGTTTCACATTCCTTTTGGATAACGATCCGTAAAGCATGATGCATTGAGATAGGGTTCGCTTACTTTCTAGTTTGTGCCCGGCAAAGTGTGTGAACAGTTGGGGCTATATAGAGGTTCCACTTTCCTTCTGGCTAGCAACCGGTAAAGTGTAGAGCATTGAGATAGGTTTTGATTCCTTCCGGTTAGCACCTGGTAAATTGTGTCGTGGAAATTGATGACTCATTGTAGTTGGTTTTTGTTGGTAATTGTAAGGTGTTCAATTGCCTTTTCATACTAAGGTGTTAATCAAATTGAATGGATTAATAATGTTAAGATAAATGAGAATGGTGCATAATTACATAGCGTTGTGTTATGGTTGGATTATATTTGGTTATGTAATTTGAGAGATGTTAGAATAAATGGTGGTGGTGTATATTCTCGTAGTTTGTTGCATGTCAAATAAATAAATTGGTTGTTTGAGTGTTGATGTTAAGTATTAATGAAGTGAAGTAAAATTTTTGATATTTAAAATTGGATTGGACAAACAAGAAATGATTCTTCTTAAATGTTAAAGAGGTATTCTTTTGGAAAATGTATACTTACGTATTTCTATTTTGATATATCAAAAGCCACACTACCTATGTATTTATGATTTGAGCATCATGATCATATATATCCATGGTATGTTATTGTATAGATTCATTGTAAATCCCTAACGGACATATTTGTTCATCCCTATTGTTAAACCATTTTTCAGGTGCGGAGTTTGTTGCCTCGTCCAAAAATCAAGAAGTTTAGGTTATTGGAGGCTTGAGATTTGCTAATTATAGGCGAAATGTCAATGTGTTGTAAAAAGGAATTTATTCTTTTCATTGTAGTTATTTTATTCTTAAATTCTCAATGTAAAATTAAAGGCATTTGTGGTAATTATTATATTTGAACATTTTATCATTACATACAAGAGAGAACATTATTATTTGTTATTTATTATTTACTTTCGCAATTATTCTATGGAAAAATAGATTTAAATGAATGTTTTGGCAATGGATTCGGGTAAATAAAATTAGGACGTTACATTCATGTCCGAAACAAAATTTATTCAAAAACGATACATGCAAAAGATTCAATGCCAACTCAATCTACTCAACAACAATATAATCCATAACTTCATAAGTCCAAAAGTGTATCGAGGCATTCATACAAGCGAGTTTAAGTTGAGTTTTATACTTGGGACGCTACATCCACCATTTTATATAAACAATTAAAAAATATGTTATGTAATTAATTTTATGGTTGATTATCCTTGGGGTTTTTGTTTTTTTGATAATTTTTAGTCACTTTCAATGTGGATGATGATGACAACAAAGTATGGAATGATTATTTAGTGGTCCTAGAATATTTATTACTATCACTTGATACTTCTTAAGTTGTCTTCAAAATTTCAAGAAAAAATACTAATTTTTATAATTTTCACAAATAAATATCAAATTGAGACATTGAATTTGTCCAAGACCCATGCATAATTTTTCTCAAAGTATGTAATGTAAGTGATGATCATATTGTGCACGTAACTGCAAATCTTGTGGTGTGGTTAGTTACTTCTAGCTGACTAATGCTAGACACACAAAGGATCATACATAGAGTGAGATCTAGATGTCTCATAAAGGGTGGGTCTCACATGTGGATCTCACATCATGCGGGTCTTACCTCTTGTGAGAAATTGATATCCATTTTGTGTTTAATCTTCTGTTCACTTAGGTAGTTTTAGATAAAACTGAAAACTAAAAATTAAAAGTTAATTATTGAATTTTTTAAGTTGAAAAGATATTTGATAGAAGTTTAAGTGTTGAACTAAAATAAATTGTTTAATATGTATTATGTTAAATTTAAAAATTATATTTTTCAATTTTATGTTGTGATAGTGAGTTGATGGTAGTAGTGGTGATGGTGGTGGAGGCAAATGGTGTCTATAACGCCAACAACAATGGTGGTGAAGATAGAGTGATAGTGGTTGTGGTTAGGAGTCATCAATGGGATGGGTCAGGCTTATCCAATCCACAATTATTGTGTCCAAATCTCATATATTAATTGGGTTTTTTGAATTTTGACCAATCAACGGGCCGGTAAGGGCCGGGCCTATTTAAAAAAAAAAATCACATTCCACTCGTAAGCCCAAATCTTACAGACCAAAATTAGGGCTGAGTAAGAAATCCGTAAAATCCGTAATCCGATCCCGTAAGTTTGGATTGGTTTTTTGAATCTCTGGTTCGGTTCCAAATTGAAAATTTAAAAATTCGTAGGCCACAGATTGGTTTCGGATTAAACCTCACAGTTCCATATTGGAACCGATCCGGACCTTATACAAATAGTCTATATTTATATTATAGACCCTCCCACATAATATCATTTCTTATTTCATATAAAAGCTAAACCAATTTTCTTATTGCTTTTGTTTGATGCTATGTTTAGTTTTAATACAGAAAAGAACTCTGATTTGTGTAATGTGTATCCAGTTTTATTGCTTTTGTTTGATGCTATGTTTATGTTTTAATGAAATTAAAATGTTCTGTATTTTTTTTGTTATTTAATTATGTGAATCTGTGATCATAAATCGATCCAACTCGCGTTTAAACGGATTAGTTAGGATTGGTTTCACGACTTAAACAGATTGGATTGGTTCCAATTTTTTTAAAAACCGTAGATAACGGATTGTCTCTGATATTACCCCAATCCGGACCAATTCGGACCATGCTCAGCCCTAATCAAAATCAAACCGAACCGGGCTACACATTTTTCATTAGACTTATATTATTAAGTTATACACATTTTTTATTCACATATTTTAAATATTTTCATTAGTTATTTTTGTTTTTTACTTTCCAAAATAATTTAAGTATTTTCATTTTTTTTTAAAAATGATTCATCCACACAATTTCTCCTCCCAAATTCCTCCAAATGACGCAGCAAGCAAAATTTTAAAAGTTAACCCACTCCAATGTTCTTTCAAAACTCTGCTTACATGCATTTTGTCTTGCCACCTCATTAAGGGAATTGTGGAGGAGAGAAATTGTGTGAATATAGTACTATTATATATATATAACCTTTTTACATCTTATATAATAAAAACACAATAAAGTAACATAATGGAATTTTATTTATAATACCTACAAATGGGAAAAGAAAAGGAAAAAAAAAAAAGCAAAAGGACTACCATCACACAAGGTTAGAAAACCCAACTCGGTTGGCCTTTCCTAATTCGAATTCCATCATGTGCTACCTCTCTGAGACTCTCGAAAATGAACCCTTGAAGTTAACCAAATTTCATGCTTTGCAAAGAGAGAAAGAAAAGGTATGATTAGTTGCTGCTATTTTTTTACTCCATTTAAATCCTAAAACCCCATATAATATAATACGCACACATATATATAATTATTAATGTATTTTAATGGATTAAATTTGAATTGAACAGTGTTAATTTTTTTGGATACATATAAAAAAAAAAAATTAGACGGGATAGTTTGAGTCAGGTTGATGAGATGGTCGAGCTGGGTTTACCTATGCGGGCTCTTACCGGCCGAGTTCATGGGCAGGCTCAAGTTACAAACTTTTATGCAAAGCCCTAAATTATCTTTTATAGGTTGGGATGGGATGGGCGCTCAAGCAGGGCGACCCTGGGCATAGGCCCACAAGGCCATGGCCTAGGGCCCCTCAAAATAGATCCAAAAAAGGCCCCCTCTTATTATAGTTTAGTGTAATATATTAGGTATATTTTAAATCAAAAAAATTAAAGAAGATCCAAACTAACTTAAAAATAAATTGACCCATTAAAAAATTAAAAGGTCCATTCAAAAAAATTAGCATTGTTATCTATTGAAAATAGACACAAAAAAGGGAGCCTCTCCTATTATAGTTTAGTGTAATATATTAAGTCCAAAAAAAAATTAAGGAAGACCCAAATTAATTTAAAATAAATTGATCCATTAAAAAATTGAAAGACCCATTTAAAATAATTAGCATTGTCATCCATTGAAAATGATATTGCAAAAAAAAAAAAAAAAAAAAAACTAGATGATGCAAGTATTATTAATTTATTTGCTTCTAAAAATGCATGAAGAGCGAGGATCAAGCGATACTTTATTAGTTGTTGTAATGTAATGCTAAGTATTTTTTGTGATTTTAACACAAATCTTTTGTCCTTTACTTTTAATAATTTTTTTTTTCATTCAATGAAAAAAACAAATGTGAATGACCCTGAAATTTATTAGTTGATTAGCGACTTTGAGCCCCGAAAATCTCAGGGCCGGGCCTGTGCTCAAGTTGTCTAGGATGAGCCATGGGGTGAGTGGAACAGGTTGGGTAATGTAGGGTTTTTTGGTCTGCGAGCCATTTGATGACCCTTAGTCATGGTGATGGTAGAGAGGTGATATAATTGAGATAAAACAAGGGTATCGGTAGTGGTGTAATGATAGTGGTTATTGTGATGGTGGAATAATGATTGTGGTTATGACAAAAGTAACAATGGTTATGAAGGTGAAAGGTTGTAATAGTTTTTGTGGTGATTGTAGTAATATTAGTGGTGTGTGATTGTGGTAGCAAATAATGGTGGTGCTTATGGTAACAATTTCAATGGTGATGAAAGTTGTGGTTATGGAAGCATAGTGGTGCTAGTGGCAATATCGATTGTGATAGTGGTGGCGGTAGCTAGGGGCGGAATCAAAAATTTTGTCCAAGAGGGCCATCTTTTATGCATAAAAAATACTGCGTTAGTATTTGTAAGACACTAATTGAAAATAATTTTTTATGTAAGCATTGCGAAAGAAGTATTTCACAATAAAATTAAATAAATTTAACAAATATTTTTTTAGTTATTAAAAGTATTGAACGATTAGATATCTGTACACAAATGGTTAAGCCATTGGTTTAAGCTATTTTATTGATTAACATAATCTAGTAAATAAGAAGTAAAAAATGCTTAAGACCCCTAAAATATAACTCTTAAATTTACATTCAATAATGTTAAATGTTACATGTCAGTTAATTATTTAGAAATCAATCAATTAAGACTCAATTTTTGTCATGTCATTGTGAATTAATTTAGGAGTGAAATTTTAGATTCTCTAACATTACTCATAATATACATGTCATTTTATTTTTAAAGTTAAAAAATAAGTGATATATACCTCTTGTATTAATAAAATCGCCGCGATAAAATTAATATTATTATTTAAAATATAAAATAATTACAGATCATTTTATTATATATTGTGAAATGTTAATAAAATAGAAAGTTAGTAAAACAATTTTTATAAAATTAAGAAATCATCTAAGTATATATTTTATGAATATTTATAATTATAAAATTAATAATAAATTATACAAAATTAGAGGACCAGATAATCGCGATTATGAAGTTATAATGGTGTGTAGCCTAATTTACTTATACTCCCTGAGACTTCTTGTTCAAACTCTTTTATGATTTTGATGAGATGATGATTTTGGAATAGAGTGGTGGCGTACACGGATATTTTGATTAAATTACCGACTCGCGCATTCAAAAATGGACACTTACTCATTTTTTTTAGTTATTAAAAGTATTGAACTATTAGATATTAGTATACAAATAGTTAAGCCATTGTTTTAAACTATTTTATTGATTAACATAATATAGTAAATAAGAAGTAAAAAATGGTTAAGATCCCTAAAATAAAACTCTTAAATTTACACTCAATAACGTTAAATATTACATGTCAGTTAATTATTTAGAAATCAATCAACTAAAACTCAATTTTTGTCATGTCGTTGTGAATAAATTTAGGAGTGAAATTTTAAATTCTTTAACCCTACTCATAAAACATATACATGCCATTTTATTTTTGAAGTTAAAAAAATAAGTGTTATGTATCTTTTATATTAATAAAACCGACTCAATAAAATTGATGTTATTATTTAAAATATGAAATAATTAGAGATCATTTTATTATATGTTGTGAAATATTAATGAAATAAAAAATTAGTAAAATATTTTTTATAAAATTAAGAAAATATTTATAAATATAAAATTAATAATAAATTACATAAAATTGGAGAACCCGGTGAGCGCGATTGTGAGGTTATAAGGTCGTGATGAGGTGATGAATTAATACTCCCTGAGACTTCAAACTTTTCTATGATTTTGATGAGATGATGATTATGGAATAGAGTGTGGCGTACACGGATATTTTGATTACATTACCGAGTCGCGCATTTAAAGCACATGTGTGAAAGTTTACATACATCACACCTAAAATAATTGGATGACATAAGCTTCTCTTAATAAGGATGACATCATTAGTAGGGGGTGTTTGCGGATCGGTTTTGTGTGGTTTGCGGTTCGGTTTTGACCCGCCCGCATCTATGCGGTTTGGGAAAAAGTCAACCCGCAACCGCCCGCAGTGCGGTTTGCGGTTTGTGCGGATAGGGTTTGCAAATGTGCGGGCGGTTGCGGGCGGTTTGCGGTTTACACTTTTTTCTTTAAAAATTAATTTTCGAGTTTTTTTTTTTTCCAGCGAATTTAGGCATCAGATTCTTTTTATATATTTGTGATAACAATTTTTTGATGAGTTTACAAATAAAAATTGAATATCAATGCATTAAATTAAAGTACCCAAAACAAAAAGACCCTACACTTGCATTTTTGCTATGAAAAAAATGTATATCAATGCATTAAAGGTTGTACTCAATTAGAATTGCAGTTCAGTAATCAATAATCAAACCATAAGTTCTATCGACCATTAGAAGAAAAATTTTATTAGGAAAAAGTGGATGAATCACCAATGAAAATCATATAAGAAACCAAATTTAGGACTTGATAATTCTACGGCATTAAGAAAGTTGAGAAATACTTAAAAATAAGGATCCTAGTGTCATAGAGAATATAATAAAAGTTACAAAGTTGGTATATAAAATAATAATAATAATAATAATAATAATTAAAGTGCGGGCGGTTTTTGCGGTTTGCGGGTTTAAACCGCGACCCGCCCGCAACCCGCAAATTTGTCATATTTCAAACCGCATCCGCCCGCATTATATTTGCGAAACCGCCCACTTATATGCGGGTTGGGCGGATTGGGCGGTTTGAGCGGTTCGGATAAACCGTTGCCCACCCCTTAGGAATGACGACGACAAGTGCGAGACGAGCTGAGTTTGTGACATACCCTCCTCTCTTCATTTTCTAATAGGGCGGGGTCGGGTCGTACATTATATTTGGGTACTTACGTGTAGGTTTATTGTCTAATAGATTTTATAAGAAAAATTTATCATATAAAAATGTCATTAATTGTAAATTTTAACGACAATTTATAAAAATCATGATAAAAAAAAGTTACTAATTTGTTAATTTTTAGTGACGTATGTAAAAAATTATCACAAAAAAACTATTTTTAACGACAATTATATCATGACTTATTTTTAGTAGGACTTGATGAGAATTAACTCTAACTATTAAGGCCTATTGATAATTTATCCTTATATTTGGTTTACTACGGAAGTTGTAAATATTATTAGAAACAAATAAAATTGATAAAATCCATTAAACCAATAAAATAGTGACAATTCAGATAATACACTAAATTTGATATTAAAATATGAAATCCGTTGTAATATGAGAAAATATTTGGATGTACAAAGTGTATACTATATACATTACAAATATACATGAGTTAGTTCACAAAATAATGTAAGTTCTTACAAATATACGTAAGTTGTGATTTTTTAAATTTTTATGAGTTAAATTACGTATATTTATGAAAACTTACACAATTTTTATGGGTTCTTGCCGTAGTGGCAACTGGCATTGTTGCCTTAAGATCTCGGCCATTTCTTGTACTATATATTCTTTCCAGTCTATCAAGTCGGGCTGTGGAAGAGCCTTCCAGCTCGTATGCCCTTAATTTACCCACACTCTACACAAACTCTTATTAAACCTTGCCAATTACTGGGATGCCCAATACAAAAATAAACACAAATACACATGGGTACATTCGCACGTTGTTATATCATCATTTTATGTATCGTCAAGACACATTTAATCACATACGTAACGGATGATTGCACACTTATTAGATATCGCATGCTGAACATTTACTAAGTAATTATATACTCAAATCATATTCATATTTCACATAGACACCCATTGGCAGAATCAAATGCACATAGGCAACTTTTCATGATTCATATGTTCATGTATATGCATTATAACAAAACAAACTTGTTGTACACACTAGTGCAACAATTCATATCTCATATAATCACATACTCTCAACATTTGATTAAACTTGCATTATGATTTATACAGAAGATTCACCGGTATGCATATACTAAAGAGCATACATATTCAAATAATTTACAATGCAAGTAGATCACAGCTTATAATACATAACCATCCATATGAAAACATTTAAGCATGTTCTCGATGCTTCCAATTTCATACTTATCACATGAATGCATCCTAGATCTTTTCTAGACGCTTATTGCTCTTTTGGACAAGTGTGTGAGTTATTAACTCGTGCTCTGATACCACTCTGTCACGACCCGAACCCGCCCCTATGTGTTAAGGCCGTAACCGGCCAGTAATCACGAGATTACCTACGGCCTCAAACCAAATAAGACAAAACTCATCAGAGTAAATGGGCCAAATGGAAGCAATTTAAAACTTTGTTCATAGAGCCGTGCTTATATGCACATCATAACATTCCACATTCACATATGTTAATAACTTACAACAGAAAGTACAATAACATAAAGTTCTACACAGACAGGATCATCCAAATCTAAGTCAGCCAAAACAAAGCTATATACAGACGTACACCAAATTCCTCGCCAACATGACAAAATAACATAGAATGGCAGAAGGGCGAAGACATGTCTCGTGCGTGAGACGCAAGGGCTGATTCTTCAAAACCTTAGTTGTTCCATACAGACTTCATTGGGGCTGGGTTTGGACTTCTCTTGGCTCACTTACAAACACATGAATGAGCGTGAGCGATAGCCCAGTGAATAATATCAAATAAAAGAGTTATACAGACGGTATGTAGAGCAACATGCATCAAACGGCCTTGGGCCCAATTCATATTTCTATTTAACATATATATATACACACAATTTAAGTCAAGTGACTATGGTTCCAAACATACTGGCCTTTGGCCCATTAATCTTCCATTTGTCAAACTGGCCTTTGGCCCATTCAACTTTCATTCATGTCAGACTGGCATGTGGCCCATTCATTCATGTCAAAACGGCCTCTGGCCCATTCATTCATGTCGAACTAGCCTCTGGCCCATTCATGCATGTCAAACTTTCATTCGTGTAAAAAACGGCCTTTGGCCCAATCATTTATGTCAATCGGCCTTCGACCCAATCATTCATGTCAATCGACATTTGGCCCAATAATTCATGTCAATCGGCCTTCGGCCCAATCATTTATGTCAATCGGCCTTCGACCCAATCATTTATGTCAATCGTTTATACAACTTACATAGACGTAAGCATTTGGACAATAACACATTTCAAATATCTTTGTTAGATATTACTCATAGTGATCGGCTGATTGATTTGCCTTGGAGCTTGACCCTACACATCACATAACACATATGGGTCACAACCGATTCAATCCGTTCTTAATTCACATATTCCTCTTTAGGCTTAATTCTTATTCTTCTAACTCATTTACAATGCTCAATGTATGCCTAAGAGTACTTAGAAGTGAAAGGGAACGAAAAACGGAACACAGAATGTATTTTCAAAATTTCAGAAAATAGGGTCCCCGCTCGAGCGGACCCAATAAGTCTGCAAAAGTTCTGGTTACATCAATTCTACGCTCGAGCGCGAACTCGGACGCTCAAGTGGAAGGTCTTCCTACATAGCTCCCTGCTCGAGCGTGAACTTCTCCGCTCGACCGGATGCCATGTCTGCAAAACATTCTGGCAGCACGTATTCCCCGCTCGAGCGGCGATTCCCACGCTCGAGCGGACATCATAAATTCTGAAAAAATCCAAAATTGTTCTTGAGCTCAATTTCGAACTTCCAAGGTTCCAAACCCATAAATTTGGTTCCAAAGCATGCAAACACATTATATAACATGAGTATATAAGCAAGGTGAGGTCAATTGCTCGAAATCATGGCCCAATTCTTCCAAATTAATCAACATTTCTTTGTAAACTCAAGGTTCATACATTCAAACTTTACATAGGCTTCATATCTTCCATAAATCAACATGCATGTCCATTTTTGACTTCATTTCCACTTCGAATAGCACCAATGATGCTCCTAAACATGAAAATTAACAAAACCATGCTGGAATGTATGATTCAACACTCATATTTCCATATTCAGCTTAATACATGCTTGATTATGCAAAATCATGGTGATCCTATACATGCATGTGCATATTAACTCCAAATTTATCAATTATAGCACAACTCTTGTTCTTGATCACCAATTAATCTTTAATTCACAAAATCACAAGTTCAAACTCATGAATTTACTTACCTAGGAGCTTCAATCCTCCAAATTAAGGTTAATTCTTGAGCTAGCCTTCAAGACTTCCAAGCTTCAAGAGCAAACTTAGATGATTTCCCCCTTTCTCTCTCAATTTCGGGTCTCTCTCACTCTCTAGAGAGTTTAATCAGCCAAAATCATATAAAGGGAAGGAATTGAACAAAATAAGGCCTTTAATATAGCCCCACTCACACACATTGTTTTTATATAAAATAATTTGCACTAAGTCATTAATTAAATCTGTTTAATTTGATCTGAATCAATTTTCAATTAAATTTCACCGTAGGCTCTAAAAAATTATGACAGTCCCAATGGCGCAGCCAATTTCGGTTTCTACGGTCGATAAGGCTTTCAATTAAATTCCAAAGCAGATAGTCATACAGATTTTCCTATGGCGAACAGATAGAAATTTAAAGCCACATATATTTACATAGTTGGCACACAAAATCATATCAGACATATAATCAAACTCATAATAAGGACCAATTAGCTAATTACGGAACAGGGTTGTCACATATGTGGTATTTTCTATTGTATGAAAGAAACTTGACTTGAGAAGGGATTTTTCGAAAAGCATATCGATGCGAGTTAGTGTTTTGAATAAAAGAGTAAATCTTGTGTTTTAGTGTTGACTGTGAGAATTTGATGACAATAAAGCTTGATAATGACGATTACAATAAAAAGTCCTTATTTTGTTTATTTAATAATGTTGAGAAATAAGATTAGTTGATAATCTCATGGTTTTTGAACCATATTATTTATTGCGAAAAGAATTGTGATATGTGAAGAGAAATAAGAAATGGGTATTTTGAATATTGTTCAAATTGTAGTTATAATTATTAGAAAGAAATGGATTAAGTTATGAAATTAACATGGTGGTGGTTAATGTTTATGTAAGTTGAGTAAATAAATAGTTGTCATTAGATTGATTATGTTGTAATTGTGGATGATGGGGAATAAATGTGATCAAGTGTAGAATTTATGCTATGTGATGATGTGTTGATGGAAAACTTAGACATTGAGATAATATACGAGTTGTGGGAACTTAATGAGATTTTCATTTGTTTCAATTAGTGAGAGTGTACTACATATTGTTTAAAGTTTTGTCCTTGACCATCAGTGAAGGATGGTGTTGATTGTTGTTGAATAGGTTATATGTATATCCCATGTTGTTGATTTATTTTGAAATTTCGAATGCTGTGGAAATTATCAAACAATGCAAAGGGTCCGTTTTCTTCTAGCTTGTAACCCGTAAAGCGTGGAGCCTTGAGATAGGTTCTAATTCCTTCCGATTTGTGCTTGGTAAAATTGGAAGTTTCGCATTCCTTCCGGATAACGATCGGTAAAGCATGACGCATTGAGATAGGGTTCGTTTACTTTCTAGTTTATGCCCGGTAAAGTGTGTGAACAGTTGGGGCTATATAGAGGTTCCACTTTCCTTCCGGCTAGTAACCTGCAAAGCGTAGAGCATTGAGATAGGTTCTGATTCCTTCCGGTTAGCACCTGGTAAATCGTGTCGTGGAAATTGATGACTCGTTGTAGTTGGTTTTTGTTGGTAATTGTAAGGTGTTCAATTGCCTTGCCGTACTAAGGCTGGTAAATGTGTGAGAATCTGATGCTATTAGAATGTTAATCAAATTGAATGGATTAATAATGTTAAGATAGATGAGAATGGTGCATAATTACATAGCGTCGTGTTATGGTTGGATTATATTTGGTTATGTAATTTGAGGGATGTTAGAATAAATGATGGTGGTGTATATTCTCGTAGTTTGTTGCATGTCAAATAAATAAATTGGTTGTTTGAGTGTTGACGTTAAGTATTAATGAAGTGAAGTAAAATGTTCGATATTTAAAATTGGATTGGACAAACAAGAAATGATTCTTCTTAAATGTTTAAGAGGTATTCTTTTGGAAAATGTATACTTATGTATTTCTATTTTGATATATCAAAAGCCACACTACCTATGAATTTATGATTTGAGCATCATGATCGTATATATCCATGGTATGTTATTGTTTAGATTCCTTGTAAATCCCTAATGGACATA
Source organism: Camellia sinensis (assembly GCF_055761805.1). NCBI lineage: Eukaryota > Viridiplantae > Streptophyta > Magnoliopsida > Ericales > Theaceae > Camellia > Camellia sinensis. Next base: position 68,951,103 of record NC_138967.1, read on the forward strand.
TTTGTTCATCCCCGTTGTTAAACCATTTTTTAGATGTGGAGTTTGTTGCCTCGTCCAAAAATCAAGAAGTTTAGGTTATTGGAGGCTTGAGATTTGCTAATTATAGGTGAAATGTCAATGTGTTGTAAAAAGGAATTTATTCTTTTCATTGTAGTTATTTTATTCTTAAATTCTCAATGTAAAATTAAAGGCATTTGTGGTAATTATTATATTTGAACATTTTATCATTACACATGAGAGAGAACATTATTATTTGTTATTTATTATTTGCTTTTGCAATTATTCTATGGAAAAATAGATTTAAATGAATGTTTTGACAATGGATTCGGGTAAATAAAATTGGGACGTTACATTCATGTCCGAAACAAAATTTATTCAAAAACGATACATGCAAAAGATTCAATGCCAACTCAATCTACTCAACAACAATATAATCCATAACTCCAAAAGTCCAAAAGTGTATCGAGGCATTCATACAAGGGGGTTAAAGTTGAGTTTTAGACCTGGGATGCTACATCCACCATTTCATATAAACAATTAAAAAATATGTTATGTAATTAATTTTATGGTTGATTATCCTTGGGGATTTTGTTTTTTTGATAATTTTTAGTCACTTTCAATGTGGATGATGATGACAACAAAGTATGGAATGATTATTCAGTGGTCCTAGAATATTTATTACTATCACTTCATACTTCTTAAGTTGTCTTCATAATTTTAAGAAAAAATAGTAACTTTTATAATTTTCACAAATAAATATCAAATTGAGACACTGAATTTGTCCAAGACCCATGCACAATTTTTCAGAAAGTATGTAATGTAAGTGATGATCATATTGTGCACGTAACTACAAATCTTGGAGTGTGGTTAGTTATTTCAAGCTGACTAATGCTAGAAAAAAGAAAAAAAAAGAAAAAAGGATCATATATAGAGTGAGGTATAGATGTCTCATGAAGGGTGGGTCTCACATGTGGATCCGACATCATGTGCGTCTTACCTCTTGTGAGAAATCGATATCCATTTTGTGTTTAATCTTCTGTTCACTTAGGTAGTTTTAGATAAAACTGAAAACTAAAAATTAAAAATTAATTACTGAATTTTTTAAGTTGAAAAAGATATTTGATAAAAATTTAAGTGTTGAACTAAAATAAATTGTTTAATATGTATTATGTTAAATTTAAAAATTATATTTTTCAATTTTATGTTGTGATAGTGAGTTGATGGTAGTAGTGGTGATGGTGGTGGAGGCAATAATGGTGTCTATAATGCCAACAACAATGGTGGTGAAGATAGAGTGATAGTGGTTATGGTTAAGAGTCATCAATGGGATGGGTCAGGCTTACCCAACCCACAACTATTGTGTCCAAATCTCATATATTAATTGGGTTTTTCGAATTTTGACCAATCAACTTGTTGGTACGGGTCGAGTCTATTTAAAAAACAAAAATCACATTCCACTCATAAGCCCAAATCTTACAGACCAAAATTAGGGCTGAGCAAGAAATCTATAAAATCTGTAATCCGATCTGGTAATTTTGGATTGATTTTTTGAATCCGTGGTTCAGTTTCAAATTGGAAATTTAAAAATTCGTAGGCCATAGATTTGTTCCGGATTAAATCTCACGGTTCCAGATTGGAACTGATCCAGACCTTAGACAAATAGTCTATATTTATATTATAGACCCTCCCACATAATATCATTTTTTATTTCATATAAAAGCTAAACCAATTTTCTTATTCCTTTTGTTTGATGCGATGTTTAGTTTTAATACAGAGGAGAACTCATTTGTGTAATGTGAATCCAGTTTTATTGCTTTTGTTTGATGCTAGGTTTATGTTTTAATGAAATTAAAATGTTCTATATTTTTTTGTTATTTAATCATGTGAATCTGTGATCCTAAACTGATCCAATCCGTATTTAAACGGATTTGTTAGGATTGGTTCCACGATTTAAACGAATTGGATTTGTTCCACTTTTTTTTAAAAACTGTAGATAACGGATTGGTCTTGGTTTTACCTCAATCTGGACCAAGCTCACCCCTAACCAAAATCAAACCGAATAGGGCTACACATTTTTCATTAGACTTATATTATTAAGTTATACACATTTTTTATTCACATATTTTAAATATTTTCATTAATTATTTTTTTTCTTTTACTTTCCAACATAATTTAAGTATTTTTTTTTTAAATGATTCATCCACACAATTTCTCCTCCCAAATTCCTCCAAATGACATGGCAAGCAAAATTTGAAAAGTTAACCCACACTCCAATGTTCTTTCAAAACTCTCCTTACATGCATTTTGTCTTGCACCTCATTAAGGGAACTGTGGAGGAGAGAAATTGTGTGAATATAGTACTGTTATATATATATATATATATATATATAACTTTTTACATCTCATATAATAAAAACACAATAAAGTAACATAATGGAGTTTTATTTATAATACCTATAAATGGGAAAAGAAAAGAAAAAAAAGAAAACGGACTACCATCACACAAGGCTAGAAAACCCAACTCGGTTGACCTTTCCTAATTCGAATTCGATCATCTGCTACCTCTCTCAAACTCTCAAAAATGAACCCTTGAAGTTAACCAAATTTCATGCTTTGCAAAGAGAGAAAGAGAGATATGATTAGTTGCTGCTATTTTTTTACTCCATTTAAATCCTAAAACCCCATATAATATAATACACACACACATATATAATTATTAATGTATTTTGATGGATTAAATTTGAATTGAACAGTGTTAATTTTTTTGGATACATATAAAAATAAAATTGGACGGGATAGTTTGAGTCAGGTTGACGGGATGGTCAGGCTGGGTTTACCTATGCGAGCTCTTACAAGCCGAGTTCATGGGCAGGCTCAAGTTACAAACCTTTATGCAAAGCCTTGAATTATCTTTTATAGGTTGGGATGGGATGGGCACTCAAGTTGTCTAGGATGAGCCATGGGGCGAGTGGGACGGGTTGGGTAATGTAGGGATTTTTCGTCTACGAGCAATTTGATGACCCTTAGTTATGGTGATAGAGAGAGGTGATATAATCGAGATAAAACGAGGGTATCGGTAGTGGTGTAATGATAGTGGTGATTGTGATGGTGGAATGATGATGGTGGTTATGACAAAAGTAACAATGGTTATGAAGGTGAAAGGTTGTAATAGTTTTTGTGGTGATGGTAGTAATAATAGTGGTGTGTGATTGTGGTACCAAATAATGGGGGTGCTTATGGTAACAATTTCAATGGTAATGAAGGTTGTGGGTATGGAAGCATAGTGGTGCTAGTGGCAATATCGATCGTGGTGGCGGCAGCTAGGGGCGAAATTAGAAATTTTGTCCAAGAGGGCCATCTTTTATGCATAAAAAATACTGAGTTAGTATTGGTAAGATACTAATTGAAAATAATTTTTTATGTAAGCGTTGCGAAAGAAGTATTTCACAATAAAATTAACTAAATTTAACAAATATTTTTTTAGTTATTAAAAGTATTGAACTATTAGATATCATTATACAAATGGTTAAGCCATTGTTTTAAGCTATTTTATTGATTAACATAATATAGTAAATAAGAAGTAAAAAATGCTTAAGATCCCTAAAATATAACTCTTAAATTTACACTCAATAACGTTAAATATTCAGTTGATTATTTAGAAATCAATCAATTAAGACTCAATTTTTTTCATGTCATTGTAAATAAATTTAGGAGTGAAATTTTAGATTCTTTAGCATTACTCATAAAATATATACATGCCATTTTATTTTTGAAGTTAAAAAAATAAGTGACATGTATCTTTTATATTAATAAAATCGCCTCAATAAAATTGATGTTATTATTTAAAATATAAAATAATTAGAGATCATTTTATTATATGTTGTGAAATATTAATAAAATAAAAAATTAGTAAAATATTTTTTATAAAATTAAGAAAATATTTATAAATATAAAATTAATAATAAATTACATAAAATTGGAGAACCGGTGAGCGCGATTGTGAGGTTATAAGGTCGTGATGAGGTGATGAATTAATGCTTCCTGAGACTTCGAACTTTTCTATGATTTTGATGAGATGATGATTATGGAATAGAGTGTGGCCTACACGGATACTTTGATTACATTACCGAGTCGCGCATTTGAAAATGAACACACATTTTTTTTTAAAAAAAAAACCAAAAATACTATTTAAAGCACATGTGTGAAAGTTGACATACATCACACCTAAAATAATTGGATGACATAAGCTTACCTTAATAAGGATGACATCATTAGGAATGACGACGACAAGTGCGAGACGAGCGGGGTAGGGTAGGTTTATTGTCTAATAGGTTTCATACGAAAAATTTATCATATAAAAATGTCATTAATTGTAAATTTTAACGATAATTTATAAAAATCATGATAAAAAAAAGTTACTAATTGTTAATTTTTAGTGACGTATGTAAAAAATTATTTTTAACGACAATTATATCAAGACTTATTTTCAGTAAGACTTGATGAGAATTAACTCTAACTATTAAGGCCTATTGATAATTTATCCTTATATTTAGTTTACTACGGAAGTTGTAAATATTATTAGAAACAAATAAAATTGATAAAATCCATTAAACCAATAAAATAGTGACAATTCAGATAATACACTAAATTTGATATTAAAATATGAAATCCGTTGTAATATGAGAAAATATTTGGATGTACAAGCGGTATACTATATACATTACAAATATACATTAGTTAGTTTATAAAATTACGTAAGTTCTTACAAATATACGTAAGTTGTGATTTTTTAAATTTTTATGAGTTAAATTACGTATATTTATGAAAACTTACACAATTTTATAAAATAATATACGTATATTCGTAAGAATTTACGTACTTAAAAATTACTTTTATAATATGTCCCTTCAAAGTTCAAATACACAATCTCAAAACATATACCGAACTAAACCAGAAATCCCCCGTGTGTCAAAGTTGGCTGAGATAAAAGCAAACATCAAAAAGTGTTAATGTATTGGAACCAAAATTTGGAACCACTACTTCCTCTTTCTTGTTCCTTCTCTCTTACTTTATTCACCCTATAAATAAAAGGATAGAACCAAACAACAACAAAACAGCAAACCAACTAACCCAAAAACACAAAATGGAGCAAAAAAACCATGGAAGCCATGTTATAGTCCTTCCATATCCAAGCCAGGGCCACATAAACCCTCTCCTCCAATTTGCCAAACACTTGGCCTCCAAAGGTGTAAAAGCCACATTAGCCACAACCCATTACACAGTCAAGTCCATCTGTGTCCGAAACATCGCCGTCGAACCTATCTCCGATGGGTTCGACGACGGTGGTTTTACCCAAGCCCGCACCGAAGATGTCTACCTCAAGTCCTTGAGAGACAATGGCTCAAGAAGTCTCTCACAACTCATTGAAAAATACAAGGACTCAAAATTCCCAATCAATTGTGTTGTCTATGACTCATTCTTCCCTTGGGCTCTTGATGTGGCTAAGACCCATGGCATCTATGGTGCACCATTTTTCACTAACTCGGCCTCGGTGTGCTCCATATTTTGTCGTGTGCACCACGGTGTGGTTAGGTTGCCGATGAAGGAGGAGGAGTTGCCGCTGATGATGCGGGGGATGCCACCGATGAACTTGGTGGACTTGCCGAGCTTTGTTCAGGCCCCTGAGAGTAACCCTGCTTACTTGGCTATGCAATTGACTCAGTACTCTAATTTGGACAAGGCTGATTGGGTTTTTGGCAACTCCTTTGAAGAACTGGAAGGCCAGGTTTGTACATGTTAATGGTTTTCTGTAAGATGAATTGAGTTGCTGGAGTTTGACTAATGTTTAAACATATTTTCGAAGTCATTTATTTGCTGAACATCGGTCAAACTCATCTATATAAAAATAAATTTTGAAACTTCTGAACTCGACTATATAAGCTTATAGGGATTATATATAAAAAAAATTGAGGAATAAATTATACTTCTTGCCTTGTAATATAGGTGTTCTCAATTTGGTTCATATTGTTTTAATTCTATCAATTTGGTCTTTTAATTATTGATATTATGTCAATTTTGTTCAATTAATCATATATGTTAAGAAATTATATAAGAATTAATGAAAAAAGGGAACATTTCAAATTGAATGTCTACTAGTCAATCATTTTAAGGTGAGTGAATTAAACTAAATTGATACAATATGAAATATAATGATAAAAGTGATGCAATGAAAACTAAAATGACCAAATTGACATACTATATGAACTACAGTGTAATTTTTCCTAAACTAAACTAATTGAGCTCGGTTCCAATCAACTCGTTTGAGAAAAACTTAATTAATAGATAAACCAACCAACATTAAACATATTTTTTAAACTTAATATATTTTCAAATCAAGTTTAAAACTTATTCTCGACGTGTTCACAACATAATATTTGTGAACTTCGTCAGTCTTTCGACTGTTGAAATTGCAATGCATTTCTTGTTAATTTAATTTAATGTTTTGTGCTTATTTGAAGGTTGTGAAAAATGTATGGGAGCTCTGGCCGGGAAAGTTGATCGGTCCAATGATACCATCGGCATACTTGGACCAGCGAATTGAAGACGACAAAGGGTACGGAGCCAGTCTATGGAAGCCACTCAGCTCTGAGTGTGCCAGATGGCTCGAAACCAAGTCAAGCCAATCCGTCATTTATGTCTCCTTCGGAAGCATGGTCTCATTGACAGAGGAACAAATGGAGGAAATGGCATGGGGATTGAAGGGAAGCAATTTGGACTTCATTTGGGTGGTAAGAGAGTCTGAGATTACTAAATTGCCCTCTGAGTTCATAGACTTAACAACAAGCGGCAAGGGTCTTATAGTAACTTGGTGTAACCAGCTAGAAATGTTGGCTCACGAAGCCATTGGTTGCTTTGTCACACATTGTGGTTGGAACTCTACACTTGAAGGGTTGGGCCTTGGTGTGCCAATGGTTGGGGTGCCAAAGTGGGCTGACCAATTGACAAATGCTAAGTTTATTGAGGAGATTTGGGGTGTTGGGGTCAGGGCTAAGGAGGATGAGAAAGGGGTTTTGAGGAGAGAAGAGCTCATGGGTTGTTTGAAGGAAGTAATGGAAGGAGAGAGGAGTGTTGAGATTAGAAAAAATGCTTGTAAGTGGAAGGAGTTGGCAAAGGAGGCAATTAGTGAAGGAGGGAGTTCAGATAAGTCCATTGATGAATTTGTGGAGCATTTGAAGTGTGGGAATGAAAAAGGAGTGGTAAAAAAATTGACTGATGAAAATGATCATTGCTAATTTGAAACTTATTTCGCCAAGAGAGCTGTAGATTCAAATTTCATGGGGGTAGTTGAGTATAATTTCTTTTCCTTTTTTAATAAGATGTTAGGTTTCTGTGCCGACATGTGTCATGTTGTGTTAGATACTCGTAATTACATGATTTGATTTTTTATTTAAAATATTTAAATCATGAAATTGTTCGTGATAGAATAAAGTGAGTCACTATTTTAAAATAGTAGAATTTATTATTTTTATGTGGAAAATGTGAAAAGCAATCCTTAGGGCGACAGTGCTAAAAAAGTGTATAAAAATGCATTGAAATGCATGAAACTATTTTGAGATATATGAAAAATGTATTGAGATTATAAATCTATTGGCATTTAGTGTTTCTCATAAAATAAATAAATAAAAATTCTTAAGACTATCATTAGAAAAATCTTTTTTATATTACTTTTTTTTTTTAAGACAACTGAACTAATGTTACACATTAAACAGTATGAAATATTTACTCCAAAACCACGAAATAACTCCTGTCTATTCACCTCACTTGCCATTTGGGCTGCAGGACAGACTTCCAATCCCCTCAAACCTTTTTTATTTTATTTTCATTGGTGCTGCGATATATATCTCAATTAGTGTACTAATTAGTGTACAAACTAATATTATGCCATTATTACTGACCCCGCCTATTAATTAAATTACAAATACTTAAAACTTCTAAAATTATGGCATATCATCTATTAGTACACTAATTGATACATATAACATTATTCGATTTTTATTACTTCTACTTTCAACTTTTTAGTAACACACTACAAAAATTTCAGGTTTTTGCGACGGCACATACTCTTAATGCTGTCTCAAAAACTTTTTAGCGACGGCAAATGACTTTTAGTGACGGCAAATAAGGGGTCACAACAGAGGGCGTTGCAAAAACCTTTTAGCGACAGTATCATGCCGTCGCCTTTTTTTTGCGACGGCAATTGTTACCTTTTGCGACGGCAACTTACTGTCGCATATAATATGTAAAAAAGTCAAACCTTTTGCGACGACACTATTTTACGGTCGCTAAAATTTTTATTTGAGACGGTAAAAAATGCCATCACAAATTGTTTTGTTTTTTTGCGACAACATGGCCACTGTCGCCAATGGTTCCAATATTTTTTGTGACGGTGTGGTGCCGTCGCAAAAAAAAAAAAACAACTGCAATATAATTATTAAAAATATTAAAATTACCTATTTTTTGCGACGATGTAGCGCCGTTGCACACAAAAAAAAAAAAAACTGTAATATAATTATTAAAAATATTAAAATTACCTGTTTTTTGTGACAGTGTGGTGCCTTAGTTTTTGTGACGGTGTGGTGCCGTAGCAAAAAAAAAAAAACCTACAGTAAAATTATTAAAAATATTAAAATTACTTGTATTAAATTAAAAAAAAAATTGAAAAAGAAATCAATAATTGCATAATAATATAAAAATTCATGTATAGAAAAAATAATTTTTCCATAATAAAAATATTCTTACATTCATAACTACACATCAACAAAATTACCTATTACATAATGTTCCATAATACATATATAACGTTTAAATACATAATGTTGTTCATCATTCAAAGTAACATAAACCAAAATTAAAAGTTTTGCTCATCATTCTCCGTGGGTAACAAAAACAAAAGTTAGTCGCATTCTTCACAGACATACATTCCACAAGAAGCAAACTCCCACTCGGGAAATATCTGGAAAAAAAATAAAAATAATTAATGACAATATAATTATGTATTAATATGTTAATTACAAAAAAACATAAAAATTTAACTACTATACAATTACAAAGATAATTAAGTAAATAATTTTGCCTAGACTGAAATCCGGCTCTAACTCCCAAACCGGGAACCCGATTTGAGTCTCGTCTTCTCCCACAAGTCTCTCGTGCCTAGGTGGTCATGTGTGCCAAGTTTTGTGCTACTTCGATGCCGTTTGCTGATTTTGGGGCGTTAACCCCTCGAATTCTAAGTTTCTTAATAAACTAGTTTGTCTAGAGTGAAATCCGACTCTAACTCCCAAACTGAGAATCTAATTCGAGTCTCATCTTTTCCCACAAGTCTCTCGTGCCTAAGCGATCGTGTGTGCCAAGTTTCGTGCTACTCCAAAGCCGTTTGGTGGTTTTGGGGCGTTAACACCTCAAATTCTATGTTTCTTAGGAAACTAATTTGCCTAGAGTGAAATCCAACTCTAACTCCCAAATCGGGAATCCGATTCGAGTCTCATTTTCTCCCACAAGTCTCTCGTACCTAGGCGGTCGTGTGTGCCAAGTTTCGTGCTACTCCGACACCGTTGGGTGATTTTGGGGCGTTAACACCTCGAATTATAAGTTTCTTAAAAAACTAGTTTGCCTAAAGTGAAATCCGACCTTAACTCCTAAACCGAGAACCCGATTCGAGTCCCTTCTTCTCCCATAAGTCTCTCGTGCCTAGGCGGTCGTGTGTGCCAAGTTCCGTACTATTCCGACGCCGTTTGGTGATTTTAGAGCGTTAACACCTCAAATTCTAAGTTTTTTAAGAAACTAGTTTGTCTAGAGTGAAATCCGGCTCTAACTCCCAAACCGGGAATCCGATTCGAGTCTCATCTTCTCCCACAAGTCTCTCGTGCCTAGGCGGTGGTGTGTGCCAAGTTTCGTGCTACTCCGACGCCGTTTGGTGGTTTTGGGACATTAACACCTCAAATTCTAAATTTCTGAAGAAACTAGTTTGTTTCTTAAGAGTGAAATCCGGCTCTAACTCCCAAACCGGGAATCCGATTCGAATCCCGTTTTCTTTCACAAGTCTCTCGTGCCTAGGCGGTCGTGTGTGCCAAGTTTCGTGCTACTCTGACACCGTTTGGTGATTTTGGGGTGTTAACACCTCGAATTCTAAGTTTCTTAAGAAACTAGTTTGCTTAGAGTGAAATTCGGCTCTAACTGCCAAGCTGGAAATACAATTCGAGTCCCGTCTTCTCCCACAAGTCTCTCATGCCTAGGTGGTCGTGTGTGCCAAGTTTCGTGCTAATCCGATGTCGTTTGGTGATTTTGGGGCGTTAACACCTCGAATTCTAAGTTTTTAAGGAACTAGTTTGCCTAGACCGAAATTCGGCTCTAACTCTCAAATCAGGAACCCGATTCGAGTCCCGTCTTCTCCCACAAGTCTCTCATGCCTAGGCGGTCGTGTGTGCGAAGTTTCGTATCCGATGCCGTTTGGTGATTTTTGGGCGTTAACACCTCGAATTAAGTTTCTTAAGGAACTAGTTTGCTTGGACCGAAATCCAGCTCTAACTCCCAAATCGGGAACCCGATTCGAGTCCTTTTCAAAAACAAAACACATTACTAATGAACTTAAAACATAAAAACAAAACAAAATATAAGAAATAAATAAATAACTTTCATTTAAGACACATTACTTCGCAAGGCAAACTTCGGGAGCCTTTTCCAAATTTAGAGAGACATTACAATTTCTACCTGTGGTTTGCTGTTAGCCTATTACATGATCAATCAAAACTGCTAATCAAAGACATTTAGAAAATGAAAAAAATAAGTAACGCAATAACATAAATAAGGACCTAAATTCCATTTTTATACATACCAGTCTCTTTGGCAGATGCTTTTTTATTTCGTCGACGAGAAGAACATGAACATATTATAAGGACAGCAATGATAGCAATGATCAGCATGCTAGCACCAATTCCAACTATAAGAATCAAATTTGGATGTTTTCCATTATTTGACTTGACAAGTTGTGTAGGAGTTGAGGGCAAGAGTGTGTGTACCTGAAAACCACATTTATGGATTGTGGAAATGAGAAGGATGGAATAACAACATCAATATAATTACCGTAGAACAGAGTTAATTACCGTAGTCGCTCAACAGTCAAATCTAATGTAAACATGTAATTATGTTTATTTGACATAATTCCCTAGAGATGTATAGTCAAGTTAGACAACTAACCAACCAAAGGAAATAACAACTTGCTTCATTATCAATAGAAGAAGCTGACAATATAATGATGTGACAAAAGAAAATTACAAACAGTTTGCTCAAAAAATCTCATCCGGTATGATGTGACAAAAGAAAATTTTAAAATTATGAGCCATAATGGTGGTATTTTGATTTGAAATGAAACTTACAAACAGTTCAATATAAATTTTTTATACAAATATTTTATTTGTATATCAACAATCTTAAAAAAAAAAAAAATCATTCAGACGCAGCCCCTTGGTTCTTTAGTATTATTATCTAACCCATACTGGTGGGGATGTTCGAACCTCTCCAGAAGTCTTCCATTCATTCAATATATTAATTCAAAATGATACATGCATCACAGGGAGAGCTAAAGAAAATTCTAGAAAGCTTCCCTAGCTGTAGCCTTCCTGCTAAAAGGTTGGTTGATAGTTTCTCTATCAATCCAGCTTTCAGTTTTTCCCCAAAACCACTAACAACCATATAAATCGAACTTAGAAACTAATAAAAAAATTAACCTTCAGAAATTAAAAAAAGAAAAAAGAAAGTCAACTTGAAAACTCTCTTTCTCCCTCATTAAGTTAATTTTTTATTTCTCTCATCTGTCTCTAAAGTTATCAACCCATTTATCCGAGCGTTTCACACTTTGTCCTAAATTTACAACTTCATAGTATTACTCATAATGCAATTAGATGCAATTTCAATTGACACATTACTTGCAAGGAGTGGGAGAATTACCTCAACATTTCTTGTTGTGATCAAATGCTTTCTTGTTGGAGGGAGTGGATTCAACAAACTTATTACTTGGCTACAATATTTCGAACCAAACATGAAAACCAGCACCCATTCACCAACAGTAGTTAAATATATATATCATGTGAAAAGTCCTAGAGAACACTACAGAAATCATAGTTATAAAGCCCTATGGACACGAAGAACATCAACTTTAGAATCACCTCAAGGTACTGAGATTCAGAATAATTTAGTCCCAAAAGTGAAGCTTATTTATATTATTCTTAGTTTTGGAATATATGATTTACCTAATTTATTTCTTAGAAAGCAAAAAATTATTATTTTAAACTATCTAACTTAATTCACTACAACATGTGACTTGATGAATGCATATATTGAACTTCAATTTATTAATGAAATTGCTACCTATGATGTATGACAAGCTGGTGGAGAAGAGGAATTTATAGAGGATCCACAAGCAGTATAGGATTGACCCTTTTTGGTCTCCAATTCCTCATTAGAGTCCATTGTTTTCTTCATTCCTATGTCCTCTGTAGCATTTGCGCTTCCCGAACCATTCACATCCATAGCTCTCTCCCTTTCACAAGGAATCCTGGAGGCCTCATCATCATCACTTTCACTAGAGTTTTCTTCCTTCATGTCTCCTCACATGTTGTGTAGTTTTTCATAAAGCTCATCAAGTACACTTTAACCCATACCAGATTTAGAAGCCAAGTTGATCAAACTCTCTAACTTTTTGTGCAAAAATTTAAAATGGATAAAACGTGCCAATTCGGGATATTTTTGCCCATGAATGTCTTCCACCCTGACAACCCTGGGATTTTACATTAACTTCTCTAAAATGTATTGAGTTGGGATTCTCTCTATGTAAAATCGTAACTGACTATCGAAATAAATTTTCCAGCGAAGTTTTTGATGAACTAACATAATCAAATGTTTCATCAATCTATAATGAGATTCAAAAGTTTACATTTAAAGTCAACCCTCGCCAAATAACAGTTAAACATTTTATTTGGGTAATGGCATGGAGGCATATAAATTTCTTCTTGCTACTTTATCATATCATTCATTTCACAGATCTTATGGCGAGGGAAGCTCATACAGTAAGTAGTAAATGTACTATTGAACGAAGACTTACAATAAACTTGTTTAGCAAACTAATATAATCTTCTCATTATATTACTAAATAGAAAGCTACTGATTAGTTTGTGTCTACACCAATATTTTCAATAATCATACCTACCAACAAAGCATTTTAACTGTTACATTTCAAAGAAGTAAAGTTACAAATCAAAACACAGACCCAAATCAGAAATTCAATTACTTATAATCATTTAAACATATTACCTCATTTAGTTCCGACATTCCATCGAACCATTGGTATGTTGCAATTCCACTAATACTCAAACCCCCACTTCCTCCTCCTCATCCAAGTATAGAATCATTGAAATTTTGTGAAAACCACTTCTTAATCAAATCCAGTGATAGCTATAACAACAAAAACAATCAAATCAAACCCAAACCCAAAACCAATAAAATGAAAATTAATCCCAAAAAAAAAAACAAAAACATACCCTATTTTCTGATAATCTGAGCTGAATGATACCATTGGGATTCTTCAACGAATTGTAAGAATCTTCGGAAACCCTATCCAATCCAATGTGTTAGGTCCCTTAGTCTTGTCAATCCCGCGAAAAACTTTGTTTGATTGAGTTGTAAATTTCCTTACTATTTTGTCTTCCTCGCTCGAGCGAAGGAGTCCTCACTCGAGCGAAGACTGCGTCTAGAAAAAACCTGAAAGAGATGAATGTGCGCTCGAGCGAAGCATGTGTGGCTCGAGCGAAGGACTGCGTCTGCATAAAAACCTGAAAGAGTTGATTGTTCGCTCGACCAAAGGTTTCGTGGCTCGAGCTAAGCCACTTGTGGAAATCACGCGAGTTAAGTTTCTCGCTCGAGCGAGAGAAGCTTCGCTCGAGCGAGCTTCAAAATCCAGGATTTCTATAAGTAGTTGTTTTACTCCAAAACTAGCATTAAGGTTTTCAGATCTACTTTGAGGTTTTCGAAGGTTTTCTTCTGGAGAATTTTTTGTGAGTTTTCCTTGATAAATTGAGTGAGTATTAAGCTCGTGAATTGACAAGCACATATCAAGGAGGTTGATTGAATACATACAAGAGTGTTAATTTTCGGTGGATTCCGAAGATTCAAACATGGAGTTTCAAAGGAGTTTGATTCTGTACGTAGTCGTTGATTCGACAAGTGAAGTTGCGAATTCAACTTCAGATTAATCAGTTCCGAGACGAAGGCTTGGTGAAAAAGTTACAGAAAGTTTGAAGACAAATTGACTGAGTTGGGTAATTTGTGTATTATCTTTGTAATCTTTCTTTCTTCAGTAGTGGATTGATTAGTGGCGTTTCGCCCGTGGTTTTTTATTACAATTGAAGGTTCTTCAATTGTGGTTTTTCCACATAAAAATCATTTGTGTCGATTTATTATTTATTCCGAACAACAACAATCTAAATCACTTTCGTAAGTGCTTGATGATTTAGATTGTGTGTTTTGAATAATTGGGAATTGAAATATTTAATTCTTGATCTAATCATGAATCACTTAGGATTTTCAATTGGTATCAGAGCAAGTCACTCTTTGTTTTTATCAAAACTATAGGAGTGTGATTTTGTGTGATTAAGTGATATGGATTCAATTCGTGAAGGTAACTCGACCCATAGACCGCCTTTACTCGATGATACAAACTATTCTTATTGGAAAGCTCGTATGAGAGCGTTTTTAAAATCTATCGATGAGAAAGTTTGGCACTGTGTGCTCTATGGGTGGAGTGAACCTACTGTCACCATTGATGGTGTTGAGATTCCCAAACCCCTTGATAAATGGGACACAACCGATTATCAAAACTCGAGTTGGAATAGCAAGGCTCTCAATTCCCTTTTTTGCTCCGTCACACTTGAAGAGTTTCGTCGTATCTACACGTGTGAGGTAGCAAAAGATGCTTAGGACATTCTTGAAACAATTCACGAAGGTACTGCTTCTATCAAAAGGTCAAAACTTTAACGTCTCACATCTGCCTTTGAAACCCTTTTTATGCGTGATGATGAGACGTTTGATGATTTCTATACAAAACTTAGTGACATTATGAATTCCTGTTTCACACTCTGTGAGAAAATTCCTGAAGCTAAAGTTGTTGGAAAAATTTTGAGGTCTTTACCGGAGAGGTTCCAATCAAAAGTGACATCCATTGAGGAGGCTCAGAATGTTAATACCCTCAAGCTTGATCAGTTGGTTGGAAATTTGCAGACTTATGAAGCCCACCAGATTTCCAAGAAAAAACAAAAAGATAATGTGGCTTTCACTAGTGCTCATGAGACTGCAAAAACTCCGGAGACTGAGTTTGATTTAGAGTCTGAGATGACGTATATATTTACTAAACAATTTTAAAAAAATTTGAAGAAAAAGAAGCCTAATTTCAGAGACCCTATTTCAAAAGACAAGAGTAATGAAAAACCCAAAACTTTTCCACCAAAACTTGCTCAAAAAATTGAAAACAAGATTGTAAAGGGGCAAGGGGTCAAGTCCTATGAATGTCAAGGGTTTGGCCATATTGCCCTTGAATGTCCTTCGAAAAAGAATCGAAAGAAAGTCTACACTGTGACTTGGGATGATGAAAGCGGGTCGGAGTAAGAACCCAAAGAACTTGAATCCGGTGAAGACAGGGATTGTGCTTTCATGGCATTTTGGTCCACTTTCACTCAACCTCTTCCAAAGCCAGCGGAATTAGCTCGTGGTCAGAACCTGCATCATGCTCCCACCTTTGATAGGAGTAACTACTTGTATTAAAAGATCAGAATGAGGGCGTTTTTTAGAGCTTTTGACCCAGAAAGCTGGCAAGCCATTGAAAAAGATACAGAAAGTGCTGACAATCCGAGCAATCAGAGTGCCCTGATTACTATTCGTGGAGCAATTTCAAATGAAGAACAGCAACGGGTTGCTCACTGCACAAAGGCTAAAGATGCACGGGAAATTCTGAGCCAATTTCATGAAAGCGGAGATTCACCTTCACCACCATCCAACAACTTTCCTGCCTTAGTTGCTAGATTGGATGAGGTCAAGGAGAATGAAGAGCAAAAAGAGGATGATGAAACATCAGAAGACAATGATGAGATTAATGGTGATGAACTACAACAAGCTTACGAAAAGCTTTACGAAGAGTCTCTGAATTTGTCCAAAATCAATGACAAACTCTCTCTGAAACTCAAAGAATGTGAAAGTGAGAATGTTAAGCTACAAGGAGAACTTGTATCAGCAAAGCAGAATGTCATCAAGATCTTAAGTGACAGGCAAGACCTGTGTGGAAAACTTCTATCCTGTGAAACTGAAATGAATGAACTTTTAAAAGTGTATTCCACATATGAAAAGAAGCTTGAAGGCCTTGAGATGTCACAAGCTACATTGGAAGAGATAGTTTGTCAGAAAGATGAAGAACTCCGTATTGCTAGAGCCACAATTGCCATGTGGAACAAAAGATCCAGATCTTTAGAAGACATCCTCGGGTCTCAACAAATGAGTTGTGACAAAAGTGGGCTAAGCTATGGTGCGACAGCTCACAAGGGACAGGCCTCTACTTCACATGACCTGAAGACTCAAGCAAAGGAAAAGTTGAAGGTAGACCAGAGTGATCCCTCTCTTCATCTACCTAAAGGGGGTAAGATCAACAAAAGGGAGGTAAAACCTGTTTTTATTTGTCATCACTGTGGTAGGTATGGCCACATTCGTCCTTATTGCTTTGAATTGTTTGGAAAGGTGTCTCAAAATGGTAGAAATTCGAATACTTTTTGGGTTAGGAGACAACCTTACATGTCTAGGTGAAATACCAAGATTCATGAGGGCGGTCACAACGCCAAGACATTTACCAAGACCAAAAAGATTTGGGTGAGAAAAGATGATTTAACTTGTTTAGTTGTTCACACTACTCTAAAGGCACGTGACTCACACATGTTGTATCTTAATAGTGGGTGCTCTCGTCACATGTCCGGTAACAAATCCTACTTCACCTCCCTTGAAAAATATGAAGGAGGAATTGTTACCTTTGGAGATGGCAACACTTCTAGAGTCATTAGTAAGGGCTCTATAAGTGTTGCTGGTCTTCCTAAGCTGGAAAATGCTCTTCTTGTTGATGGTCTTAAAGCAAATATTTTGAGCATTAGTCAAATGTGTGATTCCCACCATGAAGTATTGTTTTCAAAAAATAAATGTGAAATTTTGGATAAAAAGGGAAATACTGTCTTGTATGGGGTTCGCACATCTGATAACTGCTATGGGATTGTTACTACTAATGATCTCACTTGTCACTTAGCCATTATAAGTAACATTGATTTGTGGCATCAAAAATTAGGTCACATGAATTTCAAAGACCTAACTAAGATAGCCAACAAAGAGCTTGTGAGAGAAGTACCTAAACTGGGTAAGAATTTGAACCATGTGTGTGGACCATGTCAACTTGGAAAGCAAACCCGTGCCCCTCATAAAAAGGTGAACAACTTTACAACCAAACGTCTGCTAGAATTGGTTCACATGGATTTAATGGGTCCTACTCGTACTGAAAGCATTGGAGGTAAAAAATATATTTTTTTAACTGTTGATGATTTTACTCGATTTTCGTGGGTAAATTTTTTAAGGGAAAAATCTGATACGTTTGATGTTTTCTAGGCCTTAGTCCTTAAAATCCAAAATGAACAGGGTGTTTCCATTGGGCGTATCATAAGAATTTGAACTGATCATGGTCGTGAATTTGAAAACAGTTCGTTTTCGGATTTTTGTGATATGCATGGAATTAAACATGAATTTTCTGCACCTATTACTCCACAACAAAATGAAGTGGTTGAGAGGAAGAACAAAGTTGTCCAAGAAATGGCTAGGGTCATGCTCCTTAGTAAGAAACTTCCTCCAAAGTTTTGGGCTGAAGCCCTAAATACTACTGTTTATGTCATAAATCGCGTGCATTTAAGGCCCGGCACTTTACAAACTCCATATGAATTGTGGAAGGGTTTGAAACCTAATGTAAAATACTTCAAAACTTTTGGGAGTAAGTGTTATATTTCAAAGATAGAGAGCCTTTGGGAAAATTTGACTCCCAAAGTGATGAAGGTATTTTTCTAGGGGATTCAACCACTAGTAGGGCTTTTCGAGTCTATAACCTGCGAACTTCTTCTTTAATGGAATCTATCAATGTGGTTATAGATGAAACAGGTTCACCTACTCCAGCAACAAATGAGGATGACAATGGTGAGTCTCCAATCTTGGATACTAAACCACAAAGTCAAAGAGAAACTAAGGTTCAAGCACAAGAAGTTGAGACAGCACCATCCTCACAGGTAAGTCAAAGTCCAAAGAGTGCACAAAGAGACATCACTCCTGATGCTTCTGTCACCGCAAGTCCTGTGCTCAAACCATCAGCAAGGGTGAAACTGAATCATCCAGCTCAACAGGTGATTGGAAGTGCATCGGCTCGAATGAAAACCCGAAGACAGATTCGGGATGAGGTATCACATATGTGTTATGTTTCATTAATTGAACCTAAGAATTTTAAAGAGGCCTTGCTAGATGATAGTTGGGTCAATGCTATGTATGAAGAATTAGGTCAATTTGAACGTAACAATGTTTGGACTCTTGTTCCCAGACCTAGAGACGTGAATGTGATAGGTACCAAGTGGATCTTTAAAAATAAATCTGATGAGAATGGTACTGTGGTTAGAAATAAAGCCAGGTTGGTTGCTCAAGGCTACACACAAGTAGAGGGTGTTGACTATGATGAGACGTTTGCCCCAGTTGCACGTCTCGAATCTATTCATATTTTACTTGGTGTTGCATGTTTTCTTGGTTTTAAATTGTTTCAAATTGATGTGAAAAGTGCCTTTCTGAATGGGTACTTGAAAGAAGAGGCATATGTTGAGCAACCAAAAGGGTTTGAGGACCCTAAATGTCCAAATCATGTCTACAAGGTAGACAAGGCTTTGTATGGTTTGAAACAAGCCCCTCGGGCTTGGTATGATAGACTTACTACATTTCTTCTTGATAATGACTTTCAAAGGGGTAGTGTGGATAAGACTTTATTTGTGAAACATACTAAGTCTCATATTCTTGTTGCTCAGATTTATGTTGATGATATTGTGTTTGGATCCACTGCTGATCATCTTGTGAAATATTTTTCGAATTGTATGACATATGAGTTTGAGATGAGCATGATAGGAGAATTGTCCTATTTATTGGGTCTTCAAATTAAACAGTCTCCTTTTGGAATGTTTGTTTCTCAGACTAAGTATGCCAAAAATCTTGTGTCAAAGTTTGGTCTTGAGTTTGCCAAACATGCACGTACTCCCATGAGCACCAGTCTTCACCTTTCCAAAGATTCCTCTGATATTGATGTAGATCCTACCCTTTATAGGAGTATGATAGGGAGTCTTCTTTACCTCACAGCCAGTCGTCCTGATATTGCCTTCAGTGTAGGTGTTTGTGCCCGTTACCAAGCCAGTCCTAAAGAGTCTCATCTTCTTGCTATCAAAAGCATCATTAAATATGTTAATGGGACATTAGGGTATGGGGTTTGGTTTTCTACTGATACTACAGCTGAAATTACTGGTTTTTCTGATGCTGACTGGGCAGGGTGTGCTGATGATAGGAAGAGTACATCCGGGGGGTGTTTTTACCTTGGGAATAATTTGGTTTCCTAGCATAGTAAAAAGCAAAATGCCATCTCTCTTTCAACTGTTGAGGCTGAGTACATTGCTACAGGGAGTTGTTGTACACAAATGATGTGGATGAAGCAAATGCTTCATGACTATGGGATAGAACAGAACACTCTCACTCTTTTCTGTGATAATACAAGTGCCATAAACATTTCAAAAAATTCTGTCCAACACTCTCACACCAAACACATTGGCATTCGTCATCATTTTATTCGAGAGTTAGTGGAAAAGAGCCTTGTTGTTCTTGAACATGTACCCACTAAGCATCAAAAAGCTGATATTTTTACAAAACCCTTGATCTTCTTCGGTTTGAGTTCCTTAGAAAGACCTTGGGTGTGATGCTCGATCACTAAAGTGTTACTTGTTCCTTGAGTGGGTGTGAGTGTTTGGCTTTATGTGTGCTTGGATGCTATAATCTGATTGTCATTGATCCCTGTTTTACTTGCATTCATCTTTATATGCACACTACTCATGCTGCTTACAAGATCTCATTGTTCTTTGTTCATAGCTCATTTTGAATGCCCATGCTCATTAACCTCATGATCTCATTATGTACACATCCTTGAGATAAATTGTTGCAGGGGTTTCCGCACAAGTGATCAAAATTCTCTATGGACCACTAGCAGTGTTTCTTGTACTTTTACAGTGGAATTGACCGATACTAGTATATCATGGGTGACGTTGAGTCTCTTAACCATCTACCATAATTTTTCACTTCCACGATTTCTCCCTCAGTTCATTGAAATCCGGGCATTAGGAAAAGGCTACCTCTAAGGCACCAACCAGGCCATCCTTTTTTATTTCATTCTTCTCTGGTTTCGTCTCCATACTTTTGAGCGTGCGTGCCACCAGTGAGTGCCCACAAGAAAGAAAAGTTCAAAACATAAAAAAAAAGAAAAAGGAATCATTGATTGAGGGGGAGCCTCCGCATTTACTTAACAAATACCCGTGATTCCTAGAGGTTTGACTTTTCTTTATAAGTTTTCGTTACTCTTGCCGGAGGTCCAGCCATCCGATCACTACGAGGATTAACTCTAGCTCATTGGCCTCTCAAGGACTGCACACACACATCTTTATTTTGTGAGATCGCATGTTGGATTTTGAGTTGTACATTCTCATGTAGCTTATGATCACTGATTGTAATTTATCGGCTTTGCTCATGATTTCCAGTGTCATTTTTTTTTAACAAAAAATTGCAAGTATTACAGGTTTCATGATGTGCGGATTATTTCACTTCAGTATCATATTTTGCTACATGTGATCATCTACTTGTGTTTCAGGTCTCACTTCACGATATTGAGTATTGTGTTGTTTCTAAACAAAAAAGAAAAAGAAAAGGTTTTTTTGTTTGTTTTGTTTTTTTTCTTCTTCGCTCGAGCGAAGGATTTCTCGCTCGAGCATGCTTCTGCTGCTGAGTTAGACCTGAAAGCGTGTGTTTTTGGCTCAAGCGACATGTTCTTGGCTCGAGTGACCCCCTGCGCATAATTGTACTCGCTCGAGCTAGGGAGTCTTCGCTTGAGCAAGCTGTTGAGGTTCAAATTCTGAAACTATGTCTTTTCAGTTCATTTTTTTCCCCCTCTTCGTGTTTCTCCTCTCTCTCCCCTAGGGTTTTTGTGGTTTTCATTTCTGCTATCTTCTGTTGTTTATCTCTTAATTTCAGAGCATTTTCCTTTTCTTCAACTGCATTCTCAGTATTTGGTAAGTTTTTTTTTTTCTCTTTATTTTTTTACTTCTCCGTTTGTATTGTGACTATGAATCTGCTCTGTTATCCTCTAGGGTTCCTTATTGTTGCTTTTGGTTATTTCCTTATGTTTTCGTGTTTCTCTCTTGCATCTAGGGTTCGTAATTTGTAGCATTATGCTAGGTTTTTTAGTTAGGGTTTAATTTGTTTTTTTTTTTTTAATCAATATTGTCCTGTGTTTCAATCCTAATCTCTGTGAGTTGTTTATTTTGTGCATTTAGTGGTTACAATATTAATGTGTAATTTGTGGTCTAGTACATTCATCTTTCTGATTTTTATTCTCCTTGTGATATATCTGTGGACTAATGTTATTGTTGTGTTCTTGGGTTTGGATTTGGGGATTTCCTATTTTTTCTTTTGGGTCTTTTGTGTTGTGGGTTGTTGGTTTTTCTCTGTCTCTGTCCTGTCTCTGTGGTTTGTTTAGTGATGGCTGAGTCTTCCAAGCATCGTAAAACTACAGTGTCTCACCCAAGTTTCAATACTGATAAATTTGAGTCCAAAGAGAAGTCCAAATTGTTTAGAGAGTCTTATGTCACCCGTAAAGTCCATCTAGAGCGAAATGTCCTCCCCAGTGCTTTTGAGGTCCTCACCATTCATTCCTTGTTCGATTCATTGGGCGGTGATCAAGTGTTGCATTTTTCGGGGCCACAAAATCTGAGTCTTATCCGTAAATTTTATTGCAATATCCATTCCATTCACAAAGAAATTCCAGCCACTTTTACCACTTGGGTTAGTAAGAAGTCTCTTGTCATAACTGGGGATGTTTTTAGGATTTTTCTTGGTCTTCCCGAAGTCCCGGATTTTCGTTTTCCTCTCCTTACTCGTATTGGGATTAATTTTGATCAAGTTGCTTCTGTGCTTTGTGGGTGTTCCCGGACTTGGTTTGTCAGGGCACTCATTCAGCAAAATGAGTTACTTCCTCGGTTCCGTCTTTTGAATATCATTGTTTGCGCTAATCTTCATGTGACTTCTCATTCTTCGCACATTACCCAAGATCAGGGTTATGTGTTGTACTGCATTGATCAGAGGCTTCCCATTGACTTACCCGAGATGATAGTTTCTAAAATGATTGTGGTCTTTGAGGGTAGAAAGTCTTTAGCGCTTCCTTATGGGTGTTTGCTCACTTGTTTTCTCACTTCCCTTAATGTACCTGTTTATGATGATGATGAGTTTGCTTCCCCTATCAAACCTGTTACTAAATTAACAGTCTCCCAGAGTCAGGCTCATGTACGGGGGGGTGTGTCGGGGGTTGGGAGTTCTGGTGCAGGTGATGATCCACTTGTGGAGGAGGAGGAGTTTGAGACCACCACTGCCGGTGCACCTGATTTGCTAGAGATGCGTCCTCGGTCCTTTCGTGGCAGCTGCAGCAGTTTGAGCACTCAGTCACGCATCGGCTTGACCAGTTGGATGCTAGGACAGATACTCTTGACGACCGCCTTGATCAGCAGAGTACCATGCTTGCTCAGATACTTTCTATGCTTCAGATGCAGCAGCCACCACATTCTCTTTCCTAGTTTTTTGGCCTATGGTTGTTTTTGGACAGTTTTTGTTCTTTACTTGGATAGTTTTTATTATGTTGTATATGATTGTTTTCTATTTTTTTTGTCACCCCTGGACAAAAAGAGGGAGTATCTTTTTCCGGGTATATGGGGGTGTATAGGGGTATATATGTTTGCTTGGATGCTCATATGTTTTTGCAAGCAGGATTGTATATCTTTTTGGGGTAATTTATATGGGACACTCATACTCATGATGTTTACATGTTTTGGGGATATATGTTTTTTTGCCTACTCATGATGTTTCTTTGTAGATAGCACTAGATTAGTTTTTGTTTGCATGAGTTATATGATGTCTTGATGATTTATTATGTTGCATAACAAATCTTCTCCATGTTTATGCTGTGCATATTGTTTTTTCATCAAGATTGTTTTGGTAGTTGGTTATTTTTCTGGTTTTTAGTTGGTTTGTTTAGTTTGTTCGTTTGGTTAGGAAATTATGTTAGAAAGTTTTGTCCGAGTATTGACAAAGGGGGAGATTGTTAGGTCCCTTAGTCTTGTCAATCCTGCGAACAACTTTGTTTGATTGAGTTGTAAATTTCCTTACTGTTTTGTCTTCCTCGCTCGAGCGAAGACTGCGTCTGGTGAAAACCTGAAAGAGATGAATGTGCGCTCGAGCGAAGCATGTGTGGCTCGAGCGAAGGACTGTGTCTACATAAAAACCTGAAAAAGTTGATTGTTAGCTCGAGCGAAGGTTTCGTGGCTCGAGCGAAGCCACTTATGGAAATCACGCAAGTTAAGTTTCTCCCTCGAGCGAGAGAAGCTTCGCTCGAGCGAGCTTCAAAATCCAGGATTTCTATTAGTAGTTGTTTTACTCCAAAACAAGTATTAAGGTTTTCAGATCTACTTTGAGGTTTTCTATGGTTTTCTTCTGGAGAATTTTTTGTGAGTTTTCCTTGATAAATTGAGTGAGTATTAAACTCATGAATTGACAAGCACATATCAAGGAGGTTGATTGAATACATACAAGAGTGTTATTCTTCGGTGGATTCTGAAGATTCAAACGTGGAGTTTCAAAGGAGTTTGATTCTGCACGTAGTCGTTGATTCGACAAGTGAAGTTGTGGATTCAACTTCAGATTAATCAGTTCCGAGACGAAGGCTTGGTGAATGAGTTACAGAAGGTTTGAAGACAAATTGACTGAGTTGGGTAATTTGTGTATTATCTTTGTAATCTTTCTTTCTTCAGTAGTGGATTGATTAGTGGCGTTTTCCCCATGATTTTTGATTAGAATTGAAGGTTATTCAATTGTGGTTTTTCCACATAAAAATCGTTTGTGTCGATTTATTGTTTATTCCGAACAACAACAATTTAAATCACTTTCGTAAGTGCTTGATGATTTAGATTGTGTGTTTTGAATAATTAGGAATTGAAATATTTAATTCTTGATCTAATCACAAATCACTTAGGATTTTCACAATGTAATAGGGCGAATCATTAGGCTTCGCAATCGGACTAGCCCTAGAAGAAATGTTAGCTTGCCCTAATGATCCACGACTCAACAAATTAGACCGCGAAGCAGTCCAAGAGAGGGAATTCCAGCCGAGAGAGGAGTAGAGCTGGAAGTAGTTGTTCAAATGCCTCTCTTGACTCGACATCCACGCGAACACCACCATTATTCCTTTCACTTTCCCACTGTCGTTGCTTGCAGCCGTGAGAGAGAGAGAGAGAGAGAGAGAGAGAGAGAGAGAGAGAGAGAGAGAGAGAGAGAGTATGAAATTGGGGATTTTTTTGTTTAAGGAATTGGGGAATAATCGTGAGAAACAAAAGGAGGGAAAGAAAGAGAAATGGGGGAATTCGGATAGAACGGGAAAGCGAAATGAAAAAAAAAAGAAAGAAGATGAGAGTGAGGATAGGCAGTGTGAAATTTTTTGTGTAGTTAATGAAAAAAAAATTGATTTTTTATTTATTTGAGTTATTAAGGTTGAAAATTTATTTGTTTTATTTTTATTTTAATGAATTTTTTTTTTATTTGATAGAAGGAGGGGTAATAATTTAATGAAAATATTTTTCGTTAAAATAAAATTAATTTTTTGTGGTCAATGAAAAATATTTTTCTATAGCCCATTTTTTTTGGTTACTAAAAATCAGGAACTAATTTTTTGTGGTAGAGAAGAGGGAGCAGCAGTAGTGGTGAAGGTGGTGGATAAGAGGTGATGGTGGTGGTGGTGGTGGCAGTGGCGAAGGAGATTAGTGGTGGAGTTGTGGCAGTGGTAGAGGAGATGGATTGGCGATAGTGAATGAGAGGTAATGGTAGTAGTAGTGGCAGTAGTGGTGATGGTGGTAGCGGAGTGGTGGCGATGGTGGTAGTAATGGTAGTCGTAGAGGTAGAGTGGCAACAGTGGTAGTAGTGGTGGTAGTGGAATGGTATTTGCAGTAGTGGTGAAGGTGGTAGAGGAAATGAGTGGTGAGGGAGAGAGATAAGTGAGAGACAGATAGAGAAGAGAGAGATAGACAGAGTAATGAGCGAGAGAGAGACAAAGTGGTCGCTAAAAGTGTATTTTCTTGTAGTGGATCGACAAATCGAGAGGGAGCTCAATAAATAGAGAAGAGGGGAGGGAGGGAGAGAGTGAGCAAGGTGAACACAGTGGGGGAGGGAGAGCGAGAGAAAGAGAGACAAACAAACAGACAGGCAGACAGAGAGTTAAAGAAAAAGAGAAGAGTGACGAGTGAGATAGAGAGAGAGAGAGAGACAAAAAAAAGAGAGAGGAACAAGAGATGAGTGAGAGATAGACAAATAGAGAGAGAAAGAGAGCGAAAAGAGATGAACGAGAAAGAGACATAGAAAAAGAGAGAGAGACAGAGAGAGAAGACAAATGAGTAAGAGAGACAGAGATAGAGATAAGAGAGATGAACGAGACAGATAGAGAGAGAGGAAAAATGAGAGAGATAAAGAGAAGAGATATGAGCGAGATAGAGAGAAGAATGATGAGCGAGAGAGACAGAGAGATGAAAGAGATAGAGAGAAGAGAGATGAGCAAGAGACACAGAGAGAGAAAGAGAAAAGTGATGAGCGAGAGAGAGAAAAAGAAGAAAGAGACAAAGAGACATAGATAGAGAGACAGGAATATGAAAAAATTGCTGAAAAGAGAAATGTTATATCAAAAGAGTAAGACGACGTCGTCGTTTTTTTTTTATTTTTTTTGCAGCAGAAAAATACCGTTGCATTTATTCAAACCATTTTGTGATTGTATATATATGAAGCCGTCTCAAAGCCACAATATATTTATTTTTTTTACATTTTTTTTCAACGGTACCTATTACAGTCGCAAAAAACTCACTTTTTTTTTTTGTGACTGCGGCTGGTGCCGTCGCAAAAACTCTATTTTTTCGCAACAACAATCTCTGCCGTCGCAAATACTCATTTTTTTGCGACAACAATTTCTGCCGTCGCAAATACTCTTTTTTTTTCGCGACGGCAAGTTGTGTCGTCGCAAAAACTGGCCTTTTTCGCGACAGCAAGTTGTGCCATCGCAAAAGGTCACTTTTTGAGACGGCAAGTTGTGCCATCACAAATGCTTCCGTCTTTTAAGCCCAGTTTTCTTGTAGTGACATTTCAACAGAACTCATAAAATCTCATTTAATTTTATAGGACTAATGTGATTATATAAAATTTATACAAAATGATGTATTTTTTTTACAAAATTATTCACTTTGTTTGGTTCTGGTTTTCAGAAAACAGTTTTCAGAAAATTCTACTATTTTATTTTTCGTATTTTAATGTTTTCAATGAATTTTTAAAAATATTTTAAGCAATTTGTTTCTAATTTTTAAACACCCAACATAAATACACTTAAAAAATATAATATTTGGGAAAAAATTCTTTAAAAAATACACTAAATACCAAATAATACAAAATATAATATGAAAATTTAGTACATTTTTCATATTTTTCTATATTTATTAATTTTTTAAATATTTTTTCACAAATATTTTACTATTTGGATACATCTAAGTAAGGTACATTTAAAAAAGTAAAAAAAATTGCTTAAAATTTTAAAAATATTCACTAAAAACAAAAAAATACAAAAAATAAAAAAACTCAATTTTCAAAAAATTAATTTCAAAAAATTGAAACCAAATACACTGATTGTTTTTTAAATGCTAGAGACCAACAAATTTAGATTTATAAATTCATTCATAGTGATATTACAAATGAGTTGGGCCTGCTATCATTGAATGTGCAATAAATAAAAAATTAATACCTATCATACCTCATCATCAAGGCCAATTGACATTTTTGGGGCCAAAGCATATATCCGATATGGGATCTTTCATAATTTTTTTTTAAAAAAATGTGATCATAAGTTTGTGATTTTTTTTTCTTTTTCATAGCGCCTACAAATAGATTACTTTTATATATAACAAAGTTTATAATAAAAAAATATCAAAATAATACAAGCTCAAGTATTAAATAAAAAGTAAAGAAACTGAACAAAATATCATTGGAATATTTCTATTCTCACATTTTTAATTATAAAATTGCTAATCAGGCTTGCATAATTCAAATTATGGACTACATCATTTTCAATGGATAAAATTATTAAATCATTTAATATTTCTTGTGATATAGTTGACCGAAAGTAATATTTATTCAACTTTAAATTCAAAAATTTATTTTCCGACAAATAATTATAACTGGTATAATTAATTATTTTATATACACAATTCATGCATTTGAAAAACAATCCTCCATTAATTTCAAGGAACTCACAATATCAATAGGCTTTTTTGGTTTTTCCCGATAAAAATAATTATCTATTAGTTTTAAATAATTCACCAGATCAACTATCTATTAGTTTTAATTTTCACCGAATTTTATTGGGGCCTTTCAAATTCAAATGTATTTTTTTTTTAATTTTTTTTTATGGGCTAGTATAATAGTTACAATGTGGCTGCTTTGCTTGCTTTAGGTCAAAGCTGATCCTATCTATCATTGCAGGTTAAATTATGAGAGTGATTCTCAAACCTTCACTTTATGTTTTAAAAGGGAGTGTGAAGTGAAGGGTTGCAAATTTGACTATATAGTCAATAAATTTAAGGTTATACATATAATTCAAAGTTTCAAATCAATTTTTGTATATATTGTATTTGGTTCACAGATCTAGGTAGAAAGTTGGAAAGAGAATTGAAAAGGTGTGTAAAATATATGTAAAATATAATTATATTTCATTCACATTTCACTTATATTTTTCTGTCTTTTCAAATCCCTACTTATGAACCAAACACAATCTGAAGGTAACAAGAGATAACGTAAAACAAGTTCCTCTACAGATTAGAATATAGATTTTAAAAAAGAATCTCCTCTCGAAATTTTTAAAAATTGACTTTTTAATGTACTTAAAATTTTTAATCATAACATACCAAAAAATAAAGCATAAATTCCACACAAATAATTTTTTTTTTTTTTTAAAAAAAGCTATGAACATTTCGATGATTTTGACATTTTTCGTCAACAAATTCACAAACTGATATAATATTAAGGTAAATTATTTAAATTTGTTTTTTATATTTTCTTTTAATTATATTTCTAATTTGAATAATTTTTTCTCATATTGAAAAAATTGTAGGAAATTTAATTATACATCTTATCAATACTTATTATTTATCACTGAATTCATGTGAAAAATCAAGTTCTATTGTTCTTCCCTTTTAATATTTTTAATTTAAAGTTTATTATTATTATTATTATTATTATTATTATTATTATTATTATTGCTAGTGTTGTGCTCATTTTTTTTTATTTTTTTTTATTTTTTGTGATTATTTTTAGAGAAAACAGTATGTCTAATAGAGAATATGAATCTGGATATGAAAAACTTAAGAAAAAAAAATAAAAATAGAAAATCTTATTCAATCTAAAAAAGGAGCTCTTGATAAATTCATTGCAACTATATTATCCATTGAAAAGGTTTGGTAGCAAAACTTGAATATAAAGATTTAATTCATAATTTTTGCATCTCAAAAAGTTAGAAAAATAAATTTTAAATAAAAATTTTATTAAAAAAATTTATTATATAAAAGGTCTCATTTTTAATTATTGTTTTAGGGCACAAATTATCTAGAGCCGACCCTATTATTATGCTATCTTGTAAAAATCTTAATTTTATTCATATTTGCCTCCACGTTTCTTTAGGCTATGCAAATTTTTATCAATATTTAAGATCCAAACACAGATTCAAAATTATTGAATAGTGTAAGAATATCAAAGTTCTAGAATCTTGAGTCATAACCTAACCTATTTTGGTATAGGAGAATAGAAATTCGATAATAGAAATTCTTGTGTGACTTGATTGAATGACTGACATGGCTCGATTTTATCCTCTACTTCATCAATTAAGTAATTTCCACCCAATTTCATTTTAAATTATTCATCTATAATGCTAAACTTACAATTTTATTTTTATTTTTATATATGATATTATGATTTCTATTTTTTTACTTGTCTATATAATAATAGTGCAAAGGGTCCATCACTAATATATATCTCCAATGTAATTGACAATTAAATTAATGCATCAGCTAAGGAAAATTCTCCAGTGTACAATACACACTGTATGCAACCTTACTATAAAATTACATAAGTTTTTACAAATTTATATAAGTGATATCATAAAAATGGGTAAGTTGAACACAAATTCGCAGAAGTCTATTCATAATAGTGAACTAATGTGTATTTGTGTTCAACTTATGTATTTTTGTAAGATCAGTTATGTAAATTCGAAAAAATTTATATAATTTTGCAGTATGATTGCATACGGTATACATTGCACACCAGAGCATTACTCATGAGAAAATACTATAGAAATAACAATAATGATAGAGAGCTCTAAATTTGGAATTCTAAAGAGAGCTCTAATGATGTTGCAAGAGAAAAAGAAAAAAACAAAACAAAACAAAAATATAGGCACACACATAACATCACATGTGGGGTTTACTCCTTGCAACATCACTAGAGCTCTTTTTGAAATTCTAAAATTAAAACTCTCAATCTTTATTCTAGAAATAAATAGTCGTCATAGCATTATTCACTATGCATTGATCTTTAATATAGTGTGAATGATATGTGATATTATGAGAGGAGTTTATATTGTTGGATCGAACAGACAAGAAAACACAAATAGTTAAGGAGTCAAAACTTGTCACATAATCAATCATATAAAACAACAAAACAATTTGAATAAAACTACATCTTTTATGATGAGTTCTACTGTTACACTCCAGATTTACAAAATCTGAACAATGAGAATAAATCATCAATAACAAAAGAAAAGACAATAATAAACATAATAAAAACTCTCTCTTATATGTATGTATATATATATATATATATATATATATCAATGTTGTTTATTACATGAGATTTACCTATTGCATACATCTTACATTCAACATCAGCAAATATATAGTATGTAATTCAAAAGCAACTAATATTTTATGTAATTAAAGTGCCCTTAGGCTTACATCAAATAAAATGGTGTAACCCTTACAAAAATGACACGCGGCCTACTAAATAGATGGCTCAGGATCTACAAATCAAAAGAGCTCTCTCTTAGCTCAACCACATATCCAATCCCTCGCCTCATGGTCGGGGCACGCCATTAACATCTGAAAAAGATTTCAGCTACGTAGGATGAACATATAGTTCAGTAGGGTAAATCTCATAAGATAATATGTTTCTACAAACGTAAATGATCATGATGCTACATATGTATAATATGCTCAAAACGTTTTCCTTGTATCAATATTTCTCATTCTCATCATTAATGACTCGGTGAGTCCTCTCAAGTACATGTATCTGCTAGTGGTCATCGCTAAGCACCACCTAATCTAGTGCACTATTTGAAGTTACACTCTACCAGTGGCCATCGCTAAGAGTCACATAAACACAACTAAATTTACCGATTGCTAACCGGAAAGACCTTGACACCTATATTGTGCAGCTTTTTAGTTTTTCACCATGAACTATCAAGTGAAATTAATACTAATCTCAACCATACATGACCCGAAATCACCACTAATCTTTCAATTAAAAGCATGATGTTTTAATGAAACTAATGCAACGATGTAATATTCAATTATCGTCAAACATGGTTTGTGCACCTCTATTCAACAAGGAATTTTCATTCTCATTCAACAAGGAGTTTTCATTCTCGTAAAACCAACAATTCAATAATATAATGAAAGAAATTATCACTTCCAAACACCCAATAATTGTAACGCCCCGAAAATTTATAACATTATATAAGTACATCAACCAACATTCATTATAAGAAAATGTATGATTCTTCAACCTTTACATCATAGATCATTAAGGTTTGTACAAAAGAATCCCACATGCTAATTATACGTTCAATGATATCAAATACATGAATCTATAGCATGTAGAACATCAAATTCAAAAGTAAATAAAATGCCCTCAAGGGCTTTCAAATTCCAAGGCTTAAGCCCGGTTACACAAAAAATGGTCTCTTGGACCCAAACAGTTATAGCCCTTGGCTAACAAAAATATGCCACAACAAAAATAAGAGCCCTATGCTCCTAACACATACGTTCACGCCCTAACTTGGCAGTATCACCGTGTCTTTTCCTGCACCAAAATCTCATAAGGGTGAGCATAAAATCCAGTAGGAAATTCTTA
The DNA here is from genome assembly GCF_055761805.1 of Camellia sinensis. NCBI lineage: Eukaryota > Viridiplantae > Streptophyta > Magnoliopsida > Ericales > Theaceae > Camellia > Camellia sinensis. Next base: position 68,982,813 of record NC_138967.1, read on the forward strand.
ACAAATTATATACATTTTATACAAGCTTCACAAGTGAAATGAACTTGTCATGCTATGCTTTTTGAAAGAAAATCACATTTTCATCCTTTTGGAAATCATCATGCTCACTAACAACTTAAAATCTCAACAATTTAGAAATTTCCAATTTAGTTCAAGGGACAGTAAATACGACTCAGGTAATCCCTAGGTTAGTGTCTGCAATTAGGCATAACTAGCACTACCAAATCCCCACTTCACCGGTAGCTAACCGGAAGGCATGTGGTACCTTATTCGCGCGTGTTTTCGGTCTTTCACCCCGAACACTCAGGCCAACTTAATCAATTTCATCTACACCTCCTTTCCGGACTTACCAACGTATTTATTACCCCAAAACATTTCAATAATTCTCGTTTCACAATATTTCTTTCTCAATGCAAAATTCCAATTCCCAATTCAATATTTATAACAAGCAAGGTATTGAAATGCCAATGCAACAATTATCCATACAATGCAATAATCAACCATGCAATGTAGTAATCATCCATGCGATGTAACATCCTACCATTTACAAAACTTCCACACAAATGTTCCATTTGTGATCACAATTTCCACTTCCCTTTCCATTACATTTCAACACATATCACATATGAATTTTACATCTAACCAAGTGTAGCAACATTTCCACATCCCATGTGTTCTCAACATTTTGTCATTTCATGACTATATACTTGTTCACTTAAACAATAAATTCAAAAAAAGAATTTTTCACTAATTCTCATGTACCAAGAAAATTTGTCATTTTGAATCCAATAATAAGAAATTCCCACTTATTCACTTATTTGGCACAAGAAAACCCATAGATGCTCAACATCTTCCAAAACTCCCAAATTTCTAGGTTTTTCTTTAAAACTTGACATTTCCTCATCTCTTGGTAAAATCTCGCCAAAAACATCTTTCTTAAATTAATGTGATTCAAACCGTCAAGAAAATCATTTAAAGAATACAAGAGATAAACCCATTTTCAAAACCACCAAATTTCTTGAGCCAAAAAACCAAAATTTTAATGCCATTCAAGGGGAAATCTCGAAATTAACATAAACTCGCAAATATATATATATATATATATATATATAACTCTAAGAAAATCCCTACCTCAAGTTTTAAAGAGGAAGAGAGAAGAAATCCTCAAATTTGATGGTGTTGAAATCCAATCTTCACCGCACAAAACAATGCCCTTGGAGAGTTTTCCAACTTTAATCAAGGAACTAGGGTCAAAATGTTTATGGATTTGGAGAAATCAAAGATCTAGTGAGGTTTGGTGTAGAAAACGTAGAAAGAAGGAAGAGAAAAGGGTTTTTAGAGAGATAGAGAGATGTATAAAATGATATACACTCAGCCCAAGAAAAGAAGAAAAACAGATTTTTCAGAGTTTGCAGATTCCCCCACGTGCGGAGCGTGCCTTCCACACGTGTGGCTCTCACCCCCGTACATGTGGCCCATGTCCCGCACATCCAATCGCAGGTGCATATAATGTAGTGTGAACCTTGGCAGCCCCTCAGTTTCCCGCACGTGCGGCCTCACTTCCGCTCGTGCGGCCAAGGCCTCCGCACTTGCGGCTCTGCCCTTAGCCCAAAAAATTTTCCAGTTCAAATGAAAGACCCTCGGATTCAACTTCAAGCCTCCCGAAACAAGCAAAACTCAGAATTGAAATTAATAGGGATGAAAATTTTGAGAGAGAGATTTCAAAAGTGATGAACCCAACAGTTGACAAGACCTCAAGTTAGACCTCGACACTCTAACACGATAAATCCTGACACGCACAAAAGAAAAGTAAGACGATTTACGTATCCGGTCATCACAATAATGAAAATTGAAATATGCTATTTTATGCATTTCTCAACAGAAAAATCAAATTTAAGTTTTAATCCCAACCTTCACCCTTTTTAGCCAAATTATTTTGGACTGCTAAAATATATTTTATCATTTTATTAATTTGTAGTATTTTATAATTTTATATGATTTTATGTGTTTGTACATATTTTGAATGTTTGTACATAAATTGGTATAAGTTATACATTTTAGATATTTTATATATTATATTATATATGCTATAAAATAAATAAAATAAAATAAAAATTGATAGGCTGCCAACATCCAGCAACTAAGCATATATATATATATATATATATATATATTATAATATTTAAATTATTAAATTATTATATGTTTTGTTTGGTTTTGAAGGAATTTCCTATAAAAGGCAATCAGGGGTGCAAAGCTGGGGGGCTAGGAAATCAAGAAAGGAAAAACTAGGAAGAGAAGAAGAAGAAAAATAAAAGAAAGAGGAGGAAAATAAATTATTTTAAAAAATTGTGAGGGAAGTAAATTAATTTTCAAAAACTAATTTTTTTTTTTTTTAATCAATCTTTCTATCCACTGACATATATTACCCACAACTCTATTAAAGCTAAAATTTGAAATTTCTTGTTGAGATTCCAAAGCATGCACCAACTGTAAGGGTGCAAAGAAGAAAGTTTGATAATCAGAAAATTCACCCTTTCCTCCAAAGGTTATTTTTTGCAATCTTCTTATTTATTTTCTTATATTTTCTTTATTGTTTTAAATATGTGATATTTAGGTTGTTAAAGTGAAAGGCTGAGCCTCTGTTCCTTAGATTTCCTTTTTCAGAATATGTGATGTAAATATGTGGTATAAATATGTGATTGAAGCTATAAAGGCTTCCACATAGTGTTAAATATTCTTTTCTTGATTAATTTTGAACATGAAAATGGATTTCACATCCATATTCTATGAGTAAGAGGACGAGTCTGTAACTACTTTTGATGAGTTATATGTATTCCCCCCTCTCCTCTTTCTTTCCTATTTTCTTAGAAGTACTATAGAGCTTTCACAAGCTTTGTAACATTCCCCTTTGAAATGATGGCAATCCACTCTCTCCAATTAATAAGTATGGATTTGGGTATTAACTTGCCCTTATTCACAAAGAGATCATGTAGTTTCTCATCAATTTCTTAGGCTTGAATTTCTTTTTGTTTTAATCCATTTATTTTTTTAATTTATAGCAAAATATCTTTTGTACATATTTGTTTACCATTGTTGGGGGTTGCAGCCTATCTACCTATCCCCTAAGTGTTTTCTATGGATGAGAGATATGGAATAGATGAACACCCCTTGGAAAGTGTCCTTGGCTTTTGTTTTGGAACCTTTGCACTAACCCAGATTCTTCCCGAAAGAAGACTTCGGCCAGTCCATTTTCTATTTCGGGCGGTCATTGTTATGCATAACCAGCTAACAACAGAGTAGACAACTTCAGGAGGGTGGTCTCTTGGGTGATTCTGGAACTGCTGGGTGATTTATTTTAACTGATTAGTATGATTTGTTAGATTAAGTAGTAATTTGTAGTAATTTGGCTAAATCTATTCATTATTGTAATAACTCCTCCGTCTCCACTTTTTATTTATTTATTTATTATTATTCATTTGAATTATTGTAATAACTTCTAACCCCACATTTTTCTATCCATTTTATTTCTATGCTTTCCATATCTGTTGATGAGAATCATTTTTTATTTATTTATCATATCTATGACTTGCATCCATCTTCTATGCGTTAAGATTAAGCTAATTTGTATATGTGGGTTTTATCAATTCTTATGTGCCTTTGTGTGCTAATTCATGCCTTGAGATGATTCATGTATCAAATGCTAGTAGCTAGATCTTTAGTTGCATTTTGTGTATCTATTGTATTAGTATTTTGCATATAGGATCATGCATATTATACTAACTTTGTTTCATCTTCATAGTCGAATGTGAGTAAATACTAGGTGAGCATTTATAGCTTTCACATCTTGCTTGTGAATGATTTTTCTTACTATGTCGAAAGCATCTTACCATGCGACTATTTTCTTAGTTCATATATCTCTATGGTTGCTAGTGGATGGAGGTTGTGTCATTTAACTTGGAATAATGTTGATTCTTATGCCCATGGGCTCAGTTTCATTTGAGTTGTACATATCTCAAAACTCTTTCAAAATGCATAAAATCAAAGCATACCAAAATAAATGATACAGTCTATACTTGATTGCTTCACATAGTAATGTTAGCATTATTAATAATCAGAACATGAGCATATAATGTTTATAAAACTCATATCATGGTTTAATAGAGGCTGATCTTTTGATCGGGTGAGCAGGGTACTCAATTCATGACATTTCCCTCTCATACCTAAGATTCCGAGCCGAGGCATCTTTGGTTATGACGAATAGTGGCCTTTGGTACAAGTCATGGATTTCATAATTTTGTCAAAAGATTAGGTGGCGACTCTAAGATTTGGTGATGTAGTCCATTTCTAGCATATTTTGCAATAAATGGATTTTCTATAAAAGTTGCTGGATTTGGACTCTCATTTTTTATTTCACATTGCATTAGTGATATCAGATCAGGAGATCGGGAGTCTAAACTATTGGGTGCGCTTGGTAACCCCAAAAGCATCCCATAACCTACTTGTTCCAAGTGTAAATATTTGGGCCATGTCATGCGTCATTCTCTTCAACGTCGAGTCTTACATCATTGGGGGTTGGTGGCTTTTGTGTTTTGCTATTATAGTATTTTGTTATTCTGGACAGGGTGCCCATTTTTGTCGTGTATGTATATCAGTTTGTTTATCTCAATAAATTTGGACACGTAATTAATTATGAATTTCCTTTACTCAAAAAGTTGTTGTTGAAACTTATAATCCTAGTATTGTTGTGGATGTGTTGGTTGTTTTATGAGTTGAACAGGGGATGATTTGCGAATTTTCTTTTGATATAGGATTTTATGTGTCGGAGTGACTTGATTTTGATGTATTTTGAGAATTGAGTCATGTTATTTGTATTTAGGTGGTTTGAGGTATCATGATCTGTTGGGTTTTTTATAGGAGTGGTAAGGATTTCTTGGTTAGTGTTGGGACCATTCTTTGATGAGGGGGTGATGCTTGTGTCCTTAGGTGATGAGAGTACTGCTTGTGCTAACTAGTTGATATGTTCGGGTTGGTATGAGTGAGGGGTTTGTTGTTGACCCTATCGGTCTTTTGTGAGCATTGTGAATTGTTTAATTGCCACATATGTATGGATATTATTGTGGATTGACTTGGGAATGGGAGTCGTGTGATAGAGTTTCAAAAGGGGCAAATATTCAGAGAGAGAGAGGCCTTTATATGAGTAGTCTTGAGGAGTCCGATGCGGATTCAAGGGATGTGTGGGAGTGTGGGTTGAACTTTATATTTGGGTGAACGGTGTTGGGTAAATATTAGTGTGTAGTGCTAAGTATAAAGAGTTCATTGAGTTGGTTGGTTGGTGTTGGGATTTGGTCAGCAAGGAGTTGCAATGTTAAGGAGTACTTTGAATTACACTTGAGAAAGCGTATAATTTTGCTAGGGTGAGTGTGATGCTCTGTGTAAGCTTGTGTGAAAATTCTTGAGTTTGAGATAATAGAGTAGAATCTTGATGTTGTGATCATAATTGTGTAATATAAAAAATAAAAAAAAAAATTGGTAAGTTGTGATAATAATTCTTATGGGATGAAATTCCCAAAATTTATAAAATGTGCATTATTGTTTTGTTAACACGGTAATTATTATTGCAAATTGTTGTAATGTTGAGAGAGTAGTTTGGAATGAAATTTCCAAAATGTTGTGGCCTTTGATGGCATTGCCAAATTGAAAATTCTATTGTTGTAATCACACTTGATTGTGAAAAGAAAATAGTGAGGAAATAATGTGGTTATCTACATAGTATGAGTGCTATTTGACCGTTTTCGGAAGAACATTTTCAAACTTTGAAGTTACATGAAACTTGGAAAACACTTTAAAATTGTACTTGGAGTGAGTTTGGGCACCCATCGATAAGTTTTATATACAAGAAAAGTGTGTTCAAGAAAGATGAGGATTTTTTTTTTTAACAACACAAGACATGTAAATAGTCCTTTAATGTTAAATGGAAGTATTATGTAATGATTTGGAACCGGATTACTGGCAATGTAGTTGTGTATCTTGTGCTTGATCGATTAACATTGCTATAATTGTTGTGCCATAGGTCCATTCTTGTGAGTCGAGTTTTATTTGCAAGTCCTCTTCTTTTTCATGAGAGGCGATTGAGAGATTCTTGATGTGAGTATAGGTCCATCATTGGATTTTAGGGTGTTGGACAGTCGGAAGGTATTTAGTGTTTGTAAATGGTTGAGAAGTGTGTGATGTACTTGGGTGTACGAGTGAAAACCATTTTTTGAATTCTAGTCTCGTAGACCCATGAGTTTTTGTGGGTCGTAGAGGCACTTGTGACGACTTCTATTTAATCTTTTTTGGCAACCCATACATAATGGGAAGTTTTTGTTTTGTTTGATCTAACCTTTTTCTATCCTAGTAGACGAGTAGGGAATTGACTCATCATGCCCCTGTCTTGCTATCCTTGTTATTTAGGTGTCCTTGGGGCATCGAGATGATATGTCGGTATCCGGGAAACCATTGTCCTAAATTTGGATTAGTGATACCCCTTGGGTGATTGTTTCACCTTGAAACTTGAGGTAACCTTAATTTTAGGGACGAAATTTTCTAAAATGGAGAGGTTGTAGCGCTTCGAACTCCGTGTTATAATGGAATTATATTTGACTCTTTGATTATCATAATTGAGAACCTTTTTAATCGATATTTGAGCCTTGGTTGAGGCATTACAGTAATGGTTGGGGCAAGATTGGACCAAAAACTCCAAAGTCGAATAATTGTTTCCAAGTAGTCTTTACACTTTTACTTTTTTCTCCTTCAACACCTTGAATCTTAACGTGAGGCTAGAACTATTGGAAAGCTTATTTTCGGAGTTTCGATTTAGACACAAGAACAACCCAAAATGGAGTCCGGACGAAAGAGTTATGACTATTTGAAATTTGCGTACTTGAGTTGTGGGCGTAGTACGCTTGAGCGCAAATTTGACTGCTCGAGCAGTCTGTAGACCCTTGCAGCTCTGAATTTCAAAATGGTCTGAGATGTTACAAACATTGATCCATAGCTCCAGTGGCTTGTTCGAGAAAGTAGAGATTTTGCAAGCTTTTATTCACTGCTCGAGCGTCAACTTTGACCGCTCGAGCAGTCAGTTCGAATTCAACACGTTTTAGTTGTTCTTCTAGTCAAATTTGTGGGCCGAAAATTCACTTTTTGCTCCTCTACTATATATAGACTCATTCTCTCCCTCTTTATTCACTTTCTTTTTCCCTTCTTCTTTGTGCACCTTTTCTCCTTCTTCTTTCTAGAAAACAAACCCAGATCACACAAATCTTTTAATCCAACAAAACTAAAGAAGAATTTGCTACTAGTTTTTAAGGTCAAAATGACGAACGTGTTGAGGGTTACATTTTGACCAGTGGAGATCAAATTTTGATGTAGTCAATTTTGGGACTTTTCTTCTTCTTCTTCTTCTTCTTCTTCTTCTTCTTCTCTCTCTCTCTCTCTCTCTCTCTCTCTCTCTCTCTCTCTCGCTCTGCTTATAGAGGTAGAGATTTCCTTGACTCTTTTCAATACACTCTTATAGATAGATATGTGGTATTTTCTATTGTATGAAAGAAACTTGATTTGAGAAAGGATTTTTCGAAAAGCATATAGATGTGAGTTAGTGTTTTGAATTAAAAGAGTAAATCTTGTGTTTTAGTATTGATTAGGAGAATTTGATGACAAAAAAACTTGATTATGATGATTACAACAAAAAGTCCTAATTTTTTTTATTTAATAATGTTGAGAAATAAGATTAGTTGATAATCTCATGGTTTTTGAACCATATTATTTATTGTGAAAAGAATTGTGAAATGTGAAGAGAAATAAGAAATGGGTATTTTGAAATTTGTTCAAATTGTAGTTATAATGATTAGAAAAAAATGGATTAAGTTATGAAATTAACATGGTGGTGGTTAATGTTTATGTAAGTTGAGTAAATAAATAATTGTCATTAGATTGATTATGTTGTAATTGTGGATGATAGGGAATAAATGTGATCAAGTGTAGAATTTATGCTATGTGATGATGTGTTAATGGAAAACTTAGACATTGAGATAATATAGGAGTTGTGGGAACTTAAATGATATTTTCATTTCTTTCAATTCATGGGAGTGCACTACATATTGTTTAAAGTTTTGTCCTTGACCATTAGTGAAGGATGGTGTTGATTGTTGTTGAATAGATTATATGTATCCCGTGTTGTTGATTTATTTTGAAATTTTGAATGTTGTGGAAATTATCAAACAATGCAAAGGGTCCGTTTTCTTCCGGCTTGTAATTGGTAAAGCGTGGCACCTTGAGATAGGTTCTAATTCCTTCCGGTTTGTGCCCTGTAAAATTGGAAGTTTCACATTCCTTTCGAATAACGATTGGTAAAGCACGACGCATTGAGATAGGGTTCGCTTACTTTCTAGTTTGTGCCCGGCAAAGTGTGTGAACAGTTGGGGCTATATAGAGGTTCCACTTTCCTTCTGGCTAGCAACCGGTAAAGTGTGGAGCATTGAGATGGGTTCTGATTCCTTCCGGTTAGCACCTGGTAAATCGTGTCGTGGAAATTGATGACTCGTTGTAGTTGGTTTTTGTTGGTAATTGTAAGGTGTTCAATTGCCTTTTCGTACTAAGGTGTTAATCAAATTGAATGGATTAATAATGTTAAGATAAATGAGAATGGTGCATAATTACATAGCGTTGTGTTATGGTTGGATTATATTTGGTTATGTAATTTGAGGGATGTTAGAATAAATGGTGGTGGTGTATATTCTCGTAGTTTGTTGCATGTCAAATAAATAAATTGGTTGTTTGAGTGTTGATGTTAAGTATTAATGAAGTGAAGTAAAATTTTTGATATTTAAAATTGGATTGGACAAACAAGAAATGATTCTTCTTAAATGTTAAAGAGGCATTCTTTTGGAAAATGTATACTTACGTATTTCTATTTTGATATATCAAAGGCCACACTACCTATGTATTTATGATTTGAGCATCATGATCATATATATCCATGGTATGTTATTGTATAGATTCATTGTAAATCCCTAATGGACATATTTGTTCATCCCTATTGTTAAACCATTTTTCAGATGTGGAGTTTGTTGCCTCATCCAAAAATCAAGAAGTTTAGGTTATTGGAGGCTTGAGATTTGCTAATTATAGGCGAAATGTCAATGTGTTGTAAAAAGGAATTTATTCTTTTCATTGTAGTTATTTTATTCTTAAGTTCTCAATGTAAAATTAAAGGCATTTGTGGTAATTATTATATTTGAACATTTTATCATTACATACGAGAGAGAACATTATTATTTGTTATTTATTATTTGCTTTCACAATGATTCTATGGAAAAATAGATTTAAATGAATGTTATGACAATGGATTCGGGTACATAAAATTGGGACGTTACATTCATGTCCGAAACAAAATTTACTCAAAAATGATACATGCAAAAGATTCAATGCCAACTCAATCTACTCAACAACAATATAATCCATAACTTCATAAGTCCAAAAGTGTATCGAGGCATTCATACAAGGGAATTCAAGTCGAGTTTTAGACCTGGGATGCTACATCCACCATTTCATATAAACAATTAAAAAATATGTTATGTAATTAATTTTATGGTTGATTATCCTTGGGGTTTTTGTTTTTTGATAATTTTAGTCACTTTCAATGTGGATGATGATGACAACAAAGTATGGAATGATTATTTAGTGGTCCTAGAATATTTATTACTATCACTTGATACTTCTTAAGTTGTCTTCAAAATTTTAAGAAAAAATACTAATTTTTATAATTTTCACAAATAAATATCAAATTGAGACACTGAATTTGTCCAAGACCCATGCATAATTTTTCACAAAGTATGTAATGTAAGTGATGATCATATTGTGCACGTAACTGTAAATCTTGGAGTGTGGTTAGTTATTTCAAGTTGACTAATGCTAGAAACACAAAGGATCATATATAGAGTGAGATATTGATGTCTCATAAAGGGTGGGTCTCACATGTGGATCCCACATCATGTGGGTCTTATCTCTTGTGAGAAATCGATATCTATTTTGTGTTTAATCTTTTGTTCACTTAGGTAGTTTTAGATAAAACTGAAAACTAAAAATTAAAAATTAATTATTGAATTTTTTAAGTTGAAAAGATATTTGATAAAAATTTAAGTGTTGAACTAAAATAAATTCTTTAATATGTATTATGTTAAATTTAAAAATTATATTTTTCAATTTTATGTTGTGATAGTGAGTTGATGGTAGTAGTGGTGATGGTGGTGAAGGCAATAACGGTGTCTATAACGCCAACAACAATGGTGGTGAAGATAGAGTGATAGTGGTTGTGGTTAGGAGTCATCAATGGGATGGGTTAGGCTTATCCAACCCACAACTATTGTGTCCAAATCTCATATATTAATTGGGTTTTTTGAATTTTGACAACTCAACGGGCTGGTACAGGCCGGGCCTATTTAAAAAACAAAAATCACATTCCACCCATATCCCAAATCTTACAGACCAAAATTAGGGCTGAGCAAGAAATCCGTAAAATTCATAATCCGATCCAATAAGTTTGGATTGGTTTTTTGAATTCGTGGTTCGGTTCTGAATTGGAAATTTAAAAATTCGTAGGCCACGGATTGGTTCTGCATTAAACCTCACGGTTTTAGATTGGAACCGATCCGGACCTTATACAAATAGTCTATATTTATATTATAGACCCTCCCACATAATATCATTTCTTATTTCATATAAAAGCTAAACCAATTTTCTTATTGCTTTTGTTTGATGCTATGTTTATGTTTTAATGAAATTAAAATGTTCTATATTTTTTTTGTTATTTAATTATGTGAATCTGTGATCCTAAATCGATAAAATCCGTGTTTAAACGGATTGATTAGGATTGGTTCCACGATTTAAACGGATTGGATTGGTTCCAATTTTTTAAAAAACCGTAGATAATGGATTGGTCTTGGTTTTACCCCAATCCATACCAATTCGGACAATGCTCACCCCTAACCAAAATCAAACCGAACCGGGCTACACATTTTTCATTAGACTTATATTATTGAGTTATACACATTTTTTATTCACATATTTTAAATATTTTCATTAGTTATTTTCGTTTTTTACTTTCCAAAATAATTTAAGTATTTTCAAATTTTTTTAAAAATGATTTATCCACACAATTTCTCCTTCCAAATTCCTCCAAATGACGCGACAAGCAAAATTTGAAAAGTTAACCCACACTCCAATGTACTTTCAAAACTCTCCTTACATGCATTTTGTCTTGCCACCTCATTAAGGGAATTGTGGAGGAGAGAAATTGTGTGAATATAGTACTGTTTTATATATATATATATATATATATAACCTTTTTACATCTCATATAGTAAAAACACAATAAAGTAACATAATGGAATTTTATTTATAATACCTACAAATGGGAAAAGAAAAGAAAAAAAAAAAAAAAAAGCAAAAGGACTACCATCACACAAGGCTAGAAAACCCAACTCGAGTTGACCTTTCCTAATTCGAATTCGATCATGTGCTACCTCTCTCAGACTCTCGAAAATGAACCCTTGAAGTTAACCAAATTTCATGCTTTGCAAAGAGAGAAAGAGAGATATGATTAGTTGTTGCTATTTTTTTACTCCATTTAAATCCTAAAACCCCATATAATATAATACGCACACATATATATAATTATTAATGTATTTTAATGGATTGAATTTGAATTGAACAGTGTTAATTTTTTTGGATACAAAAAAAAAAAAAAAAAAAAAATTTGGACGGGATAGTTTGAGTCATGTTGATGAGATGGTCGGGCTGGGTTTGCCTATGCGGGCTCTTACAGGCCGAGCTCATGGGCAGGCTCAAATTACAAACCTTTATGCAAAGCCCTAAATTATCTTTTATAGGCTGGGATGGGATGGGATGGGCACTCAAGTTGTCTGGGATGAGCCATGGGGCGAGTGGGACTGGTTGGGTAATGTAGGGTTTTTTTGTCTGCAGCCCATTTGATGACCCTTAGTTACGGTGATGGTAGAGAGGTGATATAATCAAGATAAAACGAGGGTATCAGTAGTGGTGTAATGATGGTGGTTATTGTGATGGTGGAATAATTATGGTGGTTATGACAAAAGTAACAATGGTTATGAAGGTGAACGGTTGTAATAGTTTTTGTGGTGATGGTAGTAATATTAGTGGTGTGTGATTGTGGTAGCAAATAATGGTGGTGCTTATGGTAACAATTTCAATGGTGATGAAAGTTGTGGTTATGGAAGCATAGTGGTGCTAGTGGCAATATCAATAGTGACAGTGGTGGCGGCAGCCAGGGACGAAATCAGAAATTTTGTCCAAGAGGGCCATCTTTTATGCATAAAAAATACTGAGTTAGTATTGGTAAGATACTAATTGAAAACAATTTTTTATGTAAGCGTTGTGAAAGAAGAATTTCACAATAAAATTAAATAAATTTAACAAATATTTTTTTAGTTATTAAAAGTATTGAACTATTAGATATCAGTATACAAAGGGTTAAGCCATTGTTTTAAGCTATTTTATTGATTAACATAATCTAGTAAATAAGACATAAAAAATGCTTAAGACCCCTAAAATATAACTCTTAAATTTACCTTCAATAACGTTAAATGTTACATGTCAGTTGATTATTTAGAAATCAATCAATTAAGACTCAATTTTTGTCATGTCATTGTGAATAAATTTAGGAGTGAGATTTTAGATTCTCTAGCATTACTCATAATATACATGTCATTTTATTTTTAAAGTTAAAAAAATAAGTGATAGAGACCTCTTATATTAATAAAATCGACGCGATAAAATTAATATTATTATTTAAAATATAAAATAATTAGAGATCATTTTATTATATATTGTGAAATATTAATAAAATAGAAAGTTAGTGAAACAATTTTTATAAAATTAAGAAATCATCTAATTATATATTTTATGAATATTTATAAATATAAAATTAATAATAAATTATACAAAATTAGAGGACCCGATAATCGCGATTATGAAGTTATAATGGTGTGTAGCCTAATTTACTTATACTCCCTGAGACTTCTTGTTCAAACTCTTTTATGATTTTGGCGAGATGATGATTTTGGAATAGAGTGGTGGCGTACACGGATATTTTGATTACATTACCGAGTCGCGCATTTAAAGCACATGTGTGAAAGTTTACATACATCACACCTAAAATAATTGGATGACATAAGCTTATCTTAATAAGGATGACATCATTAGGAATGACGACGACAAGTGCGAGACGAGCTGAGTTTGTGACATACCCTCCTCTCTTCATTTTCTAATAGGGCGGGGTCGGGTCGTACATTATATTTGGGTACTTACGTGTAGGTTTATTGTCTAATAGATTTAATAAGAAAATTTTATCATATAAAAATGTCATTAATTGTAAATTTTAACGACAATTTATAAAAATCATGATAAAAAAAAGTTACTAATTGTTAATTTTTAGTGACGTATGTAAAAAATTGTCACAAAAAAACTATTTTTAACGACAATTATATCAAGACTTATTTTTAATAGGACTTGATGAGAATTAACTCTAACTATTAAGGTTTATTAATAATTTATCCTTATATTTGGTTTACTACGGAAGTTGTAAATATTATTAGAAACAAATAAAATTGATAAAATCCATTAAACCAATAAAATAGTGACAATTCAGATAATACACTAAATTTGATATTAAAATATGAAATCCGTTGTAATATGAGAAAATATTTGGATGTACAAAGTGTATACTATATACATTACAAATATACATGAGTTAGTTCACAAAATAATGTAAGTTCTTACAAATATACGTAAGTTGTGATTTTTTAAATTTTTATGAGTTAAATTACGTATATTTATGAAAACTTACACAATTTTTATGGGTTCTTGCCGTAGTGGCAACTGGCATTGTTGCCTTAAGATCTCGGCCATTTCTTGTACTATATATTATTTCCAGTCTATCAAGTCAGGCTGTGGAAGAGCCTTCCAGCTCGTATGCCCTTAATTTACCCACACTCTACACAAACTCTTATTAAACCTTGCCAATTACTGGGATGCCCAATACAAAAATAAACACAAATACACATGGGTACATTCGCACGTTGTTATATCATCATTTTATGTATCGTCAAGACACATTTAATCACATACGTAACGGATGATTGCACACTTATTAGATATTGCATGCTGAACATTTACTAAGTAATTATATACTCAAATCATATTCATATTTCACATAGACACCCATTGGCAGAATCGAATGCACATAGGCAACTTTTCATGATTCATATGTTCATGTATATGCATTATAACAAAACAAACTTGTTGTATAGCGACCCCGGTCTTTTCTCTTTAG